>NC_072384.2:50459738-51084738 GCF_028885625.2 Pongo pygmaeus | reverse complement strand
TGTTGGCATATGTGAGGCTAGAACCCATGACCTTACTAAGAGCATAATCTAACCAGTTGGGTTGCTGTGTCAGTTTTACAAGTACAATCAGTTTTCAAAATGATGCCAAAAGCTTGCCACTGCCATTGAATGCATGAATCTAGTAAAAATAATAGTAATAATAATAAATTCTCCTCTGTTGCTACTACAGGTGGTCCTTGCAGGAATCAGTCACTCATTTTACTGTTTATTTATTTATTTTTTTTTTTTTGAGACAGAGTCTTGCTCTGTCACCCAGGCTGGAGTGCAGTGGCGCAATCTTGGGTCACTGCAAGCTCTGCCTCCCGGGTTCACGCCATTCTCCTGCCTCAGCCTCCCAAGTAGCTGGGACTACAGGTGCCCGCCACCACGCCCAGCTAATTTTTTATATTTTTAGTAGAGACGAGGTTTCACCGCATTAGCCAGGATGGTCTTGATCTCCTGACCTCGTGATCCACCCGCCTTGGCCTCCCAAAGTGCTGGGATTACAGGCGTGAGCCACTGTGCCCGGCCTCATTTTACTGTTTATTAAAGACACCATTCCACCAAGTGAACCCTCTTCCTGACATGCTTTTAGTGTATAGAATCCAATTCTACAGGTTCCCTGGTTCAAATGTTCTCTCCCTGACTTCCACAGGTGACCTTTTCCCCACATATGCACTTCTTGTTTTCAGAGGTATCCCTTAGTACCAGGCTGTAGGTGATTTGGGGTATACACTACAATTACATGAATTCCATCTATTTTTCTACCTCTGTAAAGGCTTCCAGGATGAAAGCCAGGATACTGGCTTGAGTTAGTGCTTGTTAACAAAAGTCAGTTGAACTATGATGTAAGCAAGTTGATTTTGCACAGACTTGTGGCCTCTAAGGGGTTACAATAAAAACCTGATTTGTGCATTTTCATTTTAGTACAAATATAAAGATGGTTACCGCAAGCAACTTGGCCACCACATTGGAGCCCGGAACATTGAAGATGACCCCAAGATGATGTGGTCCATGCACGTAGCCAAGATCCAGAGTGACAGGGAGTACAAGAAGGACTTTGAGAAGTGGAAGACCAAGTTCAGCAGCCCAGTGGACATGCTGGGGGTGGTGCTGGCCAAGAAGTGTCAGACCTTAGTCAGCGACGTGGACTACAAGAACTACCTGCACCAGTGGACATGCCTGCCTGACCAGAGCGACGTCATCCATGCTCGGCAGGCCTATGACCTCCAGAGTGACGTGAGTACAGCATCTATAAATGAAGCTGTGCACAGAAATAATTTAAACTATGTGAAAATTATCCTTTATATACAATCCATTGACTTGCTCAAGTTAAGATTGATTGGTCCATGAATAAGATTTAAATCAGAATACAGTTTTATTGCTTTATTATGAATACACTAATAGACTTCATAAGAAAGTAAAATTTACAAAGTGGACTTGGTCTTGTAAAAACAAAATGGGAATTAAGTAACATTAGAATTCAGGGTCCACTAGAGGGAGACATTTTATTCTTTTAAGGAAGGAAGACACGTTTTTACTTTAAAAAGAAATTACTGTGGAATTTGTTTTTGGCTTCTTTGCAAAACAAAGAATTATTGAATTCTAATGCCTACTGCAACACTAAATATTATGCTTATGAAATAAAAGAAGTCTCTGTGTCTGTACACTACTGGACTGTTTCACAGACACTTCCTCTTAGCCTGGCTCTCTATGGAGGAGCCACATGGTAATGACAGAGCCTACTACTTATTGGAAGCAGATACACTATCTCAAATCTGGATATGAGAGGCACATTTCCTGCACTATGTATTTTATAAACTTTGAAGGAATTAAAGCACTAGCAAGTTTTGGAGACTAAAACTAATTTGTAATAATTATACATTAATTGGTTGTTCCTAAAAACTTACAGCCTACCTGAGAAAACTCCCACATCTGTTCTGTAGCTTTTGACATACAGAACCCTGTGTTTTGCAATTCTTTCCAAAAAGAAAGGCTTTGCCTGCACAGAGAAGATAGTTTAAAAGGGTTGATGTCACCCATACAACGACAACATTGACAGATTGCTTACCATCTGTCTATTTGTTGGGCACCTTCTCTGGATTGCCTTCCTCACCCTGTGATATGACCTTCATAATGTGGGAAGTAGTTGAAAGCTAAAAAGCATTCCAGAGGTATAAACTGTTATTGTTTTCATTCTTTTTGCTTTTTTTTGAGACAGAGTCTCCCTCTGTCGCCCAGGCTGGTGTGCAGTGGCGCGATCTCGGATTACTGCAACCTTCGCCTCCCGGGTTCAAGTGATTCTCATGCTTCAGCCTCCCTGCAGCTGGAATTACAGGCTGCCGCTGCCCTGCCCCACTAATTTTTTTTATTTTTAGTGGAGATGGGGCTTTGCCATATTGGCCAGGCTGGTCTCCAACTCCTGACCTCAGGTGATCTGCCCCCCTCAGCATCCCAGAGTGCTGGAATTACAGGCGTGGGCCCCCGCACCTGTCCTGTTTTCATTCTTGCTATCGTTATTTGTGGGGGCAATAACTAGTCAGCACAGGCTAATTCTAATAGTTTTTTTTTTTTTTGTCTAGACTACAAAATACAAGTTTTTTTTATTTTCTACTCAGTTTCTGTGACAGGTGAAATCTTTCTAATGAGCCAAACAAAGATCCAATACTATGATTGTGAGTAGTTATGAATACTTAATGGGTACATAAAAATCTTCAGCAAAAAAAAATTTTTAAATAAAGTGAGAAAAATATGGCAGTATGATTTTATACAGTTGTCTGTGCTTCCATCCTGAGGACTTGGTGAGGAAGAGACTGGGGCCTTGCACAATGAAATTGTTCATTTAATAAATAAGCAATTAAATTTTATTGCCCTGAATCTTGGACAGAGTTACAGCTGTTGAAGATCTCAGGGCTTCAGGGGTTCTACAGCACTATTATATTTTAACTGTGTTTTTAAAGGCATTACAGATATTTTGAAATATATAGAAGAATACATCGCAGGGAATAAGAATCCAAAACAATCCAACCACTAGAAAAACCCACTCTTATTCATGTAATTTATCTACCCACGTTGTTTTATGTGCCACTTTAAAATTTCATATTGTATTAATGACATTTCTACATGTCATAAATATTCTTCAATAGTGAAGCTTTTAATGGCTTTGCCTAGGCCTAAAATTGATTCACTAAGGGCCTGTTGTTTGGCATGTGTGTGGTTTCTGTCACTCCGGGTTGGTATTCTTCCCTGCATAGGGATGTTATAATTATGATAATGTTCACTGAACCAACTGACAGAAGATATTACTTGGGATCACTCCTCTCCTAATAACCTGAAATGTTTGATAACTTTTTATTATGGCTAGGAGATATTTCTGGGTCATTTTTGAACATAATTCTTTTAGTTTGCCTTATACAATGAACTTGTTTTCTATTAATAGAAAACAGAATTGCACTTTATTACTGATTCTATTTGCATATTTACCCTAAATATTGTGGTCTTGATGAATAGTTTTTGACTTTTTTCCTCTTCTCAGAATATTTACAAGTCAGATCTCCAGTGGCTGAGAGGCATTGGCTGGGTCCCCATTGGGTCTATGGATGTGGTCAAGTGCAAGAGAGCTGCTGAAATACTGAGTGATAACATCTACCGCCAGCCTCCAGACAAGCTGAAATTTACCAGTGTGACTGATTCTCTAGAGCAGGTGCTGGCCAAGAACAATGCTCTCAACATGAACAAGGTGAGTCCCAGCTGCCTCAAGCTTCTCCAAGATGCCAGAAGATGTTATTATACTTTAATGACTAATGGAGTCTAAATTATCTATGAAGGCGTCGGGTTGCATTTTTACCTTTTAAATTACATGCTTGAAATCCTCTAAATAATTTTGATTATTCCCAGTTTCAATCTTGATAACTAGTAATAAGACACTTCCAGTAGAATACTTTATATTCAAGTCTGGCTTATTTTTCCTAATGAGGTCAGTAATAACAGTTTTAAATGAACTTTTTGTCATTTCTATTTCAAATGATTTTTAATCAACATCTTATCTTCTTTTACAGCGTTTATACACAGAGGCCTGGGACAAAGACAAGACTCAAATTCACATAATGCCTGATACACCAGAGATTATGTTGGCAAGGCAGAACAAAATCAACTACAGTGAGGTAGGGGCAAAAATCTGTGGCACTATATTATGGTTGTGGTGTCTATACTTAGTTTTGTGGAGATTCTAGGGCCTCAGCTGTCATGGTGCATGTGGCTCTTTCATTTAACACTCCACCCATCCAACCTTTCATCTCTGGGTTAGATATTACATTTTATGGGATTCCACTGGCAAACTGAAGTCACAATGTCTTTTCTGTTTGTGGAGATTTCCACTGTGAGTCAGTGGGACTGAGTAGTATTTTAGACACTTCAGAGGATTGTCAGATAAAATACTGGCCCATTATTTCTGCCAAAATATGCATGCCCACTAATTCCATCCCTACCAATTAGATACATCAGTAAATCACTGCACCTTTCCAGGGCAGAGAGAGTAAAGGGGCAGAAAAGGCCGCAGTTAAAATAACTGAGCTTTGTCTATAGAAAGAAAACCTTAGGCATAAGGAAGAAGTGTTCTCTATCAATAACATTGATTACTGACTTTTTTAAAAGTAAAATGCAATTTTATAGACACGTGGTTTATTAATGTGGTACAACCAAAATTTAGAAAGTTGTGATTATAGTTAACTATATTTTGTTATATTTTAATTTTTTCTTATTTGTCTTTTAAACATTATAAAATATGATTGTCATGCAAATTGTAGGTAATAAAAATGAATAAAAATATATTTTTATACATACAGATAGATATTAAACATTGTTCTACCATTTTTTTTCACTTAGTGGTACATTTGGATTGCTACTTTGCTCATCAATCTGTATTACTAGAATTGTATTAATCTATGCCGATATGTATATCATATTGATCTATGTATAGCATATTAATCTATAATGATATATAATAGGTTAATATATCACTATATATTAATGTTCATTGATATATCCCATTTATTTCTAATGCTATATAGTATTTTTGGTAGAATATAATTTATTTGCTTTCCACTATTGCCAGAAACTTGAATTGTCTCCAGTTCCTATCCTTTTTTAAATTTTAGGATATAAGTCACTTAATAATCTCTGAATTGTTGATGTCCAACCTTTTGCTTTAACTCTTTGGCTTTCTTTTTATAGACTCTATACAAACTTGCCAATGAAGAAGCAAAAAAGAAAGGCTACGACTTGCGAAGTGACGCCATCCCCATCGTGGCTGCCAAGGCCTCCAGGGACATTATCAGTGAGGTGAGTAGCAACACCCTAGATATTTACATGGATGGATGAAGTGGGGAGGCAGGATTATTACTATTATAACATTTGGGGGCCAGTTTAAGCACATTTATTGGCTTATTTTTCTAAATCAAATTCAAATTCAAAGTTTTTCATTTGAAAAAACTCCTATTTTAAGCTTCGGAAGACTTTAGTATCTATGTCCCAGGTAGGAAGGGGGTAACCTAAACCAGTATACTTCAATCCAGTATAAAATTGGATGTGATTCTACAATTTTTCATATCTACAATTATGAGAAATTCATCTCCATATTTTGAGCATGGAGCCTCACAGAAAATAGAAAATGGCAGAAGAGGTGTTAAAAAATAACTTAGTTACATGTATTGGTTCAGCATCAGAAAAACAGCTGATAGAACCAAGTCTAGGAAAATCCACCTTTCCCCAAATCTGCTCTGTGTTTCTGCCAACTCATTTTTTTTTTTGGAAAATTATCTTAAATGCTTCCTTTTGAGTTCTTTTAAAATGAAAACAGAAAGACAAAGACGAGAAAAACAAGAAAATGGTGAACCTAATTTCTCCTCCTGCCATCTCTGAAAGAGGTGGGTTCTTTGGTGGAAAATTCAGACTTCTTCTTCTTCTTTTCTTTTGTTTTTTGTTTGTTTGTTTGTTTGAGACAGAGTCTCAGAGTCTCACTCTTGTTGCCCAGGCTGGAGTGCAATGGTGTGATCTTGGCTCACTGCAACCTCCGCCTCCCGGGTTCAAGTGATTCTCCTGCCTCAGCCTCCCGAGTAACTGGGATTACAGGCACCAGCCACCACAACTGGCTAATTTTTTTTTAGTATTTAGTATTTTTTGTATTTTTAGTAGAGACAGGGTTTCACCATGTTGGCTAGGCCGATCTCAAACTCCTGACCTCAGGTGATCCACCTGCCTTGGCCTCCCAAAGTGCTGGGATTACAGGCATAAGCCACTATGCCCAGTTGAAAATTCAGACTTCTGTAAATATTTGTTAGGATTGGTGTGATGTGTTGTCTGAAATAGGGAGAAAATATCCAGTTTGCCCTTACCACCACCACCAACAAAATGCTTTTTTGTAGGTACATATTCCATTTTTCACTTGAGGAATCCCAAACAAACCTCAGTCAAATTTGATCTGCAACAGAGCAGGGCTTGTAGCATGGGAATATAATCCAGACCACTTCAGGGAGTCAAGTGCCCCAGCAGAGCTGGATTTGGGAAGGATTATGGGTGTGTTGGATGGAGGGATAAAATGGTATCTGTGGACTCAGGAATAGCAGTCTCAAAATCATATGTAAAATTTCTGGGTTAGTGATTTCATGGGCCCAAGATGAAGAAATGGCAGTACACAGTACCGAATGATCTTCCGGAAAGTGTTGCTTCCTTTATTTTCAGAAACTTAACGTCTACAAGCCATAGGACCATGTAGTTTGGCCTGTCTTCCCACTGGACTATTCCCATTAGACTGTTGCTGTTAGACTATTTATGAGACTTCCCATTAGACTACTGCCCATTAGATTAGTGCTGTAGAGTCTAATAAGAATTTAGGATGAGGAGATAAACAGATATTCAGATTCTTTCATTTCTCTGCAAGAATTAGCAATTTTAAAATAATAAAGTTTAAAATTAATGAGGCTTCTAAGCCTTTCTATTCATTTTTATTTTTGAAATGACCAACTTTATTTCAGTACAAATACAAAGATGGTTACCGCAAGCAGCTCGGCCACCACATTGGAGCCCGGAACATTGAAGATGACCCCAAGATGATGTGGTCCATGCACGTGGCCAAGATCCAGAGTGAAAGGGAGTATAAGAAGGACTTTGAGAAGTGGAAGACCAAGTTCAGCAGCCCAGTGGACATGCTGGGGGTGGTGTTAGCCAAGAAGTGCCAGACCTTAGTCAGCGACGTGGACTACAAGAACTACCTGCACGAGTGGACGTGCCTGCCCGACCAGAATGATGTCATCCATGCTCGGCAGGCCTATGACCTCCAGAGCGATGTGAGTAATTAAGATCCATGGTAACTGTGCTCATAATAGTAATTCATAGAAATACTGAGACAGCGGTCTAGGATTAGGTAGAACCTTCAGAAGGGATGACATTTCTTCTCTCTGCTCATTTTTTAGGCAACTCTTCCCCTTACTTTTTTTGGAGAGAAAGAAAGTAATACCTGAGATTGTATTCAGTTTGGCCTTCATATATTGAAGAATATATACATGAAATTTGACTATCCAAGCTTTCTAGTGTTATTTTTTTATTTTTGAAATCATGTTAAAACAACTTCAGTAATACTCGCTTTTGTGTTTAATCTCTCCAGAACATTTACAAATCTGATCTCCAGTGGCTGAGAGGCATTGGCTGGGTCCCCATTGGGTCTATGGATGTGGTCAAGTGCAAGAGAGCTGCCGAAATACTGAGTGATAACATCTATCGCCAGCCTCCAGACAAGCTGAAATTTACCAGTGTGACTGATTCTCTAGAGCAGGTGCTGGCCAAGAACAATGCTCTCAATATGAACAAGGTGAGCCCCCAATTTGTAGGAAAATAAGACAGGGCTATATGTCATTTAAGATACCTATTGTTAATTAAGTTAGTCTCTTTTTTAAATCCAATTAAATTGCTATCCAATGTATAGTGATTCAGTTGAATTCTCTATTCTGTTAGATAACAATATATGGGAGCATTTCTGCTTTGAAATCTCTTGTGAAATAGCCAGAGTTAAGAATGGGACAGCTCTTTGGGAGGCCAAGGCAGGCGGATCATGAGGTCAGGAGATCAAGACCACGGTGAAACCCTGTCTCTACTAAAAATACAAAAAATTAGCTGGGCATGGTGGCAGACGCCTGTAGTCCCAGCTACTTAAGAGGCTGAGGCAGGAGAATGGTGTGAACCTGGGAGGCGGAGCTTGCAGTGAGCTGAGATCGCACCACTGCACTCCAGCCTCGGTGACAGAGTGAGATTCCATCTCAAAAAAAAAAAAAAAAGAATGGGACAGCTATTTTGGGTTCAAATTGTTTGAAGTCTATAAGAGTTAGTTATATATGATTTGGTATGGTTTCTTTCTTGCTGAGTACATATTTAGGTAAGCGCAGAGCAAACAAGAAAGATGCAAGCTGGGCATGGTGCCTCACACATGTAATCTCAACACTTTTGGGAGGCTGAGGTGGGCAGATCACTTGAGCTCAGCAGTTTGAGATTAGCCTGGGCAGCATGTCAAAACCCTGTCTCTACAAAAAATACAAAAATTAGCCGGGTGTGGTGACGTGCACCTCTAGTCTTAGGTACTTGGGAGGCTGAGGTGGGAGGATCACCTGAGCCTGGAGAGGTTGAGGCTGCAGTGAGCTGTGACTGTACCACTGCATTCCAGCCTGGGCAAGAGAGTGAAACTCTGTCTCACACACAAAAAAAAGAGAAAGATGCAAATCTTCAAAACATTTATCAAAAAGAAATCTAGAGATAGCACATACAGGTACATTTGCAGCTAATAAACTAACAACAAACAGCATCAAACAAAATCATGGGAAGGATTTGTTAATATAGTCATAGTACAGATATGGATGTGAATATATGCTTAGGAAATACTTGCTTTTTATTTAATTGGAGTAGAGTGACCTGGTTACCAAACACACACACGTGGGTGTGTATGTGTGTGTGTGTTTGATTATATTATATATATTTTTCTTTTCATATCTTAGTATACATTTATATTTTGTTACAATAAATGTCTTGTAAAATCAAAGAGGTTGAAAAGAATATTAATATACAGCACATGGAACAGACAGCAAGAAAGCTGGCTCTCAACTTTGTCATGGTGTCTTAATTGAAAACTCCTGTTTACAACAAACTGTTTTTCTAATTCATTAACCTTTTTATCCTTCACAGCGCTTATACACAGAAGCCTGGGACAAAGACAAGACCCAAGTCCATATTATGCCTGATACACCTGAAATCATGTTGGCAAGACAAAATAAAATAAATTATAGTGAGGTAAGATCATTTGTTTTATTTCTTTGGTCTGGCCACATTGATTGTTGCTGATGTAGGAATGTCAGAATTATGAAATTAATCCTCACGTATGCCAGTTAGCTTAGTTAGTTTTTTATGCCATTTACCCTACCTTGAATATACATATCATTGTATTAAAAAATAGGCAGATAGAAAGGTAGATAGATTAGACAGACAGATAGATAGACAGACACAAAAATATCTTCATTTCAGGAGGGAAAAAATATCTCAAGTCAACTATTAATGACTAAAACATAACTTTCATTAAAAATAATTCTTGCTATTAATCAAATTAGTACTTGCTTCAAAATTTGTGCGGCAAGTTTATTTTCTTCAATTACCTCATCTGTAAAATAGGATTAAAATGCTTACCTTAAAGAATTTTTAAAGAATGACTAAATGAGGTAAAATATTTAACATGCCCAGTGTGGAGCCTGGTGCAAAGTATTTGTTTAATAAACTTTAATGTCTCTCCTTTACACTCAAGTCACCATGAAAATTAGATGTATTTAATGTGCTCAAAATAACTTGAGATTTATTTACAAGAACTGAAATGAGAATTCTTAAATTCACCCGTTTCAAATTGCCTGAGAACAATAAAATACATTCTTTTATGAACTATCTTCAGCCTTGCTAAACTTGTCATTGCATATCTTTGCAGTCCAGAAATACTGCTGCATAAATAGCGTCTTGCTCAATTGTTCTTGCCAAAGTCAAAAATTTATATGGTTGATTCAAGAAGGATACTAATTTTTTAAACATGTTTATGTGTCTTCATTTTTTTTTAGCAAAAAAGGAAGGCAGAATTTCCTTCGGTTTGAGAGCACTGAAAATTTTAAGTACTAATTTTTAAGATGACCAAACTTATTATTTTACCCATATTAATTACTTTTCCCTATAATAATGTAGCCTTAAAGAGGAGGCATGCTTATATCAAATAAATCATGACCAGTAAAATGAAGAGGATATGATTTCACTTTCTCCATCATTATAAAACAGACCAAAGGACAAGCCTGATTATAGATATTTGATTGGCCTTGGCTTCAGTCACTTTTGAATGGGCCATTTTCTCTTGGCCACAGAGCTTCTCAGTTGGATTATCTTCTCCCAGGAGGTTTATTTTATCCAAGGCAGACGAAGTTAGTTTCTATTCCAGATTATAATGAAGCTCTTAAGCTTCTCTCATTTGTTTACATTAGGGGAATTGAGGTAGATTTTTTTTTCAGACTGCTGGAAGGATATTGGGCTATTTTTTAATTCTAAAATTTTCGGCTGGATTTACTTTCTTTAAAATTGCATGATCATGCATTGAAGGCTCTGACTTCACCACAGTGCAATATATTAATGTAGCAAAATTGCACTCATCCCCCATGAATACATACAAATAAATAAAAATAAAATTGCGTAATCATGTTGATTCCCTGAGGAATCTAAGATCACATTTCAGAATGTGAGAATTTCTTCTCAACCCATTTCACATGGTTCCTTCATTCCATAAATGTAAAACAAAACAAACGCGGTGAGTGACGCAGAAGACGGTGATTTCTGCATTTCCATCTGAGGTACCAGGTTCATCTCACTAGGGAGTGCCAGACAGTGGGCGCAGGTGAGTGGGTGCGCGCACCGTGCGTGCGCGAGCCGAAGAAGGGCGAGGCATTGCCTCACCCGGGAAGCGCAAGGGGTCAGGGAGTTCCCTTTCCTAGTCAAAGAAAGGGGTGACAGACGGCACCTGGAAAATCGGGTAACTCTCACCCGAATACTTGCGCTTTTCCGACGGGCTTAAAAAATGGCGCACCAGGAGATTATATCCGCACCTGGCTCAGAGGGTCCTACGCCCACGGAGTCTCGCTGATTGCTAGCACAGCAGTCTGAGATCAAACTGCAAGGCGGCAATGAGGCTGGGGGACACGCGCCCACCATTGCCCAGGCTTGCTTAGGTAAACAAAGCAGCCAGGAAGCTCGAACTGGGTGGAGCCCACCACAGCTCAAGGAGGCCTGCCTGCCTCTGTAGGCTCCACCTCTGGGGGCAGGGCACAGACAAACAAAAAGACAGCAGTAACCTCTGCAGACTTAAATGTCCCTGTCTGACAGCTTTGAAGAGAGCAGTGGTTCTCCCAGCACACAGCTGGAGATCTGAGAACGGGCAGACTGCCTCCTCAAGTGGGTCGCTGACCCCTGACCCCCGAGCAGCCTAACTGGGAGGCACCCCCCAGCAGGGGCAGACTGACACCTCACACGGCCAGGTACTCCAACAGACCTGCAGCTGAGGGTCCTGTCTGTTAGAAGGAAAACTAACAAACAGAAAGGACATCCACACCAAAAACCCATCTGTACATCACCATCATCAAAGACCAAAAGTAGATAAAACCACAAAGATGGGGAAAAAACAGAGCAGAAAAACTGGAAACTCTAAAAAGCAGAAGGCCTCTCCTCCTCCAAAGGAACGCAGTTCCTCACCAGCAACGGAACAAAGCTGGACGGAGAATGACTTTGACGAGCTGAGAGAAGAAGGCTTCAGACGATCAAATTACTCCGAGCTACGGGAGGATATTCAAACCAAAGGCAAAGAAGTTGAAAACTTTGAAAAAAATTTAGATGATTGTATAACTAGAATAACCAATGCAGAGAAGTGCTTAAAGGAGCTGATGGAGCTGAAAACCAAGGCTCTACGTGAAGAGCTACGTGAAGAGAACTACGTGAAGAATGCAGAAGCCTTGGGAGCCGATGCAATCAAATGGAAGAAAGGGTATCAGCGATGGAAGATGAAATGAATGAAATGAAGTGAGAAGGGAAGTTTAGAGAAAAAAGAATAAAAAGAAATGAGCAAAGCCTCCAAGAAATATGGGACTATGTGAAAAGACCAAATCTACGTCTGATTGGTGTACCTGAAAGTGACGGGGAGAATGGAACCAAGTTGGAAAACACTGTGCAGGATATTATCCAGGAGAACTTCCCCAATCTAACAAGGCAGGCCAACATTCAGATTCAGGAAATACAGAGAACGCCACAAAGATACTCCTCGAGAAGAGCAACTCCAAGACACATAATTGTCAGATTCACCAAAGTTGAAATGAAGGAAAAAATGTTAAGGGCAGCCAGAGAGAAAGGTCGGGTTACCCTCAAAGGGAGGCCCATCAGACTAACAGCAGATCTCTTGGCAGAAACTCTACAAGCCAGAAGAGAGTGGGGGCCTATATTCAACATTCTTAAAGAAAATTATTTTCAACCCAGAATTTCATGTCCAGCCAAACTAAGTTTCATAAGTGAAGGAGAAATAAAATACTTTACAGACAAGCAAATGCTGAGAGATTTTGTCACCATGGGGCCTGCCCTAAAAGAGCTCCTGAAGGAAGCACTAAACATGGAAAGGCACAACCGGTACCAGCCGCTGCAAAATCATGCCAAAATGTAAAGACCATCGAGACTAGGAAGAGACTGCATCAACTAATGAGCAAAATAACCAGCTAACATCTTAATGACAGGATCAAATTCACACATAACAATATTAACTTTAAATGTAAATGGACTAAATGCTCCAATTAAAAGACACAGACTGGCAAGTTGGATCAAGAGTCAAGACCCATCAGTGTGCTGTATTCAGGAAACCCATCTCACGTGCAGAGACACACATAGGCTCAAAATAAAAGGATGGAGAAAGATCTACCAAGCAAATGGAAAACAAAAAAAGGCAGGGGTTGCAATCCTAGTCTCCAATAAAACAGACTTTAAACCAACAAAGATCAAAAGAGACAAAGAAGGCCATTACATAATGTTAAAGGGATCAATTCAACAAGAAGAGCTAACTATCCTAAATATATATGCACCCAATACAGGAGCACCCAGATTCATAAAGCAAGTCCTGAGTGACCTACAAAGAGACTTAGACTCCCACACAATAATAATGGGAGACTTTAACACCCCACTGACAACATTAGACAGATCAACGAGACAGAAAGTCAACAAGGATACCCAGGAATTGAACTCAGCTCTGCACCAGGCAGACCTAATAGACATCTACAGAACTCTCCACCCCAAATCAACAGAATATACATTTTTTTCAGCACCACACCACACCTATTCCAAAATTGACCACATACTTGGAAGTAAAGCTCTCCTCAATAAATGTAAAAGAACAGAAATTATAACAAACTATCTCTCAGATCACAGTGCAATCAAGCTAGAACTCAGGATTAAGAATCTCACTCAAAACCACTCAACTACATGGAAACTGAACAACCTGCTCCTGAATGACTACTGAGTACATAACGAAATGAAGGCAGAAATAAAGATGTTCTTTGAAACCAACGAGAACCAAGACACAACATACCAGAATCTCTGGGACACATTCAAAGCAGTGTGTAGAGGGAAATTTATAGCACTAAATGCCCACAAGAGAAAGCAGGAAAAATCCAAAATTGACACCCTAACATCACAATTAAAAGAACTAGAAAAGCAAGAGCAAACACATTCAAAAGCTAGCAGAAGGCAAGAAATAACTAAAATCAGAGCAGAACTGAAGGAAATAGAGACAAAAAAAAACCCTTCAAAAAATTAATGAATCCAGGAGCTGGTTTTTTGAAAGGATCAACAAAATTGATAGACTGCTAGCAAGACTAATAAAGAAAAAGAGAAGAATCAAATAGATGCAACAAAAAAATGATAAAGGGGATATCACCACCGATCCCACAGAAATACAAACTACCATCAGAGAATACTACAAACACCTCTACGCAAATAAACTAGAAAATCTAGAAGAAATGGATAAATTCCTCGACACATACACTCTCCCAAGACTAAACCAGGAAGAAGTTGAATCTCTGAATAGACCAATAACAGGATCTGAAATTGTGGCAATAATCAATAGCTTACCAACCAAAAAGAGTCCAGGACCAAATGGATTCACAGCCGAATTCTACCAGAGGTACAAGGAGGAACTGGTACCGTTCCTTCTGAAACTATTCCAATCAATAGAAAAAGAGGGAATCCTCCCTAACTCATTTTATGAGGCCAGCATCATCCTGGTACCAAAACCTGGCAGAGACACAACAAAAAAAGAGAATTTTAGACCAATATCCTTGATGAACATTGATGCAAAAATCCTCAATAAAATACTGGCAAACAGAATCCAGCAGCACATCAAAAAGCTTATCCACCATGATCAAGTGGGCTTCATCCCTGGGATGCAAGGCTGGTTCAATATATGTAAATCAATAAATGTAATCCAGCATATAAACAGAACCAAAGACAAAAACCACATGATTATCTCAATAGATGCAGAAAAGGCCTTTGACAAAGTTCAACAACCCTTCATGCTAAAAACTCTCAATAAATTAGGTATTGATGGGACATATCTCAAAATAGTCAGAGCTATCTATGACAAACCCACAGTGAATATCATACTGAATGGGCAAAAACTGGTAGCATTCCCTTTGAAAACTGGCACAAGACAGGGATGCCCTCTCTCAACACTCCTATTCAACATAGTGTTGGAAGTTCTGGCCAGGGCAATTAGGCAGGAGAAGGAAATAAAGGGTATTCAATTAGGAAAAGAGGAAGTCAAATTGTCCCTGTTTGCAGATGACATGATTGTATATCTAGAAAACCCCATTGTCTCAGCCCAAAATCTCCTTAAGCTGATAAGCAACTTCAGCAAAGTCTCAGGATACAAAATCAATGTACAAAAATCACAAGCATTCTTATACACCAACAACAGACAAACAGAGAGCCAAATCATGAGTGAACTCCCATTCACAATTACTTCAAAGAGAATAAACCTAGGAATCCAACTTACAAGGGATGTGAAGGACCTCTTCAAGGAGAACTACAAACCACTGCTCAATGAAATAAAAGAGGATACAAACAAATGGAAGAACATTCCATGCTCATGGGTAGGAAGAATCAATATCGTGAAAATGGCCATACTGCCCAAGGTAATTTACAGATTCAATGCCATCCCCATCAAGCTACCAATAACTTTCCTCACAGAATTGGAAAAAACTACTTTAAAGTTCATATGGAACCAAAAAAGAGCCCGCATCGCCAAGTCAATCCTAAGCCAAAAGAACAAAGCTGGAGGCATCACGCTACCTGACTTCAAACTCTACTACAAGGCTACAGTAACCAAAACAGCATGGTACTGGTACCAAAACAGAGATATAGATCAATGGAACAGAACAGAGCCCTCAGAAATAATGCCACATATCTACAACTATCTGATCTTTGACAAACCTGAGAAAAACAAGCAATGGGGAAAGGATTCCCTATTTAATAAATGGTGCTGGGAAAACTGGCTAGCCATATGGAGAAAGCTGAAACTGGATCCCTTCCTTACACCTTATACAAAAATCAATTCAAGATGGATTAAAGACTTAAACGTTAGACCTAAAACCATAAAAACCCTAGAAGAAAACCTAGGCATTACCATTCAGGACATAGGCATGGGCAAGGACTTCATGTCTAAAACACCAAAAGCAATGACAACAAAAGCCAAAATTGACAAATGGGATCTAATTAAACTAAAGAGCTTCTGCACAGCAAAAGAAACTACCATCAGAGTGAACAGGCAACCTACAAAATGGGAGAAAATTTTCACAACCTGCTCATCTGACAAAGAGCTAATATCCAGAATCTACAATGAACTCAAACAAATTTACAAGAAAAAAACAAACAACCCCATCAAAAAGTGGGCAAAGGACATGAACAGACACTTCTCAAAAGAAGACATTTATGCAGCCAAAAAACACATGAAAAAATGCTCACCATCACTGGCCATCAGAGAAATGCAAATCAAAACCACAGTGAGATACCATCTCACACCAGTTAGAATAGCAATCATTAAAAAGTCAGGAAACAACAGGTGCTGGAGAGGATGTGGAGAAATAGGAACACTTTTACACTGTTGGTGGGACTGTAAACTAGTTCAACAATTGTGGAAGTCAGTTCGGTGATTCCTCAGGGATCTAGAACTAGAAATTCCATTTGACCCAGCCATCCCATTACTGGGTGTATACCCAAAGGACTATAAATCATGCTGCTATAAAGACACATGCACACGTATGTTTATTGCGGCACTATTCACAATAGCAAAGACTTGGAACCAACCCAAATGTCCAACAATGATAGACTGGATTAAGAAAATGTGGCACATATACACCATGGAATACTATGCAGCCATAAAAAATGATGAGTTCATGTCCTTTGTAGGGACATGGATGAAATTGGAAATCATCATTCTCAGTAAACTATCGCAAGAACAAAAAACCAAACACCGCATATTCTCACTCACAAGTGGGAATTGAACAATGAGAACACATGGACACAGGAAGGGGAACATCACACTCTGGGGACTGTTGTGGGGTGGGAGGAGGGGGGAGGGATAGCATTGGGAGATATACCTAATGCTAGATGACGAGTTAGTGGGTGCAGCGCACCAGTATGGCACATGTATACATATGTAACTAACCTGCACATTGCGCACATGTACCCTAAAACCTAATGTATAATAATAATAATTAATTAATTAAAAAACACGAACGCATCTGTTTTTTTCCTCTTAAATTCTCATTTATCTATTCTAGTTTTCTTAAGTAACAAGCTTTAAAATACATCCCTGATGATAGCTAGAAGTGTCCTCTCCTTTGAAGCACTGCATCTTTTTTAAATGTTGAAAGAATTAAAGAACTCTATTTTTTTGGCCTGAAGCCATGAGATGATTGAAGCACATTTTTTCCCACTTACACCATTTTTAAAGTGTGAACATTTATTCTTAAAGAAAAAACATAATAAATGAAGTATTTGACCTTCCAGTTTCAAAAGAAACATTCCTAGAAATTTTGAAGAAAAACAGATTCCCTCTGGAATTTATCTCAAAGATATTAAATTGATTCTTATTTTTACTTTAGCTTTTTCTTATAAAATCTCATCTTAAAAAGACTATAAACTGACACATCTTAATAATCCACTTTATAAACATAATAGTGACCCTGTAAGAGTCTTAAGTCGTTAAAAATATTTAAAAATATTAAATGCATTTGTAGCATATTTAAAATCCAGATACTAGTCCAGTATCCTTAATTCAATCTAATTTGAGAATGGGGCATAAAAATGAAGTTTAATTATTTGTATCACACTTTTTAGGGATTTTCCTTACGTTTAAGATTTTGTCTTTACACAGCCTCAACAATGAAAAGTACACTGAACAGTATAAAGTAGAGGGATGATAAAGCCTTATAGAACTGTAAATCTTTGTAGTTTTTCCCTTAAAGCCATACATTATTTCTAAATTCTTTTCCAGAACTATCTACTGGTACTGTGTCTGCTTTATCTAACTCAATAAACCTCTTAAAAGAGGAAAGGGGGAAAGTGAAATTAAAGATTAAATTGTTCAATCATAGATTGCTCTAAAGGCTGTATTTGGATATAGATGAGCAGCTTTCAAATCTCAGCTACCTACCATCCTTGAGGTTACCCAAAGGCTCTCCAAGGGGTAAACTGGCATGGATCGTTTTAAGTAAATCAGTTAACATAGCTTCAACTTCCATACATACACTCTTCTAAATTATCTGCCCAAGAATGCCCCTACAGCTTGAGTGGCATCCCACTTCTTTCATAGTCACTCTGCTCTCATGTTAAAACAAAAAAGGCATGGTTTAAAGGTGAAGAAATAAACTAGAGAACTAAATGCTACTCATTCTCTTGAACTGAATTTTGGATAGAAAAGCAACATTGCTATAAAGGAAATTATTGGGACATTTGATGAAATTTGAATATTCACTGTATATTTGATAGTAAAAGAGAATAATACTAGACAATAATACTGTATCAATATTAAATTTCCTGAGTCTGATACATATACTGTGGTTATATAAAAATATCTTTATTCTTAGGAGATACATGGTAAAGTATTCAAGGATGAAGGCCGTGATGTGTACAGTTTTCTCTTAATCAGTTCAACAATTGAAAATAATAATAATAAGTAAAATGAAGAAACACACAAACACATAGAGAGCTACAGAAAGCAAATATGGCAAAAATGTTAATAAATTGGATAGTTGGTGTTCATTGTAGCATTCTTGCAACTTTTCTGTAGGTTTGAAGTTTTGCAAAAGGTGGAAAGTATACATTTCAAAATATTAAAACATACATTAAAATATTTGACTAAATATGATAATATAAAGATTTCATTTTTTAAATAAAGAAAAAGAAATAGTCTTATTCATCCTAGTAGTTACTATGATGCATGTCTGAAAGTATTAAAATGAAACTTTACCAAACATGGCTGGGTGCAGTGGCTCATGCCTGAAATCCCAGCAATTTGGGAGGCTGAGGCAGGTGGGATCACTTGAGTTCAAGAGTTTGAGATCAGCAACACCCATCTCTACTAAAAAATGCAAAAAATTAGCTGGGCATGGTGGCACACACCTGTAATCCCAGCTACTCGGGTGGCTGAGGCACGAGAATCGCTTGAACCTGGGAGGCAGTGAGCCGAGATTGTGCCACTGCACTCCAGCCTGGGCGATAGAGTGAGACTGTCTCAAAAAACAAAAAACAACAATAAAAAAGACCCCACAAAACTCTACCAGACAACTTAATTCATTATTGCCCATCAAAACTTTGTAATCAAACCACCATGAGCTCCTACAAATCTCATTAAGAGATCCAATAAATTTTTACATTTTATGTTTAAAAATTATTATCAAACTGTATATTTATCTTGTTTTGATTTGTTGAATACCAATGTTGGCAATTACATAAATTTTTTGTTAAAAGGATACAGAATCAGTCAAAATTTTTATCACTGGTTCACAAAAAGGGCTAAAAGCCATTGGTATATATGATTTGTTTAATGCGTGGTTCTCAAATGACACTTCCACAGAACATTTGTGTTTTGTCTTCTGTGCATGTCTGTCCTGCCACAGAAATTGAACAGTGGTGGTGCTTTCTCAATTCACAGAAGAAGTTAATAAATAGAATTTTATCAGTTTTGCAGTTTTGACTCCTAAATCTTTGGTACCTGCTACCCTCATGTCTGCTAACAACTTCCAGCAGTTGATGAAATAATAGGGAGCAAATCAACTTTAACAGAGAGATTCAGAAAGAATGATACATCCTTAGTTCACTAAATTTGATTATGGACACATCCTCCTAGTGGTAGTATTATTATATGTTATTATATGATACTATTCTCTGCTAGTAAAAATGTTCCCAGTTCAAATTTGGAGTTAAATAAATCAACATTTCTTGATTGTTTTATGAAAAGGGCAAATGGTGAACAATCTAAACACATTAAGAGGTGTTCATTTAATGTATAACATTTATAAGATTTGTGCAAAGAGAGGTTGTGGTGTTAAAACTTGCTGAATGTGAAATTTTCATTTAAATAAATATCCAAGGATAAACAGAAAGTAAAATAAAGAGTTCTTTTTCTGATTTAAGGCTGAACATCCTCGTGTAGTTTTGCATCCAAAAGTGGTCTTCCTTTGACAAAAAATATACTTTTCTTTTCGAGTGAATGTGAATTCTATATTTAAAAGCTACTCCTTCTTTCCTCAGAGCCTCTATCGTCAGGCCATGGAAGAAGCCAAGAAAGAAGGCTATGACTTGAGAAGTGATGCCATTCCCATTGTGGCTGCCAAGGCCTCTCGGGATATTGCCAGTGATGTAAGAGCTGATCAAGTCCTAACATTTCTTACCATCATGCCAGCCACACGGAATACAGCTGGATGTCTCTTTGGTCGTCATCCACCTTAACCCCCTTCAGTGCATAGGCAAATACATTGAGGCTTGAGATACAGATAACTTGCCCAAGATCACAAGCATCACAGAGGCATAGCCTAGACTGGAATGTGGCTCATTTGACTCCTTATTTTTGGTCTTTGCTCAATAGGAGTGAGTGCCTCGATTAAAGTTAAATGTATGTATGCTGAGCTACTCACAAAACCTCAGGAACTTCCTTGGAACACACTCAAGGCAAAGATGCCAGAAAAGAAGCAGGCTTAACTGAGTTTGCCCCATCACTTGAACATAGAAGGACAAAGTCTTCTTTCTATGTGGTGCACAGAACCAATATTTCTTTACCCTAAAAATGAAAACAACGGATCCCTGGACATCTTAAAAATTAATCCAAGACTAGTAAAATTGTTCATTTTTATAGGTTTTTAAATGTTTAAATTCTGGTTTTATATATATATATATATATATATATATATATATATATATATATATAACAAAATTTACCATCTTAACCATTTTCAAGTATACTGTTTAGTGGGGTTCAGTATATTCATATTGTTGTACAACAGATTTCCAGAATTTTCATCTTATAAAACTTAAACTCTCTACCTATTAAATAACAGAAATTGTCCATTTTAAAACTATCCCTCCCAAATCATTTGTGAAGAGGAAATTATTTCTCAGACTATGCTAGAAAATTTTAGTGATCCATGTAAACATACGCCCCAGGTGTGTTCTTAAATAGGCTCACTCACATGATGGATTTGTGAGACACTGTCATGGTTTATTACTGTAATTGGACTCTTCATTTCAGTATTCACTTTTTATCATTTTTTGCCAACATATGATTCTCTGGCATATATAAAGGAATCATTGTGGGGTTATTCTTTGGACATGTGCCAATGAGCACAACAGTCCAATATGTGGCGTTACAGCAGCATGACCAGTGAAACTCTTCTGTTGCCTTAAAGATTTCATAGAAAGCACCACCACAGAAAGAACAACAGGGAATAGCCCTTTGTGCTTCCTTCTTATTTACTGGATTCTCTCTTTCAGTACAAATACAAAGAAGCATATCGTAAACAGTTGGGTCACCACATCGGTGCCCGAGCAGTACATGATGACCCCAAGATAATGTGGTCCCTCCACATTGCCAAAGTGCAGAGTGACCGTGAGTACAAGAAAGATTTTGAGAAATACAAGACAAGGTACAGCAGCCCAGTGGACATGCTTGGTATCGTTTTGGCCAAGAAGTGTCAGACCTTGGTCAGCGATGTGGACTATAAACATCCTCTGCATGAATGGATCTGCTTGCCTGACCAGAATGACATCATTCATGCACGGAAAGCCTACGACCTCCAGAGTGATGTAAGTTTCCTTGATGTTAGTTCTGCGTGTTAAAAGCGGATCTGAAACGTGTCTGTGAGTTCTGACTAGTGCCGATGAACTGCAATTGGTTTGTATATTTCAAACAATTTACAATTAAATGTCTGAAAGGAGTTTCCCATTAGAGGTACTACAATTTGTTTTCTTCTCCGAAAGTTCTCTGTAGGAGAGGAAATAAAGTAAATATTATCAGTTCTAAACAGGTATAAATCTTCCTAGGGATTCAGGCTCCCTTTGTTTGAATCAGATGAAACTTAGTCCTTAAAAATATTTCACTGCAAACTTTTGGCTAAGGAAGTAAAAAAATGTGTGTGTTTATTGGCAGAGGGTAGTAGGGAGACAGTGAGAGGGAAAGCATATTATGCTAAATTAGTTTAATTTACATTTTATACTTACTGATGGGAAAATTCTATCATTCTTGTGTTTTTTGAAACCAGTCATCTAATACTTATCAACATTCAGTATGTCCTATTGAGAGTAAAATAAAATGAATAATTAAGGAAATACCAAACATATCTCTGTAACATCACATTTCCTTTATACACTTGAAGTTTTGTGATTTTTGAAGATGGAAATAAAAGTGAGAATTTTTTGACTGAAGTACTCACACACCATCAGTCTGAGTGTGTGGTTTTATTTGGAGCTATTAGACTACATTTTCCAAGGCTAAAAAAGCATGCTTCTGTGTAAAAATCTTGTAATACTCTCATAGGCAGGACCATGTCTTTTACTTTAAAAGATCTTTTATCATTCTTGGTGTACTCCTCTGTACCAAAAAAATGCTCAGATAAAAAAAATACGCTTAGGATTCAATAATGTGTGTGAGTGAGTGAATGACTATGCTAGGAACCTTAACTATTCATCAGTATTTTTGTATTTCTCTAGGATAACCCATTTTGTAACTATGAATCTGAAACACTAATTAATAAATGTGTTTCTTATCTGTTGATCTGCAGAATTTGTATAAGTCAGACCTTGAATGGATGAAAGGCATTGGCTGGGTTCCGATTGATTCCTTGGAAGTTGTTAGGGCCAAGAGAGCTGGAGAATTACTTAGTGATACTATCTACCGTCAGCGTCCAGAAACGCTGAAATTTACCAGTATAACAGACACTCCGGAGCAGGTGCTGGCAAAAAACAATGCTTTAAACATGAATAAGGTGAGTCTTCAATCCTCACTGTTAGATACCGAAAGTTACCACAGAACAATTTTTAAATTCTGATATATTATTGTATTTTAAAGCTAATAATAATAAGAATCATGATACCTTCTTAAATGATTTTTCCACTATAATACCATAGTTACTTAGTGATACTTCAAAATATTAAGCCATTGTTAAAAGTACTGTGTGCTTTTGTTTGTTTGTTTGTTTTGTTTTTTGAGATGAAGTTTCATTCTCATCGCCCAGGCTGGAGTGCAATGGTGCGATCTTGGCTCACTGCAACCTCCACTTCCCAGGTTCAAGCAATTCTCTTGCCTCAGCCTCCCAAGTAGCTGGGATTACAGGAGCCTGCCACCATGCCAGCTAATTTTTGTATTTTCAGTAGAGACGGGGTTTCACCATGTTGAAGGCTGGTCTCAAACTCCTGACCTCAGGTGATCCACCCATCTTGGCCTCCCAAAGTGCTGGGATTACAGGTGTAAGCCACCATGCCCAGCCTAAAGTACTGTGTGCTTCTGATTGGATTAGTAGGTTGTCAAAAAAAAAATACCGTGTGCTGTAACTCTTTCCTATAAATTATTTTAAATACTTCAATCCAATTATACTTTTCATAACCTATAAGTCCTTTAACAGATTCTTTAAAGAATTTTAATAAGAAACAAAGGTAAGGAATTTATGCAGCTTTAATAATTTTATTTCTACCTTGCATACAAGAGAGTTGACTGGCACATAATCAAAACAATAATATCTGTGAACACCAAAATAATTTTTCTCTCTTTTTTTTTTTTTTTTGTTGGTAGCGCTTATATACTGAAGCCTGGGACAATGACAAGAAAACTATTCATGTCATGCCTGATACACCAGAAATCATGTTAGCCAAACTCAACCGAATAAACTACAGTGATGTAAGTAAACTGTTGATCTTGTAATGAACAGAAAGGCAAAAATGAACCATTGTAGCTGTTTTCTTAGGAAAATGTTTAGACTAATTTACTACACATACTACAAACTACCATTTTCAGTAGAAGAGATAGTTCTCACTTGATTCAATTTTGAGCTATGTGGTGGGTCCACAAAGTAGGCTACCATTTTATTAACAGGTTTTCAGGAATTGAATGATTATGAATAAATATTTCCATAGGAATTATACTTTTAAAACCTTCCCCTACAGGTCAGTGTGGATATCAAGTCATTATTTTATTCAGCAGCTAGCAAGTAGGCAAGGACTGGGTTGGAATCTGATGAGTTAGTAAGCCGCATATTATTTTGCTGCTCCAGTATGCTCTGATAATCATTTGATGTTAACATTTTTCCAGGCATTTCTGCCAGAACCAACATTTTCAAAAGGGCAATGATCCTGAAATCCCGGGTCCATAGATGAATCACTGTCCGAGATAATAGTCCACAGCAAAATAAGAAAAAATAAGCACAATGCATTGAGTTTTTCAAAAAACAGAATAGATTACATTTTAAAATATTGTCCTTATTTTTATCCTTCTTTTGTATTAAGATGCCCTGTCTTTTATATTATGATGACAATAATAAATACTGTTTTGTTTTGTTTTGTTATGTTTGAGACAGAGTCTTACTCTGTCACCCAGACTGGATTGCAGTGGCACGATTTTGGCTCACTGCAACCTCTGCCTCCTGGGTTCAAGCAATTCTCCTGCCTCAGCCTCCCTAGTAGCTGGGATTGCAGGTACATGCTACCATACCCCGTTAATTATTGTATTTTTAGTGGAGACGGGATTTCACCATGTTGGCCAGGCTGGTCTCTTCTCAAACTCATGACCTCAGGTGATCCACCCATCTCAGCCTCCCAAAGTGCTGGGATTACAGGCGTGAGCCACCACGCCCGGCCAATAAATAATTTTTTTTTTTTTTTACATCTGCTTGTTGGGCAAATAAAATTTTGCCAACCAAATGTTGATTTTTTCCTCACATTTTTTTGTTGAAATTTACAAGTCAATAAAATCCCAATGTTTGGAACATGTGCCTTAAAAATCCTAAGCACCCATGAGGCAAAGCTATCTATAAACCCACCCTAATGCTTGACTTTGTGAATTATTTCTGTAGTTTAAATGAGGACAAAGAAAAAGTAATAATCTTGGCACTTTTTATGGAAGGAGTAAATGAATAATGACTTTCTTTTCTACAGAAACTCTATAAACTTGCTTTGGAAGAGTCCAAGAAGGAAGGCTATGACTTGCGTCTGGATGCCATTCCAATCCAAGCAGCCAAGGCTTCAAGAGATATTGCTAGTGATGTAAGTGGATGTTTTGGAAAAGCCATTTCTTATTCAAAGATGTTGACAAATAGAAGCTTTTAGAGTTTTTCTTGCCAGAAATTTAGTTACCCCTATAAGTCTCAATTCCCTTTAGTGATTTTTCCCTATACAAAATTGTAAATGGAAAAAAAAAGCACAAAATTCTAGACCCATTATACCCATCAATCAATCAAAACTAGAGACATACTATTTTTAAAAAAGTGTTTTACGGACACCAAAAATGGGTTCATATTTTTGAGCCTCAGAAATTGAACACTCCGTCTTCAAAAAAAATAAATAAATAATTGAGCAGCAGTTGACCTAGATGTTTGTGAAATTAAATGGATTAATTTATTCCCTTTAAATAATATGTGAGAAACAGCCAATATACATGTAAACTCTTCCTTACTACTTATATTTATTCTTGCATTAAAAGAAAACTAGATGGATATGTCTTAGAGATTTGTTTTGTCCTTTGTAACTCCTGATTGGTGAGATGTCCCTCACTGGACACAAGAACAAGTGGCAAAGTAAGCAGAGCTTTTTCTCAGCACCCGCTTGCCTCTTCTCTACTCCTTTTCTTCACATGGGAAACACCTCCTAAGGGTGGCCAGTGTCCTCATTCTGTAACAAGCCTCCTTAGGACTCAAATCCAGACTTTCCCACTTCTGGAAGGTTCTCATGCCTTGGACATATGCTTCATTTCTTCTGTAAACTAAAAAGTATCTGAAACAGATCTCAATCAATTTAGAAGTTTATTTTGCCAAGGTTAAGGACACACACCCTATTATCAAAACTTTTCTTGCTGTTAAGCTGGAGAAGCCCACACCATAATCGTCTCATGGTAAAATGGACCATAATATGTTATTCTTGAATCTTAAAGGTAGATAAACTGACTCATAGTGAAAGTTCAGTGATGTTGACAGGCTAATAAGAGAGCCATTTCCTGGTGACACATAAACTCTATCTAAATGTAACACATATCCTTGACTGAGAAGTCTATTATAAGTTCTAATAAGGGAACTATTCTAAAATATTCTCAATGTCAAACAGTTTTGGGAAAATAATAACTATGTTATTTTCCATCAGGTTGTTATGCTCCATAAGATTGTACAATATATTTACCTCTACTTGTTAAGGAATCAAATGTAAACTAAGCAGTGTGGTATAATGAGGAGGAAAAATATTAGGAATGAGAAGCTCTTCATTCTAGGCTCATGCTGCCACCTGCTTGTGGTGTGACTGTGCAAATCACTAAACCCCTGCTAGGTTCAGGTTTTGACTTTTAAAAATAGGGTTGATGATATTCACTTTTCTCCTTCATGATAGTGTTGGGGAAAAGAAAAAGAAACAATGTGAATGTGAACCTATGAAACATGATTATATAAGATGTTCTTGTCATTATACTCATATCTCTATTTTTTAGTACAAGTACAAGGAAGGCTACCGCAAACAGCTTGGCCACCACATTGGGGCCCGGAACATTAAGGATGACCCGAAGATGATGTGGTCCATCCACGCAGCCAAGATCCAGAGTGACAGGGAGTACAAGAAGGAGTTTGAGAAGTGGAAGACCAAGTTCAGCAGCCCAGTGGACATGCTGGGGGTGGTGCTGGCCAAGAAGTGTCAGATCCTTGTAAGCGACATAGACTACAAGCATCCCCTGCATGAATGGACCTGCCTGCCTGATCAAAATGACGTCATTCAGGCTCGGAAGGCCTATGACCTGCAGAGTGATGTGAGTGGCTCTAATATTCTTCAGTAATGGTTTAGAAAAGCATTCTAACTCTTTTGTGCCATGGAATCTTTCCACAGTCTGGTGAAACCTACAGACACCTCTTTAGGATAATGTTCTGAAATGCACAAAATAAAATATGTATTTAGTTTCAAAAGAAACCAATCATATTGAAATATCATTATCAAAGTATTAAACCAAACCTGTAATGTGCTTTTCATTAACACATTAAGTAAACAATTCTAGTGGTAACTGTAATAACTAATTTCAAAGAAGTGATGAGCATAAATACTTTAAGACATCAGCAACAACTCTGTATTAGTCTGTTCTCACAGTGCGATAAAGAACTACCTGAGACTGGGTAACTTATGAAGAAAAGAGGTTTAATTGACTTACATTTCCATGGGCTGTACCAGAGCATGGCTGGGAAGGCCTCAGGAAACTTACAATCATGGTGGAAGTTGAAGGGGAAGCAGGCACATCTTCACATGGTGGAGCAGGAGAGAGAGAGCAAAGGGGGAAGTGCTATACACTTTTAAGCACCCAGATCTCATGAGAATTCATTCACTATCACGAGAACAGCAAGGGGGAAGTCCAATCACCTCCCACCAGGCCCCTCCTCCAACATTGAGGATTACAATTCAACATGAGATCTGGATGAAGATGCAGAGCCAAACTATATCAAACTATAATAGGACATAAAAAGATTTGAGATTTCTATAGCTGACAAAGTCAGGTGTAGTGTCAATACTACTGTAATATATTGCTTATACTTATAATGGATGAAATGCTATATTTCAGTTACAGGTTAATGAAAATGAGGATGTTACATATTTTTTCTATCCTAGTTCACTAATGCCAGGTTAAGAATTCCTGTTCTAAACAAGCTAATTTTCCAAATCAATCAATTGCATTATAATTTTGTGTCTATTTAACTTATAGGAAGTATCTATTGTAACTTTTGAATGGAAGTTTAAAAATGAATTATACATATGAAGACAAATTTTCTAAGAAACTTGAAAACGATTGCTCCCTAGAAATATGTTAGGCACTTTTGTTGTTGGCCAATAGAGTCCTTTGGAGACTCAAATATTACCTCATTGATATCGTAGCTCCTTGTTTTAATCAAGCTCTGGTTAAATCATGCACTTTTGGAAGAATGATAAAAGCAGTGACAGTTAAAAAAAGAGAGATTCTCCGAAAGCCATAAAAACAAAAAGAATTGTTACCCTTCCTTACAAGAAAAATTTTCCTTCAACCAATTGTTTATATTCAAAGAAGAAAATGAAAGAAAGAAAAAATGTATTTGTTTACTTGAATTCTAAGACAAGAAAGAGGATGGAGGATAAAATAAATATGAGTAAAAAAAGATGTACTCTTTGACTTGGAAGCATGTACATAGAAGCATATGAAAAAAGATGTCATTTTTATCCCCCAAAAAACACGTTAATGCAACGTGATCAACCAGTAATGCTCATTTCTTCTCTATATACCAAGAAGAGCTATGAAGGCCACTGCCTAACAACATAGGAGCCAACTGTATTCTAACCTGGTACAGTTTCCATAAGAGGAGGTAGGGACCATCAAATCAGAGAATAAACACTTTGTTTCAGGAGGCAGGCAGTAATTTCCTTAAGGTGGTTTTTATCACTGAAAATGAATAGCATTAAAGAGATTTTTATGAGTCTTTAAAACAGTAAATCTTGGCTACCTTCAGGAGCCAGGCATTTAACTAGCCATTCTAAACCAAAGTAAAGCGATCCTGTGGGTCTTCCCAGAAATTTACAGAAATAAGATTCAGACTTATACATTATCTGTGTATGTTAAATCAGGATCAGGCACCAGGCTGTCTAGGTGACATCCATAAATATTTGACATTATTTCATTTTCAGGCTATTTACAAATCTGATCTTGAGTGGCTGAGAGGCATAGGATGGGTTCCCATTGGCTCTGTAGAGGTCGAGAAGGTGAAGAGAGCTGGAGAAATCCTGAGTGACAGGAAGTATCGCCAGCCTGCAGAACAGCTCAAATTCACATGCATTACAGACACTCCGGAAATTGTCCTAGCAAAGAATAATGCCCTGACAATGAGCAAGGTGAGTCTCCAGCTGTTTCCTGTTGCCAGAATCATACCTTCCACAGATTTGGCTCATAAAGTAGGAAATTCCCTAAGGGTTCCCTGAGAAAGGAGGTGTCATAGGCCTGATTTTCATGCAGGCCTTTAACAGAGCATCTGCTTGAATTCAAAGTGTGCTCTTCTCAACACCCTGCCCCCTAATTCTCTGCATGTGGGAACAGAGCCTGGAATGATTTCCCTGGAGTGATGCACTCACCCTTCTGAGCAGTGACCTGGAGACATCACAATTGCATTACCCTTCCTCACACATTCTCCTAGGCAGAGCAGATTCAGGCCACTTACGTGTCTTTAGCCATCTGGTAAGGAATATAAGCCATTTACACTTCATTCTGAGGGCTGGGATACACATAGTGTTTCATAGCAATGCTGGTATACATTCAAATTGGTTGCTCAGGTTGCTCCTCCACATTAGGTTATGGAAATCCACTTTTGAAAGCTAGCTGCTATTTCTGCTTTCAGTTTTATTACACAAGATAGATGATCATTTGTTTCATACAAAATTTTATCAATCTATTTTTATCCAATGAGTCAGCCCTTAATATGCATATTTTAGACTGACTTGAACTTGAATTCTCCCGCACCTGCCTGGAGGCCTTCCAATCATTAGGCTAGTACAATTGAGTGCTCAGTACAAATATGAAAGTGGCTTCAGACAGCAAACTCCAGAGTCTGGGGTATACAACTCTAGAAACTCTTTTATACCATATCCATCAACAGCAACCACAACGATAACAGCAATAGGAATCACCAAAAAATCGTTGAGTATCTGCTATGACTTGGGCATTTTATATATGCTATGGATCACCTTCAAAAAATAATAAAAAAGAATGATTATCCCCCTCTCAGAAATGGGGAATGTGAGGAGTTACGTACCTTTCTCAAGATCACACAGCTTGGAAATAGTAGAGTTGGGTTTGCACTTGGGATTGACTCTGAAGTCTAGGGATTTCTACTGTCTCATAGTTCCGTAACTGAGATCCATCTTTGGATATCTGAATAAGCTTGTGATTCACTGGATGAAAAGAATTACTAATAGCAACCATTATATTGCTTCATATTAATTATGAAACCATTGTACAGCTATTTAAATATTGCTATGTTTTACTTTCCCCATGACTCTTTTGCTTCCCTCACCTCCCAAATGCATTAGAAGGAGCTATTTTATAGTTAAATGTGAGTTAAATTTGCTAACAACTGTAATGATGTTATTGGCTTTAACAGAAGGTCTTATACTCCCTTCCTCTCCCCACGCCCCATGCCGCCCTGCCCTGTAGCATTTATACACAGAAGCTTGGGATGCTGACAAAACCTCCATCCACGTCATGCCAGACACCCCAGAAATCCTGCTGGCCAAGAGTAATTCTGCCAATATCAGCCAAGTAAGAGATTTCCTGATTGTTGCTTAAACCTAAGAGTAATTAAAATGCCTTTTCCACCGTAACAATTTCCTTTCTGGAATTGGCCTATTACCTTCCTCAAACACTCTTATTTTCTGTCGTCTATTATCCCTTCCCTAGAAACTTTACACCAAGGGATGGGATGAATCAAAGATGAAAGACTATGATCTGAGAGCAGACGCTATTTCCATCAAAAGTGCCAAGGCCTCCAGGGACATCGCCAGTGATGTGAGTACCCTCCATCTATCTCTCTGTGGTCTCCACCGTGCTGAACAACCCAGAGGGTGGCTGGTGAACCACACTCTATAGTTATTTCCAAATGTACCTTCCAGTCCTACTTCCTACCTCCCAAGACTGTTCCCTTTCTTGTTACAGAGAATAAAAATACATTTTGGCATTATAGTTAGAGTTGCTGCAGGGAATGCTTTCACCAATGAAGATATACGATTACATTACAATTATTTTTATAACAGTATAAAACATTGCTTTTAAATATAATAGTTCAGAGATGCCAAAATGTTTGTAATAGAAAATTCTTGTCCATTTCATGTTGTCTGTAATTGTCAGCACATGAGCATGGTTTCAAAACTGGATGTCTCCACCTGTATTTCTGGCATTTTAGTACAAATACAAGGAAGCCTATGAGAAACAGAAAGGCCACCACATTGGAGCCCAGAGCATTGAAGATGATCCCAAGATTATGTGTGCCATACATGCAGGAAAAATTCAAAGTGAAAGGGAGTACAAGAAGGAATTCCAGAAGTGGAAAACCAAGTTCTCTAGCCCAGTGGACATGTTAAGCATCTTGCTGGCCAAGAAATGTCAGACTTTGGTCACTGACATTGATTATCGCAATTACCTGCATGAATGGACATGCATGCCCGATCAAAATGACATTATCCAAGCAAAGAAGGCCTATGACCTGCAGAGTGATGTACGTAACATGAATTTTGGGAAAGGGGGAAGGGGAAGACGTAGATTTGTTCATTGCCCAGTCAGTGCCTCTGAGGACAGCCCCCTGGGCTGTGCACTGCACAAACCTAGGGGTGGGGCTGGGGGGTACCATTCACATTGTCTAATATAAAATCCATCCTTAGTAGTTATGTCGTGGGAAGCAAAAACAGAGATGAGCCCTAGTGAGGTCATGTCCTTTATTCCCGAGCCTAGATTCCAGACTTTTTTCCATGTCATTTGTAACTTCTGGCAATGAAAACATATTTCAGACAAATATAAATCATCTGAATGTTTTTAAAATAATTGCTGCTATTATACTAGATCCAAAACACCAAACAGCATTTCCTTGGGTCATTTATCACACGATTAAAATGAAATCCAATTCAGCAAAATTTTCCTTTAAAAATTTTCAACTATAAAATTTTTTGAAATATCAAATAATTATATCATGGAATTCAGCTTTATTACTATATATTATTATTAATAGCTAGTATAAATAATTATGTTTTTACAAATGACTTCTGTGATCAATATTAAAAACCCTGAATCATGTGAGATCTCAGGTATTACTTTTTTGGAAGTACAATCTCCTGCACTTATCCCTTCAACCCCATGTGCTTTATTTTTCAGCAAAGGATTGAAATGTTTGGTTTTTTTTTTGAGACGGAGTTTCTCTCTTGTTGCCCGGGCTGCAGTACAAGTGCAATCTCCAATTGCACTCCATCCCTTAAAAAAAATTTTTTTTTAATGTTAGCACTCACGACTTTAACTTAGGATCACAAAAGGGATTTCCAGTGTCACAATGATGTACTTTCATGTTTTATTTTTGCTTTGCCATTGCACGTACCCAGAGTTTCAGTGCTGAAGGCCTGCACCTTGCTTCTCATACAATCTTTGCCTATTTATTCATTAAATGTTGACATTTGCCCCTTTTTTTTTTTTTTGAGACGGAGTTTCACTCTTGTTGCCCAGGCTGGAGTGCAATGGCGTGATCTCGGCTCACTGCAAGCTCTGCCTCCCGGGTTCAAGCGATTCTCCTGCCTCAGCCTCCCAAGTAGCTGGGATTACAGGCATGCGCCACCATGCCCGGCTAATTTTTGTATTTTTAGTAGAGACAGGGTTTCACCATGTTGGTCAGAAATGGTATTTTTGTCTGACATCTTCTTTATAGAGTGTGTATAAGGCAGACCTGGAGTGGCTGCGTGGCATCGGCTGGATGCCAGAAGGCTCAGTGGAAATGAACAGAGTGAAGGTTGCTCAAGACCTCGTGAATGAAAGACTCTATAGGACACGTCCAGAAGCTTTGTCATTCACCAGCATTGTCGACACTCCAGAAGTTGTCTTGGCAAAAGCCAATTCTCTGCAAATAAGTGAGGTAAGAACCATCCTACTATCTTTTCCAAAGATAACACCCAAACTGAACCTGTAGACTGGACTTCTTCAAAGAATTTTGGTGAGAGAAGCAACTCTAAAAATGTCTTCACTAGTGAAGATACACTGAAAATAGAACTCTGACAAACACCAACATGCCTTTCTTTTACCACACATACACACTTTGAAGCACTGCAATGAAAATGTCACTCCCTGGCAACTCAGGAACACAAATATTTGTTGACCTCATATTAAATACTAAGACATGTAGTGTCATGCTGCATAATAACGTACATTGTACTAGTCCAGATTCTCTAGAGAAACAGAACCAATAGGGGCCGTGTGTGTGTGTGTGTTTGTACACACACACAGAAGAGAGAGACTTTAAGAAATTGGCTCCTGAGATCATGCAGGCTGGCAAGTCCAAAGTCTTCAGGGTAGGCCAGCCGGCTAGAGACTGAGGGATGTGTTGCAATTCAAACCCAAAGGCCATCTGCTGGCAGAATTCCTTTTTACTGGGGAGATTTGTCTTTTCTATCAAGGTCTTCAACTAATTAGATAAGGCTCACCCACATCATAAAGGGTAGTCTCCTTTACTTGGAATCTACTGATTTAAAAGTTAACTTCATTTTAACAATACTTTCACAGAAACACCTAAAATAATGTTTAACTAAATATCTGGGTACCGTGCCCCAGCCAAGCTGACACATAAAATTAACCATTATAAACATGTAAAAACATTTTTCCAGATTGAGTAGTTAGCTAAGGCTTACATTAGCTAACTATTAGCCAAACGTTACCTAAGGCTTAATATTTCAGATATTGATTTCTTGTTTCCCTTCTCTCCACAGAAACTGTATCAAGAAGCCTGGAATAAAGATAAAGCCAATATCACCATTCCTTCTGATACTCCGGAGATGCTGCAGGCCCACATCAATGCCTTGCAAATCAGCAATGTAAGTGGCACAAACATGAAGTGTAAAAGCCTTTATGGGCAATGTCTGTCTGCTCATGGAGAGTGTTATAGCAGACAAATTGCCTACCTTGCAATGTTTGTGGCTTTTGGTGCTAGGCATTTTCTCTTTAGCTACCAGTCCCAATGCAATATGAATGGAGTTTCTCTTTTAAATGTGTGCTTGGATACATCGCTGGGTGCCTAGACTGCAGGATTTGGGACACCTGAATCCTTTTGGTGTCCTCCTTCACTCTTAACAGTCTCTGTTATCATCTTAGGTTTTTTTTATTGATCCAGGACTTTTTCATTTGACATTTCAAGGCCATAAGAAAGACAAAAGACCATTTTTAATTACATCCAAATGGCAGGCTATGTATGATATCTATGTCACAACTCTTTAGCTGTAACTTCTCAGAAGTTAAAGGGAAAAATTAGGGGGAGAAAAATCTTATCAGATCTTACCTGATATCTTGATAAAGATTCTCTGGCTTCCCCATTGATCCTTAGGTTCCATGTACTTGCAGTGGGATATTTTCAAATGCATAACATATTGTGATGGATGCAAATATTCAAACATCAATAGAGTTTGATGTTTAGCTTTAAAATTTTAACCAGAAGTATCCTGTACACCACAAAGGAAATATCCAACAACCAAAAGAACCCAGAAATGAATGCTTTTTCCTTATAGTGACTACATTACATTATTCCATATGATTTATATTATGACAAATTTGAGTTGATTTGTTTATTTTTCCATTCTTGTAAACAAACCTATATTTTCCTTCTATAGAACCTCTACCAAAAAGACTGGAATGAGGCCAAGCAGAAAGGCTATGACATAAGAGCAGATGCCATTGAAATCAAGCACGCCAAAGCCTCCAGAGAAATTGCCAGTGAGGTACGCTTCCTTCTCTTTTCTTGTGGTTTTTCTCTTCTACAAAACAAGCAGCGAGACTATTTTTCAAGAATTTTGTGTTTTAAAAAAATCTGTGCATAGAATTGCATCTCATCCTGTGCTGGAAGCTTTCTGTATTTGAAAATATTAAAATGGAATGGAAAACATTAAAATTAGCGTAGATGAGGTATATGTGTAAATTTACTTTGATGCTGTTACAAAGTAGAAACAAAACATCATGAAGAGTCTGTATTAAATTCCTGGGAAAATTCAGGACCCAATACAATGTCATTTTATCCCTAAAATATTTCTGACATTCTCCACAAATATAAATCACAGATGATAGTTTCATATAAGAGTTAAGACTAAAATCACATTATTTATTTGCAAGATTTTATATGGGAGGCTTATGTAGAATACTCTTAGTAATCTTTTGAAGTTCATTTAATTCTAATTTTAAAACTTACTGGTGGTCAAAATAAGTATGCTACCTGCCGGGCATGGTGGCTCACGCCTCTGATCCCAGCACTTTGGGAGGCTGAGGTGGGTGGATCACTTGAGGTCAGGTGATCGAGACCAGCCTGGCCAACATGGTGAAACCTCATCTCTACTGAAAATACAAACAAACAAACAAAAAATTAGCTGGGCGTGGTGGCGGGAGCATGTAATCCCAGCTACTCAGGAGGCTGAGGCAGGAGAATCACTTGAACCCGGGAGGCGGAGGTTTGCAGTAAGTCGAGATCATGCCATTGCATTCCAGCCTGGGCAACAAGAGTGAAACTGCATCTCAAAAAAAATAAAAACAAAAATAGAATAATTATGCTACCAAGTCCACCCCGCCCCCAGCTCCAACTCTTTAAGCCACCTTGTTCCCTTTCTCTGAGTTCTTCTCTGCTTTTTATCATGTAGCCACTTGTTTCCTCCTTCTTATTCTTCATTTTTGCCTCTAATAGTCATAGCTGGTCCACGTTATCTGGTTTATTCTCAGTTTTCTCTCTCTTTGTTCAAACTTGCCTATGTTGTCCAAACATAGGAAAGAAACAGAAACCACCTTACACTAGTCCTAAGACACTCATCAGATGGAAACTCTTGTCCACAGAACTTTTGTTGTTATCTTCTGATTCAAGCCACAACCTTGCTTTCCATCCTTGAAACATGCATCTTTCTTATCTGTTTCCAAAACCACACACATATGACCTCTCCCTACCTGAGGTTCCTTCAGTACTCTTAGGAGATCATCTGACCTGATGTTGCACTTGTCAGGGAAACTTGGTGATGGAGATTATCACCTGTGCCTTGTTTTCCCCATCTGGAATATATGTTAATAATAGTATCTACCTCGTAGAGACATTGTGAGGATGAACTGTGATCATAATTGGCGCCAGTCAATGATTTTTGACTGAAAAACATGGTAGTTTCATATGGGTCTACCCAACACATTTGAAGTAGTCATAATAGTGTCTGGCATAGAGTAATTACTTAGTAAATGTTAGCTATTGTTTTTATTACTCTTGTTCACTATACCATCTCCCTCCTGATTTAATCATGTCCTCTCTGAAATGACCTAAAATCGTATTATCTAACTTCTTTAAAGTGAACTGAAATATATAATGATGGCCAATGTTGAGCCAATTTATACCAAGGCTAAGAAAACATTCTGAAACCATTTAAAGAAAACCCCTCTTAATACATTATATTCATATGTCTTCTTTATTTGATTTCTTACTACTTTAGTACAAATACAAAGAAGGTTACCGTAAGCAACTGGGCCACCACATGGGTTTCCGCACCCTACAAGATGACCCCAAGTCGGTATGGGCTATACATGCTGCCAAGATCCAGAGTGACAGAGAATATAAGAAAGCTTACGAGAAGTCTAAAGGAATTCACAACACACCATTGGACATGATGTCAATTGTTCAAGCCAAGAAATGCCAGGTCCTGGTTAGCGACATTGATTATCGCAATTATCTGCACCAGTGGACGTGTCTGCCAGATCAGAACGATGTGATCCAGGCCAAGAAAGCCTACGACCTGCAGAGTGATGTGCGTATATTATCACCAGACCCCGGGGAGATGTGTATTTGTGTGTTTAATCCCAGTGCATTCCCCAGAGGCATAATTTAAGTGGTAATCTTAATAGAACCTAACATATTCTGTAGAATTCATGGTAGCAGAATTTTCCTCAGACATTTTCTATCTTATAGAGGACTCCTTCTTATGGTAGCAACACCTTATTTACCAAGATGAAAATCAGTCTCTTATTCTATGTAATTTGGTAGAAAATTTCAGTTGCAGCTGCTCTGAGCCATTACCTTTGCATAATCATATACATATTTCAGAAGTAGATGTAAGCATAAGGAAATGTTGGATTTCATGTTTACTTGATACAGAAAAAGAGAGAGATGGGGAGCAGGGCGGATATAGATACAGGTATGTATTTTTCTCTCATTATGCATACATCTAAGGTTCTTTACCTCCTTAAATCAAACTGATGTTATTACTGATGTTACTTCCAGTGGTACATAAAAGGCAGACTTCAAGTGGTGAGTGTAGAAACTAATCCAAGCATACAAAGTTATGTGCCATTACTGGCTGCCATTCTACCAAGTGCCACTTGTGAGCCCTGTTCCAATTCCTGCAGGATACTCTAAACTTCTCCCATGTGTGCCAGAGAGATAACACCCAATATTAACATTTAATGTTGATCCTTGAGTTTTATGAGATTAGCCACCTAACTGATTTAAATAGAGGTGATGTGGGGTTTGCAAGCATCAAACTCTTATGGGCAACTTTGACTCTTCCCCACTCTGTGTTCCTCTCCTTCATGTAGAACTTGTACAAGTCAGACCTGGAATGGATGAAGGGTATTGGATGGTTGCCAGAGGGTTCTGTGGAAGTGATGAGAGTGAAGAATGCCCAGAATCTCTTGAATGAAAGGTTGTATCGTATAAAGCCTGAGGCCCTCAAATTCACCAGCATTGTTGACACCCCGGAAGTAATCCAGGCAAAGATTAATGCTGTACAGATCAGTGAGGTAAGTCCAGGTGGATGATGTTTTCAGACAAATGGAAGAAATCTCAATCAAGAAGAATTTTAAACGTGAACTTTAGACTCTTCATGTCAGCGTCAGGATCTGAAACACATTTACATGTATCCAGATGGACCTTTGTGTAGTCAGTCTCTTAGCAGCCTCTGTATTTCATTTGCTTTGATAAGTGTTTGGTGAATGCACATGTGGTGGGCATCTTCATGTTCTACACACCCTGATACACACTTTGATCACATTTGGAGATCCAGACCGTAAGACAGGCCCACCACTTAGTACTATAATCACAAAATTGCCACTTCTTTATTGCTTGAAATAGGTTGAGAAGTCTAGGGACAACTTCAGTATTAGACATTATGGTAGTTGTTTGGACCAAAAACAGCTAGGTCCTGCTTAGCAATGGGGATTATCAGAGCTATCTGCAATGTGGACTTACCCATCAGATAATTAGATGTGAGTAAATGGAAAAGAATAATTTTACTACCATATTTCTGACTCATTTTAAATTATGTTGTATCACACATAAATCTGTTCTCATTGAAGTCACTATTGGCACCTCTTAAATGAAAGTGCAAATGAGGCCAGGTGCAGTGGCTTATGCCACGTATAATCTACATTTATATCGGAGAACATCCAAAAAGAACTTTTCATTTTACTTATTATTTAATATAAAATTAGATTTACCTATTAATCTTACTTAAAAATTTTAATTTACTTATGTTAGTTTTAATTTATTATAAAATTCACTTATAATTTTATTCATCATCCATTTATTCAAGCATATGTTTTATGACTTTATAATTTTGTTTTTGTGGTAACTGACTTATTTACTAATTGACCATTCCATTGTTTTTCATTTTTCCCAGCCATTGTATCGCGATGCCTGGGAGAAAGAGAAGGCTAATGTGAACGTGCCAGCTGACACTCCCCTGATGCTGCAATCCAAAATCAATGCTCTGCAGATCAGCAATGTAAGACAGCACACACCATTTGCTTTTCAGAGTGCTCTCTGCCTATACAAACCTTTTATCATACACTCCAAAGAGAGTTTGGCAAAAGGCATTTTCTTCGCATTCCTTTTATTTCTAGTCTTTAAGTTAATGATAAGTAGCTGTGTGGGTCTGCGTGTGTCTGTATAATGTACATCTCAATGTTTGTTGGAAGGAAAAATGGAATAGTTTCTCCAAAAACACAACATAAAACTTACAGATACATGTAGAGTAATACCTAGTTCTCAGTTTTTAGTGGGCCATCCCTCATTGCTTTTTCCTTGTAAAAGCCAAGCAATATGTTTTTTTCTGATTTTTACATGATTTATTATCTCTTAAGTTTCCTTCTTCAAAAAATAATTATTAGAAGAGAGCTTTACTGTCATTAAAAATCTACTGGAATTCAAGCTTGATATGAAACCAGACTCTTTTATAAATCTTAAGGAGACATTAATGTTCAGTGTAACTGTAAATATCTATTTTTAAATACATCAGTAATGCTGACTCAGTAGCTCCGTCTTCAGACTGACGGTGGTATTGCACTCTCTGTTTGCAGAAACGCTACCAGCAAGCCTGGGAAGACGTTAAGATGACTGGTTATGACCTGCGAGCAGATGCCATTGGGATCCAGCATGCCAAGGCTTCCAGGGATATTGCCAGTGATGTAAGAGCTCCTCCTTGCCCAACCGGAACAAGCACTAACTAGTAGAAACAGAGGGAGTTTAACTTAATGCCCTTTGAATTATGTTTAAGTGGCATTGGGTCATTGTTATTAGTATATTTGTAAATCCTAAATTCAAGAATAACATTTACAATTTGAGGATCCTTTTGCATCTTTGTTTGGTTCTGCAACTCTTGCGTTTAAGCACAGATTTTGATTTTCTTTTCAATATCTTCACAATGTCACTTAATTTACAAGTACTTAAAGAGATTTAATTTCATAGTACAAAGAATTCTGTTGTTACTCAAAGTGTGGCATGTGTACTACTGGTGGTTCCTATAATAATTTTATGTAGTACATGCACAAGTATTTTTTTAAAATAGTTATATGGTTGTTTTAATGTGTGCTAGAAAAATATTGGTTTTTTCCATTTAGATACAGTTATACATTTTTAAATAAAACTTTAAAATAAGTTTATAATTAAAAATTATTTCAGGCCAGGCGTGGTGGCTCATGCCTGTAATCCCAGCACTTTAGGAGGCAAGGCGGGTGGATCACTTGAGGTCAAGAGTTCGAAACTAGCCTGGCCAACATGGTGAAACCCTGTCTCTACTAAAAATACAAAAATTAGCCAGGCGTGGTGGCAGATGCCTTAATCTGCTACTCGGGAGGCTGAGGCAGCTGAATCGCTTGAACCTGGGAGGTGGAGATTGCAAGTGAGCCAAGATCGTGCCACTGCACTCCAGCCTGGGGAACCGAGTGAGACTCTGTCTCAAAACAGACAAACAAACAAACAAAAATTTCAACAAAGAATTAATTTAAAGTAATAAGAAGTACAATTGGTACTTGTGTGTGACAAAACATCTGAAGGTGGCCAGGCTATATTGGGAGATAATACAGCAATACAATTCTTGCCTAAGAGATGCTCTCAATGTTTTCATGCATGTAGACACAGAAGACAAACCAATGTATCAAAACTTATGGCTTGAATTTAAATAAAAACAGTATTTGCCCCCCACCCCCACCCCCACCCCGCCAAAAAAAAAGGTAAATTAAAGGAGATGGAGTTATTTTGAGTAGGCTCTCTAGAAAAAGTGGGTTTGGAAAAATTACTCTTCTATTTTCTGTTCACATCTACCAGTATCTGTACAAAACCGCTTATGAGAAACAGAAAGGCCATTACATTGGATGTCTCAGTGCCAAGGAGGACCCTAAACTGGCTTGGGCAGCAAATGTGTTGAAGATGCAGAATGACAGGCTGTACAAAAAGGCCTACAACGACCACAAAGCCAAGATCTCCATCCCTGTGGACATGGTGTCCATCAACGCTGCCAAAGAAGGTCAGGCACTAGCAAGTGATGTGGACTATCGCCACTACCTGCACCACTGGTCTTGCTTTCCCGACCAGAATGATGTGATCCAAGCCAGGAAAGCCTACAAACTGCAGAGCGACGTAAGTGTGTCCCCCAGGAAACAAGCCCCCCATTGCTTTGCCTGATGGCTCTTCCAATGCTCTGAAAACACAACTCTCTGTACGTAGGCACTCCACTTTATTATTATTTTATCAGAATTATTAATTGCCTACCTACAGCCAGGTTTCTTCAGACAGTTTTCATTGTTAAAGGTGCTACCAGAATTTTCCTATAGATTTGTTACTGCATATAGTATTTGCAGTTTCTTACTTTTTTTTGAGATGGAGTCTTGCTCTGTCACCCAGGCTGGAGTGCAGTGGTACAATCTCAGCTCACTGTAACCTCCACTTCCCGGGTTCAAGCGATGTTCCTGCATCAGCCTCCCAAGTAGCTGGGATTACAGGCATGTGTACCACACCCGGCTAATTTTTGTATTTTTAGTAGAGACAGGTTTTCACCATCTTGGCCAGGCTGGTCTTCAACTCCTGACCTCAGGTGATCCACTCGTCTCAGCCTCCCAAAGTTCTGGGATTACAGAAGTGAGCCACCGCACCCAGCCTAGCAGTTCCTTCCTTCCTTCCTTCCTTCCTTCCTTCCTTCCTTCCTTCCTTCCTTCCTTCCTTCCTTCCTTCCTTCCTTCCTTCCTTCCTTCCTTCCTTCCTTCCTCCCTCCCTCCCTCCCTCCCTCCCTCCCTCCCTCCCTCCCTCCCTCCCTCCCTTCCTTCCTTCCTTCCTTCCTTCCTTTCTTCCTTCTTTCCTTCCTTCCTTCCTTCCTGTCCTATGGCCCAGGCTGGAGTGCAGTGGTGTGATCTCAGCTCACTGCAACCTCTGCCTCCCGGGTTCAACTGATTCTTCTGCCTCAGCCTCCCAAGTAGCTGGGATTACAAGCACATGCCACCACGCCAGGCTGATTTTTGTATTTTTTTAGTAGAGGCAGGGTTTCATCATGTTGGCCAGGCTGGTCTCAAACCCCTGACCTCAGGTGATCCACCTGTCTTGGCCTCCCAAAGTGCTGGGGCAGTTTCTTAAACTAAGAATGTCCATGATCCTTCGGCTATGTATCAGAGAAGGGCAGGACAATCTTCCTCAAACTTACTTTGAAAAGTTAGCAGCACACTCCAGACCACTTGTTTCCTTTAACTTGACGTTCTTCACTATGTGGTCTTTCATTAACTCACCTAAGGCATTTTTAGATTTACTCGTATTTTCTGCCCTTCAAACTTTTAGAAATGATGGATTCCAGAAGGTTATTTATTTCCTGTATAGAATGGATAACTTAAAAATTATCTGACCTTGGTTCCCTTAAGCTTCCAGAGATACTTTTTTATAATGAATGAGTTCATTACAGGAAAACATGCTCATCACTTAAAATGCATTGCCAAGTGGGGGATTTTAGACAGTTTCTGGAGACCAAAACTGGAACTAGTGATTGAATTCCTAATCATCCTTTTAAAAATACTTATTAAACACACCATGTGCCAGGCATTGTGCTAAGCACTAAAGATACCATGGTAAATAAAGAAGAAGAAAAAACATCACATAGGGCTGGGCGCGGTGGCTCACACCTGTAATCCCAGCACTTTTCAGGCAAATGTATTTTCAGACAAATATAAATCATCTGAATGTTTTTAAAATAACTGCTGCTATTATGCTAGATCCAAAACACTAAATAGCATTTCCTTGGGTCAATTATCACAGGATTAAAATAGAATCCAATTCAGCAAAATTTTCCTTTAAAAATTTTCAATTATAAAATTTTTTGAAATATCAAATAATTATATTATGGAATGCAGCTTTATTACTACATAGTATTATTTATGGCTAATATAAATAATTATGTTTTTACAAATGACTTCTGTGATCAATATTAAAAACCCTGAATCATGTGAGATCTCAGGTCTTACTTTTTTGGAAGTACAATCTCCTGCACTTATCCCTTTAACCCCATGTGTTTTATTTTTCAGCTAAGGATTGGTATGTCTAACACTTGAAATGTTTTTTTTTTTTTTTTTTTTTTTTGGTGTGTGTGTGTGTGTGTGAGACGGAATTTCACTCTTGTTGCCCAGGCTGGAGTGCAAGTGCAATCTCCAATTGCACTCCATCCCTTAAAAAATTTTTTTTAAATGTTAGCACTCACGACTTTAACTTAGGATCACAAAAGGGATTTCCAGTGTCACAATGATGTACTTTCATGTTTTGTTTTTGCTTTGCCATTGCATGTACCCAGAGTTTCAGTGCTGAAGGCCTGCACCTCGCTTCTCATACAATCTTTGCCTATTTTTTCATTAAATGTTGACATTTGCCTTTTGTGTGTGTGTGTGTGAGACGGAGTTTCGCTCTTGTTGCCCAGGCTGGAGTGCAATGGCACGGTCTCGGCTCACTGCAAGCTCTGCCTTCCAGGTTCAAGTGATTCTCCTGCCTCAGCCTCCCAAGTAGCTGGGATTACAGGCATGTGCCACCATGCCTGGCTAATTTTGTATTTTTAGTAGAGACGGGGTTTCACCATGTTGGTCAGAAATGGTATTTTTGTCTGACATCTTCTTTATAGAGTGTGTATAAGGCAGACCTGGAGTGGCTGCGTGGCATCGGCTGGATGCCAGAAGGCTCAGTGGAAATGAACAGAGTGAAGGTTGCTCAAGACCTCGTGAATGAAAGACTCTATAGGATACGTCCAGAAGCTTTGTCATTCACCAGCATTGCCGACACTCCAGAAGTTGTCTTGGCAAAAGCCAATTCTCTGCAAATAAGTGAGGTAAGAACCATCCTACTATCAAGCTTTCCTGGTTCTGGATTCTGTTTTCCAAAGATACCACCCAAACTGAGCCCGCAGACTGGACTTCTTCAAAGAATTAAAGAATTTTGGTGAGAGGAGCAACTCTAAAAATGTCTTCACTAGTGAAGATACACTGAAAATAGAACTCTGACAAACACCAACATGCCTTTCTTCTACCATACATACACACTTTGAAGCACTGCAATGAAAATGTCACTCCGTGGCAACTCAGGAACACAAATATTTGTGACCTCATATTAAATACTAAGACATGTAGTGTCATGCTACATAATAACATAACATTGTATTAGTCCAGATTCTCTAGAGAAACAGAACCAATAGGGGCTGTGTGTGTGTGTGTGTGTGTGTGTGTGTGTGTTTGTACACACACACACAGAAGAGAGAGACTTTAAGAAATTGGCTCCTGAGATCATTCAGGCTGGCAAGTCCAAAGTCTTCAGGGTAGGCCAGCCGGCTAGAGACTGAGGGATGTGTTGCAATTCAAACCCAAAGGCCTTCTGCTGGCAGAATTCCTTTTTACTGGGGAGGTTTGTCTTTTCTATCAAGGTCTTCAACTAATTAGATAAGGCTCACCCACATCATGAAGGGTAGTCTCCTTTACTTGGAATCTACTGATTTAAAAGTTAACTTCATTTTAACAATACTTTCACAGAAACACCTAAAATAATGTTTAACTAAATATCTGGGTACCGTGCCCCAGCCAAGCTGACACATAAAATTAACCATTATAAACATGTAAAAACATTTTTCCAGATTGAGTAGTTAGCTAAGGCTTACATTAGCTAACTATTAGCCAAACGTTACCTAAGGCTTAATATTTCAGATATTGATTTCCTGTTTCCCTTCTCTCCACAGAAACTGTATCAAGAAGCCTGGAATAAAGATAAAGCCAATATCACCATTCCTTCTGATACTCCGGAGATGCTGCAGGCCCACATCAATGCCTTGCAAATCAGCAATGTAAGTGGCACAAACATGAAGTGTAAAAGCCTTTATGGGCAATGTCTGTCTGCTCATGGAGAGTGTTATAGCAGACAAATTGCCTACTTTGCAATGTTTGTGGCTTTTGGTGCTAGACATTTTCTCTTTAGCTACCAGTCCCAATGCAATATGAATGGAGTTTCTCTCTTTTAAATGTGTGCTTGGATACATCGCTGGGTGCCTAGACTGCAGGATTTGGGACACCTGAATCCTTTTGGTGTCCTCCTTCACTCTTAACAGTCTCTGTTATCATCTTAGGATTTTTTATTGATCCAGGACTTTTTCATTTGACATTTCAAGGCCATAAGAAAGACAAAAGACCATTTTTAATTACATCCAAATGGCAGGCTATGTATGATATCTATGTCACAACTCTTTAGCTGAAACTTCTCGAAAGTCAAAGGGAAAAATTAGGGGAAGAAAAATCTTATCAGATCTTACCTGATATCTTGATAAAGATTCTCTGGCTTCCCCATTGATCCTTAGGTTCCATGTACTTGCAGTGGGATATTTTCAAATGCATAACATATTGTGATGGATGCAAATATTCAAACATCAATAGAGTTTGATGTTTAGCTTTAAAATTTTAACCAGAAGTATCCTGTACACCACAAAGGAAATATCCAACAACCAAAAGAACCCAGAAATGAATGCTTTTTCCTTATAGTGACTACATTACATTATTCCATATGATTTATATTATGACAAATTTGAGTTGATTTGTTTATTTTTCCATTCTTGTAAACAAACCTATATTTTCCCTCTATAGAACCTCTACCAAAAAGACTGGAATGAGGCCAAGCAGAAAGGCTATGACATAAGAGCAGATGCCATTGAAATCAAGCACGCCAAAGCCTCCAGAGAAATTGCCAGTGAGGTACGCTTCCTTCTCTTTTCTTGTGGTTTTTCTCTTCTACAAAACAAGCAGCGAGACTATTTTTCAAGAATTTTGTGTTTTAAAAAAATCTGTGCATAGAATTGCATCTCATCCTGTGCTGGAAGCTTTCTGTATTTGAAAATATTAAAATGGAATGGAAAACATTAAAATTAGCGTAGATGAGGTATATGTGTAAATTTACTTTGATGCTGTTACAAAGTAGAAACAAAACATCATGAAGAGTCTGTATTAAATTCCTGGGAAAATTCAGGACCCAATACAATGTCATTTTATCCCTAAAATATTTCTGACATTCTCCACAAATATAAATCACAGATGATAGTTTCATATAAGAGTTAAGACTAAAATCACATTTATTTGCAAGATTTTATATGGGAGGCTTATGTAGAATACTCTTAGTAATCTTTTGAAGTTCATTTAATTCTAATTTTAAAACTTACTAGTGGTCAAAATAAGTATGCTACCTGCCGGGCATGGTGGCTCACGCCTCTGATCCCAGCACTTTGGGAGGCTGAGATGGGTGGATCACTTGAGGTCAGGTGATCGAGACCAGCCTGGCCAACATGGTGAAACCTCATCTCTACTGAAAATACAAACAAACAAACAAAAAATTAGCTGGGCGTGGTGGCGGGAGCCTGTAATCCCAGCTACTCAGGAGGCTGAGGCAGGAGAATCACTTGAACCCGGGAGGCGGAGGTTTGCAGTAAGTCGAGATCATGCCATTGCATTCCAGCCTGGGCAACAAGAGTGAAACTGCATCTCAAAAAAAATAAAAACAAAAATAGAATAATTATGCTACCAAGTCCACCCCGCCCCCAGCTCCAACTCTTTAAGCCACCTTGTTCCCTTTCTCTGAGTTCTTCTCTGCTTTTTATCATGTAGCCACTTGTTTCCTCCTTCTTATTCTTCATTTTTGCCTCTAATAGTCATAGCTGGTCCACGTTATCTGGTTTATTCTCAGTTTTCTCTCTCTTTGTTCAAACTTGCCTATGTTGTCCAAACATAGGAAAGAAACAGAAACCACCTTACACTAGTCCTAAGACACTCATCAGATGGAAACTCTTGTCCACAGAAATTTTGTTGTTATCTTCTGATTCAAGCCACAACCTTGCTTTCCATCCTTGAAACATGCATCTTTCTTATCTGTTTCCAAAACCACACACATATGACCTCTCCCTACCTGAGGTTCCTTCAGTACTCTTAGGAGATCATCTGACCTGATGTTGCACTTGTCAGGGAAACTTGGTGATGGAGATTATCACCTGTGCCTTGTTTTCCCCATCTGGAATATATGTTAATAATAGTATCTACCTCGTAGAGACATTGTGAGGATGAACTGTGATCATAATTGGCACCAGTCAATGATTTTTGACTGAAAAACATGGTAGTTTCATATGGGTCTACCCAACACATTTGAAGTAGTCATAATAGTGTCTGGCATAGAGTAATTACTTAGTAAATGTTAGCTATTGTTTTTATTACTCTTGTTCACCATACCATCTCCCTCCTGATTTACTCATGTGCTCTCTGAAACGACCTAAAATCGTATTATCTAACTTCTTTAAAGTGAACTGAAATATATAATGATGGCCAATGTTGAGCCAATTTATACCAAGGCTAAGAAAACATTCTGAAACCATTTAAAGAAAACCCCTCTTAATACATTATTTTCATGTCTTTTTTATCTGATTTCTTACTACTTTAGTACAAATACAAAGAAGGTTACCGTAAGCAACTGGGCCACCACGTGGGTTTCCGCACCCTACAAGATGACCCCAAGTCGGTATGGGCTATACATGCTGCCAAGATCCAGAGTGACAGAGAATATAAGAAAGCTTACGAGAAGTCTAAAGGAATTCACAACACACCGTTGGACATGATGTCAATTGTTCAAGCCAAGAAATGCCAGGTCCTGGTTAGCGACATTGATTATCGCAATTATCTGCACCAGTGGACGTGTCTGCCAGATCAGAACGATGTGATCCAGGCCAGGAAAGCCTACGACCTGCAGAGTGATGTGCGTATATTATCACCAGACCCCGGGGAGATGTGTATTTGTGTGTTTAATCCCAGTGCATTCCCCAGAGGCATAATTTAAGTGGTAATCTTAATAGAACCTAACATATTCTGTAGAATTCATGGTAGCAGAATTTTCCTCAGACATTTTCTATCTTATAGAGGACTCCTTCTTATGGTAGCAACACCTTATTTACCAAGATGAAAATCAGTCTCTTATTCTATGTAATTTGGTAGAAAATTTCAGTTGCAGCTGCTCTGAGCCGTTACCTTTGCATAATCATATACATATTTCAGAAGTAGATGTAAGCATAAGGAAATGTTGGATTTCATGTTTACTTGATACAGAAAAAGAGAGAGATGGGGGGCAGGTTGGGTATAGATACTGGTTTTTTTTTTCTCATTATGCATACATCTAAGGTTCTTTACTTCTTAAATTCCAACTGATGTTATTACTGATGTTACTTCCAGTGGTACATAAAAGGCAGACTTCAAGTGGTGAGTGTAGAAACTAATCCAAGCATACAAAGTTATGTGCCATTGCTGGCTGCCATTCTACCAAGTGCCACTTGTGAGCCCTGTTCCAATTCCTGCAGGATACTCTAAACTTCTCCCATGTGTGCCAGAGAGATAACACCCAATATTAACATTTAATGTTGATCCTTGAGTTTTATGAGATTAGCCACCTAACTGATTTAAATAGAGGTGATGTGGGGTTTGCAAGCATCAAACTCTTATGGGCAACTTTGACTCTTCCCCACTCTGTGTTCCTCTCCTTCATGTAGAACTTGTACAAGTCAGACCTGGAATGGATGAAGGGTATCGGATGGTTGCCAGAGGGTTCTGTGGAAGTGATGAGAGTGAAGAATGCCCAGAATCTCTTGAATGAAAGGTTGTATCGTATAAAGCCTGAGGCCCTCAAATTCACCAGCATTGTTGACACCCCGGAAGTAGTCCAGGCAAAGATCAATGCTGTACAGATCAGTGAGGTAAGTCCAGGTGGATGATGTTTTCAGACAAATGGAAGAAATCTCAATCAAGAAGAATTTTAAACGTGTACTTTAGACTCTTCATGTCAGCGTCAGGATCTGAAACACATTTACATGTATCCAGATGGATCTTTGTGTAGTCAGTCTCTTAGCAGCCTCTGTATTTCATTTGCTTTGATAAGTGTTTGGTGAATGCACATGTGGTGGGCATCTTCATGTTCTACACACCCTGATACACACTTTGATCACATTTGGAGATCCAGACCGTAAGACAGGCCCACCACTTAGTACTATAATCACAAAATTGCCACTTCTTTATTGCTTGAAATAAGTTGAGAAGTCTAGGGACAACTTCAGTATTAGACATTATGGTAGTTGTTTGGACCAAAAACAGCTAGGTCCTGCTTAGTAATGGGGATTATCAGAGCTATCTGCAATGTGGACTTACCCATCAGATAATTAGATGTGAGTAAATGGAAAAGAATAATTTTACTACCATATTTCTGACTCATTTTAAATTATGTTGTTATCACACATAAATCTGTTCTCATTGAAGTCACTATTGGCACCTCTTAAATGAAAGTGCAAATGAGGCCAGGTGCAGTGGCTTATGCCACGTATAATCTACATTTATATCGGAGAACATCCAAAAAGAACTTTTCATTTTACTTATTATTTAATATAAAATTAGATTTACCTATTAATCTTACTTAAAAATTTTAATTTACTTATGTTAGTTTTAATTTATTATAAAATTCACTTATAATTTTATTCATCATCCATTTATTCAAGCATATGTTTTATGACTTTATAATTTTGTTTTTGTGGTAACTGACTTATTTACTAATTGACCATTCCATTGTTTTTCATTTTTCCCAGCCATTGTATCGCGATGCCTGGGAGAAAGAGAAGGCTAATGTGAACGTGCCAGCTGACACTCCCCTGATGCTGCAATCCAAAATCAATGCTCTGCAGATCAGCAATGTAAGACGGCACACATCATTTGCTTTTCAGAGTGCTCTCTGCCTATACAAACCTTTTATCATACACTCCAAAGAGAGTTTGGCAAAAGGCATTTTCTTCCCATTCCTTTTATTTCTAGTCTTTAAGTTAATGATAAGTAGCTGTGTGGGTCTGCGTGTGTCTGTATAATGTACATCTCAATGTTTGTTGGAAGGAAAAATGGAATAGTTTCTCCAAAAACACAACATAAAACTTATAGATACATGTAGAGTAATACCTAGTTCTCAGTTTTTAGTGGGCCATCCCTCATTGCTTTTTCCTTGTAAAAGCCAAGCAATATGTTTTTTCCTGATTTTTACGTGATTTATTATCTCCTAAGTTTCCTTCTTCAAAAAATAATTATTAGAAGAGAGCTTTACTAAGTGTCATTAAAAATCTACTGGAATTCAAGCTTGATATGAAACCAGACTCTTTTATAAATCTTAAGGAGACATTAATGTTCAGTGTAACTGTAAATATCTATTTTTAAATACATCAGTAATGCTGACTCAGTAGCTCCGTCTTCAGACTGACGGTGGTATTGCACTCTCTGTTTGCAGAAACGCTATCAGCAAGCTTGGGAAGACGTCAAGATGACTGGTTATGACCTGCGAGCAGATGCCATTGGGATCCAGCATGCCAAGGCTTCCAGGGATATTGCCAGTGATGTAAGAGCTCCTCCTTGCCCAACCGGAACAAGCACTAACTAGTAGAAACAGAGGGAGTTTAACTTAATGCCCTTTGAATTATGTTTAAATGGCATTGGGTCGTTATTAGTATATTTGTAAATCCTAAATTCAAGAATAACATTTACAATTTGAGGATCCTTTTGCATCTTTGTTTGGTTCTGCAACTCTTGCGTTTAAGCACAGATTTTGATTTTCTTTTCAATATCTTCACAATGTCACTTAATTTACAAGTACTTAAAGAGATTTAATTTCATAGTACAAAGAATTCTGTTGTTACTCAAAGTGTGGCATGTGTACTACTGGTGGTTCCTATAATAATTTTATGTAGTACATGCACAAGTATTTTTTTAAAATAGTTATATGGTTGTTTTAATGTGTGCTAGAAAAATATTGGTTTTTTCCATTTAGATACAGTTATACATTTTTAAATAAAACTTTAAAATAAGTTTATAATTAAAAATTATTTCAGGCCAGGCGTGGTGGCTCATGCCTGTAATCCCAGCACTTTAGGAGGCAAGGCGGGTGGATCACTTGAGGTCAAGAGTTCGAAACTAGCCTGGCCAACATGGTGAAACCCTGTCTCTACTAAAAATACAAAAATTAGCCAGGCGTGGTGGCAGATGCCTTAATCTGCTACTCGGGAGGCTGAGGCAGCTGAATCGCTTGAACCTGGGAGGTGGAGATTGCAAGTGAGCCAAGATCGTGCCACTGCACTCCAGCCTGGGGAACCGAGTGAGACTCTGTCTCAAAACAGACAAACAAACAAAAATTTCAACAAAGAATTAATTTAAAGTAATAAGAAGTACAATTGGTACTTGTGTGTGACAAAACATCTGAAGGTGGCCAGGCTATATTGGGAGATAATACAGCAATACAATTCTTGCCTAAGAGATGCTCTCAATGTTTTCATGCATGTAGACACAGAAGACAAACCAATATATCAAAACTTATGGCTTGAATTTAAATAAAAACAGTATTTGCCCCCCACCCCCACCCCCACCCCGCCAAAAAAAAAGGTAAATTAAAGGAGATGGAGTTATTTTGAGTAGGCTCTCTAGAAAAAGTGGGTTTGGAAAAATTACTCTTCTATTTTCTGTTCACATCTACCAGTATCTGTACAAAACCGCTTATGAGAAACAGAAAGGCCATTACATCGGATGTCTCAGTGCCAAGGAGGACCCTAAACTGGCTTGGGCAGCAAATGTGTTGAAGATGCAGAATGACAGGCTGTACAAAAAGGCCTACAACGACCACAAAGCCAAGATCTCCATCCCCGTGGATATGGTGTCCATCAACGCTGCCAAAGAAGGTCAGGCACTAGCAAGTGATGTGGACTATCGCCACTACCTGCACCACTGGTCTTGCTTTCCCGACCAGAATGATGTGATCCAAGCCAGGAGAGCCTACAACCTGCAGAGTGACGTAAGTGTGTCCCCCAGGAAACAAGCCCCCCATTGCTTTGCCTGATGGCTCTTCCAATGCTCTGAAAACACAACTCTGTACGTAGGCACTCCACTTTATTATTATTTTATCAGAATTATTAATTGCCTACCTACAGCCGGGTTTCTTCAGAAAGTTTTCATTGTTAAAGGTGCTACCAGAATTTTCCTATAGATTTGTTACTGCATATAGTATTTGCAGTTTCTTACTTTTTTTTTTTTTTTTTTTTTTTGAGACGGAGTCTTGCTGTGTCACCCAGGCTGCAGTGCAGTGGTGCAATCTCAGCTCACTGTAACCTCCACTTCCCGGGTTCAAGCGATGTTCCTGCATCAGCCTCCCAAGTAGCTGGGATTACAGGCATGTGCACCACACCAGGCTAATTTTTGTATTTTTAGTAGAGACAGGTTTTCACCATCTTGGCCAGGCTGGTCTTGAACTCCTGACCTCAGGTGATCCACCCATCTCAGCCTCCCAAAGTTCTGGGATTACAGAAGTGAGCCACCGTGCCCAGCCTTGCAGTTCCTTCCTTCCTTCCTTCCTTCCTTCCTTCCTTCCTTCCTTCCTTCCTTCCTTCCTTCCTTCCTTCCTTCCTCCCTCCTTCCCTCCCTCCCTTCCTCCCTCCCTCCCTCCCTCCCTTCCTTCCTTCTTTCCTTCCTTCCTTCTTTCCTTTCTTCCTTCCTGCCTTCCTTCCCTATGGCCCAGGCTGGAGTGCAGTGGTGTGATCTCAGCTCACTGCAACCTCTGCCTCCCGGGTTCAACTGATTCTTCTGCCTCAGCCTCCCAAGTAGCTGGGATTACAAGCACATGCCACCATGCCAGGCTGATTTTTGTATTTTTTTAGTAGAGGCAGGGTTTCATCATGTTGGCCAGGCTGGTCTCAAACCCCTGACCTCAGGTGATCCACCTGTCTTGGCCTCCCAAAGTGCTGGGGCAGTTTCTTAAACTAAGAATGTCCATGGTCCTTCGGCTATGTATCAGAGAAGGGCAGGACAATCTTCCTCAAACTTAATTTGAAAAGTTAGCAGCACACTCCAGACCACTTGTTTCCTTTAACTTGACGTTCTTCACTATGTGGTCTTTCATTAACTCACCTAAGGCATTTTTAGATTTACTCGTATTTTCTGCCCTTCAAACTTTTAGAAATGATGGATTCCAGAAGGTTATTTATTTCCTGTATAGAATGGATAACTTAAAAATTATCTGACCTTGGTTCCCTTAAGCTTCCAGAGATACTTTTTTATAATGAATGAGTTCATTACAGGAAAGCATGCTCATCACTTAAAATGCATTGCCAAGTGGGGGATTTTAGACGGTTTCTGTAGACCAAAACTGTGGAACTAGTGATTGAATTCCTAATCATCCTTTTAAAAATACTTATTAAACACACCATGTACCAGGCATTGTGCTAAGCACTAAAGATACCATGGTAAATAAAGAAGAAGAAAAAACATCACATAGGGCTGGGCGCGGTGGCTCACACCTGTAATCCCAGCACTTTTCAGGCAAATGTATTTTCAGACAAATATAAATCATCTGAATGTTTTTAAAATAACTGCTGCTATTATGCTAGATCCAAAACACTAAATAGCATTTCCTTGGGTCAATTATCACAGGATTAAAATAGAATCCAATTCAGCAAAATTTTCCTTTAAAAATTTTCAATTATAAAATTTTTTGAAATATCAAATAATTATATTATGGAATGCAGCTTTATTACTACATAGTATTATTTATGGCTAATATAAATAATTATGTTTTTACAAATGACTTCTGTGATCAATATTAAAAACCCTGAATCATGTGAGATCTCAGGTCTTACTTTTTTGGAAGTACAATCTCCTGCACTTATCCCTTTAACTCCATGTGTTTTATTTTTCAGCTAAGGATTGGTATGTCTAACACTTGAAATGTTTTTTGTTTTGTTTTGTTTTGTTTTGTTTTTTTTGTGAGATGGAATTTCACTCTTGTTGCCCAGGCTGGAGTGCAAGTGCAATCTCCAATTGCACTCCATCCCTTAAAAAATTTTTTTTAAATGTTAGCACTCACGACTTTAACTTAGGATCACAAAAGGGATTTCCAGTGTCACAATGATGTACTTTCATGTTTTGTTTTTGCTTTGCCATTGCATGTACCCAGAGTTTCAGTGCTGAAGGCCTGCACCTCGCTTCTCATACAATCTTTGCCTATTTTTTCATTAAATGTTGACATTTGCCTTTTGTGTGTGTGTGTGTGAGACGGAGTTTCGCTCTTGTTGCCCAGGCTGGAGTGCAATGGCACGGTCTCGGCTCACTGCAAGCTCTGCCTTCCAGGTTCAAGTGATTCTCCTGCCTCAGCCTCCCAAGTAGCTGGGATTACAGGCATGCGCCACCATGCCTGGCTAATTTTGTATTTTTAGTAGAGACGGGGTTTCACCATGTTGGTCAGAAATGGTATTTTTGTCTGACATCTTCTTTATAGAGTGTGTATAAGGCAGACCTGGAGTGGCTGCGTGGCATCGGCTGGATGCCAGAAGGCTCAGTGGAAATGAACAGAGTGAAGGTTGCTCAAGACCTCGTGAATGAAAGACTCTATAGGATACGTCCAGAAGCTTTGTCATTCACCAGCATTGCCGACACTCCAGAAGTTGTCTTGGCAAAAGCCAATTCTCTGCAAATAAGTGAGGTAAGAACCATCCTACTATCAAGCTTTCCTGGTTCTGGATTCTGTTTTCCAAAGATACCACCCAAACTGAGCCCGCAGACTGGACTTCTTCAAAGAATTAAAGAATTTTGGTGAGAGGAGCAACTCTAAAAATGTCTTCACTAGTGAAGATACACTGAAAATAGAACTCTGACAAACACCAACATGCCTTTCTTCTACCACACATACACACTTTGAAGCACTGCAATGAAAATGTCACTCCGTGGCAACTCAGGAACACAAATATTTGTGACCTCATATTAAATACTAAGACATGTAGTGTCATGCTACATAATAACATAACATTGTATTAGTCTAGATTCTCTAGAGAAACAGAACCAATAGGGGCTGTGTGTGTGTGTGTGTGTGTGTGTGTGTGTGTTTGTACACACACACACAGAAGAGAGAGACTTTAAGAAATTGGCTCCTGAGATCATGCAGGCTGGCAAGTCCAAAGTCTTCAGGGTAGGCCAGCCGGCTAGAGACTGAGGGATGTGTTGCAATTCAAACCCAAAGGCCTTCTGCTGGCAGAATTCCTTTTTACTGGGGAGGTTTGTCTTTTCTATCAAGGTCTTCAACTAATTAGATAAGGCTCACCCACATCATGAAGGGTAGTCTCCTTTACTTGGAATCTACTGATTTAAAAGTTAACTTCATTTTAACAATACTTTCACAGAAACACCTAAAATAATGTTTAACTAAATATCTGGGTACCGTGCCCCAGCCAAGCTGACACATAAAATTAACCATTATAAACATGTAAAAACATTTTTCCAGATTGAGTAGTTAGCTAAGGCTTACATTAGCTAACTATTAGCCAAACGTTACCTAAGGCTTAATATTTCAGATATTGATTTCTTGTTTCCCTTCTCTCCACAGAAACTGTATCAAGAAGCCTGGAATAAAGATAAAACCAACATCACCATTCCTTCTGATACTCCGGAGATGCTGCAGGCCCACATCAATGCCTTGCAAATCAGCAATGTAAGTGGCACGAACATGAAGTGTAAAAGCCTTTATGGGCAATGTCTGTCTGCTCATGGAGAGTGTTATAGCAGACAAATTGCCTACTTTGCAATGTTTGTGGCTTTTGGTGCTAGACATTTTCTCTTTAGCTACCAGTCCCAATGCAATATGAATGGAGTTTCTCTCTTTTAAATGTGTGCTTGGATACATCGCTGGGTGCCTAGACTGCAGGATTTGGGACACCTGAATCCTTTTGGTGTCCTCCTTCACTCTTAACAGTCTCTGTTATCATCTTAGGTTTTTTTATTGATCCAGGACTTTTTCATTTGACATTTCAAGGCCACAAGAAAGACAAAAGACCATTTTTAATTACATCCAAATGGCAGGCTATGTATGATATCTATGTCACAACTCTTTAGCTGAAACTTCTCAAAAGTCAAAGGGAAAAATTAGGGGAAGAAAAATCTTATCAGATCTTACCTGATACCTTGATAAAGATTCTCTGGCTTCCCCATTGATCCTTAGGTTCCATGTACTTGCAGTGGGATATTTTCAAATGCATAACATATTGTGATGGATGCAAATATTCAAACATCAATAGAGTTTGATGTTTAGCTTTAAAATTTTAACCAGAAGTATCCTGTACACCACAAAGGAAATATCCAACAACCAAAAGAACCCAGAAATGAATGCTTTTTCCTTATAGTGACTACATTACATTATTCCATATGATTTATATTATGACAAATTTGAGTTGATTTGTTTATTTTTCCATTCTTGTAAACAAACCTATATTTTCCCTCTATAGAACCTCTACCAAAAAGACTGGAATGAGGCCAAGCAGAAAGGCTATGACATAAGAGCAGATGCCATTGAAATCAAGCACGCCAAAGCCTCCAGAGAAATTGCCAGTGAGGTACGCTTTCTTCTCTTTTCTTGTGGTTTTTCTCTTCTACAAAACAAGCAGGGAGACTATTTTTCAAGAATTTTGTGTTTTAAAAAAATCCGTGCATAGAATTGCATCTCATCCTGTGCTGGAAGCTTTCTGTATTTGAAAATATTAAAATGGAATGGAAAACATTAAAATTAGCGTAGATGAGGTATATGTGTAAATTTACTTTGATGCTGTTACAAAGTAGAAACAAAACATCATGAAGAGTCTGTATTAAATTCCTGGGAAAATTCAGGACCCAATACAATGTCATTTTATCCCTAAAATATTTCTGACATTCTCCACAAATATAAATCACAGATGATAGTTTCATATAAGAGTTAAGACTGAAATCATATTTATATGCAAGATTTTATACTGGAGGCTTATGTAGAATACTCTTAGTAATCTTTTGAAGTTCATTTAATTCTAATTTTAAAACTTACTAGTGGTCAAAATAAGTATGCTACCTGCCGGGCATGGTGGCTCACGCCTCTGATCCCAGCACTTTGGGAGGCTGAGGTGGGCGGATCACTTGAGGTCAGGAGTTCGAGACCAGCCTGGCCAACATGGTAAAACCTCATCTCTACTAAAAATACAAACAAACAAACAAAAAATTAGCTGGGCGTGGTGGCGGGAGCCTGTAATCCCAGCTACTCAGGAGGCTGAGGCAGGAGAATCACTTGAACCCGGGAGTCGGAGGTTTGCAGTAAGTCGAGATCATGCCATTGCATTCCAGCCTGGGCAACAAGAGTGAAACTGCATCTCAAAAAAAATAAAAACAAAAATAGAATAATTATGCTACCAAGTCCACCCCGCCCCCAGCTCCAACTCTTTAAGCCACCTTGTTCCCTTTCTCTGAGTTCTTCTCTGCTTTTTATCATGTAGCCACTTGTTTCCTCCTTCTTATTCTTCATTTTTGCCTCTAATAATCATAGCTAGTCCACGTTATCTGCTTTATTCCCAGTTTTCCCTCTCTTTGTTCAAACTTGCCTATGTTGTCCAAATACAGGAAAGAAACAGAAACCACCTTACACTAGTCCTGAGACACTCATCAGATGGAAACTCTTGTCCACAGAACTTTTGTTGTTATCTTTTGATTCAAGCCACAACCTTGCTTTCCATCCTTGAAACATGCATCTTTCTTATCTGTTTCCAAAACCACACACATATGACCTCTCCCTACCTGAGGTTCCTTCAGTACTCTTAGGAGATCATCTGACCTGATGTTGCACTTGTCAGGGAAACTTGGTGATGGAGATTATCACCTGTGCCTTGTTTTCCCCATCTGAAATATATGTTAATAATAGTATCTACCTCATAGAGACATTGTGAGGATGAACTGTGATCATAATTGGCGCCAGTCAATGATTTTTGACTGAAAAACATGGTAGTTTCATATGGGTCTACCCAACACATTTGAAGTAGTCATAATAGTGTCTGGCATAGAGTACTTACTTAGTAAATGTTAGCTATTGTTTTTATTACTCTTGTTCACCATACCATCTCCCTCCTGATTTACTCATGTGCTCTCTGAAACGACCTAAAATCGTATTATCTAACTTCTTTAAAGTGAACTGAAATATATAATGATGGCCAATGTTGAGACAATTTATACCAAGGCTAAGAAAACATTCTGAAACCACTTAAAGAAAACCCCTCTTAATACATTATTTTCATGTCTCTTTTATCTGATTTCTCACTACTTTAGTACAAATACAAAGAAGGTTACCGTAAGCAACTGGGCCACCACGTGGGTTTCCGCACCCTACAAGATGACCCCAAGTCGGTATGGGCTATACATGCTGCCAAGATCCAGAGTGACAGAGAATATAAGAAAGCTTACGAGAAGTCTAAAGGAATTCACAACACACCGTTGGACATGATGTCAATTGTTCAAGCCAAGAAATGCCAGATCCTGGTTAGCGACATTGATTATCACAATTATCTGCACCAGTGGACGTGTCTGCCAGATCAGAACGATGTGATCCAGGCCAAGAAAGCCTACGACCTGCAGAGTGATGTGCGTATATTATCACCAGACCCCGGGGAGATGTGTATTTGTGTGTTTAATCCCAGTGCATTCCCCAGAGGCATAATTTAAGTGGTAATCTTAATAGAACCTAACATATTCTGTAGAATTCATGGTAGCAGAATTTTCCTCAGACATTTTCTATCTTATAGAGGACTCCTTCTTATGGTAGCAACACCTTATTTACCAAGATGAAAATCAGTCTCTTATTCTATGTAATTAGGTAGAAAATTTCAGTTGCAGCTGCTCTGAGCCGTTACCTTTGCATAATCATATACATATTTCAGAAGTAGATGTAAGCATAAGGAAATGTTGGATTTCATGTTTACTTGATACAGAAAAAGAGAGAGATGGGGAGCAGGGCGGATATAGATACAGGTATGTATTTTTCTCTCATTATGCATACATCTAAGGTTCTTTACCTCCTTAAATCAAACTGATGTTATTACTGATGTTACTTCCAGTGGTACATAAAAGGCAGACTTCAAGTGGTGAGTGTAGAAACTAATCCAAGCATACAAAGTTATGTGCCATTGCTGGCTGCCATTCTACCAAGTGCCACTTGTGAGCCCTGTTCCAATTCCTGCAGGATACTCTAAACTTCTCCCATGTGTGCCAGAGAGATAACACCCAATATTAACATTTAATGTTGATCCTTGAGTTTTATGAGATTAGCCACCTAACTGATTTAAATAGAGGTGATGTGGGGTTTGCAAGCATCAAACTCTTATGGGCAACTTTGACTCTTCCCCACTCTGTGTTCCTCTCCTTCATGTAGAACTTGTACAAGTCAGACCTGGAATGGATGAAGGGTATCGGATGGTTGCCAGAGGGTTCTGTGGAAGTGATGAGAGTGAAGAATGCCCAGAATCTCTTGAATGAAAGGTTGTATCGTATAAAGCCTGAGGCCCTCAAATTCACCAGCATTGTTGACACCCCGGAAGTAATCCAGGCAAAGATCAATGCTGTACAGATCAGTGAGGTAAGTCCAGGTGGATGATGTTTTCAGACAAATGGAAGAAATCTCAATCAAGAAGAATTTTAAACGTGTACTTTAGACTCTTCATGTCAGCGTCAGGATCTGAAACATGTTTGCATGTATCCAGATGAATCTTTGTGTAGTCAGTCTCTTAGCAGCCTCTGTATTTCATTTGCTTTGGTAAGTGTTTGGTGAATGCACATGTGGTGGGCATCTTCATGTTCTACACACCCTGATACACACTTTGATCACATTTGGAGATCCAGACCATAAGACAGGCCCACCACTTAGTACTATAATCACAAAATTGCCACTTCTTTATTGCTTGAAATAGGTTGAGAAGTCTAGGGACAACTTCAGTATTAGACTTTATGGTAGTTGTTTGGACCAAAAACAGCTAGGTCCTGCTTAGTAATGGGGATTATCAGAGCTATCTGCAATGTGGACTTACCCATCAGATAATTAGATGTGAGTAAATGGAAAAGAATAATTTTACTACCATATTTCTGACTCATTTTAAATTATGTTGTATCACACATAAATCTGTTCTCATTGAAGTCACTATTGGCACCTCTTAAATGAAAGTGCAAATGAGGCCAGGTGCAGTGGCTTATGCCACGTATAATCTACATTTATATCGGAGAACATCCAAAAAGAACTTTTCATTTTACTTATTATTTAATATAAAATTAGATTTACCTATTAATCTTACTTAAAAATTTTAATTTACTTATGTTAGTTTTAATTTATTATAAAATTCACTTATAATTTTATTCATCATCCATTTATTCAAGCATATGTTTTATGACTTTATAATTTTGTTTTTGTGGTAACTGACTTATTTACTAATTGACCATTCCATTGTTTTTCATTTTTCCCAGCCATTGTATCGCGATGCCTGGGAGAAAGAGAAGGCTAATGTGAACGTGCCAGCTGACACTCCCCTGATGCTGCAATCCAAAATCAATGCTCTGCAGATCAGCAATGTAAGACAGCACACATCATTTGCTTTTCAGAGTGCTCTCTGCCTATACAAACCTTTTATCATACACTCCAAAGAGAGTTTGGCAAAAGGCATTTTCTTCCCATTCCTTTTATTTCTAGTCTTTAAGTTAATGATAAGTAGCTGTGTGGGTCTGCGTGTGTCTGTATAATGTACATCTCAATGTTTGTTGGAAGGAAAAATGGAATAGTTTCTCCAAAAACACAACATAAAACTTATAGATACATGTAGAGTAATACCTAGTTCTCAGTTTTTAGTGGGCCATCCCTCATTGCTTTTTCCTTGTAAAAGCCAAGCAATATGTTTTTTTCTGATTTTTACATGATTTATTATCTCTTAAGTTTCCTTCTTCAAAAAATAATTATTAGAAGAGAGCTTTACTAAGTGTCATTAAAAATCTACTGGAATTCAAGCTTGATATGAAACCAGACTCTTTTATAAATCTTAAGGAGACATTAATGTTCAGTGTAACCGTAAATATCTATTTTTAAATACATCAGTAATGCTGACTCAGTAGCTCCGTCTTCAGACTGACGGTGGTATTGCACTCTCTGTTTGCAGAAACGCTATCAGCAAGCTTGGGAAGACGTCAAGATGACTGGTTATGACCTGCGAGCAGATGCCATTGGGATCCAGCATGCCAAGGCTTCCAGGGATATTGCCAGTGATGTAAGAGCTCCTCCTTGCCCAACCGGAACAAGCACTAACTAGTAGAAACAGAGGGAGTTTAACTTAATGCCCTTTGAATTATGTTTAAATGGCATTGGGTCATTGTTATTAGTATATTTGTAAATCCTAAATTCAATAACAACTCTTACAATTTGAGGATCCTTTTGCATCTTTGTTTGGTTCTGCAACTCTTGCGTTTAAGCACAGATTTTGATTTTCTTTTCAATATCTTCACAATGTCACTTAATTTACAAGTACTTAAAGAGATTTAATTTCATAGTACAAAGAATTCTGTTGTTACTCAAAGTGTGGCATGTGTACTACCGGTGGTTCCTATAATAATTTTATGTAGTACATGCACAAGTATTTTTTTAAAATAGTTATATGGTTGTTTTAATGTGTGCTAGAAATATACTGGTTTTTTTCCACGTAGATAGGGTTATACATTTTTAAATAAAATTTTAAAATAAGTTTATAATTAAAAATTATTTCAGGCCAGGCGTGGTGGCTCATGCCTGTAATCCCAGCACTTTGGGAGGCCAAGGCGGGTGGATCACTTGAGGTCAGGAGTTCGAGACCAGGCTGGCCAACATGGTGAAACCCTGTCTCTACTAAAAATACAAAAATTTGCCGGGTGTGGCGGCGGATGCCTGTAATCCCAGCTACTCGGGAAGCTGAGACAGGAGAATCACTTGAACCCGGGAGGTGGAGATTTGAAGTGAGCCGAGATCGTGCCACTGCACTCCAGCCTGGGGAGCAGAGCGAGACTGTGTCTCAAAAAAAAAAAAGAAAAGAAAAGAAAAAATATATATATTTCAACAAAGAATTAATTTGATTTAAAGTAATAAGAAGTACAACTGGTACTTGTGTGTGACAAAACATCTGAAGGTGGCCAGGCTATATTGGGAGATAATCCAGCAACACAGTTCCTGCCTAAGAGATGCTCTCAATGTTTTCATGCATGTAGACACAGAAGACAAACCAATATATCAAAACTTATGGCTTGAATTTAAATAAAAACAGTATTCCCCGACCCCCCCAAAAAAGGTAAACTAAGGGAGATGGAGTTAGTTTGAATAGGATCTCTAGAAAAAGTGGGTTTGGAAAAATTACTCTTCTATTTTCTGTTCACATCTACCAGTATCTGTACAAAACCGCTTATGAGAAACAGAAAGGCCATTACATTGGATGTCGCAGTGCCAAGGAAGACCCTAAACTGGTTTGGGCAGCAAATGTGTTGAAGATGCAGAATGACAGGCTGTACAAAAAGGCCTACAACGACCACAAAGCCAAGATCTCCATCCCCGTGGACATGGTGTCCATCAACGCTGCCAAAGAAGGTCAGGCACTAGCAAGTGATGTGGACTATCGCCACTACCTGCACCACTGGTCTTGCTTTCCCGACCAGAATGATGTGATCCAAGCCAGGAAAGCCTACGACCTGCAGAGCGACGTAAGTGTGTCCCCCAGAAAACAAGCCCCCCATTGCTTTGCCTGATGGCTCTTCCAATGCTCTGAAAACACAACTCTCTGTACGTAGGCACTCCACTTTATTATTATTTTATCAGAATTATTAATTGCCTACCTACAGCCAGGTTTCTTCAGAAAGTTTTCATTGTTAAAGGTGCTACCAGAATTTTCCTATAGATTTGTTAATGCGTACAGTGTTTCCAGTCTCTTGCTTTTTTTTTTTTTTTTTTTTTTTTTTTTTTTTGAGATGGAGTCTTGCTCTGTCACCCAGGCTGGAGTGCAGTGGTGCAATCTCAGCTCACTGCAACCTCCACCTCCTTGGTTCAAGCGATGTTCCTGCATCAGTCTCCCAAGTAGCTGGGATTACAGGCATGTGCCACCACACCTGGCTAATTTTTGTATTTTTAGTAGAGACAGGTTTTCGCTATCTTGGCCAGGCTGGTCTTGAACTCCTGACCTCAGGTGATCCACTCGTCTCAGCCTCCCAAAGTTCTGGGATTACAGAAGTGAGCCACCGCGCCCAGCCTTGCAGTTCCTTCCTTCCTTCCTTCGTTCCTTCCTTCCCTCCTTCCTTCCTTCCTTCCCTCCTTCCCTCTTTCCCTCCTTCGCTCCTTCCCTCCTTCCCTCGTCCTGTCACCCAGGCTGGAGCGCAGTGGTGTGATCTCAGCTCACTGCAACCTCTGCCTCCTGGGGTCAAGCAATTCTTCTGCCTCAGCCTCCCAAGTAGCTGGGATTACAAGCACATGCCACCATGCCAGGCTGATTTTTGTATTTTTTTAGTAGAGGCAGGGTTTCATCATGTTGGCCAGGCTGGTCTCAAACCCCTGACGTCAGGTGATCCACCTGTCTTGGCCTCCCAAAGTGCTGGGGCAGTTTCTTAAACTAAGAATGTCCATGGTCCTTTGGCTATGTATCAGAGAAGGGCAGGACAATCTTCCTCAAACTTAATTTGAAAAGTTAGCAGCACGCTCCAGACCACTTGTTTCCTTTAACTTGACGTTCTTCACTATGCGGTCTTTCATTAACTCACCTAAGGCATTTTTAGATTTACTCGTATTTTCTGCCCTTCAAACTTTTAGAAATGATGGATTCCAGAAGGTTATTTATTTCCTGTATAGAATGGATAACTTAAAAATTATCTGACCTTGGTTCCCTTAAGCTTCCAGAGATACTTTTTTATAATGAATGAGTTCATTACAGGAAAGCATGCTCATCACTTAAAATGCATTGCCAAGTGGGGGATTTTAGACGGTTTCTGGAGACCAAAACTGTGGAACTAGTGATCGAATTCCTAATCATCCTTTTAAAAATACTTATTAAACACACCATGTGCCAGGCATTGTGCTAAGCACTAAAGATACCATGGTGAATAAAGAAGAAGAAAAAGCATGACATAGGGCTGGGCGTGGTGGCTCACACCTGTAATGTCAGCACTTTGGGGAGGCTGAGGTGGGTGGATCACAAGGTCCAGAGTTTCAAGATCAGCCTGACCAACATGGTGAAACCCCGTCTCTACTAAAAACACAAAAATTAGCCTGGCGTGGTGGCATGTGCCTGTAATCCCAGCTACTCAGGAGGCTGAGGCAGGAGAATCGTTTTAACCTAGGAGGCAGAGGTTGCAGTGAGCCGAGATTGCCACTGCACTCCAGCCTGGGTGGCAGAGTGAGACTCCATCTCAAAAGCAAACAAAAAACATGACAGCTCCTGACTTTAGGGAGTTCACATTGATAACCGAGACCTAGATGTTCATTAAAGAATAAAAATGGAATGGCTGAGAGTGATCCATGGTGCTATGAAGAGAGATCGAGAAAGTTCTTCTGAGAAGGCACTGATTTTACAGAGATATGAAGGAAGAATAGAAGTTGGGTTGGTTAGGAGGACATGGGGCATTCCTTCAGGGTGACCAACATGTGCAAAGAGGGCTGATGAGACTACGAATTGAAAGACAGGCTGTGTGATCAGGACACACAGGGCCAATGGAAGTACAGATGACACGAGGCTGGAAGAATAGGTGGGGACTGGTGCCAGACCATTCATCCCCTTCTAGTCTGTGTCAGGGATTTTGATGTTTATCCTGTGACCGATGGGAAGCCATAGGATGGGGGAATGTTGTGACATCGGATTTGAATTCTGAATTTTGAAAAGATCATTCTGGCTGCTGTGTGGAGAACTTACTAGAAAGCCCATTATTGTTGCTTTAACGTCCGCATTGGTAATGGTATGATGATAACCTAAATGTTATTCAAAAGTCTTCCATGCAGTCCGTCAAATGGAGAGCTGCTTCTGCATCACTTTGTCTTTTAGAATGCACATGGGCACTACCACACAGACCCTTGCCACAGAAAACCAAGCAAAATAAAATGCCATTGTGCATTTGAGGAATTATGTTTGTCAGGCTAGTGCTCTGTTTTAATTATTGTTTGTGGAAGATAAAATAAAAGAGGCCTGGCGTAGTGGCTCACGCCTGTAATCCCAGCATTTTGGGAGGCCAAGGTGGGCGGATCACCTGAGGTCAGGGGTTTGAGACCATCCTGACTAGCATGGTGAAACTCCGTCTCTACTAAAAAAAACACAAAAATTAGACAGGCATCACGGCATGTGCCTGTAGTCTCAACTACTCGGGAGGCTGAGGCAGGAGAATTGCTTGAACTCGGTAAGTGGAGGTTGCAGTGAGCTGAAATCGTGCCATTGCACTCCAGCCTGGGTGACAGAATGAGACTCTGTCTGAAAAAAAAAAAAGTACATATATATATATATATATTTATTTCTGTATTTATGTTATATATATTTTTATGTTGTATATATAATATATACACACACAACATAAAAACTGTCCTTATTTTACCACACACATACACAACAAAACGCAAACCCTGCTTCTACCTATGTTTTCTTTTTCAGGCCCTCTACAAGGCTGACTTGGAGTGGTTGCGTGGCATTGGCTGGATGCCCCAAGGGTCTCCTGAAGTGTTGAGAGTCAAAAACGCCCAGAAGATCTTTTGTGACAGTGTCTATCGGACGCCTGTGGTGAACCTTAAGTACACAAGCATTGTTGACACACCTGAAGTGGTCCTTGCTAAATCAAATGCTGAAAATATTAGTATTGTGAGTTAGTTTTTCTCTATTAAAATTGAATTAATACCATAAATATATGAGAAATAATAAACCCGGTAATCTATTTTAGAATAATAAAAACTTTGTTAATAACAAAAATTTTATTTAAGTAATACAGTATTGTCTTGGTTTGCTTATTACTTTTAAGCAAAAACTCAAATTATTAATAAAAGGGAATAATACAGATTTTACATCAAATTTGAGTAACTTATGTGAAAAGATTCCAGAAATCTTTGCCCTAACATGAAAAGGTTTTGGATCAAATCCAAAAGAAAATTTAAAAGTTGTGTGCTGGGACTAGCGACATGAAAATTGTGAAGTAATTTTATTATTATTGTTTCTTTCCACAGCCAAAGTACAGAGAGGTTTGGGACAAGGATAAAACTTCAATCCACATAATGCCAGATACTCCAGAAATTAATCTCGCTAGAGCAAATGCTCTTAATGTGAGCAATGTAAGTACCACAACAGACTCTCTTTTTGTTTGGAAAGTTACCCAGTCAGGGCTATACTATGAGCATGGAAGGGAGGGAAGATGGACTTGGTCCCTGACTTCCCGCAACAGGGGAAGACTCCCTGTGGTCACCCCTTGACTAGGAGTGAGGCAAGGAGGAGATCCCTGGTGATTCACTGGGCAAGGCCAGTTACTGGTGAGTCAATATCTCCACAACAAAAGTCTCTTTAGTTGTCCTTTTTGAATAAGGGGACAAAGAAGGTGAAAGAGGAATGAAGAGATGCACAAACAAGAAAAGAGAATTAACGATAGACTCGGATAAACTCAAAATAATTATAAGAAGTCTCTGCAAAAATATATGAATTAATTTTAAAACATGGACCTCTGGGGGTTTTCTAGAAAATCATAAATGACCAAAATTGACCCAAGGAGAAAAAAAACAAAAAACATATAGCAAGAAATTAAGAGGTTTCTTAATTAAGAAATTAAGGAGAACATTTAAACACTTTCCTTCCTACTTTCAAGTGTCAGGGTCCCCTTGATTATTTCAAAACTTCAATAAATAAATAAATTACCAGGAGCCTAGTAAAAGAAGGAAATCCATTGCAATTACCAAAACTTTTCAAAGATAGTGTCACAAATTAAAAACTATGCCCAGACCGGCTGGGCATGGTGGCTCATGCCTATAATCCCAGTACTTTGGGAGGTCAAGGCCAGAGGATTGCTTGAGCCCAGGAGTTCAAGACTAGTCTGGGCAACATAGGGAGACCCCATCTCTGCAAGAAAATAAAAAATAAATAAATTAGTTGGGCAAAGTGAGGTGCACCTGCGGTCCAAGTTACTTGGGAGGCTCAGGTGGGAGGATCACTTGAGCCCAGGAGGAAGAGGCTGCAGTGAGCCATAATCATGCCACTGCAGTCCAGCCTGGGTGACAGGGCAAGATCCTGTCTCAAATAAATAAATAAATAAATAAATAAATACAATTTAAATTGTAGACCAATAATAATGGAGGGAATCTTAAATATTAATAAATCAAATTCAGCATTACATTAAAATGATATGATATAATCAACTGGGGTTCATGCAGGAATGCCAAGAGGGCCCCATAGTCAGAGACCTAATAGTGCCATAGAACAAGAAGAAAAGGCTCATTTTATTAGATTTAAATGGCATCTGACAAAATCCAATACCCATTCTTATTTTTTAAAAATAAAATCTTAGTTAAGAAAGAATAAATGAATATTTTCTCAACATGACTGAAAAATAAATCTCAAATCAAAGGCCAACTCATCCTGTGACCAAACTTCTTGTTCATATCAGGATTAAAATGAGGGTGCCCCTAATATCATCATTATTTAACATTTGCTGGAAGTATTGGCTAAGTGAGTGAGATTCTCATTGATGCTAATATAATTACTCAAGAGTAAGAACATGCCTGGCGCAGTGGCTCACATCTGTAATCCCGGCACTTTGGGAGGCCAAGGCAGGCGGATCACGAGGTCAGGAGATCGAGACCATCCTGGCTAACACGGTGAAACCCTGTCTCTACTAAAAATACAAAAAATTAGCCAGGCATGGTGGTGGGCGCCTGTAGTCCCAGCTACTTGGGAGGCTGAGGCAGGAGAATGGCGTGAACCCAGGAGGCGGAGCTAGCAGTGAGCCGAGATCACGCCACTGCACTCCAGCCTGGGCGACAGAGCGAGACTCTGTCTTAAAAAACAAACAAACAAAAAAGAGTAAGAACAGAAGATAAATATTGGAAAGAAAGAGGCCAAATTATCATTATTTGCAGAAGAAGTCATTTTAAGCCTTAAAAAAGCAAGAGAATCAACTGAGAAAAAAAAAAAACTATTTGTGAGTACAAGATAATCCAGTTACGTGGCTGGCTACACAATTCAAAAGTTCAAGGAAGATACCATCTTCATCAATCGCAGAAATTGCTTGTGTGTAGAATAGTATGACCTCAGAAGAAGGATACTACCTTAGTGCAATTTGCCAAGGCTAGAAACTTTGCATGCTTTCAAAAGAATAATATGTCTTTGTGAGAGAAGGAGGCTGCCAGCAAAGATTCCTCACCATGTGCCAAACAGTTCTATAAATTCTAGTATAATGAGCCACTTGGGGACTAGTGTTTTCCAATGTTTAAGAAGAAAATATAATTTTAGGGCGCTGATGTATTTTCTCTTTTGGACCAGATATCAATATCATGGTGCAGTGCATTCTTGTCAAGAGGCTGAATAAGGGGTCGTCAGTTCTTCATTGCAGTATAGACTCCTCTTCCCACTCAATCCATAGGCATCTGTGGCAGGAGAATTCTAGAAACTCACATACGCTCTCTTTTGCATGATAAATTTCTCAGCTGAAAACACCAGAACCTTACCATTGATACTATATGAACAAGACTAATATTCAAAATTATGCTAAAAGTAAAATTATTAACTTTATTAAGATATTAATGAGAATGACTTCCATTTTGGAAGAAATCAAACACCCCATTTGAATGCTAACCAAACTGTACGGACGTTTTCTTTACAATGTATCACCATTACTGTAATCTTGATTAAACCCACAATTTAAAACTGCTGCCGTCATTTAGAAAGCACAACTTTAGCAGAATATTTGTATGTGATTTTATGGGTAACAAAGCAAATTCACGTTCAAATGACTCATTTAATCTTCATGCTCACTACATGAGTAAGATATTGTTATTTTGTTTTTATCAGATAGTAAATTGAGACTTTTAAAAGTTAAGAAATTTTCCCATGTTCTCAAAGTTAGTAGCTGAAAAAATTGGGTCTCAGGCCCCAGGCTTTTTTTTTTTTTAGTTAGTTAGTTAAAAATATATACATATTTGGCTGGGCATGGTGGCTCATGCCTGTAATCCCAGCACTTTGGGAAGCCGAGGAGGGTGGATCACTTGAGGCCAGAAGTTTGAGACCAGCCTGGCCAACGTGGTGAATGAAACCCCATCTCTACTAAAAATACAAAAATTAGCCAGGCATAGTGGTGGCTCACCTGTATCCCAGCTACTTGGGTGGCTGAGGCACAAGAATCGTTTGAACCTAGGAGGCAGAGGTTGCAGCGAGCTGAGATCCTGCCACTTCACTCCAGCTTGGGTGACAGAGCGAGACTCTGTCAAAAAAAAAAAAAGTATATATATATATGTACTTTTATGTATGTATATAAATATTCAATATATATTCAATATATATATAAATATTCAATATATAGTCAATCTCATAAAAAGCATTACATAAGAAAAATAGTGTAAAATATGCATAATAAAATAGAATGAAAACAAAAAGTAAAAAGATAACATAATACATGTTTGCATTAACTATTTTCTAGTTTAATTAATTAATTACTTTATTTATTTATTTTTTGAAAGGGAGTCTCGCTCTGTCACCCAGGCTGGAGTGCAGTGGCGCGATCTCAGCTTGCTGAAACTTCTGCCTCCCAGGTTCAAGCGATGCTCCTGCCTCAGCATCTCTAGTAGCTGGGATTACAGGTGTGTGCCACCACACCCAGCTAATTTGTGTATTTTTAGTAGAGACAAGGTTTCACCGTGTTGGCCAGCTGGTCTCAAACTCCTGACCTCAAGTGATCCACCTGCCTCGGCCTCCCAAAGTGCTGGGATTATAGGCGTTAGCCACTGCACCTAGCCCTTCTTGTACATTTTAATATGGAGAATATTTTTTCTTCTGTACAGAAAACAAGTCAGTTGTCAAAATAGGCCCACTCAAAATTTATACAAAAGCTTGATTGAAAATTCATACAAAACTTGTCCATGCTTACAAGGATAAAATTTGTCTGAGCACTCATTTTTCAGACATGCAAAAGCTACAAAACTGTCACTAATTAAAATCCACTTCTTTCTGTGCTGTAGAAGCTCCCCTACTGATAGGTATGATTTGTGAATTATATATTTAAATTACTATTATTTCTGAGTCTTTCTGTTATTTGTTTATACACAATGTATCCATTAAAATATGAACATATACTTACATACATTTTTAAAATACTTGTAAATCAGTCACTACTTTCGTTAACTTCTCTTTAAAACCAAAAAAATAGCTGTGACATCCAATCATGCTTCAGCAGAAGATCTAACATTACCAAATGATATGGATCATTAATCATATAAGATCAAAAAAGCCATACTGAAAAAAACCCACAAATGTAACAAGTTTACAGTTCTGAAGTTCACAAAACTGAATTGGAGATAAATAAATTGAATTATTGCATTAAAGATATTCAGTAACCCATTAATGTCTAAAGTTATCCCAATGTTACCAATACGCCAACACAAGAAAACAATACGCCAACACAAGAAAACCCTTTTTATGAATGAGATTATAAAGCATGAGCAACTACTTCAAGGCTATCATTCAAATTTAAAATTTATTGTACATTTGAAAACAACTGAAAGAGTATAATTGGAGCACTTTGGGAGGCCGAGGCAGGCGGATCACCTGAGGGTCAGGAGTTTGAGACCAGCCTGACCAACATGGGGAAACCCTGTCTCTACTAAAAATACAAAATTAGCTGGGCCTGGTGACGCATGCCTGTAATCCCAGCTACTCGGGAGGCTGAGGAAGGAGAATGGCTTGAACCTGGGAGGCAGAGGTTGGGGTGAGCCGAGATCGTGCCATTGCCCTCCAGCCTGGGCAACAAGAGCGAAACTCCGTCTCAAAAAATAGAAAAAGAATATAATTGGAATGTTTATGACACAGACATGATAAATGCTTGAGGTGGTAGATACCCAGTTATCCTGATGTGACTATTACCCATTGTATGCCTATATCAAAATATCTCATGCACCCTATAAATATGTATATACCTACTATGTACCCACAAAAATAAAATATAAAACATTAAAAATAATAAAAACAAAAGAAAGGAGTTTGTCAAGCCCAGACCTTTGGACTCCAGACACCATTACATGTTCCAGGACAATGGTGCATAGAACGATTCTCACCTATTCTCTTCTTTAACTGCTCTCAAGTCCTTGGGCTCCAAAACTGTGCCCCTGTGGTATTAATTCCACCAGAGCCATTGAAGGTATTGGCAAATTTGAATCTAGGATGATACCTTATTTTTCTCCTTTTCAGAAACTTTACCGTGAGGGCTGGGATGAAATGAAGGCGGGCTGTGATGTCCGGCTGGATGCCATCCCCATCCAGGCTGCCAAGGCTTCCAGGGAGATTGCCAGTGACGTGAGTGGCCTTTTTTAACTTCTCAGTTTTTTTTTTTTTTCAGCCGATGCCCTAGGTGCATCAAGAGGACATGCTGTGACCCATCTGCTTTATTTTTGCATCTCCAGTATAAATATAAGCTTGACCATGAGAAGCAGAAGGGACACTACGTGGGCACCCTCACAGCCAGGGATGACAACAAGATCCGCTGGGCCCTCATAGCTGACAAGCTCCAGAATGAACGAGAGTACCGGCTGGACTGGGCCAAATGGAAGGCCAAGATCCAGAGCCCTGTGGACATGCTTTCCATCCTGCACTCTAAAAATTCCCAGGCTCTGATCAGTGACATGGATTACCGCAATTACCTGCACCAGTGGACCTGCATGCCCGACCAGAACGATGTGATTCAGGCCAAGAAGGCCTACGAACTGCAGAGCGATGTGAGTGGGCTGCATTTGGGGATGAACTCTTTTCTCAGTTTGCCATGACTTCCAGAGAGTTTATGACACTAAACCCTTCTGTCATCATTTTACAACTTCATATCACCAAGAATTTAATATTAGTGAGACCTTATAGTATGGTATCAAAATCGCCAAATCCAAGAAGGACCTAGACTTTATATCAAGAAATAAGTGGTAGTATGAATACAGGTCTTAATTGTATCAGATTAAAGAAAACTGTGAAAATATTCTTTCTATAGAATTTAGATAGCAATAGAGGCTTATATCCAGTAAAATATTGGCAGTCCACGGACAGGATGTAGGCACAGACATGCTTTTTTAATTGATACAGTGTTCAGAAATTTTGAATTAAGTTGCCAAGATTTTAAAATCCAAAAATTTTTGTGTACAAATGTCAGATTTCCCATTTCTCTTGGAAATTCAGAGGACACAGCTCTGAATTATCCCTTAGTAACAATAACCAGAATGGAATCTAGGATAACCCCCTTTAAATAAAAATATATGCTATAGTTTGTCACATAGCATGTGGCCTGGCCACCTAATTAATTTTCTTACATTACCTGCGTGGCTGCTTGAGTATGTCCTCCTTGGCTTATATAGCATTTACATTGTATTTCTTCATGAGACCAATGCATAGGCTAACTAGGACCACATGACTAGGGTTGCTGAACTCATTCTAGCCCTGTTTTCACAGAATGTTTACAAGGCTGACTTGGAATGGTTGCGTGGAATTGGGTGGATGCCAAACGACTCCGTGTCCGTCAATCATGCCAAACATGCCGCGGACATCTTCAGTGAGGTATTCCAAGATTTTACCCTGACATTCAGTACATTTCCCAAGAAAGTGACAAAATGCACAAGCTAAAATATAGTCATCTAATATCAGCAATCTTAACCATTTCAATTGCTGTGATTTAAACTGAGCATATATATTTTTAAAAATGTACTGTCCCTATCACATTATGGAACCACATCCATAATATAATATCCAGCACACTCACTGATGCTTGGCATTGTATAAATGGAAAAATCTTTTTGTCAGCAATAGCAATATACTTGGGAAAAGTTTGTTTCATTGGAAAAATGTGCATTACAATACACATAATGATACATTATATAACTTTGAGAGCTAAGCAAACTTCCTACTTTAAAATCTGTGGGAGGCATAAGAAGCTGATGCACTTGTTTAAAAAATAAAATGCTAAAAAGAAAGCCAAATTCCCAAGAAGACGCTATTCGAATGCGGCACTGTATGTTTCTAGTAGAGAAGGACCCTAAATTTAGTGTATCTTCTCAGTTCACACACGTCTAGGAATTACAACTATCTAAAAGATGCTTTCTTTCCCATAGAAAAAATATCGCACAAAAATAGAAACTCTCAACTTTACGCCTGTGGATGACAGAGTTGATTATGTGACAGCGAAACAAAGTGGCGAGATCCTCGATGATGTAAGTATATGGCTGTTTTAAAATCTCATAGTGATGCAGATATCACTCCCAAAGCTTTTCCATCTACTGACACTCAGAATGCAATCATCTGAAATACAGATTTTAATCACTGAAATGATGTATGCTAACAATCGCTTGGACAACATGATGTTTTCCTAACAAGTAACTTGCCCCCTTGCCTCTCATTTTTTTTCTTTTTTTTAGATTAAATACCGGAAAGACTGGAATGCCACCAAATCAAAGTACACCCTCACAGAAACCCCCCTGCTGCACACTGCCCAGGAGGCTGCTAGGATACTGGACCAGGTATGGGTTTCACCCAGATGCCTGGTGTTTGTGCACGAGTGGAGGGCCTTAATGGAACTGTAGGATAATTATGCACACAACTTACCCCTCCCTTCTCCGCTTCATTTTAACCCTTTATTGTGGCTCTGTCTTTCAGTATCTCTACAAGGAAGGCTGGGAGAGACAAAAAGCCACAGGTTACATTTTGCCTCCAGATGCTGTGCCATTTGTTCATGCCCATCACTGCAATGACGTTCAGAGTGAGGTAATATATCCTGATGGGAGTGCATTTTGCAAAAGTGGGACCTTGCTCCCAGAGATTCCAGTTATGCCGAAGGCAGAGATAGAACCTTCCAGGTATTCAGTTTCAGTGTGGCAGACCTGGCCAGGCTTGGTGATGGTTGGAGTACCTGCTCCCTTTTTGGTCTTTCTTCCATGGGCTTTGAGCTTTCTTCTTTCCTCACCCGCCTACCACCCCCCTTGGCTTTTTTAAAAGCAATTGTTCAAATTCTTTACTTTTTCTTATATTCTCTGCCCTCCCTAAAATCTTTAGGCCTTTGAATAAAAATATTGCCAGAATCAGAGAACAAGTATATATTTTTTCTCTTTTTATTTTTTAAAATTTATTTTTATCATTTTTAGGGCTATCTCAGCAGAATATTTTTCTATTTTTAAATGGGTGTCTCTTCATATGGATTTATTTCAATGCTTTTTATTATTTGCTCTCAGAGTTGGGGGCGAGTGTCAAACAAAAAGCTGGGGGGCTGAATTTGCTGATATCCTTTAGTAGATGGTCAAGCCCCCTCTGCCTTGTGTGCTTGTCAAAACTGATGGAATTTATATTCCTCTTCTCGCCAGCTGAAATACAAAGCTGAACATGTGAAGCAAAAAGGTCACTATGTTGGTGTCCCAACGATGAGAGATGATCCTAAGCTGGTTTGGTTTGAGCATGCAGGCCAGATTCAGAACGAGAGACTATACAAAGAGGACTATCACAAAACAAAGACCAAAATCAATATACCTGCTGATATGGTGTCAGTCTTGGCCGCCAAGCAGGGGCAGACCCTTGTCAGTGATATTGATTATCGTAATTACTTGCACCAATGGATGTGTCATCCTGACCAGAACGATGTTATTCAGGCAAGAAAGGCCTATGACCTACAGAGCGATGTAAGTGATTTTTGTTTCTTCATTATCTAGAAAACGCATGGTACACTCTGAGAATGATGAGCAACATCCCAGATCCACAAGTGCTTGAAATTTGAGGCCATAGATATTTAATTCGTTCCCGAAGGGAATTGAGGCTGGATATGAAGTAAAGAAAGATCAGGAGCAGTGATGGATTGTTAGGTTTGCCTACTGACTGCATTTCTGAATAACTTTCAATCAATTTTTTTTAAAAAAAAATCTGCTGCTTTTGTACCATTTTGGCCATCAGCAACTCCTCACTCACATTCACATAGAAAAGTATCAGCTGATGGAAAATAATAATTGGCTTGGGTGGGAATTGAGAATGAGTTGAGGTTTTGACAATATTAGATGATAGCACAGTTAAAGACCTAAGCATGCCCTATTCCTGCTTTGCCAAACATCTCATTCCTCGAGGCATTTATGAAGTTGTTCGCAAAGCAAAAGAGAAACAAAATACTGATTAAGCTGCACGAGGGCCCAGTATGCCTCATGCAGAGCTTTGGTAAAGCTAGGATAGAGAATAAGACATAGCCTACCTCCCACTGAAGCCTGAATCAAGATCTCTATCTGCCACCAGCCTTCTGTATGTGCAGAACAGTAACTTGATGCATCAACTTAGTTGCTTAGGTGCCCAGAGAAGCTAATGCTCCCTGGGTCTTCTCATCATTAACAAAAGGGAACCTGGAAGTCAAAGACTGCTGCAGCATAGATGTTGAACTTGAACATCCCACCTCACTGGTTGCTGCAGCAAAATAGCTGTTGTGGAACTTTAATCAGAATAGCAACTCTTCTTATTTTCATGTCGAGTAGGCTGGGAGAATCTAGGTTCTTGAAGGTGTAAGGGCAAGAACAGGTTTGGCTGGGACCCAGGGGATGCCTCCCCCTACCCAATATGTGAATATTTACTTGTGTAGTTTCCCTCATTTAGTCTAAATGCCCCACATGCTTCTACGTGACTAAATGTATCAAATCCATCTAAAAGTACAACCTCCTTGGTAAGCCTTTTCTTATGACAATAGAAAATAACAGCCCCTTCCCCTCAACTCCAATAGCATTTGAGCACCTGATCTAACAGCACTTCTTGCTTTATCAATGACTTATCTCAACTCCTAGACTCCTTCTTGATACTTATTCATCAAAACACCAAGTATAGTGCCTCATGCACAGTAACAGCCTCAAGAAATATTGCTCAGGTGAAATCACGATTGAATGAATGAGACAACTACTAGAGAGAAATCCTTTAAAAGCTTCTGAAAAAATTGTAACCTGCCCTCTGTAAGCCTGTGTCTCAGTCATTTATTCCTCCATTATATCTCTCTTCCTGCTCTCAGAATGTCTACAAAGCTGACCTGGAGTGGCTCCGAGGCATTGGCTGGATCCCACTGGATTCTGTGGACCATGTAAGGGTTACTAAGAACCAGGAAATGATGAATCAGGTACACAAAGCCTATTCTCCTAACCTATGCCTGTCCTCCTACCTGCCATGTTGGGGTAGATAACCTGTGGTGGTAGACCTGTCTTAATTGTCTCTGTTTCTTTACAGATCAAATATAAGAAAAATGCCCTTGAAAACTATCTTAACTTTACAAGTGTGGTGGATCCTCCAGAGATTGTTTTAGCCAAGATTAATTCTGTCAATCAAAGTGATGTAAGTTTGCTTTGCGCATGCTGAAGTGCACAGACTGGGGAGTAAATTGTCTATCATTGGGTGAATTAGCTTAACTTTAGATAATTGCTTGTAAAAAAAATTGGGAGGTGGTAAATTCTAAGACCATCTTTGGGGGGTATGTCTTAAAAGTCACTAGCAGGTGGTAAATTGTATTCACTTTTAGATATCTATATTCCTATTCAAATTATTCTATTGTTTTAGCTAAAATGGACTAAAATTCAACCAGTTGGTTAGTTTTAATCTCTAAACATGGACTGATTATGTTTCTAGGTAATCTTATAAAAATTTAATATTCATTTATAATAATAAAAGATTTGGTTTTCTCTCCTTAGGTAAAATATAAAGAAACATTTAATAAAGCAAAGGGCAAGTATACGTTTTCACCAGATACACCACATATCTCCCACTCCAAAGACATGGGAAAACTCTACAGTACTGTAAGTTCTCTTTTATGTAATAACCACTCAATTTCTAATTTGAAGCTCTTGTTGCATTCATATTCTTGGCTGATTTTGTCAACTGCTGAACTTATAAGCCAACCTATTATTTATTTTCCCATTGCACTTAGTCTTGTGTATTAGAAGTACCATGTTATTCAAGGCAAATAGCGTTTATTCGGCTGGTGTTTTTGAGCTCCTGTGATGTGCCGGGCTCTTTAGGAGGCAATGAGGGGCTAAAGCTCAATGAGACAAGCCTTCAGGAGATCATGCAAGTGAGGGGAACAGACTTAAATTGATAGAATAATAATCTAACAAGTGTTCTGGGGGCACACAGCATTGAGCACCTACCAATAGAGAAAAGGGAGGTAAGGTTGGTCCCTCTTTAGTAATCATGCATCGGCATCTCTAGCCAACAAGAGGAAAACTTGCCCTCCAAAATTTCATTCAGCTAATTTAAAGGAGACCAATAGTGTACATGTGTGCACCCAATGGGAAAGAATCTTTGCCAGTTCTCTCCCTGTGTGCAAATTTGTTGTCACAAAAATAGTCAACTCATAAAATGCCTAGAGTCGGCTGGGCATGGTGGCTCACGCCTATAATCCCAGCACTTTGGGAGGGCGAGGTTGGTAGATCACCTGAGGTCAGGAGTTTGAGACCAGCTACTAAAAATACAAAAATTAGCCAGGCATAGTGGTGCGTGCCTGTAATCCCAGCTGTAATCTGGAGGCTGAGACAGGAGAATCTCTTGAACCCAGGAGGCAGAGGTTGCAGTGAGCTGAGATCATGCCACTGCACTCCAGCCTGGGTGACAGAGCAAGATTCTGTCTCAAAAAACATAAAAATAAAATAAAATAAAAAATAAAATGCCTCGAGTCTGTAAGTTTAATTTGCAATAAACCAAATAACTGCCCTATTCTAGGTAGATGCACTAACAGCTATAGATAAAGATTTCAGCCTTGCCTTGAACATACATGTTTCACCTTAATTAGACCAATTGTTTTAGTGGTATCTAAAAGAAGTTGAAAGAAAACTTTTGTTGCCATGTATTTATTTGTTCTAGATACTATATAAAGGGGCGTGGGAGGGCACCAAGGCCTATGGCTACACCCTGGATGAGCGCTACATTCCCATTGTTGGAGCCAAGCATGCTGATCTGGTGAACAGTGAGGTCAGTATGACCTTTTCCTCTCCTAAGTTTGAGAGTCTTTACTGGGGATCAACGGGCTGGTTAGGAAACTCCAGCGATTCTCAATGTTGAACCCACTTTACAGCTTAAATACAAAGAGACATATGAGAAGCAGAAAGGTCACTACCTGGCTGGAAAAGTGATCGGTGAATTCCCTGGTGTGGTTCACTGTCTGGATTTCCAAAAGATGAGGAGTGCGGTAAGTAAATGTCCACTTTAACATGGGATTTGCGCCCCATAAGTGTGCTGTTGTGTCTGCCTGTTTATAACTTGCCCTTTAGTTCAGTTTAGCTGGGAAATGGAGTAGCGTAGGGCCCTTCCTGAGATTTTCCTCACCCCTCCCAGTCAGCCTGTGGACTGTTAGTAGCTGTGTGCTTCCTCCCTGCCACTTTCTCCCCAACTATTTAACACTGTGACTGCTTTGTGTTAAGAAAAGGAAAAAGCATCAAAGTCACTATTTACCCTGTGTTATAAAAGGATGGAAAACTTCAGGCTAGGCGCAATAGCTCACACCTGTAATCCCAGCACTTTGGGAGGCCAAGGCAGGCAGATCACCAGAGGTCAGGAGTTCGAGACTGGCCTGGCCAACATGGTGAAACCTCATCTCTACTAAAAATACAAAAATTAGCTGGGCATGGTGGTGCATGCCTGTAATTCTAGTTACTCGGGACGCTGAGGCATGAGAATTGTTTGAACCCAGGAGGCAGAGGTTTCAGTGAGTGGAGATCATACCATTGCAATCCAGTCTGGGCAACAGAGTAGTACACCATTTCAAAAAAAAAAAAAAAAGATGGGAAATTTCAAAAGAAGAATATATTAAAGTATATAAAGTATATATATATAAAGTATATAAAGTATGAAGAATATAATAAAGTATATATTAACCTTAGTTTATTCTAGAGATACTGATCTATATGGGAAATAAGGATCTAAAAGACATTGATCTGAATAATTTACATTTAAACCCCTTTCTTATTTTTGTCTTTAAAACATATTAGTTGAACTACAGAAAACATTATGAGGATACCAAAGCAAATGTTCATATCCCCAATGACATGATGAATCATGTGCTGGCTAAAAGGTGCCAGTACATCCTCAGTGACCTGGAGTATCGACACTATTTCCACCAGTGGACGTCTCTTCCAGAAGAACCCAATGTTATACGCGTCCGAAACGCCCAGGAGATCTTGAGTGATGTATGATGTCCCTTCTGCAGGTTGACTCAGCTACAGCTTCCATGAGTGTGTCTTGGCTACCCGCCAACCCTGGATGCCATGCTCCCGTTGTCCCTGTATTCATAAATCTTGCTGCTTCTCAAAACAAAGTGGCATGAGTAACCACTTTTTGGTATAAGAATCCACCCTAAGCCATAGGACACATATGTTAAATATTTAATTGGTTTAACAATAGACTCAGACATTGATATTGCTCTCAAGCTTCTTTAGGCTTGGGAATTAAAGACCTTCCAGCTGGTAAGAGGCCTACCCTATGTCTTCTAAGCAATAAGCACAGCCAACGGCTGATAGGAAATTATCAAATGCTCAATTGTAAATTCAGAATACCTTCCACATTTCATTGTTCTCTCTTTCTTGCAGAATGTGTATAAAGATGACCTGAATTGGTTGAAAGGCATTGGTTGCTACGTTTGGGATACACCCCAAATCCTCCATGCCAAGAAATCATACGACCTTCAGAGTCAGGTGAGCCACCTTCCTAGAAGGACTGGCTCTCCATGGGTCATCAGAATCCATGGTGGTATCAGTGAGCTGATGGGCAGGTGAAGAAAGCTGCTGTAACAGTGTAGGCTAACTGACCGAAGCCCCTCCTCTCCCAATCAAAGCTCTTCTGGTGGCCTGCTCTGGGGCTGGATCTTCCCAGTCTGAGTCTCTCCTTTGGTTTAAGGCAGTGCACATTTATAACAAAAGTTTATCTGGGAGGTGTTTCTTAGTGAACTACTCTCAAGCATCTGTACCTTAGTTGATCAGGTTAACTTGCAGAGAGTAGGAGGTAGAAGCATCCTTTGATTACAGGTAGATAAGTTTTGGAGGAAAAAAATCAGTATCTGGAAAACTTTTCAGCACGTGGTTCAGCTCTGATGGGGCAGTTGTAATAGAATGTTAAAAGTGAGGGGCTGCTGTCAGGGATGGAGAATAGGCATGGAAAAGGCAACAAAATGGCCAAAATCTCGACCCCAGTCTTGGTCAAGAGAAACTATTCATTCTGGCAGCCATACAAAGTCTGCAAGACTCTAGAATGACAGCCTGTTTGTTAGGATTAAAGCAGAAATCCAGAAATAAAGGCACATCTAAGTTGGCACAAGCAGCTAAAGCTGATGACAGACCTGTATGTTACCATTTTTGATGACTTTTGTTTTTCTTCACAGCTACAATATACAGCAGCAGGTAAAGAAAATCTACAAAACTATAATCTGGTCACAGACACGCCCCTCTATGTGACTGCTGTTCAGAGTGGCATTAATGCCAGTGAGGTGCGTCTTCCTATACTCCTCTTCCAGGGACAAACTATTTCTTGTCTTTATGTATTTTCTAACAACAGAGGTGAATAACCTATTGTTGCTTGTCTATAGGTGAAATATAAAGAAAATTATCATCAGATTAAGGACAAATACACAACAGTTCTGGAAACAGTGGATTATGACAGAACCAGAAACCTGAAGAATCTTTACAGCAGTGTGAGTTGAGTTTTTTTTCCCCCTCTTATATATGAGCCACCTTTCCCCCTTCCGGGACAGTAAGAGAATAAACGGGATGGACACTCTATCCCTAAAGGCTTTTCTATGGTTTCTTCATGGACCTTCAATCCTACTTACCTCATAAAATTCTAGTAGGTACAATTAAATAAGCCCCACCTTAAAGAGGAATCCTGGGAGTTAGTAGGGAATGTGTGAGAAGGACAGAAACAGAAAAACCTGCTACTCAGAAGCTAACCAGATGCATTTTCCCATATTCACAAGAAGGTCTTTAATTCCTGCAGAACCTGTACAAGGAGGCCTGGGATAGAGTGAAAGCCACCAGCTACATCCTGCCTTCCAGCACCTTGTCCCTGACACACGCCAAGAACCAGAAGCATCTGGCCAGCCATGTAAGTCAAGGAAAAACATGACAGCTTTCCCACCCTCCCTCCCCTCCCCTGCTCTCCACTCCAAGAATCTTTCAGGCTGATTCATACGTTGTCCAGAAGTACCCCTAGCGCTCCTGTGGGCATGTCCAGGAAATAATTCCAAATGCTCAATCATTAGAGTCTATGTGCTCACTGCCTCTCTCTCTGCTGCCTGGAGAGAATCACAAGCACTTGCAAAGAGGACAGGATGTGACCTTTCAGGCTGCCTGTCTGCACATGATAATCTCTGCTAGAGTCAGAAGTAAGGATGGGCTGAAGACATAATACACCTTACAGAAATAGACTTTTTCAATAGAATTACATGGATGTAGGGCAAAAATAAACCAGTGAATATGATAACTGGTTATTATACCATCCCCAGTTAATATAAATTATTTTATAGCAATGAAATAGAAAACATTTAAAAATTGCTTAATTCTCCTTTTTTAGGTAGAACTTTTCTTAGATATAAACATAATTGTAAAACAAACAAACCCTAAATCTCATGAGCTGTTTAAATATAGTAGAAGATCGTACGTCCTCTAACTCTTTATGCCTTTAAATCTTATGGCCTCTAACCATTAATGCTCTCAAGTAAAACCTTTTTGTGTGTGTGTGTTTTGTTTTGGTTTATTATACTTTAAGTTCTGGGGTACATGTACAGAATGTGGAGGTTTGTTACATAGGTATACATATGCCATGGTGGTTTGCTGCATCCATCAACCCGTCATCTACATTAGGTATTTCTCCTAATGCTATCCCTCCCCTAGCCCCCTACTCCCTGAGAGGACCCAGTGTGTGATATTCCCCTCCCTGTGTCCATGTGTTCTCACTGTTCAACCCCCACTTATGAGTGAGAACACGCAGTGTTTGGTTTTCTGTTCTTGTGTTAGTTTGCTGAGAATGATGGTTTCAAGCTTCATCCATGTCCCTGCAAAGGACATGAACTCATCCTTTTTTATGGCTGCATAGTATTCCATGGTGTATATATGCCATATTTTCTTTTTTTTTTTCTTTTTTTTTCTTTTTTTTAATTTTATTATTATTATACTTTAAGTTTTAGGGTACATGTGCACAACATGCAGGTTTGTTACATATGTATACATGTGCCATGTTGGTGTGCTACACCCATTAACTTGTCATTTAGCATTAGGTATATCTCCTAATGCTATCCCTCCCCACTTCCCCCACCCCACAACAGTCCCTGGTGTGTGATGTTCCCCTTCCCGTGTCCATGTGTTCTCATTGTTCAATTCCCACCTATGAGTGAGAACATGTGGTGTTTGGTTTTTTGTCCTTGCGATAGTTTGCTGAGAATGATGGTTTCCAGTTTCATCCATGTCCCTACAAAGGACATGAACTCATTATTTTTATGGCTGCATAGTATTCCATGGTGTATATGTGCCACATTTTCTTAATCCAGTCTATCGTTGTTGGACATTTAGGTTGGTTCCAAGTCTTTGCTACTGTGAATAGTGCCGCTATAAACATATGTGTGCATGTGTCTTTATAGCAGCATGATTTATAATCCTTTGGGTATATACCCAGTAATGGGATGGCTGGATCAAATGGTATTTCTAGTTCTAGATCCCTGAGGAATCACCACACTGACTTCCACAAGGGTTGAACTAGTTTACAGTCCCACCAACAGTGTAAAAGTGTTCCTATTTCTCCACATCCTCTCCAGCACCTGTTGTTTCCTGACTTTTTAATGATTGCCATTCTAACTGGTGTGAGATGGTATCTCATTGTGGTTTTGATTTGCATTTCTCTGATGGCCAGTGATGATGAGCATTTTTTCATGTGTTTTTTGGCTGCATAAATGTCTTCTTTTGAGAAGTGTCTGTTCATATCCTTTGCCCACTTTTTGATGGGGTTGTTTTTTTCTTGTAAATTTGTTTAAGTTCTTTGTAGATTCTGGATATTTGCCCTTTGTCAGATGAATAGATTGGCCAGAACTTCCAACACTATGTTGAATAGGAGTGGTGAGAGAGGGCGTCCCTGTCTTGTGCCAGTTTTCAAAGGGAATGCTTCCAGCTTTTGCCCATTCAGTATGATATTGGCTGTGGGTTTGTTATAAATAGCTCTTACTATTTTGAGATACATTCCATCAATACCTAGTTTATTGAGAGTTTTTAGCATGAAAGGCTGTTGAATTTTGTTGAATGCTTTTTCTGCATCTATTGAGATAATCATGTGGTTTTTGTCCTTGGTTCTGTTTATATGATAGATTACATTTACTGATTTGCATATGTTGAACCAGGCTTGCATCCCAGCGATGAAGCCAACTTGATCATGGTAGATAAGCTTTTTGATGTGCTGCTGGATTTGGTTTGCCGGTATTTTATTGAGGATTTTCACATTGATGTTCACCAGGGATATTGGCCTAAAATTTTCTGTTTTTGTTGTGTCTCTGCCAGGTTTTGGTATCAGGATGATGCTGGCCTCATAAAATGAGTTAGGGAGGATTCCCTCTTTTTCTGTTGTTTGGAATAGTTTCAGAAAGAATGGAACCAGCTCCTCCTTGTACCTCTGGTAGAATTCGGGTGCGAATCTGTCTGGTCCTGGACTTTTTTTGGTTGGTAGGCTATTAATTACTGCCTCAATTTCAGAACTTGTTATTAGCCTATTCAGGGATTTGACTTCTTCCTGGTTTAGTCTTGGGAGGGTGTGTGTGTCCAGGAATTTATCCGTTTCTTCTAGATTTTCTAGTTTATTTGTGTAGAGGTGTTTATAGTATTCTCTGATGGTAGTTTGTATTTCTGTGGGATCGGTGGTGATATCCCCTTTATCAGTTTTTATTGTGTCTATTTGATTCTTCTCTCTTTATTAGTCTTGCTAGCGGTCTATCTGTTTTGTTGATCTTTTCAAAAAAACAGCTCCTGGATTCATTGATTTTTTGAAGGGTTTTTCGTGTCTCAGTCTCCTTCAGTTCTGCTCTGATCTTTATTTCTTGTCTTCTGCTAGCTTTTGAATTTGTTTGCTCTTGCTTCTCTAGTTCTTTTAATAGTGATGTTAGGGTGTCAATTTTAGATCTTTCCTGCTTTCTCTTGTGGGCATCTAGTGCTATAAATTTCCCTCTACACACTGCTTTAAATGTGTCCCAGAGATTCTGAGTTCAAGTCCTGATATCCTTGTTAATTTTCTGCCTGGTTGATCTGTCTAGTGTCGACAGTGAGGTGTTAAAGTCTCCCACTATTACTGTGTTGCAGTCTAAGTCTCTTTGTAGGTCTCCAAGAACTTGTTTTATGAATCTGTGTGCTCCTGTGTTGGGTGCGTATATATTTAGGATAGTTAGCTCTTCTTGTTTCATTGATTTCTTTCCCATTATGTAATGCCCTTCTTTGTCTTTTTTGATCTTGTTGGTTTAAAGTCTGTGTAAAACCTTTTATTGTAAAATTCCCTGTAAGCTTTATTGTAATTCTTAGCCCAGTTCTCCTTCAGAAAAATTAGAGATCTTATCTCTTAATTGTGAACATTTTATGTAACACTTGAAATCAGCATTTCTCAAACGTGTTTTGACCATGACTCACAGTGGGAAATTTATTTTTTATTTCAAGTTCACATGCACACACACACCCCTGAAGTTTACCTGAGTTTCTTCTGGCACAAATGTCTAACAGAAGAGTAGTGACTGCTAGACTAGAGACAGTGCACTCTGATAATTTCCATTCTGTTCTACTCATTTAAATGCTAGTGACTCAGTAAATTGATTTCACTACTCTACTGGGCTTACAGATGCACAGCTTAGAAATAAACTTCATTAGACAGTCTGTGGAATTATTTAATTTTTACCTGGAGGAAAAAGTAACGTATGTGATTTTACCCAGACCCAACTCTATTTGGAAGATTGCAAAAAGGAGCAAACTTTTCATTTTGGAAGAAAAGTACTATAGATAAGATTTTAAAAGCTCAAAAGAGGCTTTTTCCTTGAGTCATGAACAAAATTATAGAGGCAAGATTCTTGGCAAATTGGTTTTGGAGCAAGGTAAAACATAGAGAAATTAATCCTTTAAAAGAAGTATTCTGACCTTATTTTAGGAAAAAGTTTTTGTGTGTGTGTGTGTGTGTGTTTTGTTTTTTTTAAGGGTGCCTTTAAATGCCATCATCTTTGAAGCTGGGAAATAGATTAGATGTAAGAAGCTGATTTTCTGTTTTGGAAAAATCTGGTGGAAATTTTGGTTGGCCTCCAGTCAATGAAGAGCATTGCTGGAATTCTGATACAAATATATACTCCCATCTCTCTTTTGTTACAGAGGTGCAAATCTCTGAGTTGTGGAAGAATTGTTATTTTATTATTGTGTGCTATGAGATTGGATCTTAGTCTCTGTCTTAACCTAGTTTATATAATCATGGAACACTAATTAACGGGCAACATGGCTTAAGAACTAATTGTTATCCCACAGAAGTTGATTGCACTGTATTTTTGAAAGCCTTGTAGAAACTGAAATCCAAGGATTGTGTCTTCTTAGCAGCAGACTTTTCAGTTATTAAAAACAAAGATATTCCTAAGCACAGTTTTAATCTTGCACTCATTTTAGTAAGAAAAACAAAGCCATTACCACAAGAGAATATTTTTAAATTACATAATCTTTAAAATGAATTGCTTGTAGTAGCAGTAAAAGTACTAGTATTGCTATAGGAATTTTGAAAACAGCAACCAAAATTTCATAGTGCTCTATGGTTTAAAAGTACTTTTGATACAGTCTGATTTAAGCCACACGATAACCCCATGGCAGGCGCTACTGCTGTATCTCTCTGTATAGGTGGGGAAATGAGTTCAGAGAAGTGTTGTCCCCAACGCTGGGTGGATCTCAGAGTCAGGTTTTTCCCATTAAATCTTATGCTGTTTTAATAATATAAATCCATTACTCTCTAAAACTGTTTCTTCCTTTCTACTTATTCTCTATAGATCAAATATCGGGAAGAATATGAAAAGTTCAAAGCTCTTTATACGTTACCAAGAAGTGTTGACGATGATCCGAACACAGCACGGTGCCTCCGAGTTGGCAAGCTTAATATCGATGTAAGTACAGTCATGCGCCCCTTAACGACTAGGATACATTCTGAGAAACGCGCCGCTCATTATGTGATTTCATTGTTGTGCTAACATCATAGAATGCACTTCCACATCCTAGATGGGATAGCCTATTGCTCCTAGACTACAAACCTGTATAGCATGTTACTGTACTGAATACTGTAGGCAACGGTAACACAGTGGCAAGTATTTGTGTATCTAAACATAGAAAAGGTACAGTAAAAACACAGCATTATAATCTTTTGACTGAAACATTGTTATGTAACACATGAGGGTAACTCCAAAGACCTTACTTCAAATTTAAGTCAAGTAAAATAGCCATGTATTATTAATAGGAACTTTTTTTTCTTTTCTTTTCTTTTTTTTTTTTTAAGACAGGTCTCACTCTGTTGCCCTGCCTGGAGGGCAGTGGTGCAATCACAGCTCACTGCAAGCCTCTACCTCTTGGGCTCCGGGAATCATCCCACCTCAGCCTGCTGAGTAACTGGGCCTACAGGCATGCACCACCACACCCAGCTAAGGTTTTTTTTTTTTTTTATAGCGATTGGAATCTCGCTATGTTGCCCACTCTGGTCTCAAACTCCTGGGCTCAAGCGATTCTCCTGCCTCAGTCTCCCACAGTGCTGGGATTACAGGTGTGATTCATCATGCCCAGCCCGAACATTTTCTATTTACCAATGCATATGACACTGACTGTGCACATGTAAAGAAGCTACACATTATTTCAGCTATAATGCTTTATTTTTTAAAAATTTCCCTTGGTATAAATCTATAGAAAATGTCAGAAAATACCAGTCACCGCCCTGCCCCCAACTGTTCACTGTGAGTTGGTTAGCCTGACTTCTCATGTATGGCCATGATGCCTTGGCACAATTTCCTGTATAACTGGCATGTGATTTTAACTTTACAGCGCCTGTACAGATCAGTTTATGAAAAGAACAAGATGAAAATCCACATCGTGCCCGACATGGTAGAGATGGTTACTGCCAAGGATTCTCAGAAGAAAGTCAGTGAGATTGATTACCGCCTGCACCTCCATGAATGGATTTGCCACCCCGACTTGCAAGTCAATGATCACGTCAGGAAAGTCACAGATCAGATCAGCGATGTAAGCCTGTGACTTAAGAAGGACCCCTCCACGGCCCTGCCCCACGGCCCCACCCAGAAGAGCAGCAAACTCACCCATTTCTTTACTTTAGCCTTTTTCCACTATCTCTTCCCTGTATGTCCATTTGTCTGACTTGACTTCAGAGCTGTCTCTGGAAGCAGGGCTCTGTGTACACATGTTTCTGTGGCTCCCCTGAGCCTCTTTGCATAATGCCTTTGCTCCTCATTCCACAAAGGCTTCTGAGTCTAGAATGCATCTCTCTTTTTAGTGTTAAAGTTATTATGGTCAATTTTTTTTTTCTGATCCTCTCTATCAAAATCCTCTAGATTGTATACAAGGATGACCTCAACTGGCTGAAAGGCATTGGTTGCTACATCTGGGACACTCCTGAAATCCTCCATGCCAAGCATGCTTATGATCTACGTGATGATGTGAGTTTGCCTTGTTTTGTTCTTTAGTATATTTCCATTTCTCCATAGTCTAGAGTTAAGAGGAGGTTATATAAAATAGGGACATTGTCACAGGCCAGCTCTGGGGGGTGTCTGAGCTGGAGAAAGATGCTAGGAGCAGAGCAACCGTCTCTCAGGAAGGCATATGGCATTCTTATTAAACAGTGCAGTCCAGGTGTGCCATCATCCTCTGGTGGAGAAGGGACCAGCGTCTTCTCTTTCTACGTTTTAGGCTATTTTGGATATATTAACAAGCACTTAATTGTCATTTTAGGAAAGTGTCATTTGTTAGTGTTTGCAATGCTATAGACAAGCTCTATTTTGTAAAGAGAGGATTTGCCACGCAAATTAAATACTGTAATGAGGATTTCAGTAAGAAAGCTTCAACTTTCCTAGAAGAGTAGTTATCAAGTGTCCTAGAAGACTCTAGAAGCCCCATATAAGTGTTGGTTACACTGTTATAAAATTCAAATGCATCTCGGTCTGTTGAGTAAGTGCTGATGAATATAAATCTCATGAGTTAAAAGCAACCAAATCCTCTATGAAAACCAGCAGTTTCAAGCATAAGGAATGGTCCAACATGGGCTTGTTTTCTTCCTCTTGGCAGATCAAGTATAAAGCTCACATGTTGAAAACAAGAAATGACTACAAGCTTGTCACAGATACACCAGTCTACGTGCAGGCTGTCAAAAGTGGGAAACAGCTAAGTGACGTAAGTGCTCCCTGAGGAAGTTAAGTGGACAGTAATAAAGCAGGGCCACCACCCAAGCAGAGGTGGCAAAAACCATAGACCGGGCAGTGCCAAGTCCTTTCTAACTGGGAAACCAGAGTTGGTACGTTTGAAAGCACTGAAGATGCTGCTGGCTGTTGTTTCCTGAAACCTGATGCGTTCAAGCAGTTTTCTGGGGTGAAGTTGTAGGTGATCCGAGTCTATGAAGTAACTTTATGCCTTAGCACTTCCAAAGTTGTTTTTTGTGCCCTGTGTCATAGCAAGTTTATTTCTGTCTAGGCCATTTAATAAATTAGAGCCAACTATGGTAGAATAAGAAGCAAGCAGGCTCTGGAGTTAGAGTTGTGGAGTGCAGTCTCACCTCTACCACACATTATCTATAAGGCTTATGAAAAGCACTTAATCCATGTGAGCCTCCCATTCTGATGCATAAAATGGGGACGTAAGGAAGCGCCCACTATGATGCCTGACACAGAGCAAGCAGGGTAGGCACAAAGCTGCTCTTTCTTTATTAACTCCACAGGTTGATAAGTCATTATCAGATCCCGCTAGTGAGTGCAAACATTGAGACCTATTATTTTGGAACTTCTAGTGGTAAAATGCCCACCCTTCCTCTTCTTGTGCCTGGGCCATCTCTTCTGTTTCTCAGTGTGAGTGTCCACACACTGGCTCTGATCCTATTGGACAAGCCACAGTAATATGTCAGATGAGTTCTCCAGGCAAAGGGAAGCAGGCTACCATTATTTTTTTTAAAGAGGGACCTGGGTTCCCATTCTCTTTGCTTCTAACAATGCTTCTTTCTGCACCAGGCTGTCTACCACTATGACTATGTGCACAGTGTCAGAGGCAAAGTGGCTCCAACTACTAAAACCGTGGATCTGGACCGGGCCCTTCATGCATACAAGCTCCAGAGTTCGGTGAGCAGTGAGAACTTGAGAGTGCCCAGCAGAAATCCATTCCGTCAACCTCTGTGGAAGCAAGCTGAGCTTGCTTCCTCTTGACCTGACCTTGTATAAATGCTGTTCCATTCACATGAGGTGAAAAAACAAAAACACAGAGCATAATCTATCTTCCCTCCTAGCTGCCAGGATCCCCCTATGGAGCAATCAAACCAACATAATGGGCATGATAATGGGCATGTTTTAGCAATATTTACAAGTTACAAAGAAGAAAGCCAATATACATTCTCTGCTTTCAAAAAGCTGAAAATCAAGATAACAGAGACAAGGCCTTTAACCTCAATAAAAGATGAACTAGAAATTGTTGCTGGAATTCAGAAGAGAAAGAACCTGGATCCCACCTGCATATTTAACCTGCCTATTCTGTGTTACCCAATGGTGCTGATTTGGTCTCAACTTTTCATGTTATTTCCCATCTTGAGTATTAAAAATAATTTTGGGCCAGGTGCGGTGGTTCATGCCTGTAATCCCAGCAATTTGGGAGGCTGAGGCGGGCAGATCACCTGAGGTCAGGAGTTCGAGACCAGCCTGGCCAACATGGTGAAACCCCGTATCTACTAAAAATACAAAAATTTAGCCAGGCATGGTAGTGCATGCATAATCCCAGCTACTTGGGAGGCTGAGGCAGGAGAATCTTTTGAACCCAGGAGGCGGAGGTTGCAGTGAGCTGAGATCGCGCCATTGCACTCCAGCCTGGGCAACAAGAGCAAAACTCCGTTTCAAATAATAATAATAATAATAATTTTGGCCAGGCACAGTGGCTCATGCCTGTAATCCCAGCACTTTAGGAGGTCATGGCAGGCGGATAGCTTGAGCCTGGAGTTCGAGACCAGCCTGAGCAACATGGTGAAACCCTGTCTGAACAAAAATACAAAAATAAATAAATTAGCCAGGCATAGTGGCATGCATCTGTGGTCCCAGCTACTTGGGAGGTTGAGGTGAAAAGATTACCTGAGCCCAGGGAGGTCAAGGATGCAGTGAACTGTGATGGTGCCACTGTGATACAGTCTGAGTGACAGAGTGAGACCCTGTCTCAAAAATAAAAATAATTTTGTTTTTCATATTTTAAATGTAATTCTTAATCCTAAACTCCAAGACACAGAGTATTTAAGGTCACAGACAGACACTCCTCCGTGTCCTCCCTTTCTGCCATGAACACGTGCATCCTGACTTCTTCATGGCCTGATGTCAACACACTGTGTTTGGAGGGGGCAGGAGAGGGTAATACAAACATGTGCCTGGCTATATCTTCGTGATGGCTTGCATATCATCACCTGAGGATGGAGTAATGGCAGAGGTGACCCTTGGGTACCTGTCTTCTCTGCATTTCCCAAATTCTTGCTAGATGCCATATAGCCAACTGGGCATATGTTCGGAAGCATAGAGGAATTAGTTTTTTTGTTTTTTTTTTTTTTTTTTTTTTGGAGACAGGGTCTCCTTTGTCTCCCAGGTGGGAGTGCAATGGTGCAATCACAGCTCACTGCAATCTCAAACTCCTGGGCTCAAGTGATCCTCCCACCTTAGCTTCTTAAGTAGCTGGGACTACAGGTACACGCCACTATGCCTGGCTAATTTTAACATTTTTTGTAGAGGTGAGATCTTGCTATGTTGTCCAGGCTGGTCTCAACTCCTGACCTTAAGCAATCCTCCTGCCTTGGCCTCCCAAAGTGTTGGGATTACAGATATCAGCTACCACACCTGGTGAGGAACTACTTTCAATAAACCATTTCACTCATTGTTCTATTTTTCCAAAACAATAGGTGAAGAGTAATCTGACTCATTTTATGACTCTTAGAATGTATTTCTTTCCTGAAATCAATTCAGTTAGCGTAAGTGTATTAAGTATCTAGTCAAAAACGTAACATGAGCTATATGTGATTTGTTAAGCTGAGATCAGTTACTTGATGCTCGATGTCATTTAACCTGCTCTTCCTCATTCCGGCAGAATCTATACAAAACCAGCCTACGCACCCTGCCCACTGGATATAGGCTTCCAGGTGACACTCCTCACTTCAAACACATCAAGGACACCCGTTACATGAGCAGTTATGTGAGTGGTCTCCTCATTGAGATGGGTCTGAAGGTGGGGTGGCAGGAGACTCATATTAATTAATAGCCTGTTCTAATCCTCCAGTCTCACCCTAAGGGTTCAACCTGATTGAATGATGGGAGCTGGAGAGGAGAGATAGCATATTTTTGAGGGGTGCTGTGCAATTGATCGCTTCTGCAATTCAGCAGTGCCTGGGTAGCCCCGTGGGTTAGAACAGGATGTTCGTGGGAGCCTTGGCTGAGGGCCCATGGCTGTCATGAGGCCTCTACTTCTGCTGGCCTTACTTAGCACAGATGCACCCTGAATCATCCCAAGCCATTTACTGGAAATGCAACTTCACACATATACTACTGAGGTGTGGTGATAGTATTGTCTTCCTTCTGCTCTGTTTCACTGCAGCAGATATAACATCACCATGTGTTCCTTTGAAAAGAAGGCTTCTTGCCTAGCTGCTGGCTGATATTTAGCTCACTACTTATCCTCTGTGCCCAGTTCATAGAAGGCTAGAGGGGTAGATAGGCTCTTACTACCTGTAGCTTGCTCAAATGATGACCCTCATGTTGCCCTTCTCCACTTTTTACAAGTACTCAACTGGGACTTGATGCATTTACCCCATAGGGAAGGCTTAGGGAAATTGTGGCCATCCCAGTAAGTCTGGCCTGCAGACCACAAACAGCCACTGGTGGAATAGTAAGCTTTCCCTCCGTGCTACCCTTCATAGTCCTGGGAATCAAACCTGGTGGCCAGAAAGGACCCAATAACCTGTGGCTCAATAATGTACTTCCAAAGTAGACAGTCACAGATTTAATAATCTAACACCTAAAGGATGTGTTAAAATGGTTGGTTAAAATCAGTCCACAAAGCTATTCGTCAGTCTTAAATACATTCTCTTGTTTCTTCTTTGTATTTTCTAATTTTCTAGCCACATTGGGGCTAAAAATAAAGATTTTTCTCTGGCATTTTGCATACCTCCCTACAAACAGATTTCACCTAGGCAAGGTTGAATTTTATTCTTTTCTGGGCCTGGTTTTATTTTCCAACCCATAATTTTCAAGGCCTAGATTAATATTGAAATTTTGTCAATGACTTTTCTTCATACTTAATCCTTAAAAAGAGCAATTTTTCAAACAAAGGTGACATCTCTTTTCTATTTGGAGAAATGTAATGTTGCTCCTTGTTTACCCGTCATTGATCTCATTCTGACTTTGCTTTTGCAGTTCAAGTACAAAGAAGCCTATGAACACACCAAGGCATATGGGTATACACTTGGCCCCAAAGATGTTCCATTTGTCCACGTCCGGAGAGTCAACAATGTTACCAGCGAGGTACCTGAATGCTGATTTTCCAAGAGACTTATTGAGTTTCAATAGCCATGGCTTTGTTTGAAATGCATTAAGAATTGTATTTCAGTTGTAAACTTACATACCAGCAAAAACGAAAAAGGTCCTTATTGTCACATTTTGATACTGATATTTCTTGGTAGTGGTTTTTGTATTTGGTAATGCCTTGGAGAGACTCGGTTCCATAGATTATGATGCAAAACTTTTCTAAAGAATTAATTTCTTCTTTGACATTTATATTCAAAAATCTTTAATAAGGTTGCATTTTAGTCTGACTCATGATCCTGGTTTTCTACACCAACTGTTGGTTTGCATACCTGATCCTACTATGCAACCATCTGATAGAAAGTGGAAGGCTTTGTGCTCAGAATTCTTCACCTAAATGAAATAACTCTCATTTTCTCCTTTTTTCCTAATCTCAATCATTTTCTATATCCTTGATATTTCCTCCCCTCTTCCTTATGTAAAATATTTTATTCTTGATTAGTCAGTAGATGCCTTCGTCATCCCCTACTAAATGCCTGTAATGATATTTCCTCCAACGTAGAGACTGTATCGGGAATTGTACCACAAACTGAAAGACAAGATCCATACAACTCCTGATACCCCTGAGATCCGCCAAGTCAAGAAGACACAAGAGGCTGTCAGTGAGGTGGGTATTTTCTTAGGAAAGACAGGGAGTAGAGACTAGGGGTGAATGTCAATCATTCGGTCGCTAATACATGTGTTTTGGGGTATTTTTTTTTTCTTTAGTTGATCTACAAATCAGACTTCTTCAAGATGCAGGGCCACATGATCTCTCTGCCATACACACCCCAAGTGATCCATTGCCGCTATGTAGGAGACATCACCAGTGATGTAAGCATCTCATAGGGGTCTTTCTGGAGTAGTCTTACCAAGACGCAGGCTTGCTTTCAGCAGTTAAAACAATCAGTGGTCTTTGAACAGCCTTTTCTGATAAGCACTTCTAAACAAAGAGTACAAGTTGGAGGTAAGACTGTGGGAGGAGGATGCCACAATTCTACAGCTATGGAAACAGTAATAAGAGGACCACTTGGGAAAGAGAGAATTGCCATCATTCTTGATCACTCAGTGACCACCATTCTACATTCAATGCGGAATCATTCCAACTCCTCACTCCCTAACTCCCTATGTGGCCTCTGTCCCAGGTCATGTTGAGTATTTTCCTCTCACTCATCCCTACTCTGACCCCGTTAGCAACTTCTTGCTGCCATTTTTTTCATTCTCCTTGTATGTTCTCTCCTCCTAAAAGACCAATCCATTCAATTTGTTCTTTTCTCCAATCAGTATTATAGTAATAAAATAATAGCAGTGTTCTCTCCTCAGCTCAGGGCTAGAGACTTAAATGAAAAAAACCATGACTTATTTGGGTGCAAGTAAACAAAGAGTACAAGGTAGATGAACTGGCCGGGCATGGTGGCTCACACCTGTAATCCCAGCACTTTGGGAGGCTGAGGTGGGCAGATCACCTGAGGTCAGGAGTTCCAGACCAGCCTGGCCAACATGGTGAAACCTCGTCTCTACTAAAAATACAAAAATTAGCCGGGCATGATGATGTACGTCTGTAATCCCAGCTACTAGGGAGGCTGAGGCAGGAGAATCGCTTGAACTCGGGAGGCGGAGGTTGCAGTGAGCCAAGATCTTGGCATTGCACTCCAGTCTGGGCAACAAGAATGAAACTCTGTCTCAAAAAAAAAAAAAAAAAAGTAGATGAACCAAAATGAAACATACAGTAATTAGGAAGTGTTGCTACTCCATCTTTTGTGTTTCCTGATTTACATTTGCTTATGACCAGCTATATTTCTGTGTTTGCCTCTCAGATTAAATACAAAGAGGACTTGCAGGTCCTGAAGGGATTTGGCTGCTTCCTGTATGACACTCCTGACATGGTCCGCTCCCGGCACCTGCGGAAGCTCTGGGTGAGTGCACATCACCACAATGCATAATTACCCCCGCACAGCTGGATGCCCCCATCACCAGCCTCCAGGGCTAGGCAGAAGGGATCTTAGCCTGCAGCTACTTTTAAGGAGAAATTTATCATTAACTCACTTGAGCAGATTATCACCTGCTTAATGTGATCTGTGCCTCCTATGAAAGGTGCTGAGCTTAGTTAAATGACAATTGTTTTTGCTCCTGCCTGGGAAGACATCCAGGACACATGAAAGCCCTGTTCAGCTTACACATGCCAGACATTTGAAAGACAACATGACATGAATCCCTTAAATGATTAATCAACTTGTATTTCTCTTGTTTTTTTTTTAAGTCTAATTACCTATACACTGATAAGGCAAGGAAGATGCGAGACAAATACAAAGTGGTGCTTGACACTCCAGAATACAGAAAAGTGCAAGAACTGAAGACACATTTGAGTGAGGTAAGGACACTTTACTTGTCACTGCAACCAACCAAATTGACCTGTACAAACTGAATTACTCCACAAGGTTCTTAGTTCCCCTAGTGATCGCTGTTCAGGCAACTGCGGCAGGTAAAATATTTGCCCCTTAACTGTGGAATGGCTACTATGTCTAAGCAAGTCAACCAACTGCACTTTACCTCAGTTTACTTATTTTGCCCCCTTTTGGTAAGATAAGGATATTCATACTTGCTCTTCCTATGTCTAGGGCTGATGAGGGGTTTTGCATGATTTTATAGATTAGAAAGACCTTTTTTTTTTTTGTTTTTTTTTTTTTTTTTGAGATGGAGTTTCGCTCCTGTTGCCCAGGCTGAAGTGCAATGGCGCAATCTCGGCTCACTGCAACCTCTGTCTCCTGGGTTCATGCGATTCTCCTGCCTCAGCCTCCAGAGTAGCTAGGATTACAGGCATGCGCCACCACGCCTGGCTAATTTTGTATTTTTAGTAGAGACGGGGTTTCTCCATGTTGGCCAGGCTGGTCTCGAACTCCCAACCTCAGGTGATCCGCCCGCCTCGGCCTTCCAAAGTGCTGGAATTACAGGCGTGAGCCACCGCGCCTGGCCTAGAAAGACCTTCTTACTTATTATTTTTGTTGTCTTTAAACTTATTTCAAAATTTTCTTTCTCTTTAATTCCTGCTATCAGGAGCCCTGAGCATGGCAGTGCCATTGGAGAAGTATTCAGTGGCTCCCTGCTCTGCTGACCATTCAGTAAAATTCAGACTACTTAGTTTCATTTTCATCTGTCATTGAGGCTCCTGATATATTGCAGTTATTTGTGAGTAGATCTGAGTTTCTCACCTAGAGTGTTGGTTCCTTGATGATTGGACCCCATGTTATTTACGTGTGTCCCATAGTGCCTTGGCCATAATAGATGTACATGTTTGCCAAAGGGCAATTCACAAGTGTAAATAGTTGCTCTTCTTATAGGTCAGTTGGCCATTCTCATTCTACTGTCACTCTGGTATTGTAGCTCCATTCATCAGTTTGTGCATTCACCATTCTGTATTGTGGCTTCACCCAGCTGAGCATTGGCTTCCAGGCCATTTCATCCTTCTCAGTAGCTCTGATGGCTGTTGATTAGGAATCTTAGGCTCTCAGCGATGCCCTGAAATACCAAATGTCACCCTCAGTGGAGGGATATGCAGCTTCCTATACTATACTTAGTGAGCCAGAGACAGAGGATGACTAACTCTTCAGCTTTTGCAAATGCAACATTGAGCCAATTTGCTTTCCTAAAAGCTTCACTGTGTTATTTCAGCCAGTGCTCGCAGTCAGACTGGAATGCTTACGTTATTTTTATCCTGGTAAAGTTGTGCTTTTCCACTCTGGCTCAGTATGAGAATCACCTGTGGAATATTTAAAAACCACCCAGAGAGGGCCCTGACCCCTAGTTCCACACCAGACTCTGATTCTCTGTGTCTGGGCATCTATACACTTTTAGATGCTCCATAGAGATTCTGTTTAATAATATGCAGCCTGTGTTGAAAACCACCGCACCACATCTCTCCTCCAGCTACCAAATAATAATAAAAAAAAAAATTGGTAACTTATAGTGCTTCACAGTAAAGATAACTCTGAAATACCTTTACTCTTTTTGGCTTTCTGGGTTCAGAATTATCTAAAAGTTTAGTTTCTCCTCTTCCCAATTCCCAGAGGGATTTTGGGCAAGTTGCGCATCAGCACTGAGGAAGAAGAATGGATATTTTTCAGTGGAGCAGTTTGCACCACATTTACCTCTCCATAAGAATGACCCAGGCTTGATAAAATGCTGATCCAAGCCACTCCCCTGAATTTAGAAGGGTTGGGAGACAGCCTACGAGTCTGTTTTTAATAAGAACTGTGGAGGTGGGGGGAGGGTTAATATCAGGAAAGTTTGGAAAACATTGAGTTAGTAAAAAGTGTGATGGCCAAAAGAAGTTACTGACTTTTGAGTTTTCAATTGTATAGATTCTTGACATATACACATTTGTAGTACTAGGAAGCAGGGACGTTGTCCCAAGAAGCATAAGCAATGCATACCTAAGTACAGGGGAAATATAATACACAGTGAAATGTATAATTCTAGAAATGGCATACAGGCCAAGCACAGTGGTACATACCTATTGTCCTAGCTACTTGGGAGGCTGAGACTGGAGGATGACTGAAGTGCAGGAGTTTGAGGCCAGCCTGGGCAATATAGTGAGACCCTGTCTCTAAAAATAAATACATAAATAAAATTTAAAAATAAGAAAAAAATTGCAGGGAAGAATTGGGTTTTAGTCCCAGATTCACTTCCAATTAGCTATATGATCTTATGTAATTCACAACTTTAGCACCCTAATTTCCTAAACTGAAGAACTGGACTAAATGATGATTTGAGCTCCTTTTAACCATAAAATTCTAAGAGTTGTTGATTTACTTTACTCAAAATTTAGCTTGGAAGAAACATTAAGTTTTCATTTAGTTTATCTCTTTCAATAGTAACATGAAAAAAACAGCCCCAAACACACAACTAACATTTTGTTTTAACTTGCAGTCGTATATAATTCAGATTTAAAGAAATTGACGTGTGTGTGTTTGTTTCTTATGTTTTATCTGTTCAACTGGTATTTATATCCATGATTAGAATTTATTTGGTATCCATTGGTTCTTTCTCATTTGCCTCATTATATTAAATTCCTTCAACATTTATTAGGCAACTATTATTTTTTAGGCCCTTTGTCTGAGCTCTAGTTGATGAAAGGATCGTACCACTGAACTGCTGTGCCCTAGTCTTGGAGAAGAAACAGGCATTGGTGTGATAAATGGCCTTATATAGGAACAGTCAAGACAGCATGGACTCTTGGAGTTTTCCAGGCAAATAAGAGGGAGAAGAATATTCAAGGCAGGAAAGACAGTCTGTGAAAGCAGCCATAATGAGTTCCAGTAACTGGGACTAGTTTACATAGCACATGGAGGGTGTGGAAGGATGCTGGGAAATGAAGCTATTATAGAAACATAGGTTGGAGCCAGGTTATAAAGACTTGTAGGTGTTATATAAATGACCTTGGACTTTATGAAAAATCATTGAAGAATTATTTCTATGAAGAATAGATTTGAGCATTAAGAAAATATGTGTCTCAGACTTTTGAAAGATGGGTGACTCATATGGGGTGGTCCAATAGAGGAGTTGAGCAGGTGGTTTTGACATGTAGAAAATAAGATGGAAGGCTGAACTAGGGCAGAGGTGTTGGCAAAGAATCAGATTTCAGGAATATCATACAGTGAGGAGCCCAGGATTCACAACCATTTTGATGTAGGAATAAGGGAGGAGCCTAGGATGACTCCCCCAAGTTTCTGGCCTGAGTAACTGGGATATCAACGAGTCATTGAGCAAAATAGAGAAAATAGGAGAAGCAGCAATTTGAGATAGAGGCAATATAAAGAATTATATATTGAACATGGTAAATCACCTAAATTCAGAAAGTTGTAAAAAACTTGGGTCTGGAGCTCAGGAAAGACACTGGATATGTAGATTTGGAAGTCATCAATCTCAAAGTGATGCTTGAGATCACAGGTACAGATGAGATCACCCCGGGAGAATGTATTGGGTGAAAGGGGCCAATCCTTCACCCCAGCTAACAGCAGCCTTTGCATGAGGGCAGAACCAGAGGAAGGCTGATGAGGAGGTCTAAAAGACAGGAGGCCACCTAGGGAAGAATGGTGGAACAGACGCCAGAGAAGAGAGTTTTCAGGAATGAAACACTGAGCAGCTTCAGTTGCTACAGAGAAGTGTTCATGGCAATCATGAAGTTCTTGGTAGTCTCAATGAGTGTGACTTCATTGATGTGGGTAGGTGGGAGCCAAACTATGGTCTTGAGAAATTAATCAAAAGAGAGGCAAAGAAGAAACACAGGCAACTTGGCTGAGAAAAGAAGAATGAAGGCCATTGGCTAGAGACTGGAAAAGGCTTAATTAATGACGGGAGGTCTTGAGTCTGTTTGCAGGTGAAGAGAGGGGGTTGGGAAAACAGGAAGGGTGGAAGATACAGAGGAGATGGAGACAATTGCTGGAATAGGGTACTAGAAGGGACAACTGCAAATGGGACCAAGAACACAGCAGGAGTCTTGAATTTTGGATAGGCTAGAGAATGTTTCTTGTTTTGACACAGGGGAAAAAAGAAAAGGAGGGTGGAGGAGGTAAATAAAAGGTTGGTTTATTGGGAAGAAACTGTAGTCGTTGCAGTGGGAGGGCTCCTGCCTTTTCTATGTAAAAGCAGGGAAGGCATCTGCAGAGAACATAACATGCCCATGAAACAGAAATGATGGTGATAACTTGGTTTATGTCTAGCTGGTCTACAGAGCTGCAGGCAAGAAGCAGAAGTCAGTCTTCACTTCAGTTCCTGATACTCCTGATCTTTTAAGAGCCAAGCGAGGGCAGAAGCTTCAGAGTCAGGTAAGCTCAGAGGTTCATAAACCTGCCACTCGGGCATCACAGGGGGTTATTATATGTGCCTGGCCCCACCTGGCCAGTGGCAGACTCACACACTTGGTTGTCCTGGCTGCAACCTCATGCCCATTAACACTGCACTTGAAGAAGCAGTTCTCTTTCGGGCCATGATAATTATGGTTGTGTTTTACTCAGGCAAGGGATGCCACATCTTCTTTCCTAAGTGTTACAAAACTTGTGTTTTGGAGTAATGAAAATAATTGTTTGATCATTCTATAGACTCTTCCTGTTATCCGCAGACAAACGAAGCTGTATTTCATGCAGTCAAGCAAAAATCAGGGGAAAATACGTTGAGGGGTCTATCAGAATCCTCTCACACTTCTGTTAGCATTCTTTATCACATGGCTTTGCTTGGATCATACTCAGCAGTAGGCATATTAGAGAACAGAGTATGTATATGTGTTTTCAAATATGAGACAGAAACAAATGAACAGAAACACATATAACAAAAAAACAAGCAAACAAACATCAGGACAGTAAGCAAACACCTTCCTACTGAATGGTTAGAAATGAATGAAGTGGACTGAATGCTAAATACTAAATGCTTTATCTCTATGACACCTCACTTTCTTCTATTATTCAGTATCTGTATGTTGAACTTGCCACCAAAGAGAGACCCCATCATCACGCTGGAAACCAGACCACAGCCTTGAAGCACGCTAAAGACGTGAAGGACATGGTCAGCGAGGTAAGATGGGAATTCAGCACTGAGGCACTGGGTAAAAGGAAAAATACTTTGTTAAAGCCTTCCCCTGCTACCTCTGATCAGAGAGCTCATTACTATAAATGGTGCTCAGCATCATCAAAACACAAAAGGCAGGGCTATTCTCTTAAAGTGTCTAACACATTGTGCCCTCCATAAGACCTGTGGCTTGGTTGTAAATTGGGAAGACACTTAAGCTTGTCTCTCTCTTCTGTATTTATTTCTCAGAAAAAGTACAAGATTCAATATGAAAAGATGAAGGACAAGTACACTCCGGTTCCAGATACGCCAATCCTCATCAGAGCCAAGAGGGCTTACTGGAATGCCAGTGATGTATGCATCCCTTCCTTTTTTCTTCTGTTGTGATAGGGAGAGCTGAGGTTGAAGTACCTAAGAAACATAACATATTTCAGCCATATCCATAGTTCTAAATCATGGCCCGGGAAAAAAACACATTTTTTTTTAAGGAGAAAAAAAAAATGCCCAAACAATACTAGTCAGGCAAAATAGCTGAGAGATACCAGAAGCCTATTCTTCTCAATTCTCTCCTGAGTAAAAATATGACCCTTTCTTGTAATTCTTCAGTAGCATTTTCTGGGGATACTTGACAGTTAATTTACTTATCCATAAAATTATGGTCTGGCAGTCAGCCAGACATGGATTCAAATCCTGATGCTGTTACTTGCCTGCTGTATGACTCTATATCATCTGTCTAATTTTTCCGAGTCTCTTTTCATATATGTGGAATGACAATGAGAATTGTGATAATTAAATAAAACCAAACAAGATAATGTATATGTGTCTAGCATGCTGCTGGGCTCCTAGTTAACACTCAGAAAATGTTTGTTCCCTTTCTTCTCTTAATTGCATATAGATCATGTGAATGATGCATGACACAGTGGTTAAAATTAGGGGGGACAGACGTTCATTTTCCATATCACACAATCGAGGGCAAGGCTGCCTTTTAATGGTAATAATCTGTCAATAATCTGTTAATGAAGATGTGAAGTAGTGAATCCAAGGTAAATAGCCAGTCCTTACGGGTTTTGTGTCTCAGGGTCCAACCAGGAATTCACTGTACCCATTACCAGAGCCACACCCCTAGAGGACTAGACATGTTGGGACTTAAACTGAGCCAAAAATCAAGCCAACTTCATGACCCCCTCAACTTAGCAACATAGCTCTAGGATTTCAAGGCATCTTAAGGTAATTGCAGTAAGCCCGAAGCAGAAAAGAGAAGGCACAGCAAATGTGAACAATATCTCAGTTCCATAATTTTGTTAGGAATTTTTATTTGGAGCAGAGAAGAGCCTACTAGTTAGAAAAAGGCAATGCCAGTTAGTGCTTAAAATATAAGCTGGGAAAAAATCATATACTCCCCTCAAAAACTACCTTCTAGGATATTTTTAGTCTTCTTGTGACATCCTTCATCATTATCACTTCAAAGTTAATGTTGAATATTTATTTGAGCCAAGCTGAATTAATATCTTACAGTGGTGACCACACATTGAAATTGGCCCTGGGATTCATCATGCCCCACTGGACAGCACCATCCCTCGGGCTTTATCAGTAGCAATTCTGATAACTCTAATCTTTACAATAGTCTAATGTAACAAGGGTAGTATCTGGCATTTAATTCAGTATTAACCGTGGTTAGCCCCACAAGTAGATCTAAACAATCTTATGATCCATCTAAAAAACAAAATTACAAAGTCAAAGAAAAGACAACTTTCATTGTGTGCTTGCTCAGTTACCACAAAAGAAAAGAACTGTTTGACGTTGAAAATAGGTTGTGCAGAGAAGCACCCATCTTGTGTAGATTAGATGAATCATTTATGATATTCTCAGGTTAGAATCAGAGCTGTTTTCTCTTGAAATATCACAAAGATAAAGATTATAATGAAATAAAGTTTTAAGACTGCTTAGTGAAGAAGGCATTTTAATACCAGGAGTTAGAAGCTAAACCTTTTTCCCTTTTCCATGTACATTAGCATATCTTGGGCTCAACAATGTTGTTTGCTTGGGGTTTTTTTTTTTCTCTCAAATGAACTTTTGGTTTGTGTTTTATATTTAAACTTTTTATTTTAAGTAGCCTTAGATTTATCGAAATTATACGAGTTATCACATACCCCACACCCAGGGGAACACCCATATCCTCCTGTTGCTAACACCTATATCACCATCATAGATTTGCCATGATCAGTGAACCAAGATTGATACATTATGATCAGTTAAACTTCATAGTTGCTTTGGATTTCATTAGTTTTCCCTAGTGTTCTTTTTCTCTTCTAGGGTCTGAAATAAGCTTTTAAATTTTTCCTAAATGTATTCATGGGAAAACCAGAAAGAAGACAAGAGAGTTCAAGCTTAAAAGAGCTCAATTATTTAACTTGGTAGTTTTTTTGTAATTCATGTGCTTTTTCTCTTTCTAGCTACGCTACAAAGAAACGTTTCAAAAGACCAAAGGGAAATACCACACGGTGAAAGATGCCCTAGACATTGTCTATCATCGCAAAGTCACAGATGACATCAGTAAAGTATGTCCCTAAATATTTCTACTTGTGTTGGGCTCTACAACTCACCATATACATATACATATATTTTTTAGCAACCTCCCTCTTCTACAATTCTCCAGAAAGAAGCCATATTTACATTAACTTTGGGTAAGACTTACAGCTGTCTTTGTATTTTTTATAACAGATAAAATACAAGGAGAACTACATGAGCCAGTTGGGTATCTGGAGGTCCATTCCTGATCGTCCAGAGCATTTCCACCACCGAGCAGTCACTGACGCAGTCAGTGATGTGAGTGTTGACATCTTCTATTTTCACATATAAATTCATATTCCCATATAAGCTCTGAAATCATACACAGCATAAAAACTGAAGAAACCCTTGGCTAGATTTTAGATTTTGTGTGTGGATGTTTAAATCATAAAACTCAATTGCTAAGTGAGTGAATTTCAACTTGGGAGAAGGAAATATATATTCAAATTTATAAACCTCATTTTTCTCCTAAATGTATGATATCATATTACAGGACTGGAAGTGATATATATCATCTAGGAAATAGCCTATTTTGATCCAATGAAGTGACAACTTCATGAAGCAATTAAGACACATAACAATGCTCACTTAGAAAGTTCAGCTCTGTGTGTGAAAATATAGCTGCCAAGCTAATGATATACTCTCTAGGATGCCTGTTAAATTTGAATTGCTTTAATTAGTATTAAAAATGGAAAACTTCCATATGTTATAAAACAATATACCAGAGGTCAGTATTACTGAAAATGTCTTTTAAATAATTGTTTTAATACTTTATTATTTCATATACCTCAAGGGGTAGTGCTTCTGTTTGTTCCACTTGTATAGATACTAACTTACTGCTGTTTGGAGATGGCTTCTTACAACTCTTTGATGTTCTTCTTTTCCCAGGTAAAATATAAAGAAGACCTGACTTGGCTTAAAGGCATTGGTTGCTATGCCTATGATACCCCTGATTTCACTCTGGCTGAAAAGAACAAGACTCTCTACAGCAAGGTATATATACTCAAGGAGAATTGGCCTCATCCATTCGACATATACCTGTACCCAGAGAGAATTAGCACTGAGGAAATAGTCTTTCATGTTTCCATCCCTATCACGGCTTCTAGAGCTTATAGTTTGAGTACATACTTAGTTGTTCACTCCTAGGAAACTCTTGGGTTTTAACCTCATTGACTGAAGGCATTTATTTGAATTTGATGAAAAATCAACTCTGTTCAACCCCTCATGATTCTTCTAGAACTCTCTCCGTATTAATATGTCTCTGGGTGGTTTCTCCTATTAAAGCTGATATGACAGCCAATATAAAGTGGGGTTATTTTAATCCACAAATAATGTATGACGTGGGGCAAACCACCTAGTTTTTATAGCCTCATTTTCCTGTTTACAATATAAAGCAATTCAATTCACTTGCATTTGAGCTGTACAATAAGATCCAGCAAACTTTTTCCTGAAAAATGCCAGATAGTAAATAAAACATCTAAGAAGATGTTGTGGGCCAAATTCATTCTAGGGCATATTCTTCTTTGTTTGTTACAACACTGTGGAATGGTGAAACCCATTCTAATTCATGAAGCTGTTTAAAAACAGGTGGCATGCTAGATGGGTTATACCCCACACCTGCTCTTAGAAGATTATGATTATCTGATTAATTACTGGAAAACTCTTCAAATTAATGTACTAAAAACCTTCAAGTGCACATGAAAATACTTTCAAAGTTAAATAATAATTATAATATATAGAAATAAACTAGACATTGATTTAAATTTTTGCCCAATATGGAAAATAAATCTATTTGGCATCCATTCAATGGAAGTGTTTTTGTAGTGTCCACTTTTGGGCTAGTTTTCAAGACATCTAGGCAGTTCTACCCTTCATTGCCTTGGAGGCAGAATAAACAATCAGTAAATATGTGTTAGCTTGGCTGGAATCTGTGGCTTACACATGTAATCCCAGCACTTGGGGAGGCCAAGGCAGGCAGATAGCCTGAGCCCAGGAGTATGAGACCAGCCTGGGCAACATGACAAAACCCCATCTCTACAAAATATACATAAACTAGCCAGGCATGGTGGTGTACAACCTGTAGTCCCACCTACTTGGGAGGCTGAGGTGGGAAGATCGATTGAGACTGGGAGGCAGAGGTTGCAATGAGCTATGACTGTGCCTTGCACTCCAGCCTGGGCAACAGAGCGAAACCCTGTCTCAAAACAAACAATCGAATATGTGTTAGCTCTATGAATTAATTATCACAATTATATCATATGATAAACAGCATGTCTCATTCTCAAGATAATCATAGCCTGCTGTCAAGTAACCATGTTCTGTTTTTTCTAGTATAAGTATAAAGAAGTATTTGAAAGGACAAAGTCAGATTTCAAGTATGTTGCCGACTCTCCGATCAATAGGCATTTCAAGTATGCAACTCAATTGATGAATGAGGTATGTATGAATAAACTGCTCCAATTAAGCCTATTCAATTCCCTAAAGAAGTCTTAGAGTTTTTTTTAAATTAAAGCCCAATACACAGAATGACAGGAAAGCCATCCTAAGTTTTCATTTTAACTAAAGATTTGGAAAAGACTCTATAATGTAACCATCCAACAAGCTCTGCCAAACTACAAACAAGAACAAGTGAAGGGACCATTCAGTGGTGGGAGAGCCCCGCAAACTTCAGCACCTCTGCACAAACACAGGGCAGCAAAGCCCTGCGGGTGACAATACCAGGCAGGTAAAGGATTTTCTTGACTGTCAGCAGAACTCCCTTATATAGAATATTGTGTAGATTTGGAAGACACAGAAGTTCAAGGTTAATTTAGTATCCTCTACTAAGGCACAAAAATGTCAGTTGTTAGAAGAGCTATGCTAAAGGAATAGTTGTGATTCATGCTTCAAAGATATTGCCATTGTTACTCCCACATATATTGGTGCACAGAAGTATCCATTTGCACCCAAATTTTTTCTTTCTATTTTATCCAGCCTTTCCTGTAACCATCTTTGCAATAATTTAAGTTAAATTTAGCTCAAGATGGCTGAAATAAACAAGCTATGAATTTATTTAGTTTGGATGGTTTTGTAACATTGGGATGGTTTTATAGTTAAAGTTGTATTTAATTTCCTATTTTCAGATTTTTCACAGGTTTCTATAAGTTCAAAAATTACGTGAGAAAATTAGTACAATGTTTCTAAAAATGAAAATATAGCCAATGGTATATTTACTTAAATGTATGACTTTTTTGTTTGTTGTCTTTACATTTGATTCAGTTCACTTTCAGTAGATTTCCAGATGGGACAACCCTGAAGAATTACTGTCAGTAGCTTCCTATGAATACAATCTTGATATATTTTGTTTCTATTTTTCTATTTCATGAAGAATTTCCAGGTCTCCTTTATAATCCAATAAATTAATAGCATTAGAAGACTATTACAAATTTCCCATGGATGCTTTAGCATCAGTTATGCTTTGAGATTCTCACAGCCTTAGTTAGAAAGCTGTAGCTGATCAGTACCCTATTTTAAATATACCATTAGAGGTCATAGAACCTAATGTTGTTAATGGCATCATATGCAAAGATGTAAAATGTTTGGGCACAAGAAACTCTAATTTCAGTGTCATAAATCTGACCTATCCCACACTCCAGCCTTCTTCAGGTAATCTTCCTCCACTTGACTCTCTTTGCTTCCCTGTTTTTATTGTCTTGGGTATGTTGGGAGCCCACCACTAGAGATGACATGTTCTGGCCCTCTGGAGTATTTACCTTGAGACATTTTTGTGTAGCCTTGAAGTTGTACTCTTGCTATAATATGCTATGATGTTTGAGCAGAAAAAATACAGAGCTGATTATGAGCAGCGGAAAGATAAATACCACCTGGTAGTCGATGAGCCTAGACATCTGCTGGCTAAGACCGCAGGCGACCAGATCAGTCAGGTACTGTGATGGGGCTGGCCGGTGGCCCAGGCAGGACTGTGCTCCCGGTTTCTCATGAGATGTCGTCCCGTCTGCTGCAAGGATGTCATAGGTTCTGCCTATGATATTGGGTTGTTCTGTTTCAAAGTATCTGTCTAGCCACCCAAAGAGCCTGTCAGCTATTTGAGTGTGCCAGTCCATGCTCTATGTTCTCACTTGTGCTGTGGTGAAGATGAAAGGAAAAGCTGGGTCCTCCCATCCTTTACTCTTCTGGAGAACCTGTTTGAAAACTGCAACTGTAAAGTGCAGATTGAGTTGCAAAAGCAAAAAATAAACAACAAAAAACAAACAAAAATTAATGGAAGGAAAGAAGACATAACTCCTTACTATATATCTTTCTATTCCAAAGATGTCTTCTTTTCTATAAAGCTATTTTGGTAGTAATGTAAGTGAAACTAGCTGTATCATTCCCCATTCACAAGGACTATGAATGGCCAACTGCAAGCATTGCAGTCATTCTGCTTCACATTATAATGTATTTGATGTCTTCACCCACACATATGTGAGTACATAAAGTGTGTATGCCTACATCTCTTCACTCAGAAGTGATTGGGATATAGAGCCGTGTTCTTTTCTGTCTTCATAAGTCTCTTTTGTGCTTCACTGCTCTTTGCATGGACAGAGAAAATATAAATCTAGTGCCAAGATGTTTCTGCAGCATGGATGTAATGAAATTCTGCGTCCAGATATGTTGACTGCTCTCTACAATTCGCATATGTGGAGCCAGGTAATGTCTGACGGGATGTGAAGAAGGAGGTTGAGAAGTCTTGGATGCATCCCCCTGTATGCTTTCATTGATTCCTCTCCCACTCCCTACCCACGCTGGCTTCGTATGGTAAAGCTATGTAAATATTCATTCCTTGTAAATGACCTCTGAATGTGGCCAAAGGTGATGGGACAGCGGTCATCTGTACATCATCTGACACTTTCAGAACTCTTAATAAAATCAACTGATTCTTTCAAGTGTTATTTCCAAAGTGGTATAACATTAATTTATACTTTTCAGTATTTGCCTCAAAGGAATAGATTCCTTAGAGATTGAAGATAGTAAGTAGATTCAACAGCATGTAAAAGGTCTGAATATTTAATGTTTTCATCTAATGTGTCCCTTGTTCAATTATCACTACAACTGTTGTGGGGAGATGAGGATTACTGTGCAGCTCTATGAATATTGTATATATTCATGGTGCCTCTTGACTTTGATGCTGAATTGCTAGGTTATTTCCAGCACATCTGATCCCGCACAAACTGGTTAACAGTGTCTCTGATAATAATGCCTTTTTAGAAGGCCAACTGAAGCATGCACTTTCCAGCACATGCTGAAAGGTAAATTTGATGCAGCAATAAACAGTGATAATTGGTAACTACCAGACACAATGTTAGTAATAATACCATTTTTCCCAGACAAAAAAAAAGTTAATTGAGCTTTTCTCTTAGCAACTTGTTTTGTCATTTTAGTTTACCATGAAATCAATACGTGAAATGAGGAGGTTAAGCTCTCCCTATAAATATCCTGTTTGCCTGAACTTCCTCCTTTGTCCTTATATGATCCTCAAATAGTTGTGCATGAAATTTTATGGTGCTCTCTGTATCTGTCCTGCTTAAAACAGCTTTTGTGCATGAAAATAATTATGACTTGAAAATTGCAAAAACGAATTTTTTAAAATTTTAAAACTTCAAACCATATATACTCATTCTTTATTTTATATCCCTGTTTCATCTTTGATATGGAAAAATGCCTTTGGAGATTGTACATGTTCAATACAATATGTTATGAGTAAAACAATGTTTGTCAGACTCCAGAGAACAGGTTCTAGTCCTGCTCTGAGATTTGGTCTAAATGTGCCCTTCGGTCAGTCTCGTAACCTCTGGGGGCCTCTGAGTACATGTGTATAAAACATATTGGAACTTGGGAGGATGAGGCAGGAGAATTGCTTGAACCTGGGAGGGGGAGGTTGCAGTGAGCCGAGATCGCACCACTGCACTCCAGCCTGGGTGACAGAGCAAGACTCCGTCTCGGAGGGAAACAAAAAAAGGGAATTATTAGTAGTAGTATCATCTGCTCACTCCATTTCACTTTTGCTATCAGACACAAATTTATAGTAAACATTTCCAGTTAGGAATTAAAGAGAAAGCTAGATACCATCTCCCACTCTGGTGTTTCAAGAGGACAATTAGATACCTTAAAGCCCACTCTACAACTTCTTAGAGCTCTTTCTTCTCTTCCACAATTAAGATCAAATACAGGAAAAACTATGAAAAATCAAAGGACAAATTTACCTCAATTGTGGATACTCCAGAACACCTGCGTACTACAAAAGTCAACAAACAAATCAGCGATGTAAGTGCAAGAAACACTGAATAACTTCTCAAACTCAGGGGGCATCTGCAAACATGGAGGGGCATTTTAAATTGTCACAGTCTGGGAGACTACTGCCATTTAGTGGGAGGGAGGCAGGGGTGCGAGATGTCCTGTTATGCTCAGGATTCTCCTCCCCAATAAAGAATTGTTGTGGTCGGGCGTGGTGGCTTATGCCTGGAATCCCAGCACTTTGGGAAGCCAAGGCAGGTGGATCACTTGAGGCCAGGAGTTTGAGACCAGCCTGGCCAATATGGCAAAACCCCATCTCTACTAAAAATACAAAAATTAGCCAGATGCAGTGGTGCATGCCTGTGGTCCCAGCTACTCAGGAGGTTGAGGCGTGAGAATTGCTTGAGCCCAGGAGATGGAGGTTGCAGTGAGCCAAGATCACGCCACTGCACTCCAGCCTGGGTGGCAATGTGAGACTCTTGTCTCAAAAAAAAAAAAGAAAAAAAAAAAGAGTTGTTGTGACCAAACTGGCAGACACGCCAGCTGGAAACACTGAGGTCTTAGCAGAGAGCATGAAAGCACCTGTCAAATTCGCAGAATTCTCTTTCCTTTATATTCACTCAGGAAAAAATTTTGCATTTATATTTTGATATTATACACTGAGAAGCATGACGTGATGTCTTTCTGCTTTTTGATCTTTCAGATCCTTTATAAATTGGAATACAACAAGGCCAAACCCAGAGGCTACACCACAATCCACGACACGCCCATGTTGCTGCATGTCCGCAAGGTTAAAGATGAAGTCAGTGATGTAAGTACTAGAATGGCTTAGCAGTCCCTCTCATCTTGACCTCCTTCTAATGTGATGTAACAAACCCTGGTCCAGTTATCTATTCCTGTGTAACAACCACCCTAAAACTTAGTGGCTTAAAATAACAGTCATCTCTTTTGCTCATGATTCGGTAAGTTGACTGGACACAGCTGAATAGTCCTACTCCCCATGTTGCTGGCAGACACCTGGAGCTCAGTCAAGCCAGGACATCCAGGTGGCTCACTCCCATGGCTGGCCATTGGTGATGGCTGCCGGCTGGGAGCTGGGCTGTTGTGTAGACAAGACAGGAACCCCTTCATGTGGCCTCTCCACATGCCTTGGACTTCTCCCCAGATGGCTCTCCACATGGCTTAAACATATCCTGAGGTACTGAGTTTTTAAAAATGAATTTCCATGACTTTCTCCTAAAGATACTGATAAGTAAATTGGTAAACTAGGTCTATGGTGAAGCCAGGAAAATTGTGATTCCTATGATCAGTTTAGTAAACCCCACTATGGCTCCCTCAGAACAGTTTATTTTGGCCTTAGTCACATTAAAACCTAGGATCCTTCCCCAATGATTAATGAGAAAGCCCAGATCGAGGCCCTTGACCTTGAAATTTAAGAAGAGCAAAAGTGGGTGAAGCTGCAAGTCCCAGGCCCAGGATGGAAAAACTGCCTGTTGGGCCTGCAGAGGCTAAGCCTTCCCTTTGCCTCTCCCTCCTATCCAAACCCACATATACCAAAACTTGCTAGGTATGTCTCTAGCAATGACGATATACAGTTCCATATATTTTTAAAAGGTAGAATGATTGCTGTATTCATCAGTTCATTCATTCATCAAATATTTATTGTCTATGTGCCTGACACTAGGAATGAGATGATGGATGATAAACAGTTTTTGCCCTTAAGGGGTTCTTCTTAATGGGAAGAATAGGCAGATTAAAAAAATTATAACATGATATGATAATAGCTATAACTGCAGGAGCACAGAAGGAGAGCAAGACTAATTCTGTCTGGGTGAGCTGGTAGGGAAAGGCTTCTCTTCCATCAGCAGTTATCAAGATGTTCTGAAAGCAAGATTTGCTGATTTGGGGAAAGGAAAACCTGAATAATAGGTGTCCAACTGGTCCTTTCAGCACAAGCACAGAAACAAAAATTATATGGCAGGCCGGGCACGGTGGCTCACACCTATAATCCCAGCACCTTGAAAGGCTGAGGTGGGCGGGATCACCTGAGGTCAGGAGTTCAAGACCAGCCTGGCCAACATGGTGAAACCCCATCTCTACTAAAATACAAAATTAGCGGGGTGAGGTGGCGCAGGCCTGTGGTCCCATCTACTCAGGAGACTGAGGCAGGAGAATTGCTTGAACCTGGGAGGTGGAGGTTGCAGTGAGCCGAGATCATACCATTGTACTCCAGCCTGGGTGACAGAGAGAGACTCTGTTAAAAAAAAAAAAAAATTATATGGCAACACTGATGACCATAGTCAGTGTGCCCTGATCTGAGATAGGAAAGTGCATCTCTGCATGGCTGTATCCTTGCTCCACAGCAGATTTTTAAAATTCTGTCTTAAGGAGCATTGTGTACTATAGTCATGCATGGATTTAATTTCTTGTTTTTTAAGATGCTCAGTATGCTGCTATAAAAAAATTAATCTTGTCATTGTGTTTCCTCCCACAGCTGAAATACAAAGAAGTATACCAAAGAAATAAATCCAATTGCACCATTGAGCCAGATGCTGTTCATATCAAAGCAGCCAAGGACGCCTACAAAGTCAACACCAATGTAAGTTCCAGAAACTTCCCCAAGCATGGTGGGGGATTTACCAGCTTCTGTAGGACACATGGCCTCTTTTTACATCTCTTCAGGCAATTGAGCTCTAGTGATTGATTCCAAAGCAAGAGTCAGGCTCCAGGAGCGTGAACAATGATGCTAAAATATAAATGCTGCATTGGTCCTCACAAAGGAGCATAGGGAAGAGCAAAGGAGGCTTCATCCCATGCCATGGATGCTACACCCACTCAGGTCTTGCAGTGGGTGGCTGAGAAATGGGACATTTAATTCTGAGATGTAGGTTGCATTTTTGGAAAGTGCCTGAGCATTTTTTATTCTCTTCCCCTGTGCTCTCCTCCTGACTCAAACTCTACAATCTGCTTCTTCTGATGAAGAAAACATTGAGCCATTTGGTGCCATCAGGCATTGGCCTAGACCTTCTTCCTGCTCAGATATTCCCTGCGTTGACTCTCTTCTTGGGTGCAGCATCTTAAGGCCTCAACTACAGAAATAATTTTGTGCATTTAGATGAGCACTGACTTCTTAAAAATATATTAAATGGTTATACAATGAAACCATTGTAACCGAATTATTACCCACTAGTGCTAGAGGGGACATATATTTATGAGGGCTAGCAAACTGGAATGCCTGTAGGAGCTGGCAAAGAGCTTGTATGTATCCTGAGGATGGATTGAGGGTAGACGGATAGAAGGATACATGTGAGATAAAGAAAATGCAGTAAAATGTACCTTGCAAAATCCAGGTTATATGGGTATTCTCTGTAATATTCTTGCAACATTTTTGTATGTTTGAAATTTTTCAAAATAAAATGAGGGGAAAAAAACCTTATCAAATAGTATACATAAAAGCATGTGCATTGTATTGTGTATAAATTATACCTCAATTTTAAAAAGAGAGAAAGAATGAGGAAAGAAATGTGCCTAATAGTGCAGGCTCCTCCCAAGGACACTCAAATTAAATTACATACACTTCTGTGGCTCAGATTTGGCCCAGTGCAGCCAGTTCTCCAGCCCTGAAGAGTCTAGGAAGCATGCAAGCACCTCTGAGGCCAGACTGCCTGGGTTTAAATTCCAGCTCCACCAATTGCTAAGTCTCACCTTGGGAAGTTTACTTAACCTTTCTATCCAGTTCTTCAGCTGTCTATTTCATGCAGTTGTTATGAAGATTAGATGAATTAATTTTATAAAATTTTATAATTCATTTAATTAGTTTTGTAATTTGTAAAGAACTTAGAAAAGTGCCTGGCAGAAAATAAATACCTAGTGTTTGATCATTTTTGTTAAAAATTAAACCTGAATTTAGTTTGAAATTAAAAGTACTCGATTCTGAAGATGATTGGGCTGGACTGGCAGAGCTAGAGAGATTGAAGAATCATTTCACCTGGAGGCCTTTAAAAATTTTAGCCTCCATTTCGGGACCACAAGGTCCCAACAGATGACCTCTGAGTGGATGACTAGCTGCATAAATTGTACAGAAATTTTAATTGGGGTTCCCTCTTGCATTAGGGATCATGATTTGAGATGTTTTAAAATGCAAGAGCCCCTCTGTGCTGTGTGTGTTTGTGAATTTAGCCTACTGAATCAAGTGATTTCTTTCTCTCCTGTTAAAAACAGCTGGACTATAAGAAACAGTACGAAGCCAACAAAGCCCACTGGAAGTGGACCCCTGACCGACCGGACTTCCTCCAGGCTGCCAAGTCATCCCTGCAGCAAAGCGACGTAAGACAGGAGAGACATAGACGATCGTAACTGCATACTGCACCTGAGAAATACAATGAATAATATTTATAATAACCACTGTCATGAGTGTTAACCCTTGCTCGTTTGACATCTGAGAAGGAGAGGAGGATGGTTGTGGGAGTGATAGGCGAGCTCAGAACCCAAACCTGCCCATGGAGCCTATTCTCCTTTGGCTGGGCCTGGACACAAATGGCTGAGTTCTGACTGAGGCTGGGGAGAGTCTGGGGGAAGACTGGGGATGGAGGGGCTTGGTCCTGGCAGCTAGGCTGAAAAGGAGGAGTCCAAAATGCAGTGAGGGACCAAGAAGCTCTTCCCCTCATTCTGGTAGCAAGTCTTTGTCCTCTCCTTAAGAGGACACCCTGTGTGTTTAATCAAATGCCCAGCTTCCTCCTGTGCTGTGACCCTTCCCTTTTCTTCTGCCTTTCTTCTATAACAGTTTGAATATAAGCTGGACCGGGAGTTCCTCAAGGGTTGCAAGCTTTCTGTCACTGATGACAAAAACACGGTGCTCGCCCTCAGGAATACTTTAATAGAAAGTGATGTAAGTATCTAGTTCTTTCATGATGCCTAATCTCACTCAGGGCCATCTTCCATGGTACAGTCCCCAGGGACACCAGGGAAGGATGGAGAAGAGCTGCTTCCATCAGGGCTCAGGTATGGGTCCTGAATTATGGCCTATCCTGTGATGGACACCAGCAGTCAAGCAGGGCAGCAGCAGTGCAGGGGCCATTAGATCCAGGTGACAGTCCTTGATTTATACTGCACCAGCAGAGAGTTCACACAGCAGGAATTAGGATCCTTAAGGCCTGGCTGGACTCTATGGAAACGCCATGATTTGTTTTCTATGGGATCATACTTTCCCTTCACTACAGTTTCCTCCTCTGTAAAGAAGGAATAATAATGGGCTTATGGAGGGCTTATGGGAGGGACAAATGGCATATCTGAGCATGCTGTGAACATAAGTCTGACTATATAAAGATTCATCACGAGATCCATTTTGATTGTTATTAAAACTACAACTTGCTAGAGATAAGGAAAAAACCCTTTTGAATATTTCCCAAAATTTGCAAGTATCACATCTTTTATTGAGTTTAGTATTGTCAACGATGCTGTTCTAGTGGTTCGGGGGTGTAATAAAAATATGTAGGCTATCCAGCAGAGCTAAAGAAATGCCCTTTTTCCTGCCCCTGAAGCTGAAATACAAAGAGAAACATGTCAAGGAAAGAGGAACCTGCCACGCCGTACCTGACACGCCTCAGATCCTGCTGGCGAAGACTGTCAGCAACCTGGTGTCTGAGGTAACCCCCAGCCGCCCATGAGTTCTGCTTCCCTCTTGGGAGAACGCCCCAGGCAGATGCCTTAACGAGCTCTCTATGGATTCCCCCAGAACAAGTACAAGGACCATGTCAAGAAGCACTTGGCACAGGGCTCATACACAACACTACCAGAGACCCGGGACACTGTTCACGTCAAGGAAGTGACCAAGCATGTCAGTGATGTAAGTGATCAACCACCAGTCTCTTGGCAGCAAAAATGCCACTTGACTGTAGAATCTGGTGAAATACTGTCAGTTGCCTTTTGCTTCCTTTATGTAGCTTCACTCTTACCATCAATATCTACATGTGAATCTTAAACTCTGATTTTTAAAATGACCCAGTATTTATTGGCTTTCCAATTCTGGCAATTATGGCAAATATGGGTTTTGCTACAGGACATGTAATCTAGCCATATCAGATATTACTAACCTATTAATAACAGAAGGAAACGTTGTTGATTAGGAGTGGCCTCTCCTATTATTAAACTGCTACCCAATTTTAGAAAGGTAAAACTACCTCTTTGGGCCTCAGTAATCTCTCCCTGCTCTATCCTTATCAATAATGCTGTAGTAAACTTGGTATTATATGAGTCCCATATGGTCCCATATATTTTCAAAAGGTAGAAATGGTAAATAAAAGAGCTTAATTTGCCTGTACCCAGGTTCTCCAAAGATTGCCACGTGGTTCTAGTGTTGGGTTGCAGGACACAAATGACAGAGAAGAACTAGAATATGGGTCTTATCTAAGTCCCAGACTGATGCCAAAATGGGGAGCATGGATTTTCCTGGAGATTTCACAGTTCTTCAAGTAAACCAACTCTGTTCCCAGTTTCCTTTACTCATAAAAGTAATTCTGGCTCTATTTAGACAAATTACAAAAAGAAGTTTGTCAAGGAGAAAGGAAAATCCAACTACTCCATCATGCTGGAGCCACCAGAGGTGAAACATGCTATGGAAGTGGCTAAGAAGCAAAGTGATGTAAGTTTTCCCTCTCAACATTCTCAGGGGCCCATTTGAAGCAGTGGAACCCAGATTGGTGCATTCTCTTGTTCCAGTGTGTGGTCACTCTAATTCCTCTATGTGGTAGTTTTCAAAAAGTTAGTGGCGAGAATTGGTTTGGGTTTAAGGAAAAAAGCTGATTGTGCTTAATGGGGACTTTTAGAAAGATAGCATATCTTGGCTGGGCGTGGTGGCTCATGCCTATAATCCCAGCACTTTGGGAGCCCAAGACAGGCAGATCACGAGGTCAGGAGTTTGAGACCAGCCTGGCCAATATAGTGAAACCCTGTCTCTACTGAAAACACAAAAATCAGCCGGACATGGTGGTGCGCACCTGTAGTCCCTAGCTACTCGGGAGGCTGAGGCAGAAGAATCACTTGAACCCGGGAGACAGAGGTTGCAGTGAGCTGAGATTGTACCACTGCACTCAAGCCTAGGCAACAGAGTGAGATTCCATCTCAAAAAAAAAAAAAAAAAAAAAAAAAAAGCCTCTCTCTTGAGTAAACATTTTCTTCCCCAATAAAGGTCGCTTACAGAAAAGATGCCAAAGAGAACCTGCATTACACCACAGTGGCTGATCGACCAGACATTAAGAAGGCCACACAGGCAGCCAAACAGGCCAGTGAGGTAAGGGTGTCATGAAAATGTCCCCAGTCCCCAACAGCCACTGTCAAGGCATGCCAGGCAACCGTCACCTATTGCCCATTTTGGTTTTCTCTGATTCAGGTGGAGTACAGAGCCAAGCACCGCAAGGAAGGCAGCCATGGCTTAAGCATGCTCGGTCGCCCAGACATAGAAATGGCCAAGAAGGCAACCAAGCTGAGCAGCCAGGTAATGCAGATGGGTGCACTGGTGGCTCTCATGTGAGGAGATTATAAAAGACCTTGCAGGAAGAAGTGATTTCCAGATTGAAAATGCAAAAGGATGCTGGGTCTGTAATAGTACTGCAAAGCTTCCAAGAGTTATAAAAAGTGCACTGAGGGCCTTTTCTCATTTCCCTCTAAGCTGTCTAGACCTTTCTTGTTCTCCACTTTACCATTTATGGGCATTTGTCTGGGTGTCTGTGTGCTTAACTATCTTTATGTGACAAAAACATCAGCTCATGAGATCCTACTGGAACCTCTCCCCAGGCCTTAAGAGTTTCATCCTCGGGGTCTGATTCATACTTGAGTCAACTGGGGTAGATTTAACATGAAGAGCAATGAAATTCTAACTTCTAGAATCCAACCAGATGAAAATATATTTTTTTTTTCATTAAACATACATATATTAACTGCCTGGGCTAGGAAGTAGGGATGAGCAGATGTCTTCAGATTACTTGTCCATGGATAAATCATTAAAATTTTGTTTGGCAAGTGTTTGATCAGGGTATGCACAGGGTGCTGATGGAGAATGCCACGTTCTTGCAGATCTCATATTATTGAGAAGCAAATGGACTCAGAAATGTGTTGCCCAAACCCAGTTACCACATGACTTATTTTCCCTTGTTAGACCAATTATCTAAAATTCCCCAAGTTATGACAGGTTTTCAGACTTTAGCTCAGAGATCCCATCATCTACCACCAGACCTGTCAGAGTGCAAGTTTGGTCCTATAGGACTTTAGCTTAAGAATATCTTATTTCTCCTCCAATTTACAGATCCTACCCTCTTTTTCCTTGTCCTCTCAGGTATCGGTTTGAAGAAATAGGTTTGGGATATACATTTGGTTGTTGTGAGTGACTGACTTTCAGCAATAGCAAACATGGGATTCCAATCTTTTGGAAGATATAATGCCGTAATGTCAAGTGACAGAACAAGTTAGAATTATGAAAACACAAGAGGGTCAGATGACTGGTGAAAAGCAAATATTATTTTTTAAAAGTTTTTAAACTTAAAATTCCTATGTAACATATTTTATTGTAAATTAATGGAATTGTATAAGTATTTGAAACAGATATGGGATCACCACCACCAACAAAAAAACAGTGGAATCTCTAAGAGTAATGAGATGTAACAAGAACTTATTAATGCAAAAAGTTAGTGTTTTTAAATGTACAAGGTCATATCATTATAATTTAAAAACAAATGACTATGATGTTGAAATTTTGAAAACTTTATTGTTTTTGAAAATCAAGAGGCTCCTATTTCTAGTACTAAGTGAATCCTATCGTATGGAGAATGGGACCCCATGGGTCCCATTTACTTCCTGTGAAAGGCTGGTCTCCGGATTGACAGCTTCATGGTGTGGCCCTGGGCCCAAGGGAGCTTCAGCTGTGTGTGGGCTCTCCCTGTTCTGACTTTGCTGTCTTGCTGCGTACTCTAGGCGGAATACCTCAAAGGCCAAAGGAGAGGGCACGGCGCTGCATCTTATGACACCCCTATGATGAGGCATCTTAAGAAAATTAATGTACTCATCAGTGATGTAAGAAAGACTGAAACCAGCAAGCCATTATTTCTGTCTTCCTCTGATTCTTGTCTACTTTCTTGGCATTGGTCAGGGGACTGACCAGGTTGCATTCTTTTCTGTTGATTTTTGTGTTTGGAACGTGTAGATTGCTGTGGAAATTTGTTGAAGGATATACTTTTGCACACACCCTTCTTTTCCTGCATGAAACTTTCCATCTGGAACATACCACTTGGAATAGGAAGGTAGACTAGACTCAGAGATGGCCTCCTAATGTATGTGTACGTTAGGTTGCTGACACTGATCAAATTAAATGATGAAATGAAAACAAACTGAGAATCTCATCTTCAACCAAAGAAACCTCTGCTGCTTCTTAAGTTATTTGCCATTTTTGGTTTTTAATATACTGAAGATTGGTATTTAATATAGTTTCTCAGTTCAGGCCTTCTATGAATCAACAGTATAAACTTTTAATAGCTTTTCTAATTCTCGGGACTGTTCTTCAGTCTTTAGAAGCACCAGTATACATCTCAATTCAATAAAAAGGAGCTAAAAAATTAGATCTTAAACTTTAAATATAATTAAACTCCTAAAAATATAATTAATTCAAAATCACTTTCCTATACAACATCCATAATAGGCCCAATTTCTGAGCCTGATGGGATTATAAACCCCGGGGGCTGCCACTTGCCGATACATGGCATTGCAGAGTTGCCTCTTAGCTTCCATGGTTAATGGGAAAAAGCTTCACCATTCCCTAATGCCAAGTGTATGTAGTTTTACTACATTACTCCCTAGTCAAACACCATTCCAAGAATTCCTAGAGTCCTAAACCTGGTACATGTCCTTACCTTTCAAACTAGTTTTAAGAAGATCCAGTCAAAAAGGAAGGCCAATAGTTCTGAATTCAGATTCATATTAGTAGTTGTACTAAGCTGCATTTGTTCAGAGGACTTCCTATGGAGAAGGGAGCCATAACTTTTTTTCAGGTAAAAAGGTTGAAGTTAACTTGAAATTAACAGAAGAAAAAGAAACTGAAGTGGAACCAATGGGATTGCTGCTTGAAAAATACCTCTTCAGAAACAAGTATCTTCTAAAAGATAGGAGGACTTTTAGTATGCTTCTAAAAGAAGCAGATTTTATTCTCATTTGAGATGGGCTTTTGCTTCTTTTCTTCCCTACTGTGACTCTGCATATCTGGTTTGCTTTTCTGTGTTTCACAACTCTTGGGAACATCTCCTAGTTTTATGGACTTCTGTATCTCTTAGGAAAAGTTGCCTTTGGTCCAGACACCAGCTCACACCTCAGACTTTCCTTAGCAGGCCTTCCACTTCTTTATGTTGAGAGTGAAACTTCTTCAGAGAAGAGCCATTGTAGCATTTGTTTACATTTCTTTTTCCTTTACTTTGTGTGTCTGTCTCAGTGTGCCTGCATCATGCTGAACTGTTCTGCATGCTTATTTTTTCTCTGCATTTCCACTGAGGATTTATTCAAAGTAAAGGAGTCTCAGCATTGTGAATGCATTTTCTCTGATGTGGCAGATTTCATTGTTATTTTGTGTCTGTTGTGCTGGATGTGTCAAGTTGGGGGAGGTGAAGAGCAGTGATGAAGCATGAGGGGTACTGGTGTTAGTGAGTCTTTCATCTTAACAATAACAGAAACTCTAGGATTCTCTGAGGGTTAAATATTGCCCTTTTGGTTGGCTAACATCTAGAAACAGCTCAGTTTTCATTCCTCCTAGAGTGAATAACTAGTAGAATTCTACTTCTGGCCTTAATTCTACAATACTGTTGACAAAAGCATCAGTTTGTTTTTCAATTAGGAGATGTTTCTGTCACTTTCCATTCTGTTGAATTCTCCTATAAATAAATCTTCTTATTTATTTTGTGAGACAGGGTCTTGCTCTGTTGCCCAGGCTGGAGCGCAGTGGTGCGATCCTGACTCACTGCAGCCTCCACCTCCTGGGCTCAAGTGATCCTCCCACTTCAGCCTCCTCAGTAGCTGGGACTACAGGGTGCACCACAATGCCCAGCTAATTTTTGTATTTTTAGTGGAGATGGGGTTTCAGCATGTTGCCCAGGCTGGTCTCAAACTGCTGGGCTCAAGTAATTCGCCCGCCTTGGCCTCCTAAAGTGCTGAGATTACAGGCATGAGCCACCACACCCGGCTATCATCCTCTTTAGATATTTTACCTAGACATAATGACTGTCTCTTCCTTTCATTCAATCAAATCACATTTATTAAGCAACTATTAGTGCAAGGCATTGTGCTTATTTTTTAAATTGGAGTTATTTAGCCCTCTGCCTACCTAAACTTATTTTTATGTATACTAAAACTATATTTAATCTGATTTCTTCTCATTATTCTAAAGTATCTCACTTTTTTCCTACTTCTAGTCTGAAATCACACTTGAAGCCATTAACCCCCAAACTCTCATATTTGTTTACTGAGGAGTTATACCATTTTTGGCCAAGTTTAATAATTTTTAAATGATATAGCCAAAGTGCCATTTTAAAATAACAGTAAATTCTCCTAATTTAACAGATTCTTTATTTTTCAACCTTCTTGATCATTTACAGCCCTTCTTTGGATTTCATACAGACTTAAATTGCTGTTGGTTTTGCTAGTTAGGAGTGCTAAAATGCTCCAAATCAAGTACATTAAATCACATCTCTGAATTTAGCCTGAAGCCTTTTCCATTTTTTTTTGTTTGTTTTGCATTAGAAAGAGGTGATGACTTTTTATACCTTGGAATAATATAAAAATGAGCAAGGCCAGTGATCGTATATTTGAATGCCTGTTGTCTTGTCATTCTTAATTATTAATAGTGTCTTCTTTACTCTAAATGTCCCAGTTTGGATAATAGATTATATGATCACTCTATGTACAATGCATATTCTTTGGCATTTGTGTTTCTACTATTCCCCAATTCCCAAATTGATTGATGTCCAGGAATAATTTGGATGTTTGCATTTGCTGTTAGGTTAAATACCGAGAAAATTTCGATAAAGAAAAGGGCAAGACACCAAAATACAATCCAAAAGACAGCCAGCTCTACAAAGTCATGAAAGATGCTAATAATCTTGCAAGTGAGGTATGTTTCTAAAATTGTGGTAAAATATATAACATGGTTTTGCCATTTTAACTGTTTTTAGGTGTGCAATTCAGTAGCATTTATAACACTCACAATATTATCCAACTACTGTCACTATTGCCAAAATGTTTTCATACCAACAGAAACTATAACCATTAAGCAAAAACTCTCCATTCTCTCCTCCCGTCAGCTCCTGGGAACCTCTTATCTACTTTTTGTCTCTATGCATTTGCCTGTTTTAGAGAGCGCATATAAATGGAATCAAACAGTATCTGTCCTTTGGTGCCTGGCTTATTTAACTTAGCATAATATGTTCAAGGTCCATCCATGTTGTAGGATATATCAGAACTTCATTAATTTTTATGGCTAAATAATATTCCATTGTATGTATATGCCACATTTTGTTTATCCATTCATCTGCTGACAGACACTTGGGTTGTTTCTGCCTTCTGGCTACTATGAATGAGGTATGGTTTTTCATCACCATCTCCAGCATTTGTTTGACGATGGGCTATCTCACTTTGATTTCCATTAGTGCTGTTCCATTTCCTATTTATGTGATTTCCTTTCTTCCCCCTTAACACACAGGTTAAATACAAGGCTGACCTGAAGAAGCTTCACAAACCCGTGACTGACATGAAGGAGTCTCTGATCATGAATCATGTCCTGAATACAAGCCAACTTGCCAGTTCTGTAAGCTAGTCATTTGCTCCAGAAACAGCTTGTTTTATCCATTTGGAACTAAATTCTTTCTCTGAGCCCAGATGCATCTTCTTCTCTGCTACTGATACCCTAGATTTATTACAAAACTGTTCTCATTTGAGTCTATTCTTCCAAATGACAACATTAATCTACCAATTCTCCATTGTCTGTAACACCTCTCAGAATGTAAAAATGCTTCTTTTTTAAAAATATTTAAACTTTGCCCTCCAATTAACCATTCCCTTTTCTCTAAGGACACAGAAATACCCTCTGGAATAGTTTCTTTCACTTTTAACTTTTTACTTATAACACCTACTTTGAACAAGCCACATAACCTAAGTGTTTACATCTTAACTGACAATACTGAACTTGGATCCTCATTTTTAAAACTTTTTCTTAACCTCCTGTTTAGTGTTTGCCATTTTTAGTTTGATCTTGACAGTGGTGCTTTGTAAATGTCTAATCTAAAGAGGAAAAATAGGAATGCTGAGCAGCTTCTCCATCAATGTGCCTTTTTTGCCACCTTCCCCTCAGTACCAGTACAAGAAGAAGTATGAGAAGAGTAAAGGCCACTACCACACCATACCCGATAATCTGGAGCAGCTTCACCTAAAAGAGGCCACAGAATTACAGAGCATAGTAAGTGGATCAAGACCAATTTTTCCTCTGGCGCACACTCATCCACAGTACAATGTGAAAAAAAATTTCATAGATTCCCTCCATTGTTTGAGAAAATGCACAAAGATATAAGGGGTTTTGAATTTGGTAACTTTTTGAAACAAATTCTTATGTTATAAATTACAACAATATCTACATATAGTTGAGAAATATACATGCAATTATGTGCTATTGGCAGGGGCTGGAAGCATAAAGAGTGTGTTATGAGGGGACAAACCCCTCATGGTAACTCCAATGTGCCCCATGGGTTCGTGCCCCAGGTTAGGGAACACTACAGTAGATTATAGGGAGTCAGGAAGATTTCAAACAGAGAAGTGATATGATCAGGTCTACTACTGAAAGCATTTCTGAGAATTTACAAAATTACTAAATTTTTAAGATACAGTCATATACCACATGATGTTTTTGGTCAACGGCAGACCACTTGTATGACGGTGGTCCCATAATATTATAATGGAGCTACCCCATGCAGGCGTACCATTTTAAAATCTTTAATACCACATTTTTACTGTACCTTTTCTATGCTTAGGGGTATCAAGATACACAAATATTCTTGTCTTACAAGTGCCTACAGATTTCAGTAAAGTAATATGCTGTACAGGTTTCTAGCCTAGGAGCAACAAGGCTATACCATATAGCCTAGGTGTGTAGTAGGCTATACCATCTAGGTTTGTGTAAGTGCACTCTGTGATGTTCACACGATGATGAAATTGCATAACAAAGCCTTTCTCATAACACATCCCAGTTGTTAAGCAATTCATGACTATAATTGAAGATTCTCAGAGGAAAGAACTTACTATCACGTGACCTCCTATATCACAAATTCAGCATTATTTAGGTCCCCTGTTGGGCATTAACCATTAGGACTAACTACTAGAAACGTCCTCGTGTCTTCTGTAGGGCAGTATGTGCCCCCAGGCCTTTATTCCAACATCTTGTTACAACCCAAGAGCTCGGAGATTGAGCACTGCCATCAAGGTGCTGCGTGCATGAGGGTCTTTGCCTGTTTTTCTAGTTCTCCTCTGTCACATACAAACATTTATGTGGCTCCCCTGATTCTTAACCACATGTTATAGGATGAGGAAATTTTATTTATACAACAGCCTTGAGGATCTTTTGAGACTGTCAGGTTTTTTAACAAGTCAGTCAATATGTAAACTAGTTTTCATTTTTATACCAATTTATTGGCTGCATTAAATATATGGCCAGTCGGGACCCACATAGAGTTGTTTACTTATAAATAAAGCTCCATGTGTTATCCATTCAATCTAGACCCCAGGTCTCTGATAAAAGTTCTTGTGAAAGAAAAACTAAGGATTTTTATCAGAAATATTGATTAATGCTACTAGCATTAATAATTTTAAAGTGTTTACAGCTACCCATCAATTATTGACCAACCTCATCTACCTGGGTAATTTTACCCATGCATTTTCTTGCATCAGCATTTCTCTCAGCTAGTTCTTGTCAATGATTCTTTTGTCTCCTTGAATTGAATCCAAATCCTAATTATGCCTTGCAGACAGTAATGGTACCCATCCCCTCAACACCTAGACAACAACAAAAATGTACTGGATCTGAAACATAACAGGAAACTGTTTTAAGTGGCAATGAGATGCCATCCAATTGACAGAACATATCAATTAAAAAATACTATCCTTAAACTGCTGTCTAGGAATTGACCAGAGGAGCGATATCTAACATGGCTTTCTATCACCAGGTGAAATACAAAGAAAAGTATGAAAAGGAACGAGGAAAACCCATGCTGGACTTTGAAACACCAACATACATCACTGCCAAAGAGTCTCAGCAGATGCAGAGTGGGGTGAGTCAAAAAAAGCACACCACACAACAATGATCCATCACACTACTGAACACAAGCTCTGCCCATGACATAGCCAGTTTCCTGTCATCCAAAAGTGGTAGCTGATGAAACTTTTTATCATGTGATCACTAAAATCTTCTCCATCTCAGAAATCCTATGGTTCGGTTATTTTTTAAAAATGCTCTAGGTAGTAGATATTTACCATATGTCTTATTTCAACAGCCATTTCTGTAAAATTAGAACATGGAAAACTATTCCCAACACAAACAAATTATACTGAATGTAATTTGGATTTTCCTTTATGAATGAAAAGTTCCCTCCACACAGACACCCCTTTGGCTTTGAAATGCTCTACTCTTAGTAGAATGCCCCAAGCCAAACAAAAGGGTATTTGTGATCAAGATGTTTATCAAGACTCCAGATAATCAAAACTGAAGATGCCGTATTCGTTATTCTAGAATTGTAAGCAGAAGCATTAAATTTTTTTTTGTCATTTTTAACCAAGAGTAGAGAATGGAATCTTATTTTAAATCTTAGTCTGTCTTCAGTGGGAAATGGGCTTATTTGGAATTTCTATTTGCCTCTCTTCCTCCAACTATAAAGAAAAATTGTTTTAAATAAAAGTAGCAGTTTGTGGAGCTTTCTGGTGATAGAATGTCAGGTCATCAATACTTTAAAATGGTTTCAAACAATTGGTGAATCTGAGTAAAGGATCTATAGGAGTTTCTTATACTGTTCTTGTGACTTTCCTGTAAATTTAAAATTATATTAAAATAACAAAATTACAAAAGTAGAGTTCCAATATCTATTCCAAGCCCCTCTGTGAGTCAGCCAAGTCTGGAGACTGGAGAGGAGATGGGGCAGGGAGGCAGAGTGGACAAAACCATAGAGTTTCTCTGTGCCTCACTGCCCACCTAAGCTATTCAGTGATTTTTTTAAAAAAAAGGTCAAAACTCTGAGTGTGGTGGCATACACCTGTAGTCCCAGCTACTCAGCAGGCTGAGGCAGGAGGATCACTTCAGCTCAGGAGTTTGAGACCAGCCTGGGCAACATAGCAAGACCCCATAGCAAAAAAACAGGTCATGATTAGGAAAAAAAAGCAAGTTAGCATTTGGTAGCCTTAGGCTCTCCTTCCTCTGCGATTTTTTTTCCCCTTGCATCACTGACTTGTAATTCTGAAATAAAATCTTTTGTTACCTTAAGAAAGGTGTGGGAAAGTTCAGAAGAGACAACAGAGGATTCAGTCTTGATGGTGCATCCATCCTTCCACTCTGTGAAGGGCCTGCCCCAGTCATAACATTAGACTGATGAGTGAGGGGCCCATCAAAGTGTCTCAGCCTGAGTTTCCTTGTGGCCATTTGCTCCAGACAACATATTTCAAGTACAATCATACATGTTTCAAATGTGTGACCATTAGCAGAACTATGATCGAGTTAAGAGTCCATACACAGAAAATGCTGTTATTTTTTTTCTTCCTGAGATGGAGAGCTAAATTGTAATAAAGATTTTTTTTTAACTTGTCTTTCCTTCCTACTTACATTAGAAAGAATATAGGAAAGATTATGAAGAGTCTATCAAAGGCAGAAACCTGACTGGCCTGGAGGTCACACCAGCTTTGTTACATGTCAAATATGCAACTAAAATAGCAAGCGAGGTAGTGCCCACTTGGTCTTTTCTTTCCCTCTTAATCCAAATAATTCCACTAATGACACTCATTAATGTGTTCCTCCTACCATTTACATCACCACCTAACTGTGGGTTTCAAATTGGGTTCTCATGTGCTTGGTACTACCACCTAATCTATTACCCATGTTAATTCTTCTAATTTTTTATTTGAATATTACCTTAGCATTCTATTAACTTCAAGTTTCATTTGATATTTAATGTTAACTGATCATGCTTATACCCCGCCTTTATTCATATTTTTACTTACTAAACTGTGAACCCTTTAAAAATTGGAATTGTTTTTTATTTTCTTCTTTGCCTGAGAGAATCAACCTGGGCTTTCTTGTCAGTGCTGTTGCTTTTCTTTCATGATACAGAAAGAGTACAGGAAAGATCTAGAAGAAAGCATCCGTGGGAAGGGCCTCACTGAAATGGAAGATACACCTGACATGCTAAGAGCAAAGAATGCCACTCAAATCCTCAATGAGGTAGGCCCACAGCTGACTACCTGCACGTAATTCATAGAGCATCATTTCTTTGTTAGCCAAATTACACCAGAAAAAGCAAAAAAACAGAGAACAGAGAAAAACAGAGCTTTTGATTTTCAGATTCCATATCAACATAATTGTTAACCATTACATAAAATATACCTCAATTTCTGATGAATGGACATTATAACAGTATGTTTCTGTAGTGGTTATCATAATCTATTATCTAATATTATTTGATTTAACTTGATGTATTTGGTGTGCTCATTTACATAAAAACACTACACTGGAGTGGTGTGCACCTAAGTGTAATCTTAGTTATGTACCAAACTAGATGTACAATTTACTTTATACTCTAATCTTCTAAGCAGAGAATGCTATAACTATTCAAAAGGAGACCTCTGTTGACCCATACTGACTTGCATAGAATAGTTTCCTCCAGAGGGCTTCTGGAGACACCACTCCATCCTACTACACGGAAGAGTGAAGGTGAAGAGTAGCAAGCGACACTATCTGTGACAACTGGGGTGGCGTGTTATGTGGATTTACATTCACCCTGTATGTTTATTACCTAGTAGTAGAATTTAGGTACCTTTTTTTTTCTTTTAATGCTACTATAGAAAGAATATAAGCGAGACCTGGAACTGGAAGTCAAAGGAAGAGGCCTGAATGCCATGGCCAATGAAACTCCGGATTTTATGAGGGCCAGGAATGCTACTGATATTGCCAGTCAGGTCAGTGCTACTATTCGATGTCAATCTTTCAGGAAAGTAGTTGTAACTTTAAGGACATAAAGTGTCCCTCTGTCATCTGATTTACTGGTGACAGTCACATGCATACAATGGCATTCTTGAACATCTGCCTGGAGGAATCCATCCCAATGAAAGGATGGAGTACCCTTTGCCAGGCTCATTGCTGTCTGCCTTTCTGAGTCTATAGGCTCTGGGGACATTCAGAGCAAAGGGCAGAAATTGAGGAATTAAGTAGCTGTTTGGAGCTGGGGCAAACTCGACATCCTGGCCTTATTTCTGAGTCAATCCACTCATTTGATGCCAGGAATTCCTTGCTTAGAATATCTTGGGAGTTCTTCCTCTCCTTTCAAGCCCTAAGTTTAGAAGAGTTTTTAGGCATCTTAGCTTGTCAAATGCTCACTGGTATGGGTCTTTTGCTTATTTGTCATCCTCCCAGCTCGTATGTAAACAATCCATGCCTTACTATCTGTTGATGATCCCTCCTTACCCATATCCCATCCTGCATCCAACTAAATCTTCTCTCAACAGCTAGGACTTGACCTTTCTTACTGAATCTCACTCTTTGGTATAAAACTATGAACAAAATAGGAAGAAATGTCTGTTGAATGTCAAATGAATGAGTTCCTCTTGGAAAAGAAATATGGCTCACCTCTTAATCAAATCAAGCCAACAACTGTTGTGCACATTGTAAACATTTACCCAACTATTGGGTGTTGTTTTACAGATTAAGTATAAGCAATCAGCAGAAATGGAGAAAGCCAATTTCACTTCTGTGGTTGATACTCCAGAGATCATTCATGCCCAACAAGTCAAGAATCTTTCAAGCCAGGTAAGGACATTCATCATGCCATCACTCATAAACCCCAATCATGAAAGAATGGAAGTCCTTCCATTAATACCTTAAGAGATTCTTCAAATCAGTTTTTCCCAATAAAAAAGAGATTCACCAGGTGCGGTAGCTCACGTCTGTATTCCCAGCACTTTGGGAGGCCAAGGCAAGTGGATTACTTAAGTCCACGAGTTTGAGATCAGCCTGGGCAATGTGGCAAAACCCTGTCCCTACAAAAATTGGCCAGGTGTGGTGGTGCACGCCAGTCCCAGCTTCTAGGAAGGCTGAGATGGGAAGATCAATTGATCCCAAGCGGTTGAGGCTGCAGTCTGCTGTGACTGCACCACTGCAGTCCCCTGGGCAACAGGGTGAGACTCTTAAAAAAAAAAAAAAAAGAGACAGAGGCCTGGCATGGTGGCTCACGCCTGTATTCCCAGCACTTTGGGAGGCCAAGGCAGGTGGATCACGAGGTCAGGAGATCCAGACCATCCTGGCTAACACGGTGAAACTCTATCTCTACTAAAAAAATATACAAAAATTAGCCAGGCGTGGTGGCAGGCATCTGTAGTCCCAGCTACTTGGGAGGCTGAGGCAGGAGAATGGCGTGAACCCGGGAGGCAGAGCTTGCAGTGAGCTGAGATCGCGCCACTGCACTCCAGCCTGGGCAACACAGCAAGACTCTGTCTCAAAAAAAAAAAAAAAAAAAAAAAAAAAAAGAGTGAGAGGGTAACCTATGATGCAGGAATTTTAAGGTACTGAAGAACTCTTACCTGGTACAACTTGTAATTAATGAATCAATATTTTAACATGTAAAATCTCTTATGATGTGGCTTTAAAAATATGTGCGCAAATCTGGAAGAAACAAAGTAGCCCACATTGGATTACCAATCTCAAACAAGATTGAGATTGAGACCACACAGTCTAACCCCTGACTCCCCTCATGATGAATAACTCTCCATCTTCCTACAAATAGAGAGATGAAGAAAAGTAGGCCGTCCTTCACACCCCGGGATAGGCCTTCATTTGTATTAACGATTGTCAGTGATGGTCAGGAGTCTGCAATTTGTTTGAGTGGCGCCAGATTAGAATTTGTGCTTGTCTTCTGATCAATGAGTTCCAAAGCCGTAGTTAACGTGCCCTAGCTGTGCTTTATAGGCACCTGGGGATGTAGATTTCCTGGTCCAACTCTGGAATTTTGATGCTAGTAAATCTGTGGTAGGCTCTGGAAATCTATTTTTGTTTTTAATTTTCACAGATGATCTCTTAATGACCAATCAGGTTGGGGAATCAAGGATTTCAACCCTTTATTGGCAACATATAGTTGTATATTGTAAAATTACACATGAAAAATATAGTTATCACTAGAGAGTGGTTTGATTAGGAGGCAGGTATATTCAAATGGTAGAAATGTTTCTTTTCTTTGAAGGGTAGGGATGCGGAAGAATAATTAGCTTTTTAAAAATTACCAAAATTATATGGGCTCCAAATTACCATGCTGTGTTCATTGAGGGAGCCAGGGAGGCTGACATTCTTTGGGCTGTGAGAGCCTCACCAGCCTTTTACCTTCTGCTTTTGACACTGCTGATCTTTAACGAAAGCTTCAGCATGTGGGCCTATCCCAGTGTGGGATCAAGTCACTTGCTCTGCTCTCCTGGGACTGTCTTTGGCTGGTTCCTCAAGGCCTAAAATATAGCCAGGCAAGTTAGTTCCTCCCCAGTTCAGATCAGTTTTTACAGTTGAATGGTAAATACTGGTGAGATGGTGCTTGTGTTTCCACAAACTTGCTTCTCGACTTCCAGTGGAGAATCTGTATTTATAACTCTTAAACCTCATACTTGGGGGTTAATACAAGCAATGTAAGCTGACTCACAAATTTAGGATACTATACAGTAGTCTCCCCTTATCTGAGTGGGATATGTTCCAAGACCTCTAGTGGATGCCTGAAATTACAGACAATACCTAACCCTATATATACTGTTTTTTCCTATACATATACACCTATGACAAAGCTTAATTTGTAAATTAGCACAGTAAGAGATTAACAACTAATAAACTAGAACAATTATAACAATATGCTGTAATAAAAGTTATATAGTTACATGAATGTGGTCTCTCTCTCTCTCCCTCAAAATATCTTATTGTAATGTACTCTTATTTTTGACCGGGGTTGACAACAGTTAACTGAAACCGTGGAAAGTGAACCTCAGATAAGTGGGGACTACTGTACTGAATACTTAATGCCAGTATGGCAGGCCAGGTCTCACTAACAACTGTTTGAGTACTAAATGAATGGTTAAGTTAGATAAAAAGCCAGTGTCCCTGTACAAAGGCTGGGATGTAACAAAAGCCCACCAAAAGTTTCGCCTAGGCCTTTCCTGGGCCTTAAAGCATAACAAAATAATGAAGGAATTCTTAACAGGACCCATGTAGAATTAAACGTTTTACTGTGCGTCTAAAAAAAACTCCCCAGGCCTCCACAAACAAGTTTATTGGGGGTCTGAAGAAACTCCTCAAACCTCCCTGATTTAGCAGGAGACAACATAAGAGTAATCACCCCAGCAACTGAACCCATTTAAATGAAGTAAATTTTCTGAGGCTCCAGAGGAAGGTCTTCAGAACTCAGACCTTAGTTATAAATTAAAAGAAGTTAATCACTTACGTCTTTAGATGAATGAACACTTACACAAAGACATATAGCTTAAAGGGTAAGCTCTGAAAAACTTTGTAATTTTGAGTTGGCCTGGTGATAATTTCCAGGCCTTCTCCCAGTAACCAGTTACAGAAATAAAAACTCTTGGTCGGGCACGGTGGCTCGCGCCTGTAATCCCAGGACTTTGGGAGACCGAGGTGGGCGGATCATGAAGTCAGGAGATTGAGACCATCCTGACCAACATGGTGAAACCCCATCATTAGCTGGTTGTGGTGGCGTACACCTATAATTCCAGCTACTCGGAAGCCTGAGGCAGGAGAATCACTTGAACCAGGGAGTCAGAGGTTGCAGTGAGCCAAGATTGCGCCACTGGACTCTAGCCTGGAGACACTGTGAAACTCCGTCACAAAAAAACAAAAAACAAAACAAAACAAAAACCTCTCTTCCTCCCCAGTTCATCTGCATTTCATTATTGCAGCCCAACCCTCAATTTGGTCTGGGAACACCAGGGAGTTCAGGTCCCTTTCTCCCAGAATACATCCAAGTTCCGTGTTCAAATGTGATTACCCCTCTAAGGGATTAGCACCAGCTCTGCAAACCAGTTGAGGTAGCTTTTGCTTAATCTTGGAAAAAGTAAAAGACAAACAATAAAAATAAAAGGACGATTGTTTCTATTCTTTTCCCAGGACAATGAGAACTGTTTTCCTTACATCTACATAGCTAAGGAGTCATCCAAGTGATTTTTTCATGAACAAAACATTTGTTCCTGGTGAACTACCATTTCTTCCGAAAAATCTTGGCTTTAATTCGCTTCCATTTAGATGAACAAAATCTAGGCCTAAATCGCTCACTGGCTGAAACTGCTTGTTTGTTGTCTGTGGCAAGATTACAAATTTCAATACTTATAAATGTAATTCCTATATTAACAACGTAAATAGAGACAGACAGAATAGTTTTATCCCCATTATAACAGTGGCTAGTCTCATTCCTCAGCCCTCAGCCCTACAAACCAAAACTTCCCTGAAGAGTGGGAAAAACTGGAGCTAAGTTAAGCTAGAGAGAAAAGTGAAAGGACATAGTGACAAGCAATCAAAGAAAAATAAGGTTCTAAAGTGTTCTGCTGCAGAGAATAAAAACGATCAGTTTGGTGGTGGGATTGACTGCCCACTGGTGTCTGGAAGAGCAGCCTCTATATGGACACGTCTCTCCAGCCAAAGGCTGGGGCAGGGCAGGGGAGCCCAAGGAATAGGGATGTCTGGTTCAGAGCAGTCCTTGGCCAGTCGGCTGGTCTTAGTGGCGCTCCAGGTGTGTCTGTTTGGTAGAGCTGCCAGTCCTGTCAGGCTGCTTTCTGCAGCATCAAGAGCCATATTCTGGAAATGCCTCTGGGCCTGCCTGCTCAGTCCTGTAGCTGGGAGCCCTGACCGCACCTGCTCATGGCTCAGTGAACATCTTGTCACCAGCTAAGGCTTTCTAGAGGTCATGTCTTTGACTCTTAACCCTCCAGCTTCTCTCCGCCTGCCTGTTGAACAGTCTGGCTCCATAGCTTCATCCAGCCCAGCGAGGATTACTGCCACTGGAGGCATCCCCATCTCTCTCTCTGGGCCCTGCTGGCTGTGACTTTCCTCCTGTGGACCAGCTAGCAAGGTTCCCCCTCTGCAGCTTTGCCATGACAATAGGTCCTACTGAATGTCTGGGCTCAGCTTTCCTGGGAAGAAAAAGTATGGTGCTCTTTGACTGAGAGGGTTCTTCCTTGCGATGCCCTAACATCCTTGAACAGTTAAGAAAATACAAAGGACTTTCCCTCTGCTGAGCCTGGAAGGGCTAAAATAGCCTATTTTAGGTCCCATTGGCCTATATCCCTGTGGTGTTTACCCTCCTTTTCTTGGAATCTATTCCCAGAAAAAGTACAAGGAAGATGCTGAGAAGTCCATGTCGTATTATGAGACTGTTTTGGACACCCCAGAGATACAGAGAGTCCGGGAGAACCAAAAGAACTTCAGCCTTGTAAGTTTGTATTAAATGTAACGCACAGCCCACAGGCACCTAGGGGTGCTGAGGAAGATGCCTCTGGATATCCCAGGGTTGCAGTGGGGCTGTTGTGCAGCCCTCCACAACTCCCATCCTGCCCCAGGAAATGTGTGCTCAATTCATCTCTGGGCTCACCTTATATCTTAATCCCAAATCACAGCATGAGAGACTCATCTGTTACTTCATTGGTGGTAGTGGGGAGAAAATACAGTATCTTTTCCTTACCCATGGCAAGGTTCATGGCTAAAACCCCTGTAACAAAAGACAGATTAACAAGAGACACACAATTTATTTAATAAAAGCTTCAGAAATGACTACCCAAAGAAACAGGGAAATGTGTGTATTTTTATGGATAGAGATGCGGAAGTGTGACTGGACAATGAGGGGTAATGATCCAATGGTAATAAACGGGATTTAGCGAGGCCTGTTTGTTCAGATTCTCCTAGTATCTCTGTGTCTTTGGCTCCTTTCCTCTGGGTCTAGGGAGGACCCTTCTGGAAGGAGGGGCTTATTGCCTGCTTTAAATGAAGGTCAGATAATTATTATCTGCTTCAGGAAAAAACAGAGAAGGCCAGAAAAACCCTCTTGCTTCTGCTGTTTTTTCAAATGCCAAGGTGCCATATTTTGGGGTAGTGTATCCTAAACCCTGTCAGTGGCTTCCTTTACTGAATGTGAACTATCACTGCTTTCCATTAGTGGTGACATCTATCTTTTTCAAAGTTAAATCTAAGCACGGGATACTTAAACAAAAACAAACCCCTAGCTTTATATGTTTTTTAAAATTAGTTTCTCCACAAAATTCTTATCAAATAATTTCCCTTGGGCTACCAGACCATAATTACTGTGGCATAGACTTTTTTTAAAGATACACGATTTTAATTTTCTTCACATAATATACGACAAAAAAAGAAAGCAAAGCAATGTTGAAATCTTAACAAGATGTTTACTCTTTCTTCATAGCTCCAATACCAGTGTGACCTTAAGAACAGTAAAGGAAAAATTACAGTTGTTCAAGACACGCCAGAAATACTGCGTGTAAAAGAAAATCAGAAGAATTTCAGCTCGGTATATTTACTATTTATTTTGCATTTAATGCTAACCTAGTCATTTCACTGTCCTCTTTAAAAATATACTAGCCTTATATTGATACAGACAATTAACATCTAACCTCCTCAGTAATACTAGCAGTGATTTGCTAAAATCCCCCATACTTTGCCCCAAAATCATCTCTCCAGAGACCATGCGAAATAACTTTAAATCTGTTAACAACGTAACTTTTATTTTTAAATTTTTTAATCCCAGAGCAGTAACATGTGTTGTCTTGCTCCAAGAAGATGGATTTCTTTTTGACATTGTGATTTCTTTTGTTATCCCTCCCCCAAATAACTGACTGACTTTGCATTTCTTTAATGGATTTTGTGTTACATATGGGAGGGTGTTGTTGTTAATCAACATTTCCTGGCTCTTCTCATCCTGTGTTAGTACGGTATACCACAATCTTAGAAGAAATCTTAAGATCTGGAAAGTGATCCATGTTGTATAACTGGTCTGAGTCACTGATACTGACATGGAAATGTCAAGTGCGATGCTCTGGCACTTGCCTGGGAACATCGTCTAATGCCTTGTTTTCACAGAAGCCATGTGTCCTAGTCTTTCTCCAGGAACTGCTGGGTTTTCTTTTCTTCTGTGTAACACTGTCTTGATTCTGAATGCCCAGGTTTTATATAAAGAGGATGTCTCACCAGGAACGGCTATCGGAAAGACACCTGAGATGATGAGAGTGAAACAAACACAGGACCACATTAGCGCGGTAAAGACACAGTGAATGCACTTGCAATATTTTCTGCCTCCCTTTGATAATTTACAATGACCTATGAGTTGCACTCAAAGCCTCTGTCACCAGAAACAGCTTATATTGCTAAAATAGGTGCCTGTGTACTATACATCAGTGGCTAGAGTCATCTCATATTCAGTGCAGTGCCTTGGCGGTTTTCATGAGGGAGAGATTAGATCTGAGAAACAGAGAGGCTTGTGAGAAGGTAGAATCCGGTACAGTCAAAGAACCAACCTTCCTGGATATATGTATGTGAATCTGTTTGTCCTAGTCAAATGACCTGCTGGGCATAAAGACATTGGAGTATACAGGAAAGGGCAGCAGTCTAAACAGGGGCCCCCATCCCTGCCCCAAAGAGACGGAGAGAGAGACAAAACGTCCCTGTCCTCGGAATTGTTCTCCTCTTACCCAGTATCAGAATGAGGTCCCATTCACACTAAGTATAAAGCTTGCGTTATTTACACTGTTGATTTTTTAAATTTGGGGGTTACAAAAAACATGTACATGTTGGGAAGAATAACAGTCCAGCATGTAATAATACCTTTCTTTTCCCATTTTTAAATCTGCAGGTGAAGTATAAGGAAGCAATAGGACAAGGAACTCCAATCCCTGACCTGCCTGAAGTGAAACGTGTGAAGGAGACGCAGAAGCACATTAGCTCGGTAGTGGCCATACTCTCAGCTTCCATTTGTGTGACTGGCCATCTCTCAGTTGCTACCCTGGTGCTCTCTCATCCTTCTGCTTCCTATCAAGAGCTTCCATGCCTTACGGATGTTGTGAATTCTCCCTTAGTCTTGATGGGGTCACTACAGGTTGCAAAAGTAGATAAGAAACCTCTCTTCTCATAATCAAGGAGTAGAAGGGATTTGGCTTTCTTTTCCTACCTGTCACTGACTTGAAGCTCATGGACTTGGCTTAATTATCATGCCATTCGTTTCCAAAGTAAAATGTTTTGATGGTAGTAATAAGGTTATTGGGATGATCTCAAGTAATTTAACTAAAAGCATATACATATAAACATATAAGTAGTATAACATACTCCGGTTTTGTGTATATATATAAAACATGCGTGTGTGTATGTATGATGCATCATATGAATGATAGGATTCCCAGTGTCCAAAAAGAGCCTGGGTAGACATGTGAAGTCTCTTCTCCCCTCCCTTTCAAGGTTTCTTCTCCTGTATTCTTTGCTCTCTCCATCTAGTAAATGCAGTGGGTCAGGCTGTGATCTACCTACAATGGTGTATTATACATTAAGCCTGTTCTGTCATGGGAATTTCAGGTACCTGTGCAGTTTATTGCAGGGCAGGTGTCCCTCACACCTGAAATATCAGGTTAGCACATTTCTCCTGACCTTTTGTCATGCAAGCCCTGGCTCTGCACCCTACCCCTTTTCCCATCCATACGCAGATTCTAGGCAGGTGTTGGCTACTAGCAAAAGACTATGTGAAGTTTGGGAAATAGTTTATGGCCAATAAAATGGGAGGACCTTGGTCTTGGGATTCCCCTGGTCAATGGAGGACTGAACTCTCATTTGATTTTCTTTAAAAGATACTTGATATTTCTCTTGCAGGTTGTTCATATTATTTAGATCTCATTCCCTTCTCATTCTCTGCTTATACTCTGTGGTACAGATTTCCTTGTGGTACAAATTTCATTTAGAGTTTGTGTCCTCTAATATGAGTTGAGAAAGCTAGCCCAGATTCCTTTGTCACTTTGCATTACAACTTCTTGGTTTTCTTTAATTTTGCTTTGTGCTGTTGTCCGAGATCAATTCTGCTGCTTTGTTGGGTGAAGAGTAAGGAAATGCAACTTTGTTACCAAGAAGGTAGATGTTCAAAGGTTCCTAGAAGCTTCCTTGCAAAACAAAGCTATCACGCCTAGCTTGTCACTGATTTTAAGAATTAAAATCTGGGTACGTTGCTCCCCACCCCATGCACTAATACACCAGGGAATCCATCCATTTAAAAGAACCCATTCAGTCCTTTAGGCTGAAAACTTAAGAGTTAAAGAGGCTCAGAGAGTGGAGGTTCCTTAATGTTTTCATTAAAATGCATAGTCCTTAGATACTACTACTAAAAAATATGGACTTCTCCCAATTCAGAAAACACTAGTTTACTTGATCCAGCAATTAGCAGTAAAAATTTCAGGTAAAGATGCTCTTCCTGAAAAATAAACTGATTAAGCCATCTCATATCCAGGGACTAGGCTCCTACAGATTAGGAGCCAGCGAGGAACATTCATTAGAACATACAAAACAAGAAGAAAATTCTCAATAAGCCTGAAGGAATAGAGTATCCTATGATAGGAAAATTTTAAACCAAGCAATCTATTCATTAAGTACAAGTCTACTGCAGGCCTACTATATTTGAGGCACCAAAGCTAGATTCAACAAAATGGTTGGCTTTTTCTCACTGGTAAATTTATTAATGCATTTTAGGCATGTGCTAAGTGGTTACAGAAAATGCATAATTTAGTGCCCAGTTTTCAAGGTAGTAACATTTTTACTATTTTGGAAAAGACAACATAAATATTTATGGAATTTTCCCCCCTGTTCCTTGAATGTTATATTTGAGAGCTAGATTGTTTTTATGAGTTTCCCCCAAATAGCCCACATGTAGCTGCTATCTAAAGGATTTATGGTCATTTTACCTTTCTGGGTATTCTAATTATTTTCTACAGGTTATGTACAAAGAAAACTTGGGAACAGGCATTCCAACCACTGTGACTCCAGAGATTGAGAGAGTCAAACGCAATCAAGAGAACTTTAGCTCGGTATTTACAAATATATCATATAAGAAACTATTTCCCATAAAAAATTTACCACAATAACCCATCTTTTTTACAGTAACATCTTAACAGCAATTGTGTGTGTGTCTGTGTGTGTTGTGTATTATTACCTTACCAAAACCATGTTAATACAAAATGACTCACATTTCCGATTATACTTGAACATTTTCAGTGACTTGACTAGATTTGAAATACTGTAAGTAGAATTAACAAGATTCCTCAGCGTTATGTAACTTAATGCTTTCCATTGTACTTTTTCATTTACAGAATTAGCATTGTAGAGTTCATCATTAAAACTGTGAAAAAAGTAAAAACATTATCCTTACTAAATATTACTTACTAAAAAACTGCCTCCTCACATATAACCCCTTCCCCCATTTCCTTCCTTCCTTACTCTCTGTGCTTGTTTTAAATGTCCTCTGGGTACTTTCTTGTATCTCACAGGTTTTGTACAAAGAAAATTTGGGGAAAGGAATCCCAACACCTGTCACTCCAGAGATGGAGAGAGTCAAACGCAATCAAGAGAACTTTAGCTCGGTATTTCTTAGGGGGCCAAAAAAAAAAAAAAAAAACCCTTAATTTTATTTAAAATAATAACACCTTACAAATGTAAAATTACTAAATTCATATAATGAAAATAATGATACCAAATATTACCTCAGTTTTCAACCTGAATCTAATTTAGTATTTAGTTCTGGTGTGAAATTTTAACTGTGTTTTCTCTAAAACATAGATATTTATCACTTTCTTTAAAAACCTGTAATACTCTGTGTTTTCTTACTCCATTCCTCCTTTAATAACAGTAGGTGTTTCTAACTGGTGTGACACAGTCAAAAGTAAAATCTAACAAACACCCTTTCAAAAGGACAATGTTAATTAGAATTTTATTTGTATTTATTGTGGCTGTTTAATGTATTCTTTGTGTTTGCAGCTTTTCTTTCTTTAAGGTTTTTTTTTCTATGTTTAGATGTTTATTTTTCCATAAGTTTGGGAGGTACAGGTGGTATTTGGTTCTTTAGTGGTGATTTGTGAGAGGTTCTTTAGTGGTGATTTGTGAGATTTTGGTGCACCCATCACCCGAGCAGTATACACTGCACCATATTTGTAGTGTTTTATTCCCTCGCCTCACTCCCACTCTTTCCTGCAAGTCCCCAAAGTCCACTGTATCATTCTTATGCCTTTGCATCCTCATAGCTTAGCTCCCACATATCAGTGAGAACATACAACGTTTGGTTTTCCATTCCTGAGTTACTTCACTTACAATACTAGTCTCCAATCTCATTAGAGGTCACTGTGTTTGCAGCTTTTCTTAAAAGAATGTCATTCTTAAACATTTTCATTCAAAGACAACACAGCAATTCACAGTAAATATAATTTACTTGTCTCGGCTATTTTTTGTAGGCTATGTAAGATATAAATTAAAATTTTTCCTTTGGAAAACTTTCAGTATCATTGAAAGCTAGTATTATTTAGCTTTCAACATTTATTCTTTATTTTGTTCCCCCAAACCTACCTGTCTCTCTCTCCCCTCTTTCTTTGGTTCCCTAATTTAATGTTACCAACAACTCATGGATATTAATTTCAATTAGTTTGAATGCTATTTGATACTCTGGTCTTTGAGAGAAGGCCTACATAAGTCAAGCCACTCCTGCTGGCAGCCTGGCAGCTGTGTTTTACTGATGTCTTTTAGAGACAGACATCCTGTGTGTGACTAAATGTCCAAAGGGGATCTATAGTTAACTCTATTTTTAGAAGTTATTGAGGTACTTCATCATAAAAACAACAATAAAAATACTTTTAGGCTGTTTTTTTAGGTTAAGTCTACCTAAAAGATGGGTCCAGGTTGATTTGTTTGTTGGTTTTGTGCACACAGATATTGTACAAAGAGAACTTGAGCAAGGGGACTCCCCTACCTGTCACTCCTGAGATGGAGCGAGTCAAACTCAATCAAGAAAACTTTAGCTCGGTATTTGGGAAAAAGCTCTTTAACTCCATATTAAAAAATAATAATTTCTACAAAACAGAACATCTCACTGTTCATCCCTTTATAATAATCAATTTAACAAAATTTTTTTTAATCACATCAACTGAATCCTTCTGTTTTCCAGATCTCCTACTCACCGTTTAATTCTAACATTTTATACTTTCTATAATAGTCCCTTAAAACCTTTTCTTTCCTTCTCTTTTCATCTTTATGTTGTTGGGACTGTTGAAGTTAATTGATTTCCAGAAAAGAAAAACCAAACACTAAAGCTCTTATTTACTTGGAACTCTTTTTATCTGATGTTTCTGGGTTAGAGATGCAAGAAGATACTGGACTTGAAGCCACATGTAGAAATGGTGGCTCTTCCTTAGGAACAGGTATCATCTTAACATAGACCCTATTCAGATAAACAGTAGCACCAAGAAAGAAAATTGCTCCATATTGAAACCAAAAGAAATCTTATTTTGGGCCAGGCACGGTGGCTCACACCTGTCATCTCAGCACTTTGGGAGGCCGAGGCAGGCAGATCACTTGAGCCCAGGAGGTCGAGACCAGCCTAGGCAACATGGTGAAATTCCATCTCTGCTAAAAATAGAAAAAATTAGCCAAGCGTGGTGGCACGTGCCTGTAGTCCCAGCTACTTGGGAGGCTGAGGTGGGAGGTTCGTCCGAACCCCAGGAAGTCAAGGCTGCAGTGAGCCGTGATCGTGCCACTGTACTCCAGCCTAGGCAACAGGAGTGAGACCCTGTCTCAAAAAAAAAAAAAAAAAGAAAGGAAGAAAGAAATCTTATTTATTTTGATACTTATTCAAAACAAGCCATTTCATGAATAGAAATCCAGGCCTTCTGATTTTTTTTTTTAATATACAAATCAGATCATGAGCTTATATTTAATGTTATTTTCTCTTTTATTAATATTGTTGCTGAAAAACTCTAACACAAAAATTATTATTTGTGTATTATACACAACTCTGAAGCTTCTATATCAAGACCTTAGGTTCACTTATACCTGTGATGGAGAATCAAATGTCATTAGGAAAATTTAGATGGATTTTTTTCTGGGGAGTGGGAATTAATCCAAAATATTTTTAACTGTCAGTTTAAATATATTCTAAAAGTTTGATTCTTTGACATAATTAGATCAGTAACTTTCTTTGGTCCCACTGTCTTTTTGTTCTGTTTTGTTTTTTAATTACTATTCACTAACCTTCAATTTTGTTAAATTTTTAATGTTAATATGTCTTTTGGAATATTCATCGTTTTCCCTGTGGGTTATAATTATTATTCCTTTTATTGAAAAGTTTGCAACAATTTTCAAAATTATTTTCTAATTATTTTCTTCTATACTACAGTAAGTATATTATTGTTTGTATCTATTTGAAACCTTAATGATCCTGATGATCCTGGACTTTTTTTAAAGTAACCATTTGTGTTAATTTTTACACAGATTGCATTTAGGCAAAATTGCCCAGTGGTGCATAAGCCTATTAGATACTGTGAAAAATAGACAGTGCCACATATTGAACCTTTATACTTGACCATCTCTCTCTACAACTTGAACTTAATGACAAAGACCAAATTGCCATATTGCATAGATTTGGCCTGTGCCGCCCCACCCCGTCGCGGGGACGGCGGGGGGCGAGGGGGCACCGGGGGCCTCCCACTTATTCTACACCTCTCATGTCTCTTCACTGTGCCAGACTAGAGTCAAGCTCAATATTTGTTAGACTGTAAGACAAACGTTTTTTGTAGAGAAAATACTTGCTAATCTAACTTAAGCAATTTTTCTATTGTACACTGAGTATTTTAGTGGTCTTAGGAAATTATTTGTATTTTTTTCCTTAATTCCTGGCACAGGAAATAAATATTTATATTCAAGTTACAATAAAAAGATGAATATCAAATACACTGATATTTCACTAAGGAAATACAAAACATGTTCTCACCCAGGTCTGTGCCTGAACAGAGAGGTTGACTTGTTGAATTTGTCTTTTCTGTCTGACGTCTGTAGTTTTATACCAGGTTCCCCACAAGGTAGATGAAAGGGCTGTTTTGACTGCTCTTGTTTTTTCTGGATGCTTTCTTGTGTCATACAGGTGTTGTATAAAGAAAACGTTGGAAAAGGGATTCCAATCCCCATCACTCCAGAGATGGAGAGAGTCAAACACAATCAAGAAAACTTTAGTTCGGTATTTAAAAATAAAAAATTCCTTTAACTATTTAAAAAAAATTTTAAAAAGATTAATGGCTAGATTTAAAAAATCTAATCAACTCATCCCAATAAAAAATTTGACCTGTCTTTTTCCCAACTTAATGCTGCCATTTCCTATGAATCAGTTTTCCCCATTTTGGTAAAACATTAATATAATCATTTAACTTAATAAAAAAAGTGTTCAGTATTATATTCCTGCTTTTATAAATGTAACATTCTCAGTGTCTAAGCATCCACATTTATACTGCTTTGGCAAATTTGATCTGAACCTAAAGCTTAAACAAATGTATTTTGCGAAGATCCAACTATTAGCCTCGTTTCTTATTCTAACCTTTTCTATCTCTACTGTTACTTGTACAGATATTTTGAAGTGTTTTTTTTAGCACCTTGTCATTGCTCTCCATTTGCCTTAAACCATCGTTGTTCTCAATATGTTCACCCAAACTAAAAATTAAATACTTTGACTTCTTTTGAAAGTGAACAAAAGAAGAGTTGCGTGTATGTGTCTCCATATACACAATGTTTGTAAAACCCAAATATCCCTATGTGATTAATAGCATTTTCAAATCAAAAGTAACTTCCTTGGTTTTTATTTCTGTCTCTTGTCTGTTTCTACTTTTTTTCCCTCCTTGTAACAAGGTGGGAAAGACTAATTGCTCTCTTTCATGGTTGCTCAGTGCTGCAGAGATTAGTTCAAACAATGAAAATAACAACCTTTCTTTTCCTATTTCTTAGTTTTTGCTGCTCTTTCCTGCATTCCTTTGCTTTTGAAGATGTCTTTAGGCTCAAACAGGTTGAGTCTAAAAGCTTCTGGTATTTCTCTTCCTCTAACTTACTCTCTTCCCCCCTCCCTTCCCACTCCCAACTGCTCCAAAGCAGGGGGAAAATGACTGATTGCTTTTTTTTGTTCTGGATGCTTTCTCATCATACAGGTGCTATACAAAGAAAACCTGGGGACAGGAATTCCAATCCCCATCACTCCTGAGATGCAGAGAGTCAAACACAATCAAGAAAACCTTAGCTCGGTATTCTGGAAAGAAAGGGGAAAAATGCCACTTAACGTCAGAATTAAACTGATCTTTACATTTATTTTTGTTTTAAGCCCATTTCCCTTCTTTGCTTCTAATATATCTTATATTACAAAAGGATATACTTTCCCATTTCTATAATACAGTTAATGTCAATTTTTTACTTCATCTGGTATTTACAAACATGTTTTAAAAATAATGTTTCCATTTGTGTGGATAACAACACCGAGTTCTAACAGTCTCAAATCCTTATGTGATTGTTTAGGAGGCACTGTACTCACAAAAATGAAAAAAAAATAACATGGATAACTCTTGACAGCCTTTCCTCAGCAGCTGAGGTCCCTGCTTCTCTAGAGGGTGCAGATTCCCTATCCCAACAACAGCTTCCACTAAAGTAGTTGGTGGCATTTTGTCAGCATATAACTTCTGGCTCTGGATGGCTGTGTTTTTTCCTCATCCTTAAAACGTCCCAAGAAATGAAATGTTACTCATGGTTGTTTTTCTGGATGCTTTCTTATTGCACAGGTGTTATACAAAGAAAACATGGGCAAGGGAACCCCTTTACCTGTCACTCCCGAGATGGAAAGAGTCAAACACAATCAAGAAAATATTAGCTCGGTACTTTGGCAAGAAAAGAAAAAAACTACTTACTTATTTAATGATTTTGAAAACTTTCATGATTTAAAATAATATATATTAATCCTACTTTTTAAAAACAACTTAAATTTTGTGAATTTCTTTAGCAAATTTATCCTTTTTTCCTTTGGGCTACTTCTAGCCTAACACCATTCCCATTTCTATAATACAGTTAATTTCAATTTTTTATTTCATCTGGTATTTTCAATCTTTTTTAAAAATAATGAGTTTTTCCGTTTGTGTGCATAACAACACTGAGTTCTAACTGTCTCAAATCCTCATGTAATTATTTAGGAGGCATGGTACTCACAAAAAAGGAAAAAAAAAAATAACATGGATAACTCTGACAGCCTTTCCCCAGCAGCTGAGGTCCCTGCTTCTCTAGAGGGTGCAGATTCCCCATCCCAACAACAGCTTCCACTAAAGTAGTCGGTGGCATTTTGTCAGCATATAACTTCTGGCTCCTTGGACAACTGTGTTTTTTCTTAACAAGGAAGCTGACCTTACCCTTAAAACCTCTCAACAACAAATGAAATGTTACTCATGGTTGTTTTTCTGGATGCTTTCTCATCGCACAGGTGTTATACAAAGAAAACATGGGCAAGGGAACCCCTCTACCTGTCACCCCCGAGATGGAGAGAGTCAAACACAATCAAGAAAATATTAGCTCGGTACTTGGGCAAGAAAAGAAAAAAACTACTTACTGACTTTAAAAACTATTTCATGATTTAAAATAATACATATTAATCCTATTTTCTAAAGACAACTTACTTAAATTTTGTGAACTTCTTTCTTTAGCAAATTTATCCTTTTTTCCTTTGGGCTACTTCTAGCCTAACACCATTTCCATAATACAGTTAATTTCGATTTTTTATTTCATCTGATATTTTCAATCATTTTTTAAAAATGAGTTTTTCCATTTGTGTGGATAACAACACTGAGTTCTAACAGTCTCAAATCCTCATGTGATTGTTTAGGAGGCACCATACTCACAAAAATGAAAAAAAATAACATGGAAAACTGACAGCCTTTCCCTAGCAGCTGAGGTCCCTGCTTCTCTAGAGGGTGCAGATTCCCCATCCCAACAACAGCTTCCACTAAAGTAGTCGGTGGCATTTTGTCAGCATATAACTTCTGGCTCCTTGGACGACTGTGTTTTCTTAACAAGGAAGCTGACCTTACCCTTAAAACCTCTCAACAAATGAAATGTTACTCATGGTTGTTTTTCTGGATGCTTTCTCATCGCACAGGTGTTATACAAAGAAAACATGGGCAAGGGAACTCCTTTACCTGTCACTCCCGAGATGGAGAGAGTGAAACACAATCAAGAAAATATTAGCTCGGTACTTGGCGAGAAAAGAAAAAAACTACTTACTGATTTTAAAAACTACTTTCATGATTTAAAATAATACATATTAATCCTACTTTTTAAAGACAACTTAAATTTTGTGAATTTCTTTAGCAAATTTACCCTTTTTTCCTTTGGGCTACTTCTAGCCTAACCCCATAATAACAAGGTTGCTTTAATCCATAAAGTTCTAATATCAAGAAGTAACAGATTTTCCTATAAAACATCTTTTTGCTTCTCTCTCCCCAAACTTACTTACTCTCTATCCACTACCCCCAAGGTCTCTTTGTTTTAGATATGCTTGAAATTTAGGATGGGTATGTGTGGGGTGGTAGAGTAGGTCCAATGGGGCTCTTTCTTAAATATGATTTTGTTGTGTTTTTGTGTCAATGACTTCAGGTTCTAATTTACCCTGTCAGATTTGGACAAAGAGACCTTGGGAAAAATAATCCCTGATCCCCTCCTTCAAGAATAATGATATAAATTATGATCCAATAGTAGTTTTGGCAATTGATTATCAATTTACTTAAAAATGAAAGTGTCACCAGAATGGCTTTTTGTTCTACCAATTTTCGTTTTTTGTTGTTGTTCTTTAGTTTTACTGTAGTCTTTAACTGCAAACTTTAGTAAACCATTTCCTGTAAGCTTGTGCTCTATGACATTATATATGGTTGTAAATTACCCAGGGATTGAGGTTTGCAGGGGGACTTCAGCTTTCAGTAGCAAACAACCTTGTGGTGTCCACATTTCCACTGTCTGTAGGTTTCTCCAGTACTTGAGTACAGTGCTTCTAAAACATTAGCACACATCAGAATAACATGCAGGGTTTGTGAAGCCAGATTGCTGGGTCCTGCTCTAGTTTCTCATTCTGTAGGTCTGTTATAGAGGGGGCCAGAGAATTTGCATTTTTAACAAGTTCTCATTACTGACCTTGCTGTCCAAGGACCCCACGTTGAGAATCACTATTTCAACAGAATTCTTCCTCTTCAATGTCATTTCCTAAATTTCCCACGTTTCCAAGAATGACACTGAGGGCAGATACCGAGGTTGAGGATTTATCACGATGTGTTACTATGTTTCTCATTTTCTACTGATTTACCATGACTGACAGTGATACAAGAGCCAAAAACCTTATTCCTTAATGATAAGCTGGATGCTGTATGAAACTAAAGCAAGAGGCAGAGCATAGAGGATAACAAAGAAAAAGAGGGTAGGGGAAACCCTTTGCTTTGTCTGAGGGCCTACAGTTTTATTGGTATGTCTATGAGAGTTTAAGTGCTGCAAAACAGTCCAGTAAAAAAAACAGCTGCTGTGGGCCAGGCGTGGTGGCTCACGCCTGTAATCCCAGCACTTTGGGAGGCCAAGGTGGGCAGATCACAAGGTCAGCAGTTCAAGACCAGCATGACCAACATAGTGAAACCCCATCTCTCCTAAAAAATACAAAAATTAGCCGGGCATGGTGGTGCATGCCTGTAATCCCAGCTACTCAGGAGGCTGAGGCAGAAGAATCACTTGAACCTGGGAGGCGGAGGCTGCAGTGAGCAGGGATCGTGCCATTGCACTCCAGCCTGGGTGACAGAGCAAGACTCTGTCTGTCTCAAAAACAAAACGAAACAAAAGAAAAACAGCTGATATATTAGGAGCAGCCTCAACCTTCTCAGTGTGATTGAAGCTCATGCCTGTAACTCCTGTTTAGATCATCTCTCAGGGGCTTGACATTGAGAGACTAGCAGTAAAATGATGGTGGTTTCTCATCCTTTTGAGGAACACCACAGATCTCTCTTGCAGTCCTCAAGGGTTTCAGGGCAGGGGCCTATCCTGGAAACATTGTGTCTTGCTGTAACTACACTTAACTTCCTTAGGAAACATACTACTTTCCATCTAACCTGATTGCCCAAATGGTTTGGGGCCCTAAAGATAATCAAAAGTTATCTGTACCATTTCCTTTTTTTGGTAACTGTAACTCTTTTTCTTTTTGGCTTTTTGGATCCATTGGATTCGCATAGGTTTTGTACAAAGAAAATGTGGGGAAAGCCACCCCAACCCCTGTCACTCCTGAGATGCAGAGAGTCAAACGCAATCAAGAAAACATTAGCTCGGTATTGTCTTGAGAAACAAAAGTGCTTTTAATTTTGCAAAATAACTCTTGCAGTTTGGCCTGCTCCTAACCCTGTCCCAGGTTAAAAACAAACAAAATGCCAGTTACATTTGCATCTGCTCTAAATATCACACTACATTTACTGTAGCCGTTAACTCTTTTTAAGCTTTCTTCTTGAGAGGTGTTCTCACTAATAGTAATAGATTAAACACAGCGTTTTCCCCCAACTTGCAATATAATTAATAGTGATTATTACCTCGTAGTGACTTTCGGGCACGACTTTGTATCTCACAGGTGTTATACAAAGAGAACCTGGGGAAAGCAACCCCCACACCCTTTACTCCTGAGATGGAAAGAGTGAAACGCAATCAAGAAAACTTTAGCTCGGTATTTTAGAAAGGAAAAATAAATCCTTAAAATCTTAACAGCCCTGGCAAACATGGTTATACCACTAATTTATCTTACAGTTTTCCAAAACTTTTGTGTATCTCTAAAAATTCTTCCTTGTCCACTTAAAAACAACAAACCAACCCCACGAGGTCACAGTGATTTTACTTCTTTCTTAAACTTTTGCTTCCTACCATAACATTTTAATAGCTTTACCTTCAGTGTGATATAACTGAGCCATAACATGAGCCGTAACACCAGCTAAATGATGATTTTCAGACCTGGTTTTCTGCTGTCTGATGCCTGGATGCTCTTTTGGCTTCCCTAGGTATTGTACAAAGAGAACATGAGAAAAGCAACTCCGACACCTGTTACTCCAGAGATGGAGAGAGCTAAGCGCAACCAAGAAAACATTAGCTCGGTATTTTCTAGGACTGAAAAGAAATAGTGCAACAACTTGGAAAATAACATTTTAACATCATAAAAACACGCCTTTCTCATTCAACTGAAAAACACTAAAAAGAAAGAGAAAAATGCAACATCTTGGAAAGTAACGTTTTAACACCATAAAAATTTGCACTTATTCAACTGAAAATTTACACTAAAATTGACATTAACTGTGCTTTTACATTCCAAACCATCATACTAAACATAACAAGTTAATTGCCAATGTTTTCCTTCCCCTATACTTTACTTGGGGTAGTTCTACATAACCAACTATAACAAATTTACTTCTAACATCCTCAATCTTCTGCTCTCCTTTAGTTTTAAGATACTTTATGACATGGGTAATACTCTGAAACGGATGCCTTCTTTGGATATATTTTGGGGTTTTAATGTCTGGAGGACTTTGATTTCTATATTAGCATACTGGTTTATGAAGTCTGGACATAACCTAAGGAAAATAATCAGTTGTTTTAAAGGACAGTTCTTTCAAATTCCCTTCAATATCAGATTTAGAGCCAAATACCATCGAATATGTTGATGCTGTAATTCCTAGCAAATTTCAAGAGGTCACTTTTTCTTTTCAAAATTATACCGTGCCCCTTCTTTGAAAATGAGTTTCATTTTCGAAGTCAAAAGTCCTTTCTCTTCCGCTGGCGGGCCCTCCTGGTCCCCAGATTAGCCTGTTCCAAAGTTGGTCATGTGTCTCACTGGGCCCCTTCAGTTGACCCAAGCGTCCCTCACCAGCTCCTATCCATCTCTATCTGCTGGAAAGGCTTTGAGGTTTCAGATTTAGGACAGCACCACTCATTCATGGTCTCTCCTCCATCAGGTTCTTTATTCTGATAGCTTCCGGAAACAAATACAAGGCAAAGCTGCTTACGTATTGGATACCCCCGAGATGAGACGGGTGAGGGAGACCCAACGGCACATCTCAACGGTGAGTCAGGAATTCTTTAGGATTGGCTGGCTGCCTGTCGGAATGTGTAAAAAGGGATACAGTCACACCATCATATTTTCATAAAGCAAATTCATGACATTTCAGGTGAAATATCATGAAGACTTTGAGAAACACAAGGGTTGCTTCACACCAGTGGTGACAGATCCTATCACTGAACGAGTAAAGAAGAACATGCAGGACTTCAGTGACATTAACTACCGAGGTATTCAGAGGAAAGTGGTAGAAATGGAACAAAAACGGAATGACCAAGATCAGGAGACTATTACAGGTAACCGAGCCTGGGTTGGGGGAGGGGATTAACTTTAAGTGAGGGGGTAGAAGAACAAAAGTAGCATTATCTACATCAAGTCAAAATATAAAGGACTTCAATCTGTTTTTTTAGGGGTGCAAGAAAGCTCCTATTATCTCATAGTTTACAAAGCTGATTTCTACCTTATCTTTGTTCTCCTCTGAGGTGAAGACATGACCCAGAACCTAGGCTGGAATAAGTGTGATTCAATCCTTTGGTGGTTGTTAAAATTCATGCCTTGGTTTTCAAGTTATGGGAAAACTCCAAGAACACTTGTTCTGATCACTGGTTTCCCTTTCAGGTTTACGTGTCTGGCGTACTAATCCTGGTTCGGTTTTTGACTATGATCCAGCAGAAGACAACATCCAGTCCCGAAGCTTACACATGATTAATGGTGTGTTATGCTGAAAAAGGCTTACAACATAAACATCACCATTTAGTACGGTAGAGTCAATGACATTCCTTTGGGCTCTGAAGTTCCTTCCCTCCAGAGTTTTCCATTTTCTGAGCTGCCCATTTGGCAAAAAATGCCTTGTTAACTAGTGAGCAAAACTTACTTTCTAGATAAGCTCAAGTTAGAAAAAATTTTGTTTCACCGCCTCAGTGCATGTCTCCCATTATTATCATTTCTAACTTTTTTTCCAAAGAAAAAACAGTAGTAAATCTTTCTATTGGAGAAATAATGAAAATACATAGGCAAAAGGAAGAGAAAGGATTTGACCTGTAGGAACTTCCTGAGCTCTACTGCATCAAGGAAGTTTATTCATTACACAAAGCAGGCTGTACAACTTTATTCCTTCTATTCATGTTAAAAAGCAGAATACTAGCCTGGAAAAGAGAATGAGACCCCTTCTCTACAAACAGTAAAAAAAAATTAGCCGCGAGTAGTGTTGTACACCTGTAGTACCAGCTGTTCAGGGGGCTGAGGTGGGAGGATAGCTTGAGCCTAGGAGGTTGAAGCTGCAGTGAGCCGTGATTGTACCGCTTCCCTTCAGCCTGAGCAACAGAGACCCCATCTCAAAAAAAAAAAAAAAAAAAAAAGGATATTATGTAGAGACAGTCCTCAAAGGATTTGTACTCCAGTTTTCTGATGAAGACACAGAAGTAAATCTATGGTTGCATTCTGACATGTGCAATTTTAAAGGTCTGCCCATGGTATTTTGGGAACACAGAGAAAGACTCTAAATTGATTTGCAGTTAGGGAGGACTTTCTGGAGAAGTTAAAGATGGAGTCTGAATGTGAATATTACTATTTATTCATTTTGGTGAGCCAGGAAAATTAGCAGGGTGGAGGGGAGATATTATAAATAGACTCTTGGATTTGAAACCTGGCTGTACAACTTCACTGTTCCATGACCTTTGGTCATGTACTTAAGCTCTCATCTGTAAAAATAAGAAAGACAAACCTACATCAGAATAACTGTGAGGGTTTGACCCATGAGAAAGTACTTAAAACCATGCTTGGCAAAGATAACAATAACTGAGATTCAATTACTGTTAGGCATTGGTACCATAGAAATTTCATGTTTGCTACATCTCCCCCAACTGCATCTCTCCCAGTCCAAGCTCAGCGCCGGAGCCGGGAGCAGTCACGATCTGCCAGTGCACTGAGCATCAGTGGGGGTGAGGAGAAGTCTGAGCATTCAGAAGCGCCAGACCACCACCTTTCGACTTACAGCGACGGGGGTGTCTTTGCAGTCTCAACAGGTACAAGTGCATGGCGCTGACTCTGGCAGTCCCAAGTGGCCAGCTCATTGATGGTTACTATAAGAGATGCTTTGAGTACAAAAACAAATTTAAAAATTTTTCATCCTTTCCTTTAATGAGAAAAGACTAGAATTGTGGAGGGTTGCATGAAGTTAGATGTTTCATTTTCTTTGATTTCTCTTTTTGAAAATCATTCCAAGTTGGGGGAAAAAGACATCACTCAGCTGCTAAACACAGATTAAAGGATACCTAGCCATTTTTCTTCTTAGAAAGAATTTCCCCCCTTCTTTTCAGCTTACAAACATGCAAAAACCACAGAGCTCCCACAACAACGATCATCTTCAGTTGCTACCCAACAGACAACGGTATCTTCCATCCCATCACATCCATCTACTGCTGGAGTAAGTGAATAACAACTCACTTAAATAAATTATTCTTAATTTTTGATATGTGCAAACATGATTATAAGTATTAGGTATTACAGTCTTTTTTTTTTTTAACCAAACCTTCTATTTTATATAATGCTTTTATTACGTTTCATATTAATGATATCAGAAAACTTTCATTATCAAACTCAAATTAATGAAATGCATTATTCAATAACTTAAAAAAAAAAAACCCAAACCTAGAGCAAAGCATCAGTTTTGGCTCATTGGTCTCACCTACTATCTTAAACATTTGCTGGGCATAGTGAATCATGCCTATAATGCCAGCACTTTGGGATGCTGATGCAGGAGGATTGCTTGACCTCAAGAGTTTGGGACCAGCCTAGGCAATATAGTGAGACTTCATCTCTACTGAAAACCAAAAAATTAGCCAGGTGTGGTGGCGCATCTATAGCCCCAGCTACTGAGGAAGTTGAGGTGGGAGGATTGCTTGAGCCTGGAAATTGAGGTTGCAGTGAGCCATAACTGCACCACTGTACTCCAGCCTGGATGACAGAGGGAGACCCTGTCTCAAAAAACAAGAATGTATAGATGTATGCAATGTGCCCACATATATACATGCCTTATCTTAGATCTCCCCTATTAATATATATAGAAATGGTAAGCCAAATCATCTTCACAGTTCACCAGACTACTTCACAACTCTTAGTTTAAAACCCTGGATCTCATTCATAATATCCTCAAAAGCCTAATACTTTAGGATTGATATGAACAATCTTTGTATGAAGACAACTGTCTTTACTAAATGACATACAAGAAGGTCTAAATAAGTGTTAGACCTATTATATTTAAGGAAGGGAATATTGTAAAGTTCTAATTTTCCCTGAAATAAACCAATGCATTCAATTCCAATATAAATCCCAATAGCATTTAAAAAAACTGTGCTAACCCTAAAATTTGAAAAAGATGCAAGGATAATCAAGTAAAATTTGAAAATGATAATACTTAAGGACTCAACTAAAAAAGAACAAAACATACTATAAAGCTATTAAAATTAAATATGGATTTAGCATGGCAATAGATACAAAAATAGATGAAGTCCAGAAACAGACCCTAAAAGAATTATAAATCAGCAGGAAAGGAGTAAGTTATTTAATTATATGATCTGAGGTAACCAGTTATCTATTTAGTAAAATAATAAAATTAGATACCCATCTCAAAGCATAAACTGTAGCTGTACCAAAGATTTAGATGTAAAATACAAAACTGTAGAAGTTCAAAGAATAATAGAGAATACTTTTTATTTTTTATTTTTAGAGACAGGGTTTCACTCTATCACCCAGGCTGCAGTGTGGTGGCACGATCACAGCTCACTGCAGTCTCGACTTCATGGACTCAAGCAATCCTCCAGCCTCAGCCTCCAGAATAGCTAGGACTACAGGCATATATGCCATTCCAGGCTATCTTTTTTTTTTTTTGGTAGAGGCTAACTATGTTGCCCAGGCTGGTCTCGAACCCCTGGGCTCAAGCCCTCTGCCTGCTTTGGCCTCCCAAAATGCTGGGATTACAGGCATCAGCCACTCAGCCCGGCCACAATAATTTTAAAATATAAAGGGGAAAGCCTTCCCAGGCAAATTCCAAAATCTAGAAGTATAAAAGTCTGGCCAATTTGATCATAAAATTTTAAAACAAACATGTCAGACTGGGAGAAAACATTTACAGCATACATAGCAAAAATATTTATTAATATTGAAAAAGAATAAAGAACTCTAAAATTCACTGATAAATTATTCCCCTCGCCCTCAAAATAGGATTTGGAAGACTAAGAATAGATAATTTATGGCAAAATAAATATAAATGGCCAACAAAAAAAGGTGTTCACCATGACTAGTAACAAGAAATATAAAAAGTGCTAGTAACGAGGAATATAAAAATAAGATAAAGTACATAATACAAAGTATCAAATTGAATCAAATATCATATTGTATCATATTCGAACATTTTAACAGAAAACTTAAAAAATTAGGTCAGGAATAGTGGCTCACACCTGTAATCCCAGCACTTCAGGAGGCTGAGGTGGGAGGACTGCTTGAGTTCAGGAGTTTAAGACCAGCCTATGCAACAAGGCAAAACCCCATCTCTATTTGTAAAATTACTTTATATATATATATGTATAAAATAAGTTTAAACACACATGCCATTTGACCTAAAACTTTCACCTTTTTCAAAAGCTTTTTCTTCAGAAATTATTTGCCCAAAGATAAACGCTAGGATGCTCATTATAGTGTAAGAAAAAATGGTGACAATTAAATGTCCAGAAAAATGAAAATGGCTGAATAATTCATGATATTACTAAAATGTGAAATTCTCTGCAGCAGTCAAAAAGGGTAAGATACAGCTATATTTACATGGAAAGACTTCCAAGCTATATTAAATGGAAAGAACAAATCACAGTATTATTTATAGTAATGTTCCACTTATGCAAAGGGGAAAGGAAATCTATTTGTGAATTTGAATATATGCATGTGTATTTCAAAATGCAAGAAAAAACCATATAGGTTACATCCAAAACTACTAACCAGTGGCTGCTCCTAGGAAGAAACTTTTGATATTATCACTTATTATATACCTCCAAATTATTACAATTTTAACACTGTGGAGGACAGCTTTGAGAAACTTTTACTACTCGTATGCTCCCAAATTCCCAGAGTGAAAGATGACATGCAATAGTGCTATGGGTTTTCAAATTCTTCTCTAAAATACAAGACTGACCTCTTCAAAAGGTAGAAAAAGGCCATAAATAAAATTAGCATATTCTCTTTTCTGTCAGTACACACACACGCACATGTGCACACACACACAATTTCATGCATACATAACTTAGTATGAAGTTCATACTTTAAAGTGTACAATTCAATGATTTTAAGTTTTTTTCAACCATCACCATAATCTAATTTTAGAATACTTTCATCACCATAAAAACAACTGTGTATTCAAAACTCTTCTGGTGAATTAAAAACAAACAAACAAATGCTGGTGCCCATTGGCATTCATTCTCCATCCCCAACTTACCCCTTTCTGCCCCATCCAATCCTAAGTATCCATTTCCTGTCACTATATTATTTGGCTACCTGAGACATTTCATATAAATAAAACCATACAATATACTGACTTTGGTGCATGGCTTCCTCTACTTTTGAAGTTCATCCATGTTGTATCATGTATTAGTACTTCATTCTTGTTACTACCCAATAATAGATCTGTATGGATATACCACATCTTGCTATGCATTCATCAGCTGGTGGGCATTTGTTTCCACTTTTTGGCTATTATGAATAATGCTGCTATGGACATGGATGTACAAATTATTGTGCAGACCTATGTCTTCATTCTTCTTGGGTACACACCTAGGAGTGGAATTTGCTGGGCCATAGGGTAATGCTGTATTTAACATGTGGTAACTGCCAAATTCTTTTCCAAGGTGGCTGCACTCTTTTCCACTTCCACCAGTGGTTTATGAAGGACCCAATTTCTCCACATCCTTTCTAACATCTGTTATTGTCTGTCTTTTTTATTATCACCATTCTGGCATGTGTGAAGGGGCATCTCGTTGTGGTTTTAATAATTTGCATTTTCCAGATGACTAATTTTGAGCATCCTTTTGTGTGCTTTTTGGCTATCTGTCTATCTTTTTTGGAGAAATGTCTATTCATATCCTTTGCCTCTTTTGGTGGGGGAAGGCATTGAGTTGTAGGAGCTCTTCATATGTTCTGGATATTAATTGCCTATCAGATACATGACTTGCAAGTATTTCCTATTTTGTGGGTTCCTTTTACTTTGTTGATGGTTGCACATTCTCTTTTGTTCAACTTAAGTTTGTGGAGTCAGTCATGAGAGATCTTACAAATAGTTGTGTGTTAACTGTTGTAAATCCAACATATAATATTTCCCCTTCTTCCATCCCCACGAATAGAAAATCTTCCGTGCCATGTATGACTATATGGCTGCTGATGCAGATGAGGTGTCCTTCAAGGATGGAGATGCCATCATAAATGTTCAAGCAATTGATGAAGGTTGGATGTATGGCACTGTGCAGAGGACTGGCAGGACCGGAATGCTCCCAGCCAACTACGTTGAAGCTATTTAGGCATTTCAAAGCATCACACTTGTCTGCACGACTTACAGATCCTGCAGTCAATGTTTCAGTTTAGACTCTCCACTGTTACCTAAGTTCTCAAGCTGCCTATGGTTTTTCTGTGTCAATGTGATTTATGGTAGTACCATCCTTTCTCCTTTGGGTTTTAAAATAAGTTGCAGAACAGACATTTTAAAAGCTTCTGCAATATTATTTCTGTGCCTAGTCTTTCTCCATTATGAACATGTTTTAACATTATTTCTTTTCTAAAACAGGGATTTTGAATATGCCAAACACATTAAAGGAAAAATAGCAGAGATGTTCACCTTTTCCTTGCTGACTGCGAATGCTTATTATTTCTAATTCAGTTCTGAAATTATAAACTTATAATCAAAACAAACCAGCAACTAATAAAACCTCTAATTCTGCAACACTCTGTGGATGGAATGAGCATTATTTATTTTTAATGGTTTTAATATCTACCTATAAAAATTTAATGAAGCAAATTCTACATAAAATTACTAAAAAATTATCTAAATTTAAAAAATGTACTGTTACGCATAAGAGTAGACATTCTCAAAATTCTATCTATACTTGCATTCAGCAAGCTTCTATTACAGTTTTAAGAACATCTGTGGACTCCAATCCTAACTTCAAGGGCATCTTTCCCATCTGTATCCAGTAGGATGGCAGCATGTGGCAAAGGCAAAGGGAGGAGAAGCAAACATAATGGTTTAATGTTTAAGTTTACAGACTGTTCTTCCTAGAAGGCAGATTAAGTCCCTGTAATTTCATAGCCGTAGTAATGCTGCCTCAAGCTTCTTAATGTGTCTGAGACTCATAGGGAGAAAATGCTCTTGCGAAGAGAGTGCACTCACTTGCGAATGACCAACGTACACCTCTATGCCAGGCACTGGGTTAGAGGCTGAAGCTCAAGTGAAGAACAAGAGACAGCTGATGCCCTTAGGGAATTTACAGACCCAAACAAAGGCAGATTATGCCTAACCATCCAAAAGGTGCCAGAGATTGCTACTCTCCTGCTCCCAAGTCTTCCACCTCGCCTTAAACTAGATAAAAATGCAAGTTAGGCAACAATCCTATTGTGATTTCCAACTCCCAAACTTTTAGAATACTAAAGTATATGCTATCTCCATTACAATGAGCCATTTTTTTGTTTGGAGAGTCTCGCTCTGTCGCCCAGGCTGGAGTGCAGTGGCCCAATCTCTACTCACTGCAACCTCTCCCTCCTGGGTTCAAGTGATTCTTGTGTCTCAGCCTCCTGAGTAGCTGGGACTACAGGCGTGCGCCACCACTCTGGGCTAATGTTTGTATTTTTAGTAGAGACAGAGTTTCGCCATATTGGCCAGACTGGTCTTCAACTCCTGACTTCAGGTGATCCAACCACCTCAGCCTCCCAAAGTGCGGGGATTACAGGCCTGAGCCACCGGACCTGGCCTGGCTGGTTTAGTTTTAAATTTCCTATTTACTTTATTGGTTTGCCAAGGCACACTTTGCAGTTGCTATTGCAAAGAAAAACAGAACTTTTGTCTCTTACAGATTTTTCTTTAAAGCCTGGAAAATGTTCAACATGCAGCTGGCTTTCCAAGATCCTTGGGTTCCATATCCACAGATTCAACCAACCATGAATCAAAAATATTCAGAAAAAAAAAAGATGATCACATCTGTACTGAACAGCTAGACTTTTTTTTTGTGATTAGTCCTTAAACAATACAGTATAACATATTTACATACATTTACATTATATTAGGTATTATAATCAAGAGATGATTTAAAGCACAGGTCCCGAGCCTTTCTGGCACTAGGGACTGGTTTTGTGGAAGACAATTTTTCCACACAGTGGGGAAGGGTGGGGAACGAAACTGTTCCACCTCAGATCAGGTGTTAGATTCTGACAAGGAGCACAAACCTAGATCCCTCACATGTGCAGTTCATGAAGAATTTACTGTGGCCAGTGAGCTGACAGGAGGCAGAGCTCAGGTGGTAATGCTTGCTCACCGGCCACTCAACCTCCTGCTGTACAGCCTGTTTCCTAACAGGCCATGGCCCCTTACCACTCCACAGCCCGTGGGTTGGGGAACCCTGATTTAAAGTATATGGGAGAATGTGCATAGGTTATATGCTAATATTAGGTCATTTTACACTAGGGGTTTTAACATCCACAAGGTGGGGGTGGTCCTGACACCAAATACCCCATAGATATTGAGGGATGACTGTATATATAAAAGTAGAGAATAATCCTACATCCACCAACTAGCCTCAAAAATTATCAACTCATGGTTAACCCTGTTTCCTCTCCACCAAACCAATGCACTCCTCCCATTACCTTATAACTTCCTTACAGTGAGTCTCATTATAGATTAGTCACCTTTCAGTGTGTATCTTATAAAGGACTCTTAAAACATTAATCACAAGAAAATTAACACACCTTAAAAACTGGCAATCAATATCCAATGTTCTAATCTTCCTGTCATCTGCTTGTGCTTGTTGGTCCAACGATACTAGGGAAGTCCTTTGTATATATCTCCACTACCACGTAGGCTGCAAAGAGCCATCTTCAAGAAACTATAAAAGGGAGAAATTAGGTCTACGGGTTACATCTCAACCAAATCTCACTCAAATGTATGAACTGTATTGTGTCCCACCCTCCCACCCCCAAATTCATGTTAAGTCCTAACCCCCAAGGCCTCAGAATGTGACCTTGGAAATAGAATCCTTGCAGATGCTGTTAATTCAGATGAGGCCCTAATCCAATGGCCTTGCTATCCTTATAAAAGGGAAATTTAGACAAATACACAGGCACATAGGGAGAAAGTCGTATGAAGATGGGAGACTGGGGAAATACCTCTACCTGTCAAAAATGGCCAGCACACCACCCCAGAAAGCTAGCTGGGGAGAGGTATGGGACAGATAACTTCCACACAGTCCTTAGAAGGAACAAACCCTGCTGATACCATATCTCAGACCTCTACTATTCAAAACTGAGACAATACATTTCAGTTGTTTAACTTATTAGGTTTGTGGTACTGTTACAGCAGCCCTAGGAAACTAATACAGTATCTTTCAACATCACTGTTTACCCTAATTGTTGTTGTTGTTGTTTTTTTCCTTAAAACTATGGAGCTTTTCTTCAGCTGCCACCAACATGCTTGGTTCTGCAGAGGAAGCTAAGGTCACGTTGGGGTAAGGCATTTACTTCATCTGGTGACTAGCCTGGCAGTGCCAGCTCTGCCCTCACCCACACCATGTGGACTGCCTCTCCAAGCTTGCCTGCATCTACTCAGCCCTTATTTGACGAAACCTCTCTTGTAACAAGTTCAATGAGAAACTGAACTCATTAACAACAACAACAAAAAAACCACCACCTCTGGATTTGGAAACCAGTGGAACCCATAAAACTATGCATAAATCAGAAAACCTCTGTGGTTAAAAAGCAGGCCATAAAAGGGGAAAAGGAAAAGGAACGGCTCACGTTTGTGGAGGAATATAACATACACTTTGTGGTATTTGAATTAAGCTATTCATACTCATTTCAGATCTCACGGAAACAACAAAACGAAAAACCGAAATGTAGCCAACAAAAACAAGTACCAGAGTTTAGTTTTTATAATTTTATTTCAGGTAAAAGTGCATTTCTTTAAAAATGTTTCAATATCCAGTTTCCATTGGCAAGTGATAACAGTTAACCCTCAATGATTCATGAAAAGTTTTACTGTGAATCAAACATAGAATTCTGCCCCCCCCCAACAGTCATAAAGAACCAGAAATAGTAACTGTTAAGTGTGCCTGCTTCAAACACTGTATAAAGCAGTGGTCCCCTAACCTTTTTTCAACAGGGACCAGTTTTGTGGAAGACAATTTCCACAGACAGAGGTGTTGGGGTAGATGGTTTCAGGATGAGACTGTTCCACCTCAGATCATCAGGTGTTAGATTCTCATAATGAGCGCACAACCTAGATCTCTTTGCATGTGCAGTTCACAATTGGGTTCACGCTCCTATGAGAATCTAATGCCACCCAGGGGTTTGAGACCCCTAGTATAAAGCATTACACAATCAAATAAAACCGACTGCACCATTATTTCCATTATTTGCAGGTAACTGAGGAATGAACAAGTACTTCTGTTAGGCTTCAACTTAGATCATTTTTAAGACTTATCAAATATAAATACTTTGTGAATGTAAAACTAAGCTTAGAGTTTACCAAATGATCGGGACAACAATATTATAGGGTTAATAAGACTGATTTGGCATCTACCACAACAATATTATAGGGTTAATAAGACTGATTTGGCATCTACCAGTCTTTTTCTAAGTGCTATCAGTCAGGTCTATCCACAGGAGGTAGTGCAGAAAGCAACTGATAATCACAGACCATCAAGGTCCCTTAACATCATGGCAAATACGTAACTATAGTTTGAGAGTTTAAGTAGGAAAAAGAAGTGTACTTATAAAGTACTAGTGTTTCCTAGTATCTGTAATTTGAGCAATAGTAAAACACGTAAGTAAAATCAAGAGAAGCCATTTTGGAAAATACAGGGGTAATAGAAATTAAGTAATCAAGACCTCACTCTGCCAGCTAGAAGCAAATAACTAAATTGACTAACATGCCATGTATGAGCAAAACCTTCCTCCATAAAAGGGATCGACAAACTCTTTAAAAGGCCAGACAGTATTTTGACTGTTGGAAGCCGTACAGACTCTGTTATACTACTAAACTCAGCCACTGTACCAGGAAAGCAGCTAAAGACAATGAGCACAGCTGTTCCAATAAAACTTTATTTCTGGATACCGAAATTTTAATTTAATACGTTTTCATGTGTCACAAAATATCCTCCTTCTTTTTTCACCATTAAAAAATGTAAAAATCAGTCTCAGCTCACAAGTAGTACAAAAAACAGGTGGCATGCTAGTTTACCAATCTGTGCTCTGTAAAAAACTCAGGAGTTAAGACTGCCATCCTTCAGTTTCTATACTCAAAACCAATTTTGCTCTTAATTGTTTTCTTTTGGAAACTTCCTATTCTATAAAAATAAAAAATTCTTTAGACACTTGTTAGCTATTCAATAATGTATCAAAATAATTGTTACACTATATTCTATTTTCAGTTCCATGACACTTTATTTTGAAGGTGATCTTCCTAGTTATATGTTGCTTATCCGTTTAAGAAACAAAGCTGACTTTTGTTGGAAATACTTATTAACTTACTGCTTTTGTGGGAGTATTACTAATGTATTTTAACATAATCCCTTGGGGTATTTATGAACATCAATTATAATACTGTGCTATGTACAGAACAGCTCTCAGAGACTATAGGCTATCAGCTGTTTCTGAAGTATACAGGAGTATATAGGACAGCTTGTCTCTCTACTAAACAGACTATGCATTAAAATTCCAGCTCAATCTGTCTTTTCCATTCTCTTCAACTCATCACTTCTCAGTGCATCAACTTCTATCAGCACATAAGCTTGCTGTCCAGTAAATTTAGCTTTATCTACAATTATAAATTGGCACACTGTGGCCAAAAATATTCCCTCTGCTACAAGTAGAGTACAAAAGTTACAGAGTTTTTTTTCTTACTTGTGACATCAACAATGGAAAATATTGTCTTCAATTTTTTAGGTAAGATGAAGGGTTATCTTTTATTCCAATGGTATTTACAGCTTACCATAACATATTTGGTTTTAACTGTTCTTTGGAGAAAGGAAGGCTTAGTATGTAAAGAAAAAAATGATTAGGACCACATTGGAAAATTTAACACTCTATTTCAGAACTGAGTAAATTCTCACAACTTTTATTAGACTACTATATTAAATATTTATAGATCTTCAAACTTCAATGATTTACATTTTAATGGCTACTTGCAAAGAGCAATATGTAAAGCCTAGCACATAACATACTTATTAACTGGACATCAGAAAGGACGAAACCCAATTTGTTTTACAGATCAAACTATCAATAAATTTTGATAAACAAATTTTTAAAACCTATTAACCTTCGGTTACATTTTCCTTAGTGCTTTCAGGGTAGTTCTTACAGATTATTTAAATATGTGAGGAAAATCTAACACCTTAACAGAATTCCAAGAAAAACTCACTTTTCGAGAATCATATTATTCAACTCTATCTTTCAAATTTCACTTTACAATGAAACAGGAATTTTCAACCACGTAATATAACGGAAAATTAAGTGACCAGAGGTCCGCAGTATAATGACAGGGCATATCTGCTAGACTGACTTATTCATTATAGCACTACTAAATTTAACTGCCACATTAATATTAGGGGTAGTGTTGATTTTCCATGTTTATTAATAATGATGATCCATAATAGACGGCAAGATTTATTTAGAGACTAAATATATTCTAATACTTAGAATTCAACTTTTATATTAACAAAAACATAACCCACAAATACTCATGAGAAAATACTTTGTCTAATTTGCCTTATCAAGATTCTTTACAACCTGAAATTCTTAGTCTGCCTACTTAAAAAATAAATCGTCTATATTTTTAAAAGGCTCTTAAGCAAAATTCTTAACTTTCTTAAAATTTTTGAACTTTAAGCCTTCAAAACCAGTCTGCACCCCCAATTCATAAAATTGACAGTTATAAAAGGACTTGAATCTGCCTAGGTTACCAAAACCTAAAACACAGCCTGAAGCCGCTTAGGCCCATCTACCAGCGCAGTTCACAGGCATCTGTATGAATCACCCGAGACTGTGTTTTAAAAGACTCATGGGGCTCAATGCAGATCTACTGAATCAGAATCCGCTCGTTCATATGCACATCAAAGTTTGAGAGAGCAGCACTATGTTAAAAATCAAAACCTCACTCTAATGTTTCTATACAAAGTACAAGGTTTTTCTAATGGCTTAGGAATAAGATAGACATGGGTTGCAGCAATAAGGAAACAGTCTCCTCCCCGCACCCAAGTTTTAGTCTAATAATGCCAACTAACTGCTGTTTTATAGCCTCCTAGGCTGAATGACAAATTAACTTCTTGAAAATCAATTATGAAGAATATGAGATGAAACCTAGGCCTTTCTTACTGCATTAAAGTCAAAGTTGGAAGAAAAAAATTAAGCCATTTATACTTTCTTTTTAAAAAGCAATTACTCTATTCTCATTCCTTTACACCTTAAAAAATAAAACTTCACTTATGTATTCACGATCCCCACAATTTCCCCCAATTTTGTTTCTTGCCTCACGACTTACTCTTCACATTTTTATGATGTTTAAATTGTAACAGAGTCTTTAACTATCTTATCTTCAAGCTGTACAGAAAAAAAAAAAAAATCCATGGGCAATGTTAAACTTTTTTTTTTTTTTTGCGAGACAGAGACTCGCTCTGTCGCGCAATGGCATGATCTCGCCTCACTGCAACCTCCGCCTAAAAGGTTCAAGCAATTCTCATGTCTCAGCCTCCTGAGTAGCTGAGATGACAAGTATGCACCAACATGTCTGGCTGGTTTTTGTATTTTTAGTAGAGACAGGATTTCCCTACATTGGCCAGGTCAGTTTTGAACTCCTGGACAAAAGTGATCCACCTGCCCGGCCTTCAATCATGCTTTTAATGTGTGGATTTAAATCCTGTTTTTACCTGTATTATCCAACGGCATTATTTAACCTGATTCATCCTTTAACTATTTGGAATTAGAGTGAAGCTCCATATGATTCAACGATGGTTTTCAAACTTGTACAAGTGGCAAAGCAACTTTAACAATGAGGTCACTGAAATATTGAAAATGTAAATCCACTCTAAAATCCAAAATAGATTTCATAGATATGAGAATGATGGGCCAGAAGCGGTGGCTCACGCCTGTAATTCCAGCACTTTAGGAGGCTGAGGCAGGTGGATATCTGAGGTCAGAAGTTCAAGACTAGCCTGGACGACATGGTGAAACCCCGTCTCTACTAAAAATACAAAAATTATCCAGCCGTGGTGGCAGGCGCCTGCAATCCCAGCTACTTGGGAGGCTGAGGCCGGAGAATCGCTTGAACCCAGGAGGTGGAGGCTGCAGTGAGCTGAGATCGTGCCACTGCACTCCTGCCTGGGCAGCAAGGGCGAAACTCCATCTCAAAAACAAAAAAAAGAAAATGGCCGGGTAGGGTGGCTCACGCCTGTAATCCCAGCACTTTGGGAGGCCGAGGCAGGCGGATCACGAGGTCAGGAGATCAAGACCACCCCGGCTAACACAGTGAACCCCTTCTCTACTAAAAATACAAAAAATTAGCCGGGCGTGGTGGTGGGCACCTGTAGTCCCAGCTACTTGGGAGGCTGAGGCAGGAGAATGGCGAGAACCTGGGAGGCAGAGCTTGCAGTGAGCCTAGATCGCACCATTGCACTCCAGCATGGGCAACAGAGCAAGACTGTGTCTCAAAAAAAAAAAAAAAGATACTACATGACACTCCTGTATGCCACTAGTTTTTTCTTCTTAAATATGCATAAGACAATTAAGACACATTTGAGTGTTATTATGATCTGACATTTGTTTTATTAACCATTAGAAAAGATTTGAAAAAACGAATTCCATTTTAATAGTGAGACAACACAGTAGAGCTAATCATGGAATATTAATGTTTTGCTATTTGGGAATTACTAAGTGGGAAATTTGCAGGAAACTTTAAGGCAAGAATATTGCAAATAAGTTGCCAAAAATACATGCTTATAGCCATAGCAAAATGAAGATTTAGCATGCTTGTCTTTGCTCCCAAATATTTTTAAATACAACCTTATTAAACTATAATGTTATTAAAATTAATACTTGTGCTTATATAAAATTCAGTGATTTAAGTACATGATACTCATTTGGTCACATTTTCTGCTATTACTGTTCAGCTTCCCAAGAATTTCATTCAATCAGCAAGTTTAGTTCACACAAACATTAAGGCACATAGTCATGAAACAAGCTAATTTTAATTCTGAAGTGTGTTAAAGTAATCTGCTCCCCTCTGCCCCAAACACATATACATAGCTGCTTATTCATATCTGTTTGCTAAATACTCATGTGCACCTCCTTACGGTTAAATGTAATTTGGGAAATTAATGATGTAAAATGTAAATCACAATTATAATTTCTTTTAAAGAAATTAGTATTTTTCTTTAGTTATTTCAAGCCACAATCCTTAATTCAATGATCCCAGAATTCTTTACAAAACCATCCTTGGTATATGAATATCTTACTTAGACCCAAAAATATCTGTGATTATGATGAATTTATGATGATGAAAAAAGACACCAACTTTTATAAGGGCTGATGAAAAAAGACACCAACTTTTATAGAGATCCCTGAATATACGAGAGCTAACTAGGCACAAGGATTAAACTTTCTATGACTTGCTGTAGAATTGTGTGCCTTGCTAAGTAGGGATTAGCTTCTGGATAAAATGTGAAAACTGAGATCACTCACTCATTCTATTCAGAGAACAAGTGAGATATATTATCAGTTAAAAAGATGAAACAAATATGGGAAGTCAGGCACTAATATTAGTTGGCAAAATTTACAAAGGTTTTAATCACATACCTCTTTAAAAAAAGAAAACCTAGGCAAAACAGACATATATTAAAAACAGTTTCAAATTTCTTCCAAGTTTGCTTTTAAATGAAGGTTTAAAAAGCAGATCAACTCTAGATTTCGTAGTCCAACTTGCTGTGAAATACTGAAACTAACTTTCCTTTAAGAAATGTTAAGGAGGCACACTTTCTAGTGGCTGATACCCTCTTCCAAACCAAAAGTAGTAAGAAGGTAAGGGTATGAACAGCAAAGTTGTGTAACATTTTCTTATTTCTATGATTTTACTTATTCTGGATACTTTTAGAAAATAAACTCATGTTTTAACTAAGACTGTTAACTAAGTACAAAACTATTTGTTGTTGTATTTGCAGATACAGTATCCTACAAATATGTGCAGCAAGCCCATGAAGCACTTCCACTGTCGATACTGATATTTCAGTATTTAATATATACAAAATGTTTTCTATTGAACAGAACCAAGGTATTCACAATAAACTGCAGAAAAACCCATGCAATTAACAAAGAATGAAATTTATAAATTAAAAACATTGTCATCTATACATAATGTACAATCATGCATTTAAAAACGAATACTATACGTCTCAAGAATAAATTTTCACAGTCAACTGCTGCTGCACGAATATTTGCTAATGCAAATGAATAAAATCTTAGTAAATTCTGCATTAATATTTTAACCCCCAGAAGTTGAAACTTTTCTCATTTTTCTTGAAAGCTGTCCAAAGTTGACATATGCAGGAAAAGTTCCAATTCTTTCGCATTTCATTTGAGGTTTTTAACCAGTAACAAACTTCCTAAACCTCAGTCCCAACAAACATGAATTAAACAAACAAACAAAAGTATAAACACCTTTATCAGTTCAGCAAAAATTCAAATAAAAATGTTCAATTTTACTTAAAGTATTTTACATGTTTCATCAGAATATGCACGGGTTTAAGAAAGTTATGAAATAAAATGTATAGTTTTGTTACTAGTTTTGCTTTCACATCTCAGTAAGATAATTAAATTTCCTGAAAAACCACGCATAGCAGCCAAGAAAAATACATATGAAAAAAAAAGATCTTACATAATGAACTTACAAAATTGAACTTACATAATAAATCACTGTCCTTCAGGGTTTGAAATGTTATCAACTTTGCAAAGAGTCTCTTCTTTGAAATTGTGCTATTATTTCAGAACTTGTTTCCTCAATCAAGAAATCCAGTGATGTTTAAAAAAACCTTTAATTTTCTCTGAAAATACTAAATAGAATTTTCATGGGATGGTGATCTCCAACGTGACTGTAGATTTTTTATGACAGAGTTTGCCATAATACTTAGTTTCTCGTGCATTTCAAATAGTTGGCTTCCTGAATAATTATGAAGATCTTCTGAATCCAGCTGAAGAGCAAGAGCACTAATCTGTGCCACAAGGTTTTTGGATAATGGAGTTTCTAAAGCAACAGGATCAATTATATCTAAAAGAGAAAAAAACACAATTAAATCTATACCAGACAAAAACTAAATTATTTACATGATCTTTTAAGTTAGTCCAAGTGCCTAGGTTTCAAATTGAGAGAGCAGGCTTAGGTCTTGATGAGGACAAGCAGACAAAAAAATCTACCATATATCTGCTGCTGCTGCTGGTGCTTATTATTATTATTATGAGATGGAGCCTCATTCTATTGCCCAGGCTGGAGTGCAGTGGCATAATCTCAGCTCACTGCAACCTCTGCCTCATAGGTTCAAGCCATTCTCCCACCTCAGCCTCCCAAGTAGCTGGGATTACTGGCATGCACCACCACATTCAGCTATTTGTTTATACTTTTAGTAGGGACGGGGTTTCATGTTGCCCAGAGTGGTCTTGAACTCCTGACCTCAAGCGATCCACCCACCTTGGCCTCTCAAAGTGCTGGGATTACAGGCGTGAGCCACCATGCCCAGCCTACCACAGCTTATTATTCTGTGTTATTCTCATAGATTATTCTGTGCTATTTAAAAATGGGTAGACTACTTCATTTATTAATATAACTAGAAGAGAAAGTATATAGTTTAAATCCTTGAGACCTTGATGGAGAAGTTGACAAGAAAAACAAGTAGACACATTTGATGTCCAATCGATTAGTTTTTCATATCCTTCACATTAAACATAAAATAATTGTTGAAATAATAAGGCATGGTCAAATCAGACTAAAAAAATAACAAAATATTTCAAGAAAGTCAGCTGATCTTCTAAATAAAATTATCCCACATTTGCTAAAATATACCTGAGACAAGTCTTTCTTCATCAGGTGACAAAGATTTATTTTCTATTCCATTTACTGTTTTTTCAGAAATATCAAAAACTGGAATCTCTTCTAGTCCACGAGTCTTCACCTTGAATACAGTTGGAGCAGAAAAAAACGCAAAAAAAAAAAAAAACCAACAACAAATTGAAATTTACTTTTAATAGGAGTAATAGTACAAACACTGGAAAACATATTGCGTAGAACCTATGTTCTACCACCCATCACAATTAAGAGCTAATACTGCTAAGTAAGTAGGTTCTAACTACACAAAATAAAGCATTACAAAGTATTTCCTCAAAGAGAGGGTTAGAATTTAACAATATTTCATAATGGTTTTCTCAGGAAATATAGGCATGGCAGCTAAGAAAATTACAGTCTATTTCCCAAGTTCAAGAATGTGGTATAAAAAAGTCTATACCAGAGATTTCCAAGCTTAAATAAAATATAGAATTTTTTTTTAAAAAAGAACACAATTTTCTGGCTGGGAGCGGTGGCTCACCCCTGTAATCCCAGCACTTTGGGAGGCCGAGATGGGTAGATCACTTGAGGTCAGGAGTTCAGGACCAGCCTGGCAAACATAGTGAAACCCCCCCTCTACTAAAAACACAAAAATTACGGTGCCTGTAATCCCAGCTACTCGGGAGGCTGAGGCAGAAGAACTGCTTGAGTCCAGGAGGTGGAAGCTGCAGTGGGCTGAGATCACGCCCCCCCTGCACTCTGGCCTGGGTGACAGTGACACTGTATTTAAAAAAAAAAAAAAAAAAAAGGATACAATTTTCTTAAGTGTTCCTAGGACCTATGGACCACTGATTGAGAAAATACTAAGTTCAGAAAGTTAACTTTCTGAAAATAATAAGTTCAGTAACCATATGACTCAGCAATTCCACTTCTAGGTATATATACAAGAGAAATGAAATCATCTATCCATATAAAAACTTGCAGACACAGCAGCATTATTCGTAATAGCAAATGGTGGAAACAACCCAAATGTCTGTCAACTGGATAAACAAAATGTGGTATATACATATAATGAATATTATTCAACCAAAAAAAGTCCAGGACCAGAAGGATTCACAGCCGAATTCTACCAGAGGTACAAAGAGGAGCTGGTACCATTCTTTCTGAAACTATTCCAATCAATAGAAAAAGAGGGAATCCTCACTAACTCTTTTTATGAGGTCAACATCATCCTGATACCAAAGCCTGGCAAAGACACAACAAAAAAAGAGAATTTTAGACCAATATCCTTGATGAACATTGATGCAAAAATCCTCAATAAAATACTGGCAAACCGAATCCAGCAGCACATCAAAAAGCTTATCCACCATGATCAAGTGGGCTTCATCCCTGGGATGCAAGGCTGGTTCAACATACGAAAATCAGTAAACGTAATCCAGCATATAAACAGAACCAAAGACAAAAACCACATGATTATCTCAATAGATGCAGAAAAGGCCTCTGACAAAATTCAACAGCCCTTCATGCTAAAAACTCTCAATAAATTAGGTATTGATGGGACGTATCTCAAAATAATAAGAGCTATTTATGACAAACCCACAGCCAATATCATACTGAATGGGCAAAAACGGAAAGCATTCCCTTTGAAAACTGGCACAAGACAGGGATGCCCTCTCTCACCACTCATATTCAACGTAGTGTCGGAAGTTCTGGCCAGGGCAATGAGGCAAGAGAAAGAAATAAAGGGTATTCACTTAGGAAAAGAGGAAGTCAAATTGTTCCTGTTTGCAGATGACATGATTGTATACTTAGAAAACCCCATCGTCTCAGCCCAAAATCTCCTTGGGCCAATAAGCAACTTCAGCAAAGTCTCAGGATACAAAATCAATGTGCAAAAATCACAAGCATTCATATACACCAATAACAGACAAACAGAGAGCCAAATCATGAGTGAACTCCCATTCACAATTGCTTCAAAGAGAATAAAATATCTAGGAATCCAACTTACAAGGGACGTGAAGGACCTCTTCAAGGAGAACTACAAACCACTGCTCAATGAAATAAAAGAGGACACAAACAAGTGGAAGAACATTCCATGCTCATGGATAGGAAGAATCAATATCGTGAAAATGGCCATACTGCCCAAAGTAATTTACAGATTCAATGCCACCCCCATCAAGCTACCAATGACTTTCTTCACAGAATTGGAAAAAACTACTTTAAAGTTCATATGGAACGAAAAAAGAGCCCGTGGTGCCAAGTCAATCATAAGCCAAAAGACAAAGCTGGAGGCATCACGCTACCTGACTTCAAACTACACTACTAGGCTACAGTAACCAAAACAGCATGGTACTGGTACCAAAACAGAGATATACACCAATGGAACAGAACAGAGCCCCCAGAAATAATACCACACATTTACAACCATCTGATCTTTGACAAACCTGACAAAAACAAGCAATGGGGAAAGGATTCCCTATTTAATAAATGGTGCTGGGAAAACTGGCTAGCCATATGTAGAAAGCTGAAACTGGATCCCTTCCTTACACCTTATACAAAAATTAATTCAAGATGGATTAAAGACTTACATGTTAGACCTAAAACCATAAAAACCCTAGAAGAAAACCTAGGCAATACCATTCAGGACATAGGCATGGGCAAGGACTTCATGTCTAAAACACCAAAAGCAATGGCAACAAAAGCCAAAATTGACAAATGGGATCTAATTAAAAGAGCTTCCGCACAGCAAAAGAAACTACCATCAGAGTGAACAGGCAACCTACAGAATGGGAGAAAATTTTTACAATCTACCCATCTGACAAAACGCTAATATCCAGAATCTACAAAGAATTATTCAACCTCAAAACAGAAATTTTTAAGGATAAATCTTGAAAACATTATGCTAAGAGAAAGAAGCCAGTCACAAAAGATCACAAGTTGTACGACCCCACTTTTATGAAATATCCAGAATAGGCAAATCTATAGAGGAAAAGTAGGCACTGGCTGGGCAGTGGAAATGAGGAGTGATAGCTTATCGGGTTAGTGTTTCTTCTCGGGTGATAAAAAAAAGATTCAAAATTAGATCACGGGGAATATTATTTAACTCTGTGAATATATTAAAAACTAACTGCACACATAGGGTAGGTGAATTTTACATGATGTAAATCACACCTTAATAAAGCTGTTAAAAAAAACCTAATTCTCATAGACTTTCCCAAGACCCATGGAAACTGAGTAAGAAAATACTTTAGAAACTAAATTCAATCTGTGAGACAGAAAATTACTAGTTTTGGTTTTCTGAGTAACCGGTTAACGAATGTTTAGAAGATCACAAATAAGTTAATATAAAATCAAGGACCTTCAAGAATACAGCATAAGTCTTCAGTGGCTGGCAAACCCCAGGTCTGAGAAATTCTGATTCAGAACACTGCTTATTCTATTTTGCATTTATTCAAAACTTCTGATACAGGTTGAGTATGCCTACTCCAAAAATGGAATCTTTTTTGGATGGAATGGAATCCAAAATTTGAAGCTTTTTGAGCACTGACATGATGCCCAAATGCTCTAATGAGCGTTTTGGATTTCCAGATTAGGGCTGCTAAACTGGCAAGTAGCTGCATAATGCAAATATCTCAAAATCGAAATAAATCTGAAGTCCAAAACATTTCTGGTCCTATGCAATTCAGATAAGGAATACTCAACCTGTAGTGTCAATGGACAGAGGGTCTCTGAATGGGTTTCAGTAGTTTGTGAATCCTTCTGAAATTATATACAAAATTTTCTGTATAGTTTTACAGCAGAGAAGAATCTTAGCTTTCATCAGAATCTTGAAAAATGCCCATGACCCAAAATGTTCATGTGCACAATACTGACAAAAAGGAAAAATAAAAAAAATAAGTCACAAATGTGGTAGGCATCAAAATCAAAATACCGTGACCTACAAATCTGTATGGTTTTGGTAGATGTTTGGATTTGAACATCTAGGTTTTAGCAGTAGCAGCCATGGAATCAAATACCGAATGGTGGAAATGAAAGAGAGAAGGGGATGAACAGAATTTAAAGAGAAAACAATTTAAAAATTTATCTGAGGTGCAATGCATAAAGACAGTACAAAATAAATGAATCAATTTCCCTGTGCCATTACGTAGTGATCTTTTAACAAACTTCTGTAAGTGTACTGCTACATCATTTATTAATATACATCGTAGCTAACATCTAAGTTTTTACCTGCTGCTCATGATATATTCTGAGAGCCTTTTTTACATTGGACACTTTTGGAGAACGGATAGGAAGAGTTTTTATTTCAGATGCTGTAAGAGTACTCAAATCACCAATAGTTTTTATATTCTTAGCTCTAATGAGTTGTCCCAGGCCTCTTGCCCTAAACGAAACAGAAACAGGAAATTATAATTATACAGTTTTATTTATATGCTATTTGCAAGGGTTTATCCAGTTGAATTTCCCCATTTAAGCTCAATCATAACTGAGGTTAGCCCACAGTGAAGACAGGCACATGTATGTGTAATTTAAAACAAAATTCGAATCTGATGTGTATGTCTGGTATGAGCAATAGTACTGGCAACTGAATGAGCCCATTGCATGCCTTGTGCTTCTACATACATCTCATTAATAGATAATTCTTAAGTACACATAATCCCCTCCCCAACTTTAATCAGAAATGGACTTGGTATGTCTGACACATATTATTGAATCATTAAATTCCTCAGAGACGTTTAAGAATACTTCATCTCCTATTGGGGATTATGCTATGACAGAGTAGCTTGATAATTCAGTTAAAGAGAATCTATCTCAAGGCATCACAAACTACGTGAAGTAATTCTTTTAATCAAGATATAGTGAACGATCTACACGCACGCATTTAAGTTTCCAAGACTTAAAACATCAAGGAAACAAACTTCTAATTAGAAACAAAACAAAACAGCTGATGAACAAGTTTTATGTATGTGAATCTCATGCTTCTTACATGTGATGACTTAACAGCTGTGTGGTTTTGGTGGTAATCTTTGTAAACTTCATCCTATAAAGTAGAAATGATATTCATATTCCTCATAAGGTTTATATTTGGATTAAACAAGATAATGAATATAAGGGTTCAATGCAGCACCTGAAATACTATGCATACATCTTACTATATTAAATGTTTTTCATATTGCCTTATCTGGCCTACCTTCTCAGTTGCATTTTTATTTCAAAAATAAAATGTGTGTGAGAGGAGTACATGCCAATCAATTCTAAACATGAGAACCAAGCATTCAGATAAGTCCTCTTAAATAAGTGGCATCTTGGAATATAAGCAAGAAGCCTAAATAACCACTTACCACATGTTTGATGTAATCTGAGGTAAAATGATGTCAACTGGTGCCACACAGTTCACCAATGCTGGGTAAACACTTTCTGTTGGGCACGGTATGGATTCTTTGGCCATTTCTGAAATCTTAGAATAAATTTCAGAAGCTGTTACACAGAGGTCAACTGACTGAACATGAAAATATAAAGTGACATGAAAACTAAAGCACTTCTTACTAAACACTTCTTTGAGCTCTTAAATTTAGGGCTACGTGATCCTGGGGACAGAAATCCTTTGGCTGAAGTGGTATTATGCTAGATAGAAGAAAGGAGAGAAAAAAACACTCAGAACCCTAGATGACTATAATTTTACAATTTTTACAACTTAGACTGCAATCATTTCTTTAAAATTTCAAAAAACATAAAAAGAGTAATCTACTACCTAATCAATCACTTGCTGGATCATTACTGCCTCTTACCACCTCTTCTCTTCCTTTCTGCTTACCGTGTAGCAGACAAAAGAATATATTTTAAACCAAGGAAGAAGTTTTTCACATATATAGTTCATTTTGATACATCATGTACATGTAATTCTGTGTCAGTATACATATATGTATATTTTAAACCCTATAGCTTACCTTAGATTGTGTAGTAGGAGAAGTTTTAACACTTTTTCCTATGGGAGAACTATTCGAAGAATGGGACCTAACAATAGAGCACCGTCTATCAATGTCATCTGCCAATCCTGCTTGGTATATTGGATCTGCAAAGGAGACACGGCGAACCTGAAAACACAGGTCAGGATTTTACTTAACAAAATTAAAGTTTTTAAAAAATTACATCATAAATTTTCATTATGAGGTTACCCAAAAATAGAATGTGGATTTAGAGAATTTCACTGGAAGTCAGCTGCACAGTTCCTAGCGACTGCCTTTACAGATCATATTAACTCAATACCACAATTCATTCTAATTTTCTATATTTTAAACTGTCTCTGCATAATACCAAAGAATGTGAAAAAGGCACAGTAGCAAAAACTTAACGAAGCCACATGCGGCAGTTAAAAGTGTATGATCTGATTCTAATAACTTTATGGGATTACCAGACTAGAAAGACGACTGATGTAAAAACAGAAATAGGCCAGGCGCAGTGGCTCACGCCTGTAATCCCAGCACTTTGGGAGGCCAAGGCGGGTGGATCTTGAGGTCAGGAGTTCAAGACCAGCCTGACCAACATGGTGAAACCTTATCTCTACTAACAATACAAAAATTAGCCGGGCTTAGTGGCGCATGCCTGTAATCCCAGCTACTCAAGAGGCTGAGGCAGGAGAATCTCTTGAACCCGGGAGGCAGAGGCTGCAGTGAGCCGAGATCGTGCCACTGCACTACAGCCTGGGCGACAGAGTGAGACTCCATCTCAAAAAACAAACAAACAAAACAAAAAACAACTTAATCTCTAGATTCTCAGCAGAAGAATTTTCAGTGTATCTTGCAAAGTTCAGACATATGAATAACAGTAACAGGGATTTTGAAGGAACATTTCTTTTTTCTTTTTTTTTTTTTTTTTTGAGACAGAGTCTCACTCTATCGCCAGGCTGGAGTGCAGTGGCACAATCCAGCTCACTGCAACCTCTGCGTCCTGGGTTCAAGCAATTCTCCTGCCTCAGCCTCCTGAGTAGCTGTAACTACAAGTGTGCGCCACCATGCCCAGCTAATTTTTGTATTTTTAGTAGAGATGGGGTTTCTCCATGTTGGTCAGGCTGGTCTTGAACTCCTGTCCCTCAGGTGATCCACCTGCCTTGGCCTCCCAAATCCCATGCCTGGGATTACAGGTGTGAGCTACCGAGCCTGGCCGAAGGAACACTTTCAAAGTGTGTTTGTTGAAGGCAAAAAACAAGGTGTCATGTCTATACGTTCATGCTTGTATATATAAAATGTATTCTACAATGAATAGAGGGTTCAAGTTCAAAATTAAGGAATGCCAACATCATACCTTTTCAGGACATCTATTTTGTTAAGTAGAAGACAAGTTGAGTTACGTAAATACATTTAACTTTTCCTATTTTTTTATTCATTCATTCAACAAACTATGTGCAAGGCACAGGGCCTGAAGCTAAAGCAGATATATAGATAATCTATCTTTTCTAAAGTAAAAGATCTATAATTTAGCTGAGGAAATGGGGATATAAATAACTACAAATAAGATCACATCTACAAGTTGATGAAGGCACATGAGATTTTTTTTTAATTAGATATGGTCTGGAACATGTATGTAAAACGTAAAACAGCATAATGTTCCAAGACATGACAACTACTAAATCTGCTTTATCAATGGCAGTGTTGCCTGCATTCCTAAATCTGTTTCCTCATATGATATTATGGTATGGGGAGCAGAAAAGATGCTAGGAGCCTTATCAATTTTGCCAAAGGTGAACAATGTGCACAGTTGCATAAAGATCTTTAGTGTTGTAAAATGGAAGACTTATCTAAAAGGCTTCAGTCTCCTTTTTTCGAAACCTTTTCTTCTACCTACCTTTTCCCTAGCAACCATTACGGTAAATAATCAAATGAGTGACCATATAATTGTAATATTTTGTCATTCACCAGAGGTCACTGTATGGCCAAAATATCCCAACCAAATACTGGGTTCCTTAATATTCAGCCTCATTCCCCTTACCTTATTAACAGGTGATGAGATTTCATCTTCTTGGGATCTTTTTAGTCCTCTCTTTAAAATGCTCGTAGATGGAGAAGCCAAAGGAGACCAGACACAGCGTGTCTGCATGCCACTAGGACTGTCATTTGCTGACACAAGTGAAGGATCAAGTTCCCTTAGTTTTTGAGGAGATGCATTATTGTCTTCTATTATTAGTTCAGAGATAGCTGTTCCAGATGTCAGAGACTGTGATGGTTCCTCCACTTTCTGTGAAGTATGGTGATCTTCCTGTAAAATATCACTTTCCATTACCATTTGATTATCTAATTTTTCTTCAGATTTACTACACTCAGTATTTGTTTCACTTTTATTAGCGTCAATGATTCCTTCTTCAGTGCTCATTTCAACTGTGTCACAAACAAAGTTGTCCATTTCTGCAGTCAACATTTTTGTTTCAGCTTCATCAGGCTTTGAGGTTTTGGTAGTTATGCCCTCATTCTCTGTTTCACCATCATGGCCAGTTTCAGCCTTTGCCTCGCCGATCATCATTTCTTCATAATTTTTCATTTCAGTATTCGTTTCTTCAGATGAGTGTGGATCAGATACATCATTTCCTCCATCTAGTTCCCCAGCTGCTGTTTGTTCAGAAATCTCAGTTTGAGCATTCAATTTTACAGGTGTAGCAGTATCAGAAAGACTAATATCTGAATTAAATTCCTCAGTTGCTACTTCTTTGGCATTCAGTTTAGCTGTGTCTGCTTCAGAGTCATCATTTCTTTTATTTTTTTCTATTGCTGCTTCTTCAGAAATACCAGTTTTGGTTCTCTCTTGTCCATGGAAGCTAGCTTCATTTCCTACATCCAATTCCATAGTTTTTGCTTTCTCTAGATTGGATTCTGTTACTTTACATGCATTTCCTTCAACAGTAACATTCTCCAGACTCAGTTCCATTTTTGGGGTTTCTTCTGGTTTTTCTTCTTTTGTCTCCAAAGATTCCTGTGAAACATTTTTTGAGTCTCCTAAACATGGGCCAACAGTTTTAAAATTTTCATTAGGTGACTCTTGGCTTTCAAGAGACATTGCTTCACTAGAATCCATATCACAAATTTCCTCTCTAAAGTTGACTATTCCAGAAGGAAGAGATTCTTGCATAGTGTTTTCTTTTGATTTGGTTTCAGAAATAATTAATGAATCATTAATAGTATCATTATCCTCTTTGAGACCCAAATGAAAATTCACACTATGATGTTCATCTAAAAACTGTCCTTCAGAATATGGATTAGCTTGAGAAGTTTCTGATGGGCTTACAGGTGCTTGCACATCTGCCTTTTTTGTTTCACTAATCTCTACGTCATTATTTTCTGTATTTTTTAACCCAACGAGTGACTTCTCCTGAAGTTGTGATTTTTCCCCACAGCAATCACAACCTTTAGATCTCCTCACCCTCCTACTTCTCTTGTGTTGACATTCAAGTGTTTGAAAAGTTTTTTCTGAAAGCGAAGAAATATCTGATATCCCTATTTTTGAGGATTCTCCCAAACTACAATTATCAACAGAGTCTCGCTTATGTAATCTCTTAACGGCATTTCTAGTCCTTAGATTTGATTCTGGCACAGGTAGACTTGTAAAGGAATATTCTGCATATTTGCTAGTTTCACTTTTTTCCTCACACGCATTTGGTAAATCATCAGGAACTTGCAACACATCTGAAGTTACTGTAGAATCCTGACATATTACAGTACTACTTTCATCTTGTTTTTCACAAATCTGAGGTTTTATGCTTACATCTTCTTCAGAACCTGCTTTATAATCATGTGACGGATTTTCAGCTTTTATACATTCCTGTTTCACCACTTTCTCTTCTTGATCTTGAATGTCAACAATTTCATTGCTTTTGTTTTTCCATTTTCCAGATCTCTTCTTCCTAGAACCTTCTTCTTTTGCCTCCGAACTATCAGATTCTGAGTTTTCAATGCTGGAAAGCAAACCCTGAGATGCTCTTCTTGTTTGATACCGTGTTCGGCCTCTGACTAGTTTCTCAGAGGACTTATCTACAATGTCCTGGGTACCATCCCCCTCAGACTTAATGTTCTCAGGGTCTGCCTTTTTTTTATTTTGTTCAGTTTCTGCATTAACACTAGTTTCCCCAAGAGTCTTCTCATGTAAATTACTTCCTTTCTCAATTAAATTCTCCTGTGGAGTTTGTTCAGAAATCAGTTTTTGTTTAGGTAACACATCATCTTTTATATGCAATGGACTCTTCTGAAGAGGTTTTTCTTCTTCCTTACGTCGTTCCTTTTTTTGATGATTATTTTCCTTATCTTGGCTTTCAGTGGTAGACTCTACTACTTCTGAACGTCGCCTTGAAGACCGTCTAAGGGTTTTCTGAGTTGGAGTTATCTGAACCTGACTATCCTCATTTACCATTTGATCTGCTGATATTACTACTGGGGGTGTATTTTCTTTGGATTCCAAATTAATTTCTACATTTTTCTCCTCTACAGCATTAGTTTCCAATAATACAGCATTTTCCATTGTTGCTGCTTTAAGCTTTGTATTGTCATGCTCCACTGTAGATTCAGAAAGATGAACCTGATTATCTGACACACATTCTGTTTGATTAAGCAAACCAGGTGGGTTATTTTCTAAGACTACAATGCCTTCAATAGATTCCTCAGTATTTTTCTCTGGCTCAGATCTCATTAAGGGCTTAGACCTTTTATTCCCTGTTTGTTCAGCTTTACCAGCTCTCCGGCTTGATCTCTTAGTTCCATTCACTATTTTTTCAGAATCAGATTTCGAAAAAGTCCCTTCTCTTTGCTTTGCTTTTGGTAGAAAATCTGTTTTAATCATGGTTTCCTGGTTATTTTTCACTGTAACAGTTGATGAAATATTATTCAAGGGGGATGCACTAAAAGGTCTATTTTCTGAACCATCAAACTTCTCCAAAGTAATAAAGGTTTGCCTCCGACTTGTAGGGTATGGGGGAGTTCCAGCAACAGTGGTATTAGAAACTGAACTACTGCTGACAACGAAAGAATTTTCTGTACTAGATGCACATTCAGTTGATGTTTTCTTTGATGAAATTAAAGCTTTTTTTCTGTCATCATTATTACTGTTCGACATTTCTGGACTGGTTTTGTCAAGAGAACCACACTCATTATTTGAAAGGGAGGCCTTTTCAAGATGTTCATCCATACCACAGTCTTCCGTGACATCTTGAGGAATGACAATGTCACTGTCCATATGCTCCTCCTGCACAGAAATATATACATATATATACACACACAGATTAATAACTGGCAAACAAGTTTGACTTTCTGGGAAAACTTTAGTATAAAACTTCGGTAACCCAAAGATAATCACTGACATTCAATATATGGCAACTATTCCAAAGTTAGTGGTAGATACCTAACAGTTTGTTTTCCTAATTGTAAATATTCAAGAAAAGCCAAGTACATTTATTTTATACACACACACACATACATACACACACACACACACACACACACACAGTGTCTGCTGATATTCTGCTAGTATCTGAATGGGAGTTAAAAGGAAATCCTACAATAAATCTACAATAAATTTTAAAATTAATAAAGGGAAGACCTACAGATATTTCAGCAGTTTAACAGACTGTATAATGGAAGGGTGATTCTAAAAAGCTCAAAATATGAAATGCCAAACATACCGTAATCATCATCTTAGAATCCTCCTTTGGTTTTCTGGTTAAAGTAGGAATTTCCCTGAAATAAATATTAGTAAGAATATTGTTTTTATAATTATTTGAAAATGAATAAAACAGATATAAAAGTTTGATGGCTTCTGTACTTACATAGGCTCTTCCTGACTATACTGAGTAAATAAGGTATCTTGGGAAACATCCAGATTATTATACATGGCAGGAATATCACACCTGAAAAAAACTGTATATAAGTAACTTCAAAAACTGGATGATATTCTTACAATTAGAAATTAAACTTATGGCCAGGTACGGTGGCTCACGCCTGTAATCCCAGCACTTTGGGAGGTTGAGGTGGGTGGGCTGCTTGAGCTCAGGAGTTCAAGACCAGCATGGGCAACATGGCAAAATCCTATCTCTACAAAAAATAAAAAATTAGCTGGGCATGGTGGTGTGCATCTGCAGTCCCAGCTACTTGGAAGGTTGATGCAGGAGGATCACTTGAGCCCGGGAGGCAGAGACTGAAGTGAGCAGAGATCATGCCACTGCACTCCAGCCTGGGTAACAAAGAGAGACTGTCTCAAAAACATAAAACAAAACATAAAAAGAAAAGAAACTTAGAATTCTACTAAATTGTTGTAAAATCATGACCTAAGTGCATATTTCCCAGATATTCCATCAAACTGTCTTCCCCTCCCAATCTACCTCAGAGAAGAAATTCAGTTTATAAATATTTGGTACATTACTAGGCAGCTTTATACATTATGAAATGCATTTAGGTACAGTATAACTTTTGGCATTAAAATTTAGTACACACGGCTGGGCGTGGTGGCTCACACCTGTAATCCCAGCACTTTGGGAGGCTGAGGCGGGCGGATCACTAGGTCAGGAGATCAAGACCATCCTGGCTAACATGGTGAAACCCCGTCTCTACTAAAAGTACAAAAAAATTAGCTGGGTGTGGTGGCACACGCCTGTGGTCCCAGCTACTCGGGAGGCTGAGGCAGGAGAATGGCATGAAACCGGGAGGCGGAGCTTGCAATGAGCCAAGATGGCACCACTGCACTCCAGCCTGGGCAACAAAGCGAAACTCCGTGTCAAAAAGAAAAACAAACAAACAAAACCAAAACATTAGTACACATATTTTAGTTCTAAACACAAAGTTAGTTTTCTTGCATGAAATCTAAGCCTGAATACCAAATACCCAACTCAAGATAAAAGGCCTACAAACCGCTTTGTTTTGAGAACTTCTTTTTGATGATCAGTTAATATTCTTTCCTTTGCATCTTTTCCTTCTGGAGGTATAAACACGAAGTCAGTAGACTTTTCCTCTTCCAAAAGAATTTCACTCTTTACTTTTAAAGATGAAGATTCAAGTTTCAGCTGATTTGAAAAAAATAAGCAAATGTATATTTTGGTTTCCAAATTATTTTCCAATATTTCTATCACTCTCTTCTAATAATGACACCATTTTTCAATAGTGATTATGAAGTTGATGATACTCATGATCTGTAACAAATTAGTACAATGTTCCCCCACTTTCTTTCTGCCTCTAATAAATACTAAGAAAGTAGAAAGTATTAAACCTCTTTACAAAGTAGGCAAGTCTGTGCTTAACTACAAAGTATGGACAAAACCATTTGTCAGGCTAACACATGGAAATGAACTGATTTGGCAGCAGGAGAGTATATTTGCAGCTCTCAAGTTGAGGCATGACTTAGAGAAAGTCACCACTACAATATGCCCTACATACAAGTAACTTTGGTACTACAATGTTATCTTAATAAATGTTCACTGGAACCACTGCTTTAATTCCATTTATAGTTGCTACAAGAATGTGGCAAAGGTATTCTTAAAAAATAACACTTTTCTTTCATTTCACCAGGGCCATGGTCTCAAGATTCTAGAATAACCTTTACTGGAGGTCATGTAAGAGAGAACTGTTGTCTAAAAGTCAGTTAACTGGCAACTAGCATGAGCTTAACATAGGTGTCTTATCTAGGCATTATTTATTTCTATTCAAAATATTAAGTTATAAAATAACAATAATCCTAAACAAAAGTTCTAAAATATTTTTCTCTTGTGCTACCTATGTTAGTCATTCATAACTAGTTTCATTCCATCTCAAGGGGGCTGCTACCTGGAATAACTACATGTAACAGTTGCTAAGCATTACACAGAAACTTACCTTTCCTAACCAGGAATCATCACCAAAGGCTTCTGGGTTACCGTGCTATCCTAGCAGTCTTTCTAGATCAAATGCCCTCAATTCCCCTGCAATCCCAACCTTTATTTAGTCTTTTATAGTTCTTCCATCCAATTTTTAAAGTTGTATGTAAGTTACCACATACTTTATCTTAAAAATTTTGATTAAACTTTTGAAAACATACTTTGGCTGCTGGTTTCATATTTTCCTTTTTATTCTTTGTTTGTGCCAAAAATGAATCTCTTTTTCCATTTGATTTTCTCTCCATGCCACTTATCTTCACATTTAGTTGTGAATTTTCTGTCTGTTTTATTAAAAACGAAACAATTTCATTAAATACAACGGTAATATTTTGCTTTTCCTTTTCACGTTTTGAAAATTCCTGCCTAATAAATAGTAATTGCAAATATTGTCAAAATTTTTCTAATTATTCAATCCCATAAAAATCAAAGAAAGGAAAGCCACTGTCTAATTCAATAATAGCAAATGGCTTTGGTGTCTCTTTTATAGTAGCTGTTTAATACCACTCAATTTTATGAATTCTGAAAATGAGACATGTCACATAAATACATAAAGTGAATTGAATTACTAGATTCAAACACTCTACCTGTAACTGAAAATATTTCTAAGAGAATATTCAAAGCCATAGAACTTTAAACATTAAACAATTGAGGGTTAATAAAGCATGTATGACAGAGCATATTTCCCCTCAACAGAATATATAGCTTTTACAGACCAAATTCCACTGAACTCTTTAACAAGTCTAATTGTTAGTTATCTAGTGGAAAATTTTTACTTCAGCCAAAACCAAATGCGATACTTAGTTGGCTATAACAGTCTTTTTTCTCCGAAAGATTCTAAACAAAAACTAGCTATACCCTAGCTGCTCCTGAATAGAAAAAAGTTTTCTAAGAACACGCCAGCTCACAAGTCTATAGTACCCGTGCCTTACATTACTACATCTTCAGGCAGTAATCAAATATTATTAGCCAAAGAAACTTTGCTCCCAATGCGATGTGACAGCAAAGATTTGTTTTTCTGATAGAAGAAATGAGAAAATCAATTTTTAAAAAATAAGAAAATGAACAGCAGCTCTGGCTTAGACATAGCTTAGTAACCGTTATTTCCAGTTTTTCCAAAGCAACAATTATGTATTTTACTCTTTGTGAACAGCACAGATGAGGCCGAGTTCAAAACAAATGATTAATGACAAGAATTAGAGATTATTTACATGACAATCTCTAGGGAAAATCACAAAAGAAATTTGAGGCCACACAACTGACAATGTGGAAAAAGCCTATGTTACAAAACTCTTTTCTGTTCAGGTTCTACTTATTTGTAACTTTCAATAAATAACTTAAATGTCCAAAAACAAATGAACAATAAAACCCCCCAACTTACTCCATCAGAATATGGTCCACTGGATTCCTCCATCACTTCAACAGTTTCCAAACCAGGCAACAGGAGCAGAAATTTTTGTTTGGCTTGTGTTAGTACTGGTCTTTAAAAAAGTACATAAAATATACACCTTAAGTCAAGTAGTACTGGTGAACACTGATGATCTGTTAACAACAGCACTTTAATTTTTAGAGCAGCAAAATACATCTTTATTTTTAAATAAAGACTGTTCCTTACTATGCATATATAAAACTGGGAGAAATTAGGCAATTTTTGTATTTTTCCCTGTACTTCTCTGAATTTCCAAATTTTTATCATGGAAAATTCAAATAAGTAGAATATTATATAAAGTATTCATGTCTAGCTTTAATAATTATCCAGGCAGGGCACGGTGGCTCACACCTGTAATCCCAGCACTTTGGGAGGCCGAGGCAGGCAGATCACGAGGTCAGGAGATCGAGACGATCTTGGCTAACACAGTGAAACCTTGTCTCTACTAAAAATACAAAAAATTACCCAGGCATGGTGGCACGCACCTTCAGTCCCAGCTACTCAGGAGGCTGAGGCAGGAGAATCGCTTGAACCCGGGAGGCGGAGCTTGCAGTGAGCCCAGATCGCGCCACTGCACTCCAGCCTGGGCAACAGAGCGAGACTCTATCTCAAAAAAAAAAAAAAAAAATCATCTATTTCCTGTCCTCCTTCTCTCTTTTATTAAGGATAATTTAAACTGCTTTTCTTGGCTCCTGAAATCAAGGTTATTCTAAGCACCAACAAAAAGGTGAAATAATGTTTAATAATTATCATGTATTCCAAATGGTAATATTTCAACTAAGGAATCCTCTGTAACAATACTCCATAAGAAAAGATTATTTTGAATCAAAATTTCAATTTATATGATCACAACAGAATAGTTAGTTGTATATAAGTTTTGTTGTTAGCATACTTTAACTCTTCAGGATAAACCAACATCGTCACTTTAGCAAAAGTGGCATTCCAGAACTGAGCACTCTGTTTTCGAATCTGTTTATTCTTGTGCAGAAATATTATGCATAATAGTGGGGAGAGTTGTTCAAGAAGTTCACTGTCATAAGTTCCGGTGTAGCTGAATTGCAGACAAGCAATAATTTCTCCCAGTAGCTTTTCTAACTAGGAAAAAGGAAAAAATAAAAGCAAAAAATATACTAAACATTAACTCACAGAATTTATGTTGCTATTTCAATTTTTAAAATTAAGATAATTTTAAACTAACCCCCATTGTTGCCTTAAATATATATCCCTCTTTATAACTCGACAAATTATCAGGTGAATTTGCTTTGGTTATTAATATTACAGTTCAATTTTGAACTTATTTTCTATTAACAAAAGAAATTATGTTTTTGTAATAATTATAACAAGATAAATAGTTACCTACATACGTTCACCTAGAAAACTTTGGGTCCAGTAGCCATCATATACAAAGGGATGAGCTAAGAGTTGATTAACTAGGCTGGGCTCGGTGGTTCACGCCTGTAATCCCAGCACTTTGGGAAGCCAAAGCGAGTAGATTGCTTGAGCTCAGGAGTTTGACACCAGCCTGAGCAACATGGCAAAACCCCACCTCTACAAAAAATACAAAAATGAGCCAGGAGTGGTGGTGTATGCCTGTAGTCCTAGCTACTTGGGAGGCTATGGTGGGAGAATCACCTTGAGCCCAGGAGGGCAGGGGTGTGGTAAGCCGTGATCATGCCACTGTACTCCCACCTGGGTGAGATTTTGTCACCAAAAAAAAAGTTCATTACTTAATATGAATTTAAAGTAGTAAATCCTTAAAAAAAAAAACAAAAAACACCCTCTAAATGTGTTCATATGGTGTTATTAAATGTCCATTAAAAATGAAGACTAGGTCAAGCATGGTGGCTCACACCTGTAATCTCAGCACTTTGGGAAGCTGAGGCAGGTAGATCACTTGAGGTCAGGAGTTCAAGACAAGCCTGCCCAACATGGTGAAACCCTGTCTCTACTAAATATACAAAAAATCAGCTGGGCATGGTAGCATGTGCCTGTACTCCCAGCTACTCAGGAAGCTGAAGTGGGAGAATCACTTGATCCCAGGAGGTGGAGGTTGCAGTGAGCTGAGATCCTGCCACTGCACTCCAGCTTGGGTGACAAGAGCAAAACTCTGTCTCCAGGAAAAAAAAAGAAAGAAAGAATAACCTCTTTAAAAATCAGCAGAATTATGTTTAAGAAAATTATCTAAACCCTATCATTTTCTCATCATGAAAGTATGGTTTATGGACAATTGTCTATTTTTACCTTGTTGTTCAGACAACTATATACTTTAGGAACTTCATCAAGCCTAGGAAGGAAAACACATAAAATAGAACACCATTTATATTTCTGCAAGTTAACTGTACTATCAAGCTAATCCTAAGAAAAAGGTAATAAAGACATAATAAATATAAATTGATGATATAAAAAGGTGCCCAAAGACTTAACAAGTAAAAAACTCAAATGCTAAATATTAAGCAAAAAACCATCCCATCTTTGAAAAATGAATCACAGAAAATATCTACAATAAACCTCAAAGTAATAATCATATTAATTGCTTGTTTCTGTACATTTCTTTTAGGCATTATTTTTAATGAAACATAGACTTAAAGATTTGCAAAGAAAAGTTTATGGATTTGGGGGTTGTACTGTACTTTATAAAATCTGTTCCTAAAACTTTCTGTTAATTTATGAAAGATAAACCGTCTTCTGATTGAACCACACAAGCTTGCTATAAAGAATATTCATGAATCCTTTCAAAATGCTTGTACGAGTTTGTTACTGGGGCTTTTTTTTTTTTCTTTCAGGTTTTAAGGCACTGCTTGCTTCGATTCAAATAAAGGGTGATGCAAAATTAATTCAATTTTTTGGAGAGCATTTCAGACACATAAATGTGCATACCCAGAAATAGTGGCAAATGTGGGCAATGATTTACGTATAAATAATGTTCAACTGTTATGAGGGAAAACACTAGAAAAACATGTATGTCCACCAATCAGAAACTGGGTAAAAAGTTTAACAGAATCATATGTAGACATTTTTAAAAATGAGATTCTCATGTATATAGTACAAAGATAGAAATCCCTCAGTATCCATGGGGTATTAGCTGGGCATGGTGGCGGCTAATTCCAGGACCACCCTCCTGCCAGGATACCAAAATCCATGGATGCTCAACACTCTAATATAAAACAAGTTGTATTTGCATGTAACCTAAACACATCCTCCTATATGTTTTAAATCATCTCTACATTCCTTATAATATCTAATACAATGTAATTGTCATATTGTATTTATTTGCATTAATTTTATTCTTTTTAATTTTTCCAAATATTTTCGATCCAGGGTTGGTTGAATCCATGAATGCAGAACCCATGGATACAAACAGCCAACTGTATTAAGTGCATACCATATAATTAATTGCAAAACAGCATGTCAAGTAAGCTTTCCTATCTATCATGCATTTAATAGGTATGCTTGTTTGCATAAACAATTCTGAAAAGGTAAGCATTGAAAAGCAAAGGGAAAGGGAACTAACAGGCAAAATAGAAAGACTTCCAATTTCTCTCTCATATTTCTATACTACTTGAACTATCTTTTCAACAAAAGTGTAGTTTATTATCCTCTCCGCAAAATTGTCAAGACTACCATCTACAGCACAGCTGATTAAAAAATAAAAGTTGCTACCTATATTTAAATTGTATACATTTAATTCAAAGCTACTTAGCCCAAAATACTTACTTTGAGTTTTCATAAAATAATGCCAGAGGTCTTGTTAAAGTTGCAAATATTTTTCGGATCATAGAAGGCAAAGAAATATGTCCAAGTACACTGGAAATAATGCTGGTGATTGAGTTGCCAATAGTGAAGAGGGTATCGGAATGTGCTTCCTTGAAGCTCAGAGTGTGGAAAGAATAGATCACTTTCACAATAAGTTTAAATAAAGAAGTCAATTTCCCTAGGGGCTCATTCTTCTTTTTGGACCAATCTGAAGGTCTCTGTGGTGCTAAAAACAAAAATTGAATTAATTAAAAACTCAAATAAATTGAAAATAGGAGTCACTGTCCACTTTTACAATTTATAGCTCACATTTAAATGTTAGATACATCAAATACATATCCGTTTGTTGACTGACACCCCAAACAAATCATAACATAATGTACCATTAATGGATAAGTATCACTAGAACATTATCTTTACAAATGAGAATGGGAGACGAAAACTACTTGGCAGATCATGAATATGAATTCCAGAAAAACAAGTCCATTTTTTCTTAGGAATTATAAAATGCATCTCAAACTTTTATTTTACATTTCATAAAATTTCAACCATTAATATGCAAGAAAGTACTAAATTACATAAGATAGGTTCCAAATTTAAATTTTGAAAGTTAGTTTTAAAAACAAAAAATTTCCACTAAGAATGATGGACCATTTTTTTGCTCACCTATAGTACATTGATCCCTACAAACAACATTGAACAAGCCAGAGATGCAAAGCTGAGAAGGAATGCAGTAAGTCTACTGCCTATTTCCTAGATATAAAGAAAAAGATTTGTCCTAAAAGTACTGTCTGATTTTCTTTTGTACCCTTAGATAATCCCTCTGCAAACATCTACCTAGAAGAATAAACCCACATAGCTCTTGCCCAAAAAATTTACCCATTCCAAAATTACTTGTTTCTCTCAATCAATCCATTCTTTTAAGGAATGAGATCTCAAATTTAACAGAAAACGAATGCTTAATTAAAATTAATCTCATATGGTAACATGAAAAACAAGTGTTGCTACTAAAAGGAAGTTGATCTTTCTCCTTGGAATCAATTTCTCAAAACATTAATGTACACTGAAAAACTATATCCAGAAATTCCCTGACAGAATGTTGAGGTGAGGTGACAGCCATATTTCAGGAGACTGGTTACATACAAGTGAATGATCAAGTTGTAAATACACTGAGGGTAATAAAAATCAATTTCTCACTATTAGAGACAGTAGAGACAAATACAGAAAAGGAATGAATAGCATAACCCATGTGATATTAGATGGTAAATCAAAGTGTATCTAGAGAAACAAGTAATAATTGTGCCACAGTAAGTATTTAGTAATTAAACTTACAGTGGAAAACCTGGCAGATGCCATCCTCAAAGAAACAGGAAGTGTTAACATCACCAGTAATGGGAAAATAATGAATTGAAAAGAACTACAGCAGTATTTCTGTGGTACTCCAGTAATGAATGGACCCTGAATCTCATCTTAAAGCAATATGATAATCCCAGATTGAGAGACTCTAAGAAAGTAAAATTCCTTTTTTTTGAGACAGAGTGTAGCTCTGTTGCCCAGGCTGGTGGAGTGCAGTGGCATGATCTCAGCTCACTGCAACCTCTGCCTCCTGGGTTCAGGAGATTCTCCTGCCTCAGATTCCCAAGTAGCTGGGACTACAGGCACGCACCACCATGCCTCGCTAATTTGTGTATTTTTAGTGGAGACAGGTTATAGCCCTGTTGGCCAGGCTGGTCTAGAACTCCTGACATCAGGTGATCCACACACCTCGGCCTCTCAAAGTGCTGGTATTACAGGCGTGAGCCACTGCACCCAGCCTAAAGTTGCTTTTTGAAAGACATAAAAGACAAGACTGAGGAACTGTTCCAGGTTGTCAACTTATCTAAAACTATACCTTAAAATGGTTCAGCAGGGAAAAAGAATAAAATGTATATTCTGGGGGCAGGGGGGAGCAGATAAGATAAATGCAATCAACCGTTGAGGAACCTGAGTAAAGGAATACGAAGTTTCCACATAAACTCTTGCAATATTTCTCTAAATTTGAAATCATCACAATGTAAGTCACCAAAAAATACCAAGGTGATCCTGATAATAACAATTTCCTTTCGGTTAGTCTTAACATCGTTTCCTCTTCTCAACTCCTTTTAAAAATCTCCCCATTACCCAAATTTTACAGCAAGAGGAACTCTGGCTCTGTTTTGCATGGACACGGAATGGAAAAGACATTTGTAACTGTGGGTTCCTGAATTGGATATTCGGTTAAACCTAATTTCAGAAGTACCAACATAGGTAAAATTATGTCAAAATGAGACTGATCATCTTCGCTCTATGAAACTTTGGTGGCTTATAATTTCTGACATCATCTGTTATACAATCTTGGTATACTTATGGTTTTCAGAGATAAGCCTATTTTTCTGACACACTGAGGTAATCAGATTAGGTCCTGCTCAGCCCAAGAGGAGAGCTAAGATCAGTATGTCAAGAACATCTATAATCTATATTTCCATGGCACTCAGGCCGGGATGCTCTGACCTGTAATATACTTCAGGAGCTTAACATGTTACTCCATATTGCTACTTAGTAAAAATTCAAAAACCAAAAAAGATTCTAAGAATGTTTTAGAAAACTCATCAATGGCAAATCTTATTGGTAGATAATTTTATGTTCCTCATTTTTAAACAAGAAGAAATAATATATCTCAACATCAACTAACATTTTTCATTAATGACAGATTATCACTACCTATATGGTATGAACATATAAACATAGGTGGACATATATGACTTCAATGAATCAATTAACAGACTTTAAAAACTATTTGCTACAAAATAACTTAAAACTAACCAAGGCATATGGTTTTAAAAATCACACAACTTGTTATGATCCCAATTGTCCGATTTTAATCATTTAATTACCATGTTTCAGGTAAACGATGAGTTACACTTTGTAACATTTCTGGGAAAAAATAACCAATTAACTGATCCCATTGTTTTAAATTATAATGTCAATTCAATGACTATTTTAAATCAGGCTTGCAAATAAAAACATTTTAAGTTATGTCTAAGTTTCTTGTCCAGATAATCCTTCATACCAGATGGAATGAGTAAAACCATTTGTACTATTAGGCAATCTCTAATTAGAATAGTATTTATCTTTCTGTGTTGTAAAAAGGAGTAAAGACATTTTGTGTGATAGAGATAAGAGAATGATACAGAGCATATGAAAATTAAAAAGAAAAAAGAGAGAGAACATGTATGAAAGCTCCTAGCATAGTAACTAACATGGTTAAACAAAATCAAAAGTTAGTAAAATGAGGTGGCAAAGGTATTAGGACGTCCCCTGGCGAAGTTCAGTACTGCTTATGAAATACTGGACAAACAAAGGTTAAAAAATACATACTTACATTTAACTTTGAGCTGGTATTTAATATTATATGGTGAGAAGTCAATGCAATCAACCATTACAGTAATAGTATGAATAATTCTATCCATGAACAACAAATTCTAGGGAAGAGAGTATCACTGTTAGAAACATTCAAGTACTGGGACAGTATTCAACAAGAGTAAGCAACATGAAAAAATATAAGACTGTTACTCCCATATATCCTATGTAACACACATGCCACAGCTTACAGTACATTAAGTGCAGCCACCCATGGCTTAACAGAGATCCATTCTGAAAAATGGGTCATCAGGCAATTTCATCTTGTGATAACACAGTGTACTCACACAAACCTAGATGATACAGCCTACTACACACCTATATAGTCTGTTGCTCCTAAGCTACAAACACGAAGCCTAGGCACCCCTATGGGTGTGTAGTTACTATACTGAATACTCTAGGCAACTGTAACAAAATGGTATGTATTTGTGTATCTAAGCATGGAAAAGACACAGTAAAAATATCGTATCATAATGTTCTGCTTAGGATATGTAGCACTCGATTTGCGGTCTGTTGTTGACTGACACATTGTTATGAGGCGCACGACCATACATGATTACAAATCTTTTTCAGTTAACTGCTGTGAGTCAAACACTGTACTTTCTCTTCCTCAATATTTAAGAAAAATAATTCACCTTTAAGATCCCCATAAAAGCCATCATATCAACCAATAAACTGAGATTGGAAATACTAGGATCACAGATTCTCTATTAAATTCCTCTTGAAAATTATGAAGTAAAAGTTTTCACTAAACCCAGTGGAAACAAAACATAAAAAGAAGTTGCTGGCCAGGACTGGTGGCTCACGCCTGTAATCCCAGCACTTTGGGAGGCTGCGGTGGGCGGATCACCTGAGGTTTGGAGTTCGAGACCAGCCTGGCCAACATGGTGAAACCCCGTCTCTACTAAAAACACAAAAATTAGCCAGGCGTGGTGGTGAATGCTTGTAATCCCAGCTACTCGGGAGGCTGAGGCAGGAGAATTGCTTGAACCCGGGAGGCGGAGGCTGCAGTGAGCCGAGATCGCACCATTGCATGCCAGCCTGCGACAGAGTGAGGCTCCGTCAAAAAAAAAAAAGAAAGAAAGAATTATTGCTCAGGACGGTGTTTTTAAAGACACATTTGACACAAATTTTCAAGAAGGTGTAATAAATTTCAAGCTGGTAGAATTTAAGAAAAAGGTAGTAACAAGGAACACATTACCATGAAAACATCAATAGTCATTAATCTCTAATGTATAACAATATGGCATCAAAGTATTTAATAAACATGTTAATATACAGCAAATTCATAATCAGGGAGATACCTGATCCCAAGTGTCTTATAAATAAACAATTATAAAACTACATTATCACAGTTATAACACAGGATGAATTCCAAAATTAGAAGTTTTAGATGATCCTCTCTGATCACAATACAGTAAAATAAAAAATGATAAAATAGCAACACATATCCATAAAAAATTATCAAATTACAAAGCACCCTTCCAAGTTCCCTGGTGCTATTAAAAAAAAAAAAAAAAAAAGGGCATCAAAGGCTGGGTGCAGTGGCTCACACCTGTAATCCCAGCACTTTGGGAGGCCAAGGCAGGCAGAATCACCTGAGGTCAGGAGTTCAAGACCAGCCTGGCCAACATGGAGAAACCCCGTCTCTACTAAAAATACAAAATTAGCCAGGCGTGGCAGCACGCACCTTTAATCCCAGCTACTAGGGAGGCTAAGGCAGGAGAATCACTTGAACCCGGAGGCAGAGGTTGCAGTGAGCTGAGATCGTACCACTACACTCCAGCCTGGACAACAAGAGTGAAACTCGGTCTCAAAAAAACAAAAGGCATCAAAGTAGTCTATATGATCACTGATGGCAGTAATCGAAGTCTTACATGCATATGTTTGAAAAAAAGCTTTAAAACAAAACCATTCAATGTATGTAACGACAAAGAAAAGTAAAAAGCTGTGTAGTAACGATCAGTAAAATAAAACTACATGCTGTTTTCCTTGGTAGACTTAGAGAAGCCTTTAATTACCAAGTCCAACCAAGAAAAGAGAAGACTTCAGAACAAAAAGGTTGGTGGGCTTGGCATCATGTAGTCCAACCCACTCGGGAAGTTGAGGCAGGATGACTGCTTGAACCCAGGAGTTGGAGGATGTAGTGTGCGTGGTGCCTGTGAACAGCCACTATACTCCAGCTTGGGCAACACAGCAAGACCTCATCAAGAAAGAAAGAAAGAAAGAAAAAAGAATACAACTGTAGATATGACATTCCTCTTACACTATATAAATTGAAGAACAGTTTTCTAAATCATTCTAAGAAATCACTATTGCCATAATACAAAAATTGAACAATGAGAACTCCAATATCATAATGAAGATATACATGCAGAAAAAAACAGTAATCCTATGATAATTTAAAAGAATAGCACTGTAACCGAGAAGTGTATCCCAAAAACACATGATTCAATACAAGGAAATATGTAAGCAACAACTTTTATGTCCTTCAGCAACAAGCAAGTATGAGGGAAGAACAGACCCATTTATAATGTTAAAAAACAGCTTAAAAACAATAATCAAGTTAGGTTAACTTTACAAGACCTAAATAAACACAAATCCCTGGAAGGAACAATTTGATTAGAAAGATGTAAATTCTTTTCCGAATTAATCTGTGAATTCACCCTTATGAAAGCCAAGCAAAATCTCAACAGGGTATTTTGTGAAATTTGATAGACTCCAAGTGTCTTCTGGAAAAGAACAAAGGGAGAAAGCCTAACTAAGACCATTTTTAAAAGGTGATAACTGAGGGTCAACCTTCTCCCGATCAGTTATAAAAACCTGCAGATTATTTATTCAGTAGACAGATCCCAGAGATAATCACCATCATGACAGACAATGTCCCTAACCTCATGGAGTGTGGGTGAAATAACATAATAAAGTACAGACATAAACAATTTCGAGACAGTACTAAAAAGGAATTAACAAGATGCTATACAACAAAAATAAACAAGCGCGATTAGGTAAGTCCTTTGGAAAAGGAAGCAGAAACCTCATGGGTAGTGTAAAGAGCTCAGATTTTTATTCCAAATCTAACACAAAACTATAGTACTTCAAGAGTGACAAGATCTGATTTACATTTTTAAAGTCACTCTGACAAATACAATTAGAATTGTGCTAATAACAAGTAGAGGATATGTATATAAATCCATTTAAAACACTAAAACAATGAACATCTAACTGGGTAGTGATTATTACTGATGAGAAGACATGTGTGAAGGGGAATTTGCTTTGTTGTTTGTAATCTTTTACAATAAGAACTGTTATTTTTGGCTGGGCGCAGTGGCTCACGCCTGTAATCCCAACACTTTGGAAGGCTGAGGCGGGCTAATCACCTGAGGTCAGGAGTTCAAGACCAGCCTGGCCAACATGGTGAAACCCCCTCTCTACTAAAAATAGAAAAATTAGCCAGGCGTGGTGGTGCACACCTGTAGTCCCAGCTACTAGGGAGGAGAATCGCTTGAACCTGGGAGGCAGAGGTTACAGTGAGCCCATATTGTACCAATGCACTCCAGCCTAGGTTGTTGCCCAACAATCACTGTGAGACTCTGTCTCAGGCAGTTTAAAAAAAAAAAAAAAAAAAGAACTGTTATTTTTACTTTCTTTTATTCCTCATTAAAATATGTGTTAGATATAAGATGTAGAGAAAACAGGCACAACAAGTATCATTTCAATAATCTGCATGGAAAAACAACGGTTTCTGTGTGAAGGCCATTACCAGGATCAAACAAACTAATAAATAATTGAAAAAACCAAAATGTCCTTAAAATAACAGAATTCCAGGCCAGGTGCAATGGCTCATGCCTGTAATCCTAGCACTTTGGGAGGCCAAGGTGGATCACCTCAGGTCAAGAATTCGAGACCAGCCTGACCAACATGGTGAAACCCCATCTCTACTAAAAATACAAAAATTAGCTGGGCACGGTGGTGTGCAACTGTAGTCCCAGCAGCTCGGGAGGCTGAGGCAGAAGAATCGCTTGAACTCAGAAGGCGGAGGCTGCAGTGAGCTGAGATCGTGCCACTGCACTCCAGCCTGGGCGGCAGAGTGAGACTCCGTCTCAAAAAATAATAAATAAATAAATAATAGAATTCCAAGTAATGGTACAACCATACTACAGAATACTAGACAGCAGTTGAAACAAATAATAGAGCTATATGGACTGACTTGAAACGGAGCCAAGACAATGTTTTACGAAAAGTTACATAATTACTTCGGAATAAATGCAATAAGGATTTCATTGACAAGAATACCGTATTCAAATGCACATGCAAGTATCAATATACAAATGACATGTGTAAACAGAAAGAGGTCTATTCTGGAATGACACATATCAATCTGTTCCCAACAGCTGTCCTTTCCATGAGGAGGGAAGGAAAGAGAAAAGAGACTTATATTTTCTTTTTATTATTATTATTATTATTATACTTTAAGTTTTAGGGCACTTATTATTATTATACTTTAAGTTTTAGGGTACATGTGCACAATGTGCAGGTTAGTTACATATGTATACATGTGCCATGCTGGTATGCTGCACCCAGGGATTGAATTTAAAGATCTAACAGATACATATGAGAAAGTGAGGTCCAGGAGAGCAAGGCCCTTGAAGTGTTAATCTAGAATGACACAAGCACAAGGAGATACACAGTATACTAAAAGATCTTCACTGTTAATGATCCCAAAAACATGAATCTTAGAGCCCAAAGACACAAAACTGTTACACAAAGCATACTTGTTTTCAGTATCAACTTTGCCACATATAAATAGAAGCAGTAATAGGTGATAGTTCACAAATATTATCTCCATTTACTTGAAAAGAATCCTTTAAAAACAAACAAAAAAAGGTAGCATCAGGACAAACTCACAGAAAAGCCTTCATCTTCCAAACTGGACATTATCTTGGAAGAAAGTTCCTCACAGCACAAGTTCTCTTCTGCTGTTGCCACCAAAGCAGCACAACGAGCAAATGCTCTATATAATTCTGACCAAGTTCTAAGCAAAGTCTTCATGGTGGCCTACCAATAACAATAAAAAAAGAAGTTTCGTTAATATATACCTATCAAAGTTTATAGAATCAATACATCTTTAACATTTTTTAAAAACGCTGCAACATTTAGTGTGTCAAAAAAGACACTAACGGCCGGGCGCAGTGACTCACGCCTGTAACTCCAGCACTCTGGGAGGCCGAGGTGGGTGGATCACCTGAGGTCAGGAGCTCGAGGCCAACATGGCAAAACCCTGTCTCTACTAAAAATACAAAAAATCAGCCAGACAAAGTGGCGGACGCCTGTAATCCCAGGTACTCGGGAGGCTGAGGTAGGAGAATTGCTTGAACCCAGGAGGTAGAGGTTGCAGTGAGCCAAGACTGCACCACTGCACTCTGGCCTGGGCAACAAGAGCAAAACTGTCTCAAAATTAAAAAGAGACTAACACAGGGTAATAACCTTTCCCCCACATCCTAGAGATCTAACTGAAGAGAGGAAATAAGGCCATGATACTAAAAATTATCAAAGATCCAAAAGAACTTCTCTCACCCTTCATCATTCTCCTAAGCTAATAATAAAGTCATAAAGAAGTCTTATTTTAGAAATTATTGTGGGCTGGGCACGGTGGCTCACGCCTGTAATCCCAGCACTTTGGGAGGCCAAGGCGGGTGGATCACTTGAGGTCAGGAGTTCGAGACAAGCCTGACCAATACGGTGAAACTCCATTTCTACTAAAAATACAAAAATTAGCTGGGCGCAGTGGCATGGTCCTGTAGTCCCAGCTACTTGGGAGGCTGAGACAGGAGAACTGCTTGAACCCAGGAGGCAGAGGTTGCAGTAAGCTGAGATTGCACCACTGTACTCCAAGCCTGGACGACAATGTGAGACTCGTCTCAAAAAAAAAAAAAAAAAGAGACAAAGAAAAAGAAAAAGAAATCATTGTGGAAGCTGATTATAAAGGATGAAATAATATTTTCAGAAAAATACAAATCCCTCAGAAATCAATACTTGACAATGCCTTACCACTGGAAATCTCTGTTCTGAAAAAATGTGGTTTACTGGTAAAGTCAATGCACCATAGATGGCACTAAAATTATGTTCTAAGGCATCACCTTGATTTACTTCATTGGTCTAAAACAAGAAAAATAATGAAGTTAGACAAATTACCATCTTATTCTAATCCTAAGTAGTAACATAACTTATTTATAAGTAGTGGGCAAAACTGTGTTCCCCAATGATGAGATTCAAAATAAGTTTAACTCCTAACCCCTGGAATCTACGAATGTAGTCTTATTTGGAAATAAAGTCTTTGCAGATGTTCAGATGAGGTCCTACTGGATTAGGGTCAGCCCCAATCCAATGAACGGAGTCTTTTCTGTAAGAGGAAAATTTGGATAGGCACAGAAAACAATACCATGTGAAGATGGAGGCATAGTCAAGTGATGCAGCTACAACCCAAGGAAGGTCAAGGATTGCCAGCAATCACCAGAAGCTGAGAGGCATGAACAGATTCTGCCTCAGAGCTCCAGGAGAAACCAATCCTACCAACTCCTTGATTTTGGATAGCTGGTCTCCAGAACTGAGAGAATAAATCCCTATAGTTTTAAGTCACCAGTTGGCTGTAATTTGTTAATAGCAACCTGGGGAAATTATGCACTATGTTTAAGTTCTAAAAAAGAATCCCAGAGCCAACTCCAAAGTCGTCTACTATACATACACAGCATTCCAGCAAAAACTAATACAATAAAAAGGGCCTCTGTGATCCTTCTAACAGTGGGAAGCTATTTAAGAATGTAAATGACTTTTCTTCCAGAAGAATAGTGTGCTAGCTTGAGTAGCCAAAACAAGGGCTACGTTAACTATAATGTAAAAAGCTGAGCACAGTAGCTCACGCCTGTAATCCCAGCACTTTGGGAGGCTGAGGCTGAGGCTGAGGTCAAGAGTTTGAGATCAGCCTGACCAATACAGTGAAACCCCATCTTGACTAAAAATACAAAAATTAACTGGGCGTGGTGGCGTGCACCTGTAGTCCCAGCTACTCGGGAGGCTGAGACAGGAGAATCACTTCAACCTGGGAGGCGGAGGTTGCAGTGAGCCAAGATCATGCCACTGCACTCTAGCCTGGGTGACAGAGTGAGAATCCAACTCAACAACAACAAAAACAACAGAATTCCTTTGAGTTATTTCATTTTTGAGCTACCGCACTATTAGCCCAGAGAATGCGTATTCCCATTTAAAGACTGACAAAGAGGCTGACAGATCATAAACAGAACTTGTGCTCCACAGCCTGTCACTATTCCCACTTTTGTTAAATAGGTAAACATTAAGGATTTAAGTATTTAAATACACAGATTATTCAACTCTCAATAGATTCCTGACTTAAGAAAATGCTATATGGCTTTGAGGTAATCACCAACGTGGCTTAACTATGGGAATATATAGCCTAGTCAAGATAACCGCTGTTATTCCCTGTTAATAAAACTACTGAAAGAACCCAAGATACAAGAATTTACATCTATGTGAGCCTTCTAGGTTTATAATCACTACTGAAGAAAATGAAGCTGATTAGTCCCCATTAAGTTATAGTTTCTTTACCAGTGAGGGAGAAATGCAATAAAATCAATCAAAAGTACAACGTTTGTCAATTCCACCAGAAAAAATATTTACTATCTTCTATTCAAATTCAAACTTCTATTCATTTCCCCAATTGCACTAACAAAAAAAAAGGTATATTATCCAAAATATGTAGCAGATTTATTTCATACCTGATTAATCAATTCAGTTAATGGGGTGACTATAACACTCCACATTTTCCAGAGATGCTCCTTATTTTCCAACTGCTTTGCATTTTGATTAATAACATTTAAAACTGAGTCACTGAAAGCTAGTGGTGAAGTTGGACCAGAAAGAACACAGCCTACAAGTGATTCCAAACTGAGAAAGAACCTGAACAAAAAATTATAAACAATGCATCAACTTTTTGGCAGTAATATATTAATTTAATGTTAACAAAATTCTAAAATAACTGACAAAAAGTTAACGAATTTTTTTAAAAAAAAACTTAAACTTATGAAATAGTACATAAATAATCTCATTCATTACATAACCTTTCCAAGACAAAGTTTCAAGTTAAAGTAGAAACTTACCTTTCATCTGATACACCACATTCCAAGAAATTGTTGAAAATTAATTGAATTAAGAACAAAGCTGGAGTTCCCTGAAGGAGAAAATGAAGTCAACCTTCTCAGTTACAAAGAATAGAACACTTGTTTTTTATAATTGGTTATTTAAGAAATAAAATTGTTTTAGCATGACAAATTTAACTTTTGGCATTACTTAGGGTATGACAACCATGTTAGTAAAATTATTTCCATAAACTACACACAAAAATCAAGCTCTTGGCCGGGCGCAGTGGCTCACTCCTGTAATGCCAGCACTTTGGGAGGCCGAGGCGGGTGGATCACAAGGTCAGGAGATCGAGACCATCCTGGCTAACACGGTGAAACCCCGTCTCTACTGAAAATACAAAAAAACTAGCCGGGCAGGGTGGCACGCGCCTGTAGTCCCAGCTACTCGGGAGGCTGAGGCAGGAGAATGGTGTGAGCCCGGGAGAAGGAGGTTGCAGTGGGCCGAGATCACGCCACTGCACTCCAGACTGGGCAACAGCCTGACTCCGTCTCAAAAATAAATAAATAAATAAATAAATAAAGCTCTTTATAGTCTAATCATAGCTGTTTCCTCTACACAGAGAATCAAGGAATTATGAGATTCCAGATATAAAAAGAACACTGATGTAAAACTTACTGGAATCCCAATGCCTATATCCTAAGTGCATTTTACATTAGCTTCCAATATTTATGGCAGTAACCAACACTATATCGTATATAAACAAATAGGAAACTTTCCTTTTAGAGCCATGTATTTAATCCAGGAAAATAGTTTTTTCATTCACATAGCAGCGTATTTAGTTCTTTACATTAACTATCAGTTTTTCCTTTAATTTGGGCAATATACTTCAAATCCAATACTCTCAGAATTTTACGTAAGGTCATCTTTCTTTAAAAAAAAAAAAAAAGGAAAATATGCTGGGCACAGTGGCTCACACCTGTAATCCCAGGATTTGGAAGAGCAAGGCAGGGAAATCACCTGAGGTTAGGAGTTCAAGACCAGCCTGACCAACATGGAGAAACCCGTCTCTATAAAAATACAAAATTTGCCGGGCGTGGTGGCACATGCTTGTAATCCCAGCTACTCAGGAGGTTGAGGCAGGAGAATAGCTTGAACCTGGGAAGCGGAGGTTGCAGTGAGCCGAGATCGTGCCACTGCTCTCCAGCCTGGGCAACAAGAGCAAAACTCCGTCTCAAAAATAAATAAATAAAATAAAATAAAATAAAAAAATAAAAAAGGGAAGTATAAATGTTTTTGGCCAATCTTCATCATATTACATTTAAGATACTTGCATTAAGAATATCCATATTAGCAACCTGATATGCTGGTGAACCTAATACTTTCTGAGGAAGTCCTTTAATTGTAATTTCCATGAGGACCTATGAGAGATAAAAGGTTTTACAGTAAATTAGCCGTAAAAATATTATCTAATAAAAATCTGAGTGTTAACTATATCTGTAACAATTACAAGTAATGTTCATTCATTAACGTAAACATAATCTCATTAGTTAAAAAAGATCAAATACATTCATTAACATGAATATATCTGCATCCGTTTTAGAAGTTCAAACACAGAAATATAAAAAGCAGGTAAAGTCTTTAATCTCCAACGATAATCAATATTTTCAGTTCAGAGTCTATTTTCCCCTTCTAAATTTCTGTATAAGTACACAGAAAAACACACAACTTCTTGGGCAGCCAGTTATACACACATTCCTTTAAACCATTAAAGCCATTACACTGTAAATCACTAATGGTATTAAACTCTGCAACTAACCTTCATTTTATCTTGTTACAGAATTTTTGCATCAATATATAAAAATACTGCTATATGAATGTCCATTATTTATTCAACCATTTTTCTATTAAGAGACCTTGGGGTTATTTCTGTTTTTTCATACTACTAATAGAAATTCTGCAATTAATTATACTGGTACCCAAAGCAAATATTCAAAAGACTGCTAATAGTTGGGTCTAAGATTGCTAAATCAAACTAACTGAGCCTACCAAATTGCTCTCCAAAAATACTACCATACTGTCTTTTTTTTCTTTTTTGAGACAGGGTCTCATTGTTGTCCAGGCTGGATTGCAGTGGCACGATCTTGGCTCACTGCAGCCTCAACCTCATGGGCTCAAGTGATTCTTCCACCTCTGCTTCCATAAAAGCTGGGACTACAGGCATGTCACCACGCCTGGCTAATTTTTGCAATTTGCCCACCTTGACCTCCCAAAGTGCTGGGATTACAGATGTGAGCCACCATGCCCAGCGGTAATATACTGGTATGAACATGCACTACATAACTTAAATGTTATAGAAGAGTTACGTCAGTGAAAATACATTTTCACATACTGTCATCTGAAACAGATTAGTAATAATAATAGACAGTATTAGTTTGTTCCTGGCCCATAGTACTTTCCATGTATCAATTCATTTAGTCTTTAACTACTGCTACATTCCCTCTTTACATATGGGGTTAGGCAAAGCCAAGGGAATAGATAAATTGCACAAATTTACTCAGCTAATAAACAGTTAGGCTGGTATTCAACCTAGTCTGCTCCAGAGCCCTTGCTATTAACCACTATGCTATACTGCCACAGAACAAGTAACTGTCAAAGTACATAAAGGAAACAAAATCAGAATTTAAGGGTATTGTCTGTTCCACTGGAGCTTATTTTGAGATGCCCATATCATCAAAATCAAATCCAATTCACTTTTCTTCCTGTACTACATGGGTTTAAAAAAAAAAAAAAAAGTGTTTTAATACCAAAGTCATTAACTTGGTTAAAAACAGTTAACTTAAAACAAAGTACCAGCTAACTATTAGTAGTTTTCAGCAATCTTGTCATAAAATTAAAGGACATCTGAGTTTCTTCAGTTCAAGTTTCATGTCCTTTACCCTAGTTTTTCTCTGTATGGCGGATACTTTTTTTCTTACCACATTGAAGACTTTTGTGGCTGTTGTTATAGTCACTTTATTAAAAAGCTTTCAAATGACTCTACAGTTAATAGAATGCACTTATTGCAATAGGACTAAACTACTGATGAATGCTTGATATAAAAAAAGTCTTCCCAAACTAGATCTATGCAAATATCTTCAATATAAAATTTAACTTCAGAAAATGGTTTTTAAAGTCCAACATACGGGTATGATACTTACCAGCGTTTTTGATACAGGAAATACTTCAGACTTTATTATGCTTTCCAAAGACTTTAATAAGAGAGTCAAAACTTCAGAACCTGGTTTCTCTTTTTTGTTACCTATCAAAGGCAAAAAGAAGGGTATAGTTCTGTTTTTTTTTTTTTTTTTTTTTGAGACAGGGTCTTGCTCTGTCACCCAAGCTTGGCTCACTGCAACCACCACCTCCCGGGTTCAAGCAATTCTCCTGCCTCAGCTTCCTGAGTAGCTGGGATTACAGGTGTGCACCACCATGCCTGGCTAATTTTTAGTAGAGAAGGGTTTGCTAGGCTGGTCTCAAACTCCTGACCTCAGGTGATCCACCCATCTCAGCTTCCCAAAGTGTTGGGATTACAGGCATGAGCCACCATGCCTGGCCGAGAACGGTGTATTTACTTTTTTTTTTTTTTTTTGATGGAGTTTCACTCTTATTGCCCAGGCTGGAGTGCAATGGCGCCATCTCAGCTCACTGCGACCCCCGCCTCCCAGGTTCAGGCAATTCTCCTGCCTCAGCCTCTGGAGTAGCTGGGGATTACAGGCATGCACCACCGTGTCTGGCTAATTTCGTATTTTTAGTAGAGGCGGGGTTTCTCCATGTTGGTCAGATGGGTCTCAAACTCCTGACCTCAGGTGATCCGCCCGCCTCGGCCTCCCAAAGTGCTGGAATTACAAGCATGAGCCACCGCGCCCGGCTAGAAGGGTGTATTTCTAAGCATGTAATTTCAGAGATGACTATACAGAGAGCTGCAAAAATTTATTTTTTTTTCCTAAATCAACAATACTAAGTACAGTTGACCTTTGAACAACACGGGTTTGGACGGCATGAGTCCACTCATATTCAGATTTTCTTCCATCCCGGAAACAGCAAGTTCCACCCCTCCTCTTCCCTCCTTAGTGTACTCAACATAAAGACAAGAATATAACCCGTTTCCGCTTAATGATTATGTTTTCTCTTATGATTTTCCTAACATTCTTTTCTCTAATTTACTAATATTGTTAATGAACACAGCATATAATGCATATAACATATAAATGTGTGCTCATCAGCTATTTATATCAGCAACATAATCAATATACTATTGTTATCAATATACTATTGATAACTTCCAATCAATATTAAGTTACCAGTAGTTAAGTTCTGGGGGAGTCTAAAGTTATATGTAGATTTTCGACCGTGTGGTGGGTCAGCACACCTAACCCCAGTGTTCTTCAAGCATTAACTACAAATTAAAAACTGGAAGCTATGGTAGTGCAAGAAATACTTTTAAAATAAATTTTATATATTGCCAAACAATTCACTGGATGCTGTAAAAATCATCTGATCACCACCTGTTTCAAAAAAAGAATTTTGATCAGTGTAATAGTGCTTACCTGATTCAGTAACTGACTTCACCAAGCTAATTAGCTCCTTCCAGATAGCACTGACAACCACATCTGTCAAACAAAATAAACGAGTATTTTAAATGAAGTACATATGACTACGATGACTAACACTCTCCCTTTCCTTACATTAAACAAATAAATTGAACAATACTTAATTTAATTTTCCCTCATGATATTCAACCCTGTAGTAAGTTTATAAAACACTATCACTTCGTTTTTGTTTGTTGAAACTAAATATGTTTATTTTTTGAGATAGGGTCTTGCTCTGTCCAGGCTGGAGTACAGTGGCACAATCATAGCTCATTGTCATCTCAACACCAGGCTGGAGTACAGTGGCACAATCATAGCTCATTGTCATCTCAACAACCTGGGCTCAAGCAGTCTTCCCACATCAGCCTCCCAAGTAGCTAGGACTATAGGTACATACCACTACACCCATCTAATTATTTTTTTTTTGTAAAGATAGCACTCTCTCTACGTTTCCCAGGCTGGTCACAAACATCTGCCTCAAGTGAACTCCCACCTTAGCCTCCCAAAGTGCTAGGATTACAGGCGTGAGCTACCATGGCCAGCCATAAATGTGTTCCTTAAAACAACTATAACATGTTAACAATGAATTGTGTAACTAAGGGTAATTGCTTTATCTTTTTTTTTATTATCTTTCTTTTCTGAATTGAATGCCCACTACTTTTGAGGCAGAGATTGTTCACGGAGATTCAGAAGCATATCTAACAACCAATAGAAAAAAATTATGTGATTCATTGTGATTCCTTTTCCAACCAGTTAAACAGCAAACAATTTTTGAAATTTCCTTTCCTCATTATTTGATAGGCCATATAACACAGGAGTTTAGGTACAGATGCTAGAGCCATAGAGCCTGACACAGTACTACCAATCGTAAGTGACTCTGCACAACTTATGTATTTCCTGTATAACCCAGTTTCCTCATTTGTAAAATGAACTAACATGGTATGTTACTGCGAAAATTAAATGAATAAATGTAAAGTTCTCAATGCACAATCTGGCCAGTAGATGGCACCATATAAATATTTACTATTTTGTCTTCTTATTTTTTATTTTTTAATAGAGTCTTGCTCTATCACCCAGGCTGGAGTGCAGTGGCACAATCTTGGCTCACTGCAACCTCCACCTCCTGGGCTCAAGCAATTCTCATGCCTCCGCATCCCGAGTAGCTGGGACTACAGGTATCCTGCCAACATGCCCACCTAGTTTTTGTATGCTTTGTAGAGACAGGGTTTTGTCATGTCGCCCAGGCTGGTCTCGAACTCCTGAGCTCAAGTGATCCACTCACCTTGGCCTCCCAAAGTGCTGGGATTACAGGTGTGAGGTACTGTGACTGGCCTATTTTTTCTTCTTTTTAAACACACATTTGAGCAAATAATAAATCAAATTCTCTTACCGGGGGCATCTTTTCCAACTGCAACAAAGCTATCATGAACAGCAGTGATAAGTGTATTTGCATGTTTGGAAAAAAAAGAAGGGCTGCTGATTAACGGATGTTCCAGTGGCTCTGAAAGGGAAAATAAAAGATAATTATGTAAAACAACAGATTTATGAAATACATTTGTCACTATAAAACTTTAAAACGTCTATTAAGTAGGTGTGTTTTCTATAAAAAAAGATTCATATTTCATACACAACTATAAAATATTTTGGCTGTGAAAAAATAACACCTCTCCTCACCCCAGTGCATTAAGTCCTAGACTGTTTTAGTAATTAAAATTATTCTTAAAACCTTTAAATACCTAAGCTCAGCACAAGTTTATTTTGCTTAGCAAAACTCAAGACTTCTGGACCCAACAAGAAATGAAGCAACATTTCAAGTCCCAAAAGTTGAATGGATGGGATTGTGGCCATTCCACCTAAATTCGAACTCAGGTTCATTCGGGGAGTTCCCGGGGCTCCGTACGGGGAGGAAACACCTTTAAGAAAAAAAAAAAGGGTAAGTCATACAAGCTCATTTTATATTAGCTACCCAAATGCATATATTTCATTTCAACGAAACTTTTAAAAACAGAGTTTAAATGTCTCAGGCATTAATCCATACCTTGAAATCTTAATATGCAGGTATTCTGTAACAAATTTTGAAGACTCAGATGGCAAACATAAAATAATACATATGACACATATGTATATCATATGTCTTTCAATGACACACATAAAGAGACACTTTATAACTGCTAAGATTTTTTTTTTTTTTGAGACAGTCTCATTGTACTGCCAAGGCTGCAGTGCAGTGGTACAATCATAGTTCACTACAACCTCAAACTCCTGGGCTCAAGCAATTCTCCCATCAGCATTCCAAGTAGCTGTAACTATAGATGGATGGATGCCACTGTGCTCAGCTAATTTTTAAATTTTTTGTAGAGACAGGGTCTCACTATGTGGTACAGGTGGTATCGAACTCCTGGCTTCAAGTGATCCTCCCACCTCAGCCCCCCTAAATGCTGAGATTATACGTGCCTGCCACTGCACCTGGCTGAAGTGTTGTTTTTGCTTTGTTTTGTTTTTTTGAGACTGAGTCTCGCTCTGTCGCCCAGGCTAGAGTGCAGCGGTGAGATCTCGGCTCACTGCAACCTCCGCCTCCCGGGGTTCAAGTGATTCTCCTGCCACAGCCTCCCAGGTAGCTGGTATTACAGGGGCCCACCACCATGCCTGGCTAATTTTCTTATTTTCAGTAGAGACGGGGTTTCACCGTGTTGGCCAAGCTGGTCTCAAATGCCTGATCTCAAGTGATCTGCCGGCCTTGGCCTCCCAAAGTGCTAGGATTACAGGCGTGAGCCACCTCACCTGGCCAATGTGTTGTTTTTAATAGCGCTAAGATTCTGGTTCTAAAATCAACAGTTTCATGTTAGCTGCTCTGAGGCTTTTTTTGCAAGGTACCTCGTATAATGTACTGAAAAAACATCCGTCTCTTCTAACCACAACAATGCGCTTACAACAGTAATCAGTAATATAAAAAAAAAAAAAACAGGAAAACATAATGGATTTTTTGGTAATGAACCTAAAAATTATGAAGTGCTTCATTTCAAACGAAAAACACTGAGCAAAACCTCTCAAAGCCTTTTTTTTCCCTACTTCAAAACTATGCTTCTAGGTCAACAAAGCCTAATTAAAAAAGCAAAAAACAAGAATATCTACCTCTTACCTTTGTGTACAGGGGTCATAGGATTTAAACCTGGAGATGTAGCTACATGACACGAATTGCCTTGAGGTGAGGCATTAGAATCAATACTTATTGTACTTTGAATCAGAGGCACACAAACCTACGGGGTAAAAGAAGAGAAAATATCGATCTATAAACTATACAACTGTCACAGTTTTTAAAAGCCTCACATAATATAAATTTCATTAAATGGAGCCTTAATATATTCCATTTTACAGATCGTTCCCATGCACAAACAGGCTAAAAAATGGAATTTGGAAAAAATATGAACATTACAACTGCATTTGCCCTAAATGTGTATTACCTAAATTTGTTTATATACATCAACATCTGAATTGTACACATTATTGGTAAACTAATTTTAACTTTTTAAAACTCTGGAAAATATGAACTAAGACAAAGCTCATTTCTAACATCATCCTAGTACCAGTCACATGTAGTTACCAAATAAATTATTCCAATTAATGTATTGGACAAATGCAAAGAATTAGCCTATTGGACCCTTATAATGGTAGAATTTGGAAAATTCATTATGATCCAAATTACATTATTGACAATGCCCATCTTCAATTACTTCACGTTATATAAATTTAAAACTCAATAATTAAAAAATTAAAAACTGAATAAAAATGGCTCAAGTATAAGTCCTCCTGTCCAAGAATGCATTCCCTGCTATGCAGCTATTTATATAAAATACAAAATATACCCCCAAAATATACCCCCAGAAGTAAAATATATCCCCAAAATCCAAAATAAGTGATAAAGAAATGAGAAAGATGTTAGCAGAGCTGCTCCTTTTAACTGTAAAAAAATTCAAAAACCAGGCTGGGTGCAGTGGCTCACGCCTGTAATCCCAGCACTTTGGGAGGCCGAGGCAGGCAGATCACAAAGTGAGGAGATCGAGACCATCAGTGAAACCCTGTCTCTACTAAAAATACAAAAAATTAGGCAGGCATGGTGGCGGGCGCCTGTAGTCCCAGCTACTCAGGAGGCTGAGGCAGGAGAATGGCGTGAACCCGGGAAGTGGAGCTTGCAGTGAGCCGAGATCGTGCCACTGCACCCCAGCCTGGGCAACAGAGTGAGACTCCATCTCAAAAAAAAAAAAAAAAAATTCAAAAACCAAGGATGGAAATAATTGCAAATAACTCAAAACGTTTAGGTTAAGATTAAACTTTATATCTAAATACCAGTAAGGATATGCAAATCCTGAAGAATTCGTAAAATCTTTGTGTAACAATTAAAAAGAACCTACAAATAGGATTCAGTCACTGGTTATCACTATGCAGCCTAGAAAATGGAGGGCAGAATAAACAAATAAGAACTGGTCCAACCTTGTATCTACCCAGTGTAGCACTTGATTTCTCTTTTTTTTTTTTTTTTTTGAGATGGAGTCTCACTCTGTTGTCCAGGCTGGAGTGCAGTGGCGTGATCTCTGCTCACTGCAACCTCCATCTCCTGGGTTCAAGCAATTCTCCTCAGCCTCCCGAGTAGCTGAGACTACAGGCACATGCCATCACACCCGGCTACTTTTTTGTATTTTAGTAGACACGGGGTTTCACCATGTTGCCCAGGCTGGTCTCAAACTCCTGAGCTCAGGGAATCCACCTGCCTCTGCCTCCCAAAGTGCTAGGATTACAGGCGTGAGCCACCGCACCTGGCTGATTTCTATTTCACTGATGCTGGTTTTCTTCTCAATTATATTCCAAACGCTCTAGGGAAAAAAACCCTCTTTTTAAAATCATAATGCTTGTAGAGTAAGAATGAATACTTGAGTACTTGCTGATTTAAAAACATTTCAGGGCCAGGCGCAGTGGCTCATGCCTGTAATCCCAGCACTTTGGGAGGCTGGCATGGGCGGATCATTTGAGGCCAGGAGTGCGAGACCAGCCTGGCCACCGTAAAACCCTGTCTACACTAAAAAATACAAAAAATCAGTCAGGTGTGGTTGTGCGCCTGTAGTCCCAGCTACTCGGGAGACTGACGCAAGAGAATCACTTGAACCCAGGAGGTGGAGGTTGCAGTGAGCCAAGATCGCGCCACTGCACTCCATCCTGGGAAACAGAACGAGACCCCGTCTCAAAATAAATAAATAAATAATAAATAAATAAAAACATTTCAGGTAAAGGGGCTCCATTTCAAGCAATTGAACAATATCCCTTGTGGGAAATGAATTTAAGTTCTCTGCCAGTAAAGTGAAACATCTTTTATATGTTCTAGTCTGCTAATAAACAGCAAAAATAACACTAAAAGATTACATTGGTAAGAATTTAAGAACACATTAACAAAAACATGGAGTGCTATAGTCAACACTTGTAATGTTACCTGTTCAAAATTAGCAGGAAGATGAGGTCCAAGTCTCATCAGCAAATACCACCAGACTTCTAGTTTTGTTAATGCTAGAGTTTCTGTTCTCACATGGATGGAACTCAAAGGCTGCATTAACAACTTGAGTCTTTTTGCACTACATAGTATATCTTAAAAGAAAATAAGCACACAGTTAAAGAGACGTCCAAGCTAAAGATTAACTCTAACATTAGCTGTGCAATAGTCTTTTATCACAGCAAGAGAACAGATTTTAAAATATTTTTTTAAAAAATAAATCCCCAGGCTGTCCTTGCTCTACCCAAAACTTGAATTTTGATAAACTGCAGTACAGCTGAACCAAAAACACTCAATAAATCAAAAATATATTTTAAAACAAATAAGTAATTTTTATTAGATATTGTGTGCCGGGGCAATTTCCCACCAGGAAATATTTCAGGTTGGTTACAAATGAGGGGATGCTATTGACATCTTAGTGAGTAGAGACTAGGGACGCTACTAAACTTCAACACAACACACCAGGACGGTCCCGAAAAACAAATTATCCAGCACAAAATGCCAAAACTTTGAGAAATACTGTCCTAGCTGCTTTAGCATTCTCATTATCCCCATTTGACAAAGAAACGGAAGCATATGTTTACATTATGTCAAAAAGGGCTATCATTTTAAAAGCAATTATTAATATATTCCATCAAAAATCATTACTACTGGGGCCAATGATTGAATACATTTTTGAAATCTAAATAGATTCATTTAGATTCAGGACTGCCCTATCTTAACAATAATCATATTGTTAAAATTCAGCATAGAAATTAAATCCAATCTTCAGAAAAAACATTTATGCCAAATGAGTAAGACTGGGGATATGTAAAATTAAGACACAGTCTGTGCTAAAATAACTTGTCAAAAAGACCTTAAAAGGGCTGGGCGTGGTGGCTCACGCCTATAATCCTGGCACTTTGGGAGGATGAGGCGGGCTGGTCACTTGAGGTCAGGAGTTTGAAACCAGCCTGACCAACATGGTGAAATCCTATCTCTACTAAAACTACAAAAAGGTTAGCTAGGCATGGCGGTGGCACCTGTAATACCAGCTACTCAGGAGCCTAAGGCAGGAGACTCGCTTGGACCCAGGAGGCAGAGGTTGCAGTGAGCTGAGATCACACCACTGCACTCCAGGCTGAGCAACAGAGTGAGACTCCGTCCTGAATAAATAAATAAATAAATAAATAAATAAATAGACTTGAAAAGGATTCTGAAACATCAATCAGGCCATGTATTTGGTGGAATGGCACTCAACAATGTCTGTTACAACTACTCTGCCATTTAGCTATTTCAGTTAACAGTTCTATAAGAAAATAAAGGCAATCACTGTATGAACAAGTTCTCCAGTCCAAGACACTTCCTTTTTGGGGGCTCCTATTCTTTTCGTTTGTTCATTCATTCATTCATTCAGAGACGGAGTTTCACTCTTGTTGCCCAGGCTGGAGTGCAATGGCATGATCTCGGCTCACTGCAGCCTCCTCCTCCCGGATTCTCCTGCCTCAGCCTCCCACGTAGCTGGGATTACAGGCATGCGCCACCATGCCCGGCCAACTTTGTATGTTTAGCAAAGATGGGGTTTCTCCATGTTGGTCAGGCTGGTCTCTAACTCGAGAACTCAGGTGATCTGCCCGCCTCTCAAAGTGCTGGGATTACAGGCGTTAGCCACCATGCCTGGATTCTGTTCTCTTTATGAGAAGAGCTCCATAATAATAACTCTACAGTAGCAGAGATTAATTGCCATGCAATAAACCAATCTCCTTTAATTACAAAATGTGATTTTACACAGGACAGTGATGGGTGCCCAGTTTCTGACTACTTTTTCTAGTCGGCCACTGAGCCATTCTACCCAGTAAAATTTAAGTGGATGTGTATATAAGATTCTTAGAAGGCTATTTCTAGGTATAGGTGAGTAAGCTGTGAAGAAACCTTTTCTGCTCTTCTGCCTTCCCTCCTTCCTGTCTGCAATTAAGACAAATCGAAGATGGCAGAGTAAAAACACAGTCATCTGATTCCTTGATGACTTCCTGGATCCACAGTATCAGTCATGGATTCCCTAGCTCTGAACTTATTTTTAACTTACTATCTTTAAACTACTCTTATTTTATGCTTTAACTTAATTTCTAAAGATCGTAGTCCCAAACATTACCTCACACTTCTGGGTTTACAGTTAGACCCAAATACATGCCAGCTCATAAACATAAAAATAAGCTACAATTTCAATTAAAAATTATAGTAGAATGAGCACAGTGGCTCACACCTGTCTGTAATCCTAACACTTTGGAAGGCTGAGGCAGGTGGATCACTTGAGTCCAGGAGCTCGAGACTAGCCTGGGCAACGTGGTCAAACCCCGCCTCCACAAAAAATACAAAAATTAGCCAGAGATGGTGGCACACGCCTGTAGTCCCAGCTACTTGGGGGGCTGAGGTGGGAGGATCAGTGGAGCCCAGGAGGTCAAGGCTGCAGTCAGCCACTGCACTCCAGTCTGGGTGACAAGGCAAGACCCTGGCGGCGGGGGGGGAACCTATGCCCCCAAAATGTATGTGCCAGTATTTTAAATAAAAGTAATTACAGGGCTGGGAGCAGTGGCTCTTGCCTGTAATCCCAGCACTTTGGGAGACTCAGCCAGGCAGATCACAAGGTCAGAAGTTCGAGACCAGCTTGGCCAATACGTTGAAACCTTGTCTCTACTGAAATCATACAAAAATTAGCCAGACGTGGCGGCGGGTGCCTGTCATCCCAGCTACGTGGGAGGCTGAGGCAGGAGAATTGCTTGAACCTGGGAGGCGGAGGTTGCAGTGAGCTGAGATCACGCCACTGCACTCCAGCCTGAGCAACAGAGTGAGACTCCATCTCGAAAAAAAAAGGCCGGGCGCGGTACCTCACACCTGGAATCCCAGCACTTTGGGAGGCCGAGGCGGGCAGATCACCAAGTCAGGGGATCAAGACCATCCTGGCTAACATGGTGAAACCCCGTCTCTACTAAAAATACAAAAAAATTAGCCGGGCGTGGTGACGAGCACCTGTAATCCCAGCTACTCGGGAGGCTGAGGCAGGAGAATGGTGTGAACCCGGGAGGCGGAGCTTGCAGTGAGCTGAGATCGTGCCACTGCACTCCAGCCTGGGCGACAGAGCGAAACTCCGTCTCAAAAAAAAAGTAATTATACATTAATGCAAATAATCACAATACAAAACATATTAAAAGGAGGAAGAAATGTGATAAATAATGGTCTTTGGCAGGAAAAATATAGGATAAAAACCAACTTACTTAGCAGCTCTTGTAAACATACAGTACTAATTAAATCTAAGATTAACTACCACCTAGTTAAGTACTCATACTAACACAGTTTTGGGCTAAATATTCTTTCTTGTGAATATATTATCAGAAAACTCCATTGAACAATAAGAAGGTAAGGTTAAAGTAAATCAAAAAGAATGACTTCCATATATCAATATTAAACCACTTATTAGGTACTCTTCTAGAGATCCCGAAAGAAGTAAGGCCATCAATCACTGATATTTTTATTCCATGGAAATCACAACTGCTTCCTATCATCTACTGGCTATGTGACCTCTGGAAAATTACTCAATCTCTCTAAAATAGTGATTAATAATTACATCTCAGGTCTATTGTGATGATTAAATAAAAGGTACATAAAGTACTCAACTCAGTGCTAACATGTAAGAAAGCCACAAATAATAGGCTGGGGGCAGTGGCTCACATCTGTAATCGCAGCGTTTGGGAGGCCAAGGAGGGCGGATCACTTGAGGTCAGGAGTTCCAGACCAGCCTGGCCAACATAGTGAAACCTGTCTCTACTAAAAATACAAAAATTAGCAGGTGTAGTGGTGGGCACCTGTAATCCCAGCTACTCAGGAGGCTGAGGCAGGAGAATCACTTGAACCTGGGAGGCGGGGGTTGCAGTGAGCCAAGATCCCACCACTGCACTCCAGCCTGGGCAAGAGCGACACTCTGTCTCAAAAAAATAAATAAAAAAGGAAGCCACAAATCATTATTTTTCACTTTGTTCAGTTTTTGAAATACTGTGAAACAGATTTCATATTTGTGATTTTCAATGCCTAGTATGTGAATTCTATTTTCAGTACAAATTTATTCCTATTCCCTTAAAATGAAAATAATTCAGTAGTAACTTAATTTCAACTTAAAATCCAAAAAACCAGAAAAACTTCATTTATCTTGCTTTAAGCAAAACGAATTCATAGAAAATCAAAATTGTTAAAATATTACTTACCTGGATTTAAAGCAAAATTATCTATTAAACTCTTCCAAGCAATAAAAGCTATCTTTTTAATCATGGGTGCTCCACTACGAAATCCAAGTTCTTCTAGTTGCAACAGAGAATTGATGAAACTCCCACTTCGATGCAAGGTCTAAAAAGGGGAAAAAATCATTAAAGAAGTTATTCATCTCCATGAAACAGAATAATTGCTATCATTCCTTTATTCATTCACTTAACAGATGCTCTTAGGACTTCATAATCTAATGGGGAGACAAAAGACAAATTATTCACAAAACATAAAGAGATGTGTTAAATGTTAGATATGTTAAAAGTCTTAGGAATATAAGAAAATAAACTTTAAACACACATTCTAAACTCAAGATCACAAAATATATAAAGTTTGAAGAAGCAGAAAATGCATAACACAGAACATTTCTAAAACATTAGAGAAAATTAGGAGGAGATAAATCCCAAACTTTATCAAATCAATACCAAACAAAATATACATTTATATTAAAAAATATTAGAGAAAAAAGGTGTTGAACCCTGAAAATAATAAAAATAACCTTTCAAACAAACTGAATGGAAAATTAAGGAAACACCTTATTTCATAGCTGTGAAAGAAATATTTTTAAAAAACAGTATTATCTGCTAATAAAAAATAGTAAAAGTGAGATAAAAATCAAGAAAACTGAATAACTTTTCTTTTTTTTGAGAGGGAGTCTCACTCTGTCGCCCAAGCTACAGCGCAGTGGTGCCATTTCGGCTCACTGCAGCCTCCGTCTCCTGGGTTCAAGTGATTCTCCTGCCTGAGCCTTCCAAGTAGCTGGGATTACTGGCTAATACTACCACGCCCAGCTAATTTTTGTTTTGTTTTGTTTTGTTTGAGATGGAGTCTTGCTCTGTCACCCGCTGGAGTGCAATGGCTGGATCTCAGCTCACTGCAACCTCTGCCTCCCAGGTTTAAGCGATTCTCCTGCCTCAGCCTCCCAAGTAGCTGGGATTACAGGTGCGTGCCACCATGCCTGCCTAATTATTGTATTTTTAGTTGAGGCAGGGTTTCACCATGTTGGCCAGGCTGGTCTCGAACTCCTAAACTCAGGTGGTCCGTCCACCTCGGCCTCCCAAAGTGCTGGGATTACAGGCGTGAGCCACCGTGCTGGCCTAATTTTTGTATTTTTAGTAGAGACAAGGTTTTGCCATGCTGGCCAGGCTGGTGACTAACTACTGACCTCAAGTGACCCACCCGCCTCAGCCTCTCAAAGTGCTGGGATTACAGATGTGAGCAACCACAGCCGGTAGAAAACCGGATAACTTCTGAATTACTTCCAAATATTATGTAAGATTTAAATGGGAATACTATCAAACAAAAAGAAAAATATGAGCTCAGGAGACAAAAAAAAAAATTTAAAAAAAAGAGGCCAGGCACGGTGGCTCACACCTGTAATCCCAGCACTCTGGGAGGCCAAGGTGGGTGGATCACCTGAGGTCAGGAGTTCGAGACCAGTCTGACCAATATGGAGAAACCCCTTCTCTACTAAAAATACAAAAATCAGCCAGGCGTGGTGGCACATGCCTGTAATCCCAGCTACCCGGGAGGCTGAGACAGGAGAATCACTTGAACCTGAGAGGCCGAGGCTGCAGTGAGCTGAGATCATGTTTGCACTCCAGCCTGGGCAACAAGAATGAAACTCTGTCTCAAAAAAAAAGAAAAAAAAGGAAAATAAAGCACAAAATGGAAAAATGACAAGTAATGCATCACAAATAAAAAATTACATAAACACTAATGCTCCTAACAGGCTATAAACCACATATAATCTTAACAGGCTATAAACCAGTAACAAAAAAAATGGTTTAGAAAAAAAAAAAAACGCACAAGTTAGCTACAAGAGCTAAAGGAAATAGATCTAGCCCAAGAAGTTAAAGACACAAGATGAAAATTACAAAGCACTGCTGAAAGAAATTAAAGACCCAGGCCTGGCACAGTGGCTAACACCTGTAATCCCTGCACTTTGGGAGGCCGAGGCAGATGGATTGCTTTAGGTCATGAGTTTGAGACCAGCCTGGCCAACATGGTAAAACCCCATCTCTACTAAAAATACAAAAATCAGCTAGGCGTGGTGGCAGGCACCTATAATCCCAGCTACTCGGGAGGCCGAGGCAGGAGAATCACTTGAACCCAGGAGGCTGAGGTTGCAGTGAGCCAATATAGCCAGGGCAACAGAGCGAGACCTGTCTTTAAAAAAAAAAAACCCTAAATAAATGGAAAGACATCTGTGTTCATGGGTAGAAAGACTTAACATCAATGAAATGCTAACTACTCGAGGCATTATATGCAGATTCATCACAATCCCTACCATGATTCCAACTGTCTTTTTCACCGATAAAGAAGTCGATCGTCAAATTCACACGGAAATGCAGTCTCAAAAAGCCAAAACAGCCAGGTGTGGTGGCTCACACGTGTAATGCCAGCACTTTGGGAGGCCAAGGCGGGAGGATTACAAGGTCAGGAGTTCGAGACCAGCCTGGCCAATATGGTGAAACACCGTCTCTACTAAAAATACAAAAATTTAGCTGGGCGTGGTGGCGTGCGCCTGCAGTCTCAGCTACTCGGGAGGCTGAGGCAGGAGAATCGCTTGGACCCAGGAGGCGGAGGTTGCAGTGAGCTGAGATCACACCACTGCACTCCAGCCTGGGCGACAGGGACAGTCTCCAGCTCAAAAAGAAAAAAAAAAAAAAAATTAAAAGCCAAAACAATCCTGAAAAATAAAACCAGACAAACTGACTGCCAAATTTAGTATAAAGCTACAGTAATTAATACATATGGTAATGGCATAAGGACAGCCATACAGACCGTAAGAATAGAATACTGAGCTTGATATAAATCTTCACACCTATGTTCAATTGATTTTCAAAAGGGTACCACAGGCCAGGCGCGGTGGCTCACACCTGCAATCCCAGCACTTTGGGAGTTCAAGGCGGGTGGATCTCTTGAGCTCAGAAGTTCGAGACCAGCCTGGCCAACGTGGTAAAACCCCATCTCTAATAAAAATACAGAAAAGAAAAAAAAAATTAGCCGAGCATGGTAGTGGGCGCCTGTAATCCCAGCTACCTGGGAGACTGAGGCAGGAGAATTGCTTGAACCCAGGAGGCAGAGGTTGCAGTGAGCTGAGATCATGCCACTGCACTCCAGCCTAGCCAACAGAGTAAGACTCTGTCTCAAAAAAAAAAAAAAGGTACCACAAGGATTTAATAAAAACCACCTTTTCAATAAATGATACTGAGGAATCTGAACATCTGCATGCAAAAGGATGAACATGGACTCTCACCTTACACCATATCCAAATATTCACTCAAAATGGTTCAAAGATCTACATTCAAGATCTAAAACTGGAAAATTCTTAGACGAAAGCATTGGGAAACAAAAATGACACTGGATTTGGCAATAACTTCATGAATATGATGTCAAGTACAAGCAATAAAAAAAATATATATATAATACTTCACCAAAATTAAAAACTCTGCAATGGATATTACCAAGAAAGCAAAGGAGAACCCACAGAATGGAAGCAAACATTTGCAAATCACAGAACTGATAAGAGATGAATATCCAAAACATATAAAGAACTACAACTCAACAATAAAAATTCAAACCTACTCAAAAATGGGCCAAGGACTTAGACATTTCTCCAGAGACAATGAAACAAACAGCCAAGAACCAAGTGAAAAGATGTTCAACATCACTAGTAATCAGAGAAATGCAAATCTATACCAAATCAATCCCACTTCACATTCACTAGAATGGCTATCAAAAAAAGGAAAATAAAAAGTGTTGGTGAGGCTGTTAAGGAAGCGGAACCCCAGTGCATTACTGGTGGGAACATAAAATGGTGCAGCTGCTACAGAAGAGTTTGGTGCTGGCTGGTCCAAGTGGCTCATGCCTGTAATCCAGCAATTTTGGAGGCTGAGGCAGGCGGATCACTTGAGTTGGAGACCAGCCTGAACAGCATGGCAAAACTCCGTCTCTACAAAAAACATGGAAAAAAAAAAAAAAAATCAGCCGGGCTGGGTGGTAGTCCCAGGTAATTGGGAGGCTGAGGTGGAAGGATGGTTTGAGACTGGGAGACAGAGGTTGCAGTGAGCAAGGTTGTGCCACTGCACTCCAACCTGGGTGATAGATAGAGCCAGACCTTGTCTCAAAAGAAGAAAGAGTTTGGAGCTTTCTCAAAAAGTTACGCATAGAACTACTACATAACTCAGCAATTCCACTCTTAGGTATATACCCAAAAAACTGAAAGCAGGAACTCCAACAGATTTGTACACTGGTGTTCACAGTAACATTATTCACAATAGCCAAAAGGTAGAAACAACCTAAATGTCTCTCAACAGATAAACAAAATGTGTTATATACATACAATTACTCAGCCATAAGAATGCAACTTTAATATATGTTATGACATGGATAAATCTTAAAAACTTCATGCTGCCAGGCATGGTGGCTCACGCCTATAATCCCACCACTTTGGGAGGCCGAGGTGGGTGGATCACAAGGTCAGGAGATCGAGACCATCCTGATCAACATGGTGAAATCCTGTCTCTACTAAAAACACAAAAATTAGCCGGACATACTGGCACATGCCTGTAGTCCCAGCTACTCAGGAGACTGAGGCAGGAGAATTGCTTGAACCCGGGAGGCAGAGGCTGCAGTGAGCCAAGATCACACCATTGTACTCCAGCCTGGGTGACAAGAAACTCCGTCTCAAAAAAAAAAAAAAAAAAACTCTATGCTTAGTGAAATAAGCCAGACACAGAAGGGCAAATATGTTGTAATTTCACTTTTATGAGGTACCTAGAATAAGCAAAAAAGTAGAACAGACATTACCAAAGGGTAATGTCTGGGTGTAGGAGGAGGGCAGAGGAAGTTTACTGTTTAATGGGTGCAGTTTTTGTTGGGGATGATGCACAAGTTTTGGGTACAGATAGTGGTGATGCTTGCAACATTATGAATAGATTTAATGCCATTGACTTGTTCACTTACAAATGGTTAGAACATGTATATTTACCACAATAAAAGCAGCACACCCCCTACCATCCAAAACCTGGCTTAATCATTGAACATACAATTGATTCTCTCTCATTATTCATAGTAGTTATGGTTTTCTATTATATAAAGTAGCCTTGAACACTAAATTGGCAAATACTGAGTGATCAATCCCATGGGAAATACAGGGTTAGGTTCTTTGGACACAACACTTTTGTCAGCTGTTCAATACATAACCTGCTTAACGTCTATCTATTAGAAGATATTTCACACTACTGAATCACTAACATCAAACTCACAGCCAGTAGCTCTATAAATCGTGCCTGAACAAAGTTTATTTTCACCACTGGGTATATCACAGCCTTCCTTTGCTTAGGAACACAAACTAGACAGCACCTGGACCCAAGCTTTGGGTTCCAAATTTAAACAGTGAAACCACCAGGAAAGCACAGAAAAGTGAAAAATGTGGCATTACATGGATTATAAAAAGGACACCTGTTTAAGGTATAAGAACTAAAAAAGGCAGAGTGTAACCTTGCTTGACCTCAGCTGGAAACATGCACGTTGTGTGACTCCAATTCTTTGCCACTCTGGGTGTCTACAAATGAAGGCAAAAGCAATGCAAGTACTGGTTTCAGATTTACAAATAAATTTTAGTGAGTAAGCATGAAATAATGAGCATCAGCTGTACAAAGGAAATACCGAGCATCAAGTGTACAAAGAAAAACTAAGAAAAGAAAGAGTCCAGCATGTAAAAACTGTTGACTGTTCATTAACTGGGCACTTACCCTTCCAAGTAGTTTGACAAACAAAGGCCATAATTTTAACACGTAAGTCTCATTTTTACTCATAAATAGCTTCTGAAGTTCTGAGATTAATTTCTGCAAACAAAAGCAATTAATTTACCAAACAGACTCTTAGAAAAAAAAATCCAATACCAAAGTCTAGGAATAATTTTCAAAAACTGATTCAACCAAATAGTTTTCTCCATAATAAAAATATTACCCCACCCGAGGCCAGGTGCGGTGGGTCAAGCCTGTAATCCTAGCACTTTGGGAGGCCGAGGCAGGAGAATCACCTGAAGTCAGGAGTTCAAGATCAGCCTGGCCAATACGGTGAAACCCTGTCTCTACTAAAAATACAAAAATTAGCTGGGCATGGTGGCAGGGGCCCATAATTCCTGCTACTCAGGAGGCTGAGGCATGAGAATCGCTTGAACCTGGGAGGTGGAGGTTGCAGAGAGCAGAAATTGTGCCACTGCCCTCCAGCCTGGGTGACAGAGCAAGACTGTCTCAAAAAAAAAAAAAAAAAAAATTTTCCCAAAAGACTCCAAGGAAAACTGAAGCATACAGCAAATCTGAATGAGTTTTTACAGTAAATGCTCTAATACAAACACCCAGATTCTACCACTAACACTTTACTATGTTGGTCTTATCACCTATCTGGTCATCCTACCATCCATCAATCCAACTTTTTTTTTCTACCAATATACTTTACCCTAAAAATGTCAGCATGCATATCATTAACTAGTTTAAATGACACTGTATTAATATTTTCACAATAATGAAAAAATACATTAATAGCTTCATAATCAACAGACACGGGAAATAATTTTTAGCTCAAATTTATATAAAGAATTTCATATATGCTTTGTTGCAAGCTTGATAAATGGGTTAAAGAAAGAATTTTATGGTCAGGTGCAGTGGCTCATGCCTGCAATCTCAGCACTTTGGGAGGCCGAGGCAGGCGGATCACAAGGTCAGGAGTTCGAGACCAGCCTGGCCAATATGGTGAAACCCCATCTCTACTAAAAATACAAATATCGGTAGGGCATGGTTGCAGGTGCCTGTAATCCCAGCTACTCCTGCTGAGGCAGGAGAATCGCTTGAACCCAGGAGGCGGAGGCTGCAGTGAGCTGAGACCACGCCACTGCACTCCAGACTGGGCAACAATTGCAAAACTGTCTCAAAAAAAAAATATATATATATATATATATGTGTGTGTGTTACTAAAATTGAATTCATCAGAATAAAGCTATTTATGAAGACACTCGAGTTACTGTGTCATACTGAACATTACCAAGAAGTCTTTTGCATTTTAAGTAAGTAAAATCCCAGGTTTTAGGGGCTGGGCGTGGTGGCTTATGCCTGTCATCCCAACACTTTGGGAGACTGAAGTGGGAGGATTGCTTGAGCCCAGGAGCTCGAGACCAGCTTGGGTAATATAGTGAGACCTTGTCTCTTAAACAAAAAACAAAACAAGACCTTCAAATATGGCTTTCCGTGTAATCTAGAGTAAAAATCCATCCTTACAATGGTCCCTGCCATAGTCCTATGTGATTGGGCCCTCTTTTCCTCTCACTCTCATTCACTCCACTACTGTCATACTGCCCAGTGTTCCCAGAACACCAAGCAGGTACACAACCATTAGAGCCGGGCCTTCTGCCCTCATAGTTCTCTTGTCTGGTTCATTATCTACATGGATAACTCCTACTCTGCCTTCAAATCACTGTTCAAATGTCCTTTCCTTTGCCTTCTCTGACCACCTTACATTCCTTTCTCACGGCACTCTCCGGTCCTTGCTCTTCTCCTTAGTGGTCTTCACTTACTACACTACGTACTTAATGATCTCTCCCACAAGGAAATAAGCTCCATCAAGCCTCTTTTGTTCACTGCTATATTCACAGCGCCTGCAACAATGCACTGCACATATCAGATGCCCAGTAAATATGTTATAAGAACAATGGTTAGAAAACCTAAAATCTGTGGCAAGTAGTAACTAGAAAACTATAGAGACTAGGTAAGTTTATGTACATTAAATTTGTATCTACTGGGATTATACAGTAACAACCCAAACATGAGTGAATCAGTTAATGCTCTCCCTCTTTCAGAAATACAATTCCTATTTCCTGTTTACTAGACATGAAGTAAAATGTCTGGATTTTAGTAACAATAGATAGCTCCCTTCCTTACTACTATGTAATGAGCAATGTGCCTATGCTAACTTATGCAACTCTTAAGATTTTGATTCAAAGCTAAAATCCTAGATCATAGTGCAACTATACCAATATGCCCAGACAGATTTTTTATTTACTTTTTTGAGACAGGGTCTCATTCTGCCACCCAGGCTAGAATGCAGTGATGAGATCATAGCTCACTGCAGCCTCAAATTTCTGGTCAAGGAACCCTCCCGCCTTAGCCTCCCAAGCATCTGAGACTACAGGCGCATGCCACCACGCCCAGCTAATTTTTAAGATATTTTGTAGAGATGGGTCTTCACTATGTTGCCCAGATGGGTCTGGAACTCCTGGCCTCAAGCAATCCTCCCACCTCAGCCTCCCGCTTTGGGACTACAGGTGAGAGCCACCGTACCTGGCCACCAGACTGAATTTTAAGCTTAGTGCAGAACCTTCTGATGCAGTATCCAGAAAATTCTTACATAAAAGAACACTCACAGTAGTCATAAGCTGCTCCGTAATAGATGCTATTTCTTGCTGTTTCTGAAGCAATAATGGCATTCCCATCTCCAGGGCAGTTGCTCCCCGCAAATGTACCTTTTGTGCTGAATGAACCACTAAAGGTATGACCAGTTTTGCCCACCTCACTGCCTCTTCTCCCATTTGAATTGGGGCTTGTTCAATTAGCCTATAATAGAGAAATCAATGAATAATTAGCATGACCTCATGTTTTAAGTCTAAACAAGCAGTAAAATATGTGACACACAGAAATATACACAGTACGGCCCATTTGTTTTAGAATATATACAAATATGCATACACACAAGAAATAGATGTTGTTTTTACAAATTTGCACATTACTGCTTTTGTAAATTTTTTTTAAAGAACCAATCTTGTCTTTAGATTGAAATATTTCAGTCATCCCTCAGTATCCCTGGGGGATTGGTTCCAGGACCTCACTACAACACTATAATTTTTATCATTAGAGTTTACTCCTACTTGTATTTAAAAAAAGTTAACTGCAAAGTAGCCTTGAAGGGTCCTTCAGCAGATACTCCAGAAGGTAGCATCAATCACAGAAGATGACAGCTCCATGCATGTTATTGCCCCTGAACACGTTTCAGTATGACAAGATGTGGAGGTGGGAGACAGTATAATGATCCTGACCCTGCAGAGGCCCTAGGCTGATGTGTTATGTTGCTAACCAAAAAGTTATGAAAGTTAAAAAAAAAAAAAAAAAATGTAAAATTAAGGCTCCTAGAATAAGGATCTAACGAGGGAAAATATGTTTGTACAATTGTATGTTTGTGTTTTAAGCTAAGCGTTCTTTTTTTTTTGAGACCAAGTCTCACTCTTGTCACCCAAGCTGGAGTACAGTGGTGCAATCTCAGCTCACTGCAACCTCTGCCTCCCGGGTGCAAGCGATTCTTAATGCCTCAGTCTCCCATATAGCTGAGATTACAGGCACGCGTCACCATGCCCAGCTGATTTTGTATTTTCAGTAGAGATGGGGTTTTACCATGTTGGCCAGGCTGGTCTCAAACTCCTGACCTTAGGTAATCCACCCACCTGGGCCTCCCAAAGTTCTGGGATTACAGGCGTGAGCCACTGTGCCTGGCCAAAGCTAATTATTCTTACAAAAGACAAAAAGTTTAAAAATTTTGAAGTTACAGTAAGCTGGCCAGGAACAGTGGTTCAGGCCTGTAATCCTGGTACTTTGGGAGGCTGAGGTGGGTGGATCACCTGAGGTCAGGAGTTCAACACCAGGCTGGCCAACATGGCAAAACCCCGTCTCTGCTAAAAATACAAAAATTTGCCAGGCGTGGTGGCTGGCGCCTATAATCCCAGCTACTCGGGAAGCTGAGGCACAAAAATTACTTGAACCTGGGAGGTAGAGGTTGCAGAGAGCTGATATCACACCACTACACTCCAGCCTGAACAACACAGTGAGACTGTCTCAAAAAAATAAAGTTACAGAAAGTAGAGGTTAATTTATTTTAACAATGTTTTTATAGATTTGGCATAGCCTAAGTGTACAGTCTTTATGAAATCTGCAATAGTGCACAGTAACGTCCTAGACCTTCACATTCCCTCATCACTCCTTCACTGACTCACCCAAAGAACCTTCAGTCCTAAAAGCTCCATTCGTGGTTAAGTGTGAGATACAGGTGTATCATTTTTTAATCTTTTTTATCATATTTTTACCGTACCTTTTCTATGTTTAGGTACACAAATAGTATCATGTTAGAAGTGCCTACAATATCCAGTACAGTAATATACTGTACAGGTCTGTAGCCTAGGAGCAACAGGTTGTACCATGCAGCCTAGGTATATAGTAGGCTATTCCACCTAGGTTTGTCTAAGTCCACTTTATAATGTTTGCACAATGATGAGATTACATAATAATGCATTCCTCAGAATGTATTCCCATCATTATGTGACACATGACTGTATTTGCATATAATCTATGCACATCCTCCCATATACTTTAAATCATTTCTAGATTACTGATAACAGCTAATACAATGTAAGTGCTAAGTAAGTAGTTGTTATACTGTATTGTTTAGGAAATAATGACAAGAAAATCAGAGTCTGTACATGTTCAATACAGACGCAATTTTTCTGAGACTTTCAACCCTCAATTGGTTGAATCCAAGGATGCAGAACCTACAAAGGGCCAACTGTATTACTTATTGTTATATTACTAAATTCATCATTGTTATAGAAGAGGATAGCCAGAGAACCATGACATAATCTTAGCATCAATCAGAGCACTCAACAGTGGGGAAGTTAAAGCAAGTAACTCAACAAGAAAATTTTAAAGAACAAAACACAGGGAAGACAGAAATGTCATCAAAGAGTTCACACTTAAAAAAGAGTTTATGCGTTGGCATGCCTGTTACAACAAAAATGAACAAGGTACTCTTTTCCCTGCTAAACACTGATTGCCTTCCTAAACAACCCAAGCCCACTTATGAGTTTACATTATTTTTTAAACCCTTACACAAGCTTTAACAGATATTTTTCAAACCTGAACTGTGTATGTTACTAGCAGGAACATAACCAAGACTTCACCTTGAACATATTCCCAGTAAAAATAAACAAAAAACCTAGTAACCCATGCACATCTACTTCCATCTTTTTCCTGTTACTTTTTGTCCTTGAGTCGTTTTGTGTAAATGACATTCCCCCTTTAAAGTGTCTCTCATTTAAATCCCAAAAGCCCTCTCCTTCAGCTAAATTTATGAAAACTATTGTTCAATTTGCACAACATCCAAATGCATACCTTATGATAACATTTAATGCTTCAAAATCAACAACAGCAGAATGCGTCTCTCCTTTGTTAAACAGTATTTCTAATGAATCAATTATACTGGATACCTAAAAAACAAACCAAATAAATACAAATGAAATAAGCCTGAACTGTTTTTATTGGGATTATAGTTTTTTTTAATTGGCATATAGTTAAGATGGCATACCCAAAAACTATACTCACCATTTTGCCAACCACTTCAGAGGGAAATGTCTGCTTAGATATCACCCAAAGTGCTCTGGTACGTACATTTTTGTCTGAACTCTTAATGGTATCACTCAATTTTGAAAGCAATTCCAGAGCATTTGCCTCTGAAAAACAAGCAGTTTTAATTTCGTATACAATAGTTGATACTCTTTAAAGTCTCAAATATAAAACTAGAGAAAACAATATACTCATCAATCATAAAATTAAATGTATATCCAGAGAACAGATCAGAGAACCAATGCTGATACCAAACTTCTCCCCAAAACACAAAATTCAGATTAGAAGGGAAGATATACTGAGAGAAAATAAAACAACAGACACCAAATCAGATATCTTGTGCAACTGAAATAACTAGATATCATTGTAGGTTTGAACACACAAGACAATTTTTGGTAAGATGTTTTCAATCCTGCATCTCTGCTCCAAAATGAACAACTCCTGCTTTAGGTTGCTAACACTTCCATGTATAAAAAAGAGCAGGCAGCGGCTTTTCCCTCAAAAACAGATAGTAACAACTTTGACATCTTTATTCCTAACTTCCCTTCTCTAAAGATAAGGGTTTCCTTTACAATGGAAATCATCTAACTATGGAGCAACAGTGCAGACTACTTGAAAACTTGGAAAGCATTAGGTTCTGTGCTTTCATTACCACTTTTAGTTCCAAATTATCCCACATTTATCATGTCAAAGAACTTTTCAATTCAGCACATTCCTTAGTGCATATGCCTGAATAAAAGCTTCCCTTTTTACAGCAATCATGTTTAAATACCGTTTTTATCTGATTTTTTTTGAGACGGAGTTTCATTCTTCTTGCCCAGGCTGGAGTGCAATGGCACCATCTTGGCTCACTGCTACCTCCGCCTCCCGGGTTCAAGCGATTCTCCTGCCTCAGCCTCTCGAGTAGCTGGGATTACAGGCATGCGCCACCACACCCAGCTAATTTTTGTATATTTAGTAGAGACGGGGCTTCTCCATGTTGGCCAGGCTGGTCTCGAATTCCCAACCTTAGGTGATCCGCCCGCCTTGGCCTCCCAAAGTGCTGGGACTACAGGCATGAGACACCGCACCCAGCAAATACCTTTTTTTTTTTTTTTTTGAGACAGAGTCCCAGTCTGGAGTGCAGTGGCGCACTCTGGGCTCACTGCAAGCTCCGCCTCCCAGGTTCACACCATTCTCCTGCCTCAGCCTCCCCAGTAGCTGGGACTACAGGCACCTGCCACCACGCCCGGCTAATTTTTTGTCAAATACCATTATTTTTAAGAGCAAATTTTGTAGTATCAAAGTTAGAGCTATGTGTAGGTAATGATAATCTAAACATTCTTTTTTTTTTCTTGAGATGGAGTCTCGCTTATCACCCAGGCTAGAGTGCAGTGGCGCGATCTCGACTCACTACAAACTCCGCCTCCCGGGTTCACATCATTCTCCTGCCTCAGCCTCCCGAGTAGCTGGGACTACAGGCACCCGCCACCGTGCCCAGCTAATTTTTTGTATTTTTAGTAGAGACGGGGTTTCACCATGTTAGCCAGGATGGTCTCGATCTCCTGACCTCGTGATCCACCCTCCTCGGTCTCCCAAAGTGCTGGGATTACAGGCGTCAGCCACCACACCCGGCCATTCTTTCTTTCTTAAAAGCAAACCTTAAACTACAGGTTCTGAAACTAATCCAGAGATAACAGTACTTTTAACAGCATCAAACTACTAATACTTAAAACTTATACTTTATTTATACTCTAAAAATATTAACAGTCATAAGAAATTTATCTACCTGATAATTCTGAGGTAATTTTGGGATTATATAAGCAAAACCCCAGGGCTTGTAGAGCAGCACTACTCAGCTCCGAGTTTTGACTGGAAATGTGAGTCTACAAAAACAAAATCACATTTATTACAAACAAGCACAACTATAAATCAATTTTTAGAAAGCAGAAGTCGATTACAGAACAAGCAAATTCATCACGTTACTCCAACAAATCCTTGAGAATACGCATAAAAAATAAAAATAAAAATAAACAAGGAATAAAATCAGAAGGCCATGTGTACAGCTTGGTAAAGAAAGGAGAGGAAACTGGATCGAGATCAACTGAATGAAGATAAAGGATATCTCTACACCTATGAAAGCAAAGAAAAAGAGGTCAACAGATGAAAGATGCTAAAGACATGACAGGGAAAAGGGAGCAAGGCCCTTTCACTGAGTAAACAAGAGACTCAAATCCAAAAGCTAACATCCTAGCTTTACAGTGGAGTGACATCTCTTCCTCTAAGACTGGGAGAAGGAAGGGGTTAGAATGTAACATTTATAAAGTATCTATTATTATCTCAATTAATAGTAAAATAAAACAATTTTTTAAACCTTACTTTATACATAAGAGAATTTCAATCCATGTCAATCTAGAAATTTTTGTTTTTTGAGAGAGTTTCGCTCTTGTTGCCCAGGCTGGAGTGCAATGGCGTAATCTCAGCTCCCTGCAACCTCTGCTTCCCAGGTTCAAGAGTAGCTGGGATGACAGGCGCACACCACCATGCCTATATTTTTGTATTTTTAGTAGAGATGGGGTTTCACCATGTTGGCCAGGCTGGTCTCAAACTCCTGACCTCAGGTGATCCACCCGCCTCAGGCCTCCCAAAGTGCTGGGATTACAGGCGTGAGCCACCGTGCCTGGCTGTCAATCTAGAATTTAAAGCCCAACTCATACTATTTATGTAAAAGCTATAAAAGGCCAAATCTGTCAAAGAGGATCTCAATATGAATGTTTACTTTTACCCTGTACCCCATTCCCTTGTACCATTTCCTACTCCAAAGGGATTTATCTTCAAAACCACCATATCTATTTGAATCAAATATCCAAGGAATCTTCAATTGTTATTCTTGAGCAGGAAGAATAGCAAATATTAATGGTTCAATATGAGCAGATACTTCCCTGCAGTGTCTTCTATATATTTACAAAACAAAGCCAAAAAATGCAAACCCTAGAGTACAGAATGTGAGGGATATAGCACAGCAACCAATTGTAAGCACCTAAGTAAGGCTTAATACTTTGAGAGCTACTAGTGTATCTCCTGGATAACAGCTAGTAAATGTTTGTGATTAATTTTCATTAAACTTACTTGAAAGTGTTCCTTAACGATGATGTGTCTCATTTTCAAGAATGTTGTAGATTCCTAGACACAATCCTAGCTGAACTCTAAACACGCCATAGAAACATATTCTATTTTACCTGGTATGGTTCCTACTCTGAAAGAATTCAATTATCCTTCATTGTTTAAAATTGCTTATTGTCCTATTATCAACCTTCCATGTGCATCCAAATAATTTCAGGTACAAATCCTATTTACAAACAATGCAACTTGACTCAAAATGTCAAGTTGGCTTGACATTTTGGCTGGGCACAATGGCCGAGGCTTACTTTGGGAGGCCAAGGTGAGCGGATCACCTGAGGTCGGCAGTTCAAGACCAGCCTGACCAACATGGAGAAACCCCGTCTCTACTAAAAATACAAAAAAAATTAGCTGGGCGTAGGGGCGCATGCCTGTAATCCCAGCTACTTGGGAGGCTGAGGCAGCAGAACGGCTTGAAACTGGAAGGTGTTCAAGCCATTGCACTCCAGCCTGGGCAACAAGAGCAAAACTCCGTCTCAAAAAAAAAAAAAAAAAAGGAAGCAATAGAATTCCTGATCCTATAAATACTCAATATACAAAAGTGCATGTCTTCACACTGAATTACTGTAATGTGGAATATGGATAATGAAGAAAATGGAATAAACACTGATACTAAGTAACTAGCACACAATAAAGTTTCTGCTTACACAAAAAATGTTGATGACTATGACAACAACAAGAGTAGGCAGTATCTCTGTTAACACTCAGCCAAAAATCACGTTAAAATGTACATGCCTGGATGAAACACTTGTTTAAAGGCACATGGCTGGGCACGGTGGCTCACACCTGTAATCCCAGCACTTTGGTGGAGCCAAGGCGGGTGGATCACCTGCGGTCAAGAGTTCAAGACCAGATTGGTCAACATGGTGAAACCCCGTCTCTACTAAAAATATTAGCTGGATGTGGTGGGGGCATGCCTGTAATCCCAGCTACTCAGGAGGCTGAGGCAGGAGAATTGCTTGAACCTGGGAGGCAGAGGTTGCAATGAGCTGAGATTGTGCCACTGCACTCCAGCACGGGCGACACAGCAAGACTCTGTCTCAAACAAAAAGCACAAAAGCTGGGCATGGTGGCACCTACTTGTAATCTCAGCTACTAAGGAGGCTGAGGTGGGAGGATCGCTTGGACTCAGGAGTTCGAGACTGGCTTAGGCAACCTATCAAGACCCCCACCTCAATTTTAAAAATTAAAAACAAAAATAAAAGCACAAGAACAAGGTCATAATAAAAACACAAAAAAAAATTTAAAAAAAAAGAACACAGTCATAAAAATGAGAACTCAAAGAAACTTTGGAGATAAAAGTTCAATTTTTTCATTCTAAAAACAAGGAAATTTAAAAGATGTTAAGGATGGTCAGGAAGCCACTAAGTAGGCAAGTGAAGACACGAACACAGGTCCATAATATGATGTCAAACATCATTTCCCTAAAGCAAAAATGATAACGGTTGTAGCAAAAACTGAGGGTGAATGAGGAAAAAGAAATTAATGCTACCTACAGACTAGACCAAAGACAACTGTAATTTTAGAATCACTTAGATGTAGATTCCCAAAAGGAAAGGAAACATTAATCTCTGATCTCTGCTTTCAAGAGCACAAACTCAGATTCAAGTGCCCCTAGGCAACTTTAGGCAAATTAAATTAATTTCTTCACCTGCAAAGTGATCATTAAGAAATAATCTCATGGAACCATGGAGAGTTAAGTGATAAAGCGTGTAAGGTAATTAAGAAAGTACCCGAGAAGCTTTAAGTAACAATAAAGAGTATTACAATCAGTATTATTGCTGTTATTTTAGATTCAAACCTTTTGAGTCAACTGGCAAAACTTTTAAAAACCACCAAAAGTGGCTGGACACAGTGGCTCACGCCTGTAGTCTCAGAACTTTGGGAGGCCGAGGTGGGCAGATCACCTGAGGTCGGGAGTTCGAGACCAGCCTGACCAACATGGAAAAACCCCTTCTCTACTAAAAATACAAAATTAGCCGGGGTGGTGGCGGATGTCTATAATCCCAGCTATTCAGGAGGCTGAGGCAAGAGAATCGCTTGAACCCGAGAGGCGGAGGTTTCAGTAAGCTGAGCCCGAGCCTGAGCCATTGCACTCTCGCCTGGGCAACAAGAGCAAAACTACACCTCAAAAAAAAAAAAAAAAAACTACCAAAAGTGAAAAACTATTTAACAAACAGATACATACCTTTAAAACTTTGTACAGCCGAGGAAGTTTTTTCTCAATTTCCGTAATTACTTCTTTTCCTTCTTCTCCAGTCATACGACTTAAAAAGCAGGAAGAACACAAGTTTAAGCAGTTGACAGGAAAAAAAAAATACTCCCCAAAATACATGTACAATCTTTTTAAAAATTACTTTCTAACTCTTGCAAATGAATTGACCCAGTAGTTAAGGTCCTTAAGGATATACAGAATATATAATGCAATATATATCAAAAATGAAAGTAGAAAAACTCTCAGAATAAGTTTTTACATCGAGTACATGCAAGTTGTGACAGCCTGACTCCAAAAAGACAGAACAGGGATCCCTATCCCTAGTTACTAACGATTTGCTAAGCCTTTACAAAAGGTTTTACAAAACTTTAGTACATTTCTATGAAAATTATTTTGAAGTATTTTCCAATTAATAAAAATCAGTGTATTGCTCTGTTAAAAAAACAACTCTGGGTAGCCACATTTTCCCAACACATCGGAGGTTTACACTGAAGACCCCTCCTCCAACAACTACTTCCAACCGAAACTTTTAAAAATCTCTCGCTTGGAAAACACACGTGCATGCTCCCTCGTTCCAAATACACACCTCAAGCGCAGCAGCAGCAGCACCCGGGAACGTCACCTAGGATACATCTCCCCCGCCCCCCAACGCGTCCGCGACTCGGGCTTCCTCACATTTGCCAGACTTCTAGAATTCACATTTGCTAGACTTCTAGAACTCACATTTGCTAGACTTCTAGAACTCACATTCATTCTACGCGCCCCTCCCAACCACCTTCTTTCTCCCCACTATAGAGCGCCCCCCTCCCCGCTACGCCCCGTGGCGGACCTCACCTGGTCAGAGTCAGGTAAGCGTCAGTCTGCCCTCCATGGGAGGCAGAAGGGTCTTCCAAAGTCTCCAACAACGGCGCGAGGGGGCTCTGACCCCTGGCCGTCATGTCGGCCACCCTGAGGCCCGAACCGGAAGAGGAGAAAATCCAGTGACCGATGGAAACAGCCCCGCGGCGGCCCAGTGTGAGTCCGGCCCTCACACCCGCACGCCCGCCCCGGCCTCACAGCCACGCCGCGTCTGCACCCCAGGCCTCCAAAGCACCAAACCCCAGCGCGAACCTCCTCCGGCGCCCGGCACCAGGCACCTGAGCCCACGCCACATTCGGGCCTGGGCCCGCTCCCGCCACCACTTTCCCGGGCAGCTTTCAACAGAGGGAGGAGATCGGCGGAGGGCGGGAGAAGCCCGGGGAACGAGGCATCTCGCCGAGAGGGGCGGAGGGTGGGCAGACTGAGGGTTCCCCGCGGCCTACCACTGTGACCCCGATATTTATCCCACCTAGGAAGATCAGGACAGGGTTCTCTCCGCCTCTGCCCCTCGGCACCCGGACGCTGCCAGAGCTCGACTTTCCCGGCTCCGGCTGTTTACTCACGCGTGCGGCGCGCTCCCTCCTAGATCAAGATGGCGGCTGGGCGGGCCCAGGAGTGCGCGGGAGTAGGTTAGGCCTGGCGGGAGAAGTTCGAGCCAATCCAACAGTCAGCGGCGCACCGGAGTTATCGATCGCCTCCCTTCCCATCCCTTCCCTGCCCAGCTGCCGCGTCACGCCCCTCTGGTGAGCATCAGGTGGTGGTGTTTTGCCTAAGGCGAGAGACTTGAAATTCAAAATGTGAGTTAATTGCTCAGACTCACTAGACTGAACATAGTGGACCTTCAGACTAAGTGTTCAAACTCCAAGTCCAGTGCTTGTTGAAGTTTTAGCAACAAATCAGTTAGCAAAAGGAGATAACGTACTGTTAGGTTTAAGACTAAGAGCTGGCCGGGCGCAGTGACCCACACCTTGTAATCCAAGCACTTTTGGAGGCCGAGGCGGGCGGGTCTGAGGTCAGGAGTTCGAGACCACCCTGGGCAACACATGGTGAAACCCCGTCTCTACTTAAAAAAAACAAAAATACAAAAATTAGTTGGGTGTGGTGGCGCACGCCTGTAGTCCCAGCCACTTGGGAAGCTGAGGCAGGAGAATCGCTTGAACCCGGGAAGCGGAGGTTGCAGTGAGCCGAGATGACGCCACTGCACTCCAGCCTGAGCGACAGAGAAAGAGTAAGACTCCGTCTCTCAAAAAAAAAAAAAAAGAAAGAAAGAAAGAAAAGAGCTGTATCTCAAGCTGATCTAGAGTCCAGCTCTGGTTCCATGTGACTTTAGCAAGTTAATTAACCTGTGCCTCAATTTCCTCCTCTATAAAATAGGGCTTTTAATAGGTGAAGTGAGAAAAGGCTGGAGAGGCCAATGGTTCTCAAGTCTTAAGCGTACATAACAATGGCCTGGGGATATTCATTATTAAACTGCAGATTCCTGGGCCCCGCCCATATGCATTGTAATTCAGTAGATTTAGGTAGCTCCCGAGGATGTGCATTCTTCTGTTAGGCCCCTGGGGGGTTGAAGGGTGGGATTTGGCCAGGGCTTCTTCCCTAGAGAAACTTAAGTAAACACAATGACAGTCATTTCTCCTCGTTGTTAATATGCTGCTCCCCCTTTTTTTTTTTTTGAGACGGAGCCTCGTTCTTTCACCCAGGCTGGAGTGCAGTGGCGCGATCTCGGCTCACTGCAACCTCTGCCTCCCGGGTTCAAGCGAGTCTCTGACTCAGCCTCCCTAGCAGCTGGGATTACAGGCGCCCACCACCACACCCGGCTAATTTTTGTACTTTTAGTAGAGACGGGATTTCACCATCTTGGCCGTGCTGGTCTCGAACTCCTGACCTCGTGATCCACCCGCCTCGGACACCCAAAGTGCTGGGATTACAGGCGTGAGCCACCGCGCCCGGCCTGCTGCTCCCCTTTTCATATGCCTTCGTGCACTCTCCACAACAGACAGGATTGCATCAACTCTAAATCAGACACATGAAGCCCAGCAGCAGTGGAACTCTCCATCATGGGTTCCTGGCCCAGGATTTGAGCTCTCACTCACATGCGCTGCAACTCTCAGCTCTAGAAGTGGGGTGTTGCTTTTCACTCTTCTTTGTGTCATCTGCACTTAGCAAAATGACTGCCAAACGAAGCAGTCCATACATAGTATGCTTTTATATATATATACACACACACACACACATATATATACACATACATATATATATATATATTTTTTTTTTTTTTTTTTTTTTTGGAGACGGAGCCTCACTCTGTCACCCAGGTTGGAGTGCACTGACCTGATCTCAGGTCACTGCATCCTCCACCTCCGGGGTTCAAGCGATTCACCTGCCTCAGCCTCCCGAGTAGCTGGGATTACAGGCATGTGCCACCACGCCCAGCTAATTTTTTGTATTTTAGTAGAGACAGGTTTCACCATGTTGGCCAAGATGGTCTTGATCTCCTGACCTCGTGATCCGCCCGCCTCGGCCACCCAAAGTGCTGGGATTACAGACTTGAGCCACCGCACCGGGCTGTATGTGGTCTTTTTATTGCCTGCCTCTACCCATTCATTAGAATATAAATTCTATGAGAACAGGGATTTTGCTTTATTTTTTTCATAATTTCCCATTTATAATGAAAGGACTACGGTGCTCATGTTGCTTGTATTTCTTTCATATGTATGGTTCTTTGATCTTCCAAAAATGTTATGTTTTAAATTTTATTATTTTTAAAGACAAGGCCTTGCTCTGTCACCTGGGCTGGAGTGCAGTGGTGTGATTGTGACTTACTGCAGCCCTGAACTTCTTGGGCTCAAATGATCCTCCTGCCTCTCAGCCTTGTAAGTAGCTCAAAAATGTTATGTAAGATTTTATCATTGTCATTCCTGTGCCTAAAGTTCTCCGGCCATTCCCATCAGTAACAGGATGGATTTCAAAACTTTTGACATAACATACAAGCCTATCATGATTGGGCCACTGCTTGTTGTTCATCTCCAGATTACTCCCACTTCATCAGATTCTGAACAGTCTGCTAAGATCTCCAGCTTCTCTGTGTCTTTGAAGACTTTTATTCAGAGCATGTATTTAGAATATTAATTACCTTCTTCAAGAGTAATAAATAAGAGTCAGGTGGCTCACACCTATAATCCCAACACTTTGCAAGGCTGAGGCAAGTGGATCACCTGAGGTCAGTTCAAGACCAGCCTGGCTAATATGGTGAAACCCCTTCTCAACTAAAAATACAAAAATTAGCCGGGCGTGGTGGTACATGCCTGTAATCCCAGCTACTCAGGAGGCTGAGGCAGGAGAATCGCTTGAACCCAGGAGGCGGATTCAAGCCAAGATTGTGCCACTGCATCCCAGCCTGGACAACAGAGCAAGACTCCGTCTTAAAAAAAAAAAAAGAAAAAGAAGAAAAAGTCAACTAAAATCACACCTTTTTGTGAAATCTTTCCCTCACCTACTCTCCAACCACACGCATTCTCTTCATGGAGAATTAAATGCTCCTGCCTCCCTGCTATCATGCTATAGATCTGATAAAATGAGTATCTCATTAATTTATTATTGTTTGGTTATAGGTGTTTGAGTGCAGTGGCAGTGGCAGAGTTGAGAGTTATCCTGACGGGGATTAATTCCATCTGTAATCTCATCTCATCAGTGCCCCTCCCTGCTATTTGACATTTTCTCAATCTGATCTAGAGTGCTAAGGGATTACAGAATGAAAACAAATACCCTTCCCCACCCAGACCCCTCTTCACACACCTTTACAACTTGGTTGCTACCCCAAAACTTCTCTTTTATAGGAATTCCATATAAATTTCTATAGAAATGTTTATAGCTACCCTCATGGATCTGCTACCTTTGGGCAATAAATTCATAGTATCTAGCACTCAATAAATATAATTTGAAATAATTTGTTCATATATTAATTCATCCATCTATTCATCTAATATACGATTTCTATCTTTCCCTCTCTAAATCCTATATCTCTTCTCCCCAGATCATCTTCCCTTTCTAGATGAAGAGCCTTATATCTGCAATCCAATATTCGTTTCTAACTTCCTCATTTGTTTTTTTGTTTTGTTTTGTTTTGTTTTGAGACAGGGACTTGCTCTGTCACCCAGGCTGGAGTGCAGTGGTGCAAACATGGCTCACTGCAGCCTGTACCTCCTGGGCTCAGGTGATCCTCCCACCTCAGCCTCCTAAGTAGTTGGGACTACAAGCATGCACCACCATACCTGGCTAATTTTTATTTTTTGTAGAGATGGGGTCTTGCTATGTTGCTCAGACTGGTCTCAAACTCCTGGGCTCAAGCAATTCTCCCACCTTAAACTCCCAAAGTGCTGAGATTATAGTCGTGAACCACCATGCCCAGCCACATTAAGCACACATTACTCAGCAAACATCAAGCCTATAATCTGTATCTATCAATGACTCCTTTCTCTTACTTGTCCCCAGTGGTCCTAATGATTCTCCCTTCTCAATAATTCTTAGATCTACCCACCAATGTGTATCTAAAATCTCAATTTCTAGCCTAAATACACCTAAACATATTATTTCTTTAAAAAAATTAAAAAAAAGTTTTTATTGAGTGCCTGATGCCATACATGCCTTATCTTTTTTTTTTCTTTTCGAGACAGAGTCTTGCTCTGTTGCCCAGACTGGAGTGCAGTGGTACAATCTCAGCTCACTGCAACCTCAAATGTTGCAGTGTTCAAGTGATTCGCATGCCTCAGCCACCCAAATAGCTGGGATTTCAGGTGTGCACCACCATGCCCAGCTAATGTTTGTATTTTTATCAGAGACGGGGTTTCACCATGTTGACCAGGCTGGTCTGGAATGCTTGACTTCAAGTGATCTACCCGCGTTGGCCTCCCAAACTGCTGGGATTACAGGCGAGAGCCACCACACCCAGCCCATACAAACATTATCTCATTTATTTCTCACAATAGTTCTAAGATGAATTACTTTCCTGGATTTACACATAAGCCATGTAAAGCTTAAAGAGTAAATTAAAACAGAGAACTTTAATCCAGCCGTGTGTAACAGCTAGTCTACTTAAACTACTTTCATTCACCAACATGTAATGAGCTCTACCCTGCACAAGGCACTGTGGTAAAATGGTTTTCGTGATAGATTTATTACTGAATCTTGTAAGAAAAATAAAGTATAAAGTCCTATGGGAGCTCACTATGTAAAGGGCTCATATAGCAACTCATTTAGTAAAATCAAGTATTCATCTGTAATCCAAATTATTATAGTAAATGCAATGAGCTCAGCTTTGGATCAAAGAAATTAGTGTTTAAATACTCGCTGTGCCACTGTGTGACTTGAGATCCTCCAGAGAAATGCTTAAAGTTACCACATCTTCATCAATAAAATTAGAAGAATATACTTACATCAAAATTCAGTGCCTAGTACAAATCTTGGCACATAACAGGTATTTAATAAGCATTTATTAAGTGATTGTATGAATTTAAAATTTCTTAATTCTTTTCTAAAATATAATTAGTTTAATTCTTATTTAAAAATTATGCAGAATTATACAAAAATCAACTGAAGGCTGGGCACAGTGGCTCACGCTTGTAATCCCAGCACTTTGGGAGGCCGAGGCAGGCGGATCACGAGGTCAGGAGATCGAGACCATCCTGGCCAACATGGTGAAACCCCGTCTCTACTAAAAATACAAAAATTAGCTGGGTATAGTGGCACATGCCTGTAATCCCAGCTACTTGGGAGGCTGAGGCACAAGAATTGCTTGAACCCGGGAGGCGGAGGTTGCAGTGAGTTGAGACTGTGCCACTGCACTCCAGCCTGGTCGACAGAGCGAGACTCTGTCTCAAAAAAAAAAAAAAAAACTCGATATGGATTAAAGACTTAAACATAAGACCTGAAACTGTAAAACTACTAGAAAAAAAAATGGAAAAACTTCTTGACATTGGTCTGGGTCTGGGCAATGATTTTTTGGATTTCACTCCAAAAGCCTAGACAACAAAATCAAAAATAGACAAATGGGATTACATCAAACTATAAAGCTTCTGCTCAGCAAAGGAAACAGCAGAGTAAAGAGACAACCTATGGAATGAGAGAATGTATTGCAAACCACACATCTGGTAAGGGTCAATATCCAAAACATTTAAGGAACTCAAATAACTGAATAGCAAGAAAACATAATGTGATTTAAAAATGGGCAAAAGACCTGAATAGACATTTATCAAAACACAACGTACAGGTGTTCAACAGTTATATGAAAACATTTTCAATGTTGATAATCATTCTGGAAAAGCAAATCAAAACCACAATGAGATATCACCTCACACCTGTCAGAATGACTATTATCAAAAAGACAGGAGATAACAAATGTTGGTGAGGATGTAGAGAAAAGGGAAATGTTGAACACTGTTGGTGAGAATGTAAATTAATACAGCCATTATGGGAAACTAAAGGGTCCTCAAAAAACTAAAAATAGAATTACCATATGATCTAGCAACCCCATTGCTGGGTATTTACCCAAAAGGCTTGAAATCATCAGTATGTCTCTTCATCGGTATGTTGAAGAGATGTCTGCACTCCTCTGTGCATTGCAGCACTATTCACAATAGCTAAATTATGGAATCAACCAGTGTCCATCAATAGATGAATGGATAAAGAAAATAGAATATTATTTATTCTACACAATGAAATATTCAGTCTTCAAAAAGCAGGAAACTGATTTGTGACAACTTGAATGGAGTTGGTGAACGCTATGCTAAGTGAAATAAGTCAAGCATGGAAAATACCACATTTTCAGTCGGGCACAGTGGCTCATGCCTGTAATCCCAGCACTTTGGGAGGCTGAGGCGGGTGGATCACCCGAGGTCAGGAGTTTGAGACCAGCCTGGCCGATGTGATGAAACCCTATCTCTACTACAAATACAAAAATTAGCCAGGTTTGGTGGCATGCACCTGTATTCCCAGCTACTCGCAAGGCTGAGGCAAGAGAATTGCTTAAACCCAGGAAATGGAGGTTGGAGTGAGCTGAGATTGCACCATTGCACTCCAGCCTGGGCAACAAAGTAAGACTCTGTCTCAAAAAAGAACCACATTTTCTCATTTATGTGTGGAATCTAAAACCATCGAACTCAGCAGAGAGTAGAGTGGTGGTTATCTGAGACTGGGGGTTGGGGGATAGGAGAAGATAGGTCAAAGTGTACAGTGTCATATAGGAGTAATAAGTTTGCTTTTGAGAACTATGAAGGAATATAGTTAATAATAGTGTATTGTACATTTAAAAATTGCTGAGAGAGTAAACTTTAAATGTTCCCACCACAAAAAACAATAAGTATTTGAGGTGATGGGTACGTTAATTATCTTTATTCAGTTATTTCACATTGCATTCATAAATTATAACATCACTTTTTACCCCGTAAATATATACAATTATAATTTGTCAATTTCGGAAAAAAAAAAAATTTTTTTCTTTTTTTGAGACAGAGTCTCGCACTGTTGCCCAGGCTGGAGTGCAGTGGTGCCATCTTGGCTCACTGCAACCTCTGCCTGCCGGATTCAAGCAATTCTCCTGCTTCAGCCTCCTGAATAGCTGGGATTACAGGCCTGCCCTCATGCCTGGCTAATTTTTGTGTTTTTAGTAGAGATGGGGTTTCACCATGTTGGCCAGGCTGGTCTTCAACTCCTGACCTCGTGATTTGTCTGCCTCGGCCTCCCAAAGTGCTGGGACTACAGGCGTGAGCCACCGCGCCTGGCCTAGAAAAATATTTTTAAAACCACACATACACAAATAGCACACTACTGACAAATGCTGCACTATGAAGTTTGAAAGAACTTTATTTTCTATGTTACGATTTATGTATAATGGAAAAATATCTTTTTAATCCCATGGCATGATATGAATTTGTGTTCTGTTCATTTTTTTTTCTACTTGACAATCCATCAACAATATTTGTATGTTACTCACAGTAGGTGAAGTGAGTGTTTTATGAGAAATTATGAGCCATAAATAATTTGTTATTCACTCTAGTACTCATAGATGCAATGTTGTCCAAGAATAATCTTTGCTTCACAGCCGGGCCCAGTGGCTCATGCCTGTAATCCTAGCACTTTGGGAGGCCGAGGTGGGTGGAAAACTGGAGGTCAGGAGTTTGAGACCAGCCTGGCCAACATGGTGAAACCCTATCTCTACTAAAAATACAAAAATTAGCCAGGCATGGTGGTACGCACCTGTAGTCCCAGCTACTCGGGAGGCTGAGGCAGGAGAATTGCTTGAGCCCAGGAGGTAGAGGTTGCAGTGAGCTGAAATCACACCACTGTACTCCAGCCTGGGCCAGAGAGCAAGGCTCTGTCTAAAAAAAAAAAAAACTTCAATAAATACCCTTGAAAATGTGAAGTTATAAGAGTTCTGAGAGACATTTGAAATACTGCCCAAGATGATAACTATTTTATTGGCTTTATTTAGAGAAAGTCACCTTTTTTTTTTCTTTTTAAAGAATGTCACACTTTGAGGTCTATTTTGGCATTTTAATTTTAACTGATCCCCTGATAGACTTTTCAAGAATTAATACATGGCCAGGCGCAGTGGCTAATGCCTGTAATCCCAGCACTTTGAGAGGCTGAGGCGGGCGGATCACTTGAGGTCAGGAGTTTGAGACCAGCCTGGTCAACATGGCAAAACCCCATCTCTAATCTCTACTAAAAATACAAAGATTAGCTGAGCATGGTGGCACGCACCTGTAACCCCAGCTACTTGGGAGGCTGAGGCAGGAGAATCACTTGAACCTGGGAGGCAGAGGTTGCAGTGAGCTGAGATAGTGCGACTGCACTCCAGCCTGGGCAACAGAGTGAGACTCTGTCTAAAACAAACAACAACAACAACAAAACAAGTAATAGATGAAAAATCATTTTTATGATTATTTCATCCTATCACTAGTTCATATATAATGAATATACATAGCTAATAACATGCTTTATGACTAGCATGAAATTGTCTATCCTTACTTTCAAATTTCACAGTGTCATCAAATTGTATTAACTGGCCAGGCATGGTGGTTGGCGCCTGTGTTCTCAGCACTTTGGGAGGCCGAGGCAGGCGAATGATTTGAGGTCAGGAGTTCCAGATCAGCTTGTCCAACATGGTGAAACCCCGTCTCTACTAAAAACACAAAAATATGCTGGGCTCAGTGGCTTATGCCTATAATCCCAGCACTTTGGGAGGCCGAGGTGGGCGGATCACCTGATGTCAAGAGCTCGAGACCAGCCTGGTCAACATGGTGAAACCCCATTTCTACAAAAATACAAAAATTAGCTGGGCATGATGGCGGGTGCCTGTAATCCCAGCTACTCAGGAGGCTGAGGTGGCAGAATGGCTTGAACCCGGGAGGTGAAGGTTGCAGTGAGCTGAGATCACGCCATCACACTCCAGCCTGGGCGAGTGACAGAGTGAGACTCCATCTCAATAAATAAATAAATAAATAAATAAATAAATAAATACGCACACACACAAAAAAAACTAATGGTGCACACCTGTAGTCCCAGCTACTCAGGAGGCTGAGGCAGGATAATCGCTTGAACCCAGGAGGCAGAGGTTGCAGAGCCGAGATGGTGCCACTGCACTCCAGCCTGGGCAACAGAATGAGATACCATCTCATAAAATAAAAAAATAAAAATAAAAATAAATTGTATTACTTAGGCATGGTGGCTCACGCCTGTAATCCCACCACTTTGAGAGGCTGAGGTGGGCAGATTGCTTGAGTTCAGGAGTTCAAGACCAGAGTGGCCAACATGGTGAAACCCTGTGTCGTCTCTACTAAAAATACAAAAATTAGCCGGGTGTGGTGGCCAGCGCCTGTAATTCTGGCTACTTGGGAGGCTGAGGCAGAGAATTGCTTGAACCTGGGAGGCGAAGGATGCAGTGAGCTGAGATCATGCCATTGCACTCCAGCCTGGGCAACAGAGTGAGACTCTGTCTGAAAAGAAAAAAAATAGTAATAAAATAAATTGTATTAACCAAGCAGAGCTTTAGTCCTTTAACAGACCAAAGGCCTTATCTAGACAAACAGTTTCACTCTCTCCATTGAGTTGGGCAGAGAGTTCCTATCATTTATGGCCAAACTACTTTTTAGGTGTGAAAATTGAGTCCTCTTGAGTTCATAGTGTAATGAGTAAACCTGGAGCTTGATTGAGACGGTTTGAATCCTGGCTCTACCACTTATTAGCTATGGGACTAATGTGTGACTGTGGCAAGTTACTTGACCTCTTATGCCCCAGTTTCCTTATCTGTAAAATGGGGGTAGTTGCACTAACCTCACAGGCTTGTGAAGAGTATGTAAGTTAATACGTATATGGAATTTGCTAAGAACAATGAGTGGGCATGTGCTATAAATCTTCAGGAAAATGTTAGCCATTCAAACATTATTTCTTGGGTTTAAATAGAACAACACATTTCAAAACCATGAATCCTTCTAAATAAAGAAGCACTTTTCAGGCCGGGCGCAGTGGCTCACGCCTGTAATCCCAGCACTTTGGGAGGCTGAGGCAGGCGGATCACAATCTCAGGAGTTTGAGACCAGCCTGGCCAACATGGTGAAACTCTGTATCTATTAAATATACAAAAATTAGCCAGGAGTGGTGGCGGGCACCCGTGATCCCAGCTACTCCGGAGGCTGAGGCAGGAGAATTGCTTGAACCCAGGAGGTGGAGGTTGCAGTGAGCCAAGATCGCACCACTGCACTCCACCCTGGGCAACACAGCGGGACTCCATCTAAAAATAAAAATAAAAATAAAAAAATAATAAAGAAGCACTTTTCCATTGAAATGGGTTTCCTAGACCACATTAAAAATATGGGACACTCATGCCTGTAATCCCAGCACTTTGGGAGGCCGAGTTGGAAGGATTGCTCGAGCCCAGGAGTTTGAGACCAGCCTGGGCAACATAAAAATACCCTGTCTCTCTTTTTTTTTTTTTTTTGAGACAAAGTCTCGCTCTGTCGCCCAGGATAGAGCGCAGTGGCATGATCTCAGCTCACTACAACCTCTGCCTCCTGGTTTCAAGCGATTCTTCTGCCTCAACCTCCCAAGTAGCTGGGATTACAGGCATGCGCCACCATGCCTGGATAATTTTTGTATTTTTAGTAGAGACCGGGTTTCGCCATGTTGGCCAGGCTGGTCTTCAACTCCTGACCTCAGATGATAGGCCTGCCTTGGCCTCCCAAAGTGCCGGGATTACAGGTGCGAGCCACCATGCCTGGCCTTCCCTGTCTCTTAAAAAAAGGGACTACAATCTATCAGTAGTAATTTAATGTTATATTTCTGAAAGCGTGGTTCTGGGATCATTGCATCAGAAAATCCCAGGTTAGCTTCTTTATATGTAAATGTCTGGACCATACCTCTCAGGATAAGCCTACTAATCTACACTTTTTATATGCAGTCTAAATTATTCTTATCAGCACCAAAGTTTGAGATTCCTACTATGTTCAAGGCACAAATTTTCTATAACTTTGATAAGATAGTTCAACTATTAAATGTATTGTAATTGGAATACAAATATCAGTTTCCCAAAAGAACCCAACTATGTATGGCACAAATTCTTTGTCTCCATCTAAAATATATTCATGGAGAGAAAACAAAAATTTTCAGAAGTTCAAGAGCTACAAAACTATTAAAACTGACAACCTTGAGGAGCCAAAAGGGAAGCCTAACTCATTGTTATGCTCAGGGCTTCTGGAGAAAGAACATAATCACGCACTTTAGAAAAATGATCCAGTTTGAAGCTGGGTGCGGTGACCTGCACCTGTAGTCCCAGCTACTCAGGAGACTGAGGTTGGAGGGTCTCTTGACCCCAGGAATTTGAGGTCAGCCTGGACAACATAAGAAGACCTAATCTCTTTAAAAAAAATAAAACAAAATAAAACAAGAAAAGAAAGCAAATCCAATTTGACTTCATCATCAGGGCTACTCATAGGAAGGATTAATCACTCTCTCTTGATCACTGGATGAAGAAAATATTTCTTAAACTGCCTATTCTAGTAATCCAATATAATTGAAAAATTAAAATCCTCTAACTGTACTATGGAAAACACAGAATTTTGACCTAAATTTGTAAGCCTGGTTATTTGCTGTCATAGGATATTGGTAGAAATATAAATCAGTGTCCGGGTGCGGTGGCTCATGCCTATAATCCAAACACTTTGGGAGGCCGAGGCGGGTGGATCACTTGAGGCCAGGAGTTCAAGACGAGCCTGACCAACATGGTGAAACCCCATCTCTACTAAAAATACAAAATTAGCCAGACATGTTGGCACATGCCTGTAATTCCAGCTACTCAGGAGGCTGAGGCAGGAGAATCGCTTGAACCTGGGAGTTGGAGGTTGCAGTGAGCCGAGATCACGCCATTGCACTCCAGCCTGGGCAACAGAGCAAGACTCCGTCTCAAAAAAAAAAAAAAAGAAAGAAATGTAAATTAGTATAGCCTCTACTGTTGAAGGACATTTTTCAGTATTTATCTAAATTAAAAATTCCCTAAGTCTTTGATGCAAAAATTTCACCTCTAGATGATAATCCTACAGATATACACATTCATGTGCAAAATAAAGTATGCAGATATTTGTTCATTGCAGAATTGTCTGTAATATTAAAAGATTAGAAACAACCAAAGAGGACATGTTAAGTAGATTATGGAACATCTACGCTGTATAATAGTTTGCAGCTATTAATGTCCAGTACTAATATATACCAATATCCAAAATATATTTAATGAAAAAAAGGTTCACTAAAAGGAACCAGAGATTCATGGAGAACTGGCCAATTCCAGGGCTGAGGCTGAGAAAGTAAAAAGTGCTTAGAAAATGATGGGAACGTGTTAAAATGACTCAGGGGCCAGCCAGAAGGACTCCCACGGGCTGAATCTGGAACGATGAATTATAACCCATTGATTGAAAAAGAGCCCATACAGATACTAAAAATGTGCAGATAAAGAAATAAAGGAAGGAGAAGGAATGTCACAACTAGGAAATCACCATTTTGCAACAATGACAGTAATAATTGATTCAGGCAATAATCAGTAGGTGTTAAAACCATTGAGTAAAAGTTTAATGAAGAGCAGTTTCAAAATATCTCTCCATGATATATTTTTTAAGAAGAAGAAACGGTAACTTCACAGTGGAGGCACCTAATGAATATCACCAAAACTGGTAAAAGCTGATATCACTGAGATTCCCTGATATGATTCACTGAGGAAACAACATCACTTCTACCTTCATAACCTAAATCTATCCGTGAAGAATCAGAAAAATCCATATTGAAGGATGTTCTGTAAACAGAAAACAAAAAAACAAGTCCAACACAAAAGTGGCCTGTACTCTTCAAATGACAATGTCATAAAAGACAAAAGACAAAGGAAAACAGAACTGTTTCAGAATAAAGAAGACTCAACAGTCATGATAACCAAATTCAATGCGTGATTGTGGATTGGAAACAACACGTTTTGTTTAAAGGAGTTGTGAAATTTTAAAAAAGACTACATTTTCTACATTTGATAATTGTACTGTGGCTATGTAAGAAAATCAGAATAAGAACTCACAAACAGGAAAAGATTGTTCTGTGAGCCATAGAACCAAGTAGCAACCAGAATGAATTTTGTTTTGCTCTTTTTTTGGAGACAGAATCTCCCTCTGTTACCCAGGCTGGAGTTCAGTGGTGCAATCTCGGCTCACTGCAGCCTCCACCTCCTGGGCTCAAGAGATTCTCCCACTTCAGCCTCCCAAGTAGCTAGGACTACAGGCATGCACCACCACGCCTGGCTAACTTTTGTATTTTTTTAGTAGAGACGGGGTTTCACCATGTTGACCAGGCTGTTCTCGAACTCCTGACCTGAAGTGATCCACCCGCCTCGGCCTCCAAAGTTCTGGGATTATAGGCGTGAGCCACCAGGCCAGCTCAGAATGAGTTTTAAACTCGTTCATTTGATAAACACAACTCACCTCCATGAACCACTTTTGCAAGCTAACCAATCAGCATCAGCCTCTCATGTCTGAAAGTCAACCAACCAGGGATGAACTCACTCCAAAAAAAGATGTCTGAGTACCAGCCAACCAACAACAGCAGCATCCGAGTAACCAAGCTTTTAAGGATCCTGCCATCCCATTTATGCCTCTGAGAATCTGCCCATCCCTGAACTCCATGCTTCCCCCAAACCCTATAGAGTCCAGCAGTCTGCCCTGCTCAGACTCTACCTGACCAGTATAGCTTTCCATTACTGTAGCATGCAAATCCAGCTTTGTCTTTTTATTTAGATACTGAGTAGTGGTCTTCTAACTCCACCAGACCAGTCAGGCTCAACTTAGGTAACAAAGTTGTGAGTTGTTTTTCAGTTGCCATGGACCTCCAGGTTGAAGGTCATGTAACCTGAATGTACGCAGATGAACCAAGCCTACAACCACTGTCAGAACTTGCTTGCCTGAGGAGTGGGGACTGAATCAAGTGGACGCCACATGGCAGGATCCAGGATCCAATCAGATTGAGCCCTGGGGTCACCCCATAGCAGTATCCAGTTGGATCATGCCTCCCAGCATCACCTCATTGCAAGAGCCAATCAGATCACCCTTCATTACCCTATGCTTATAAAACTTGAGCCAGCCCTCAGCTTGAAGAGACAGACTTGAGCACTTCCTTCTGTTACCTTGCCAGTTGACTGGCAATAAAGCTTTTCTTTTCTCAAAAGCTGCTGCTGTGCTATTGCCTTCTAAGAGCACTGGGCAGTGAGCCCATTAATTGCTCGGTAGCAGTCTCATCCTTTAGTAATTCTGGAGGTTCCACCAAGATCATTTTGAAGACTCTTGGTTGGCAGTATTCCAGGCAACCTTCAGACCAACGGGTGCACTTACTGGGCTCCTTCTATCTAAATTTCGTTGGTCTACCAGATCAGCTGCCATATGAAATCAGTACCAATAACCATTTGAGCTCTGTTTTCATTGAATCCCTACTACTGCATTTATTCTTCTATTCTAGGATTTATGACTAAGTAGATCCATTAGGACTAGGTGTTTGTACCAAGTAATTAGACAACTTTTGGTTTGGAGAAGCACCATTTAGTAATCAGACCCAGGTATTTAGTAAGGTAATTATTCCTTTTACTCTGGAGGTGTACCATTTGAAAATGTTTGCCATTAATCCACTTATTCTCCCGCTGCTTGCTTTTTTCTTTTTTTTTTTTTTCCAAGACAGAGTCTCGCTCTGTCACCCAGGCTGGAGTGCAGTAGCACGATATCAACTCATTGCAACCTCTGCCTCTCAAGTACAATCGATTATCCTACCTCAGCCTCCCGGGTATCTGGGTCTACAGGCATGCACTACCACACCTGGCAAATTTTTGTATTTTTTGGCAGACATGGTTTCACCATGTTGACCGGGCTGTCTCGAACTCCTGACTTCAAGTGATCTGCCCGCCTCAGCTTCCCAAAGTTCTGGTATTACAGGCGTGAGCCACTGTGCCCAGCCTAAACTGCTTTCTATCTCTATAGATTTGCCTATTCTGAACATTTTATATAAATTGAATCATATAACATATGACCTTTTGTGACTGGCTTCTGGCACTTAGTATTTTGTTTTCTAGGTTTATCTACATTGCAGCATTATCAGTACTTCATTCTTTTTGATGGCTGAATAATATTCCATTGAATAGGTATACCCCATTTTGTTTATCCATTTATCACTTGATGGATATTTGAAGTTGAATTAAAATCCCAGTCTAGAGCCAAATTAAGGACCATAATTAAGAAATTACAGTCTTCAGAGAAATAGGCAAAAATGTGCTATAGAATCCAGGTTTTTAAAAGATGAGTATTGTTCTAAACTATAGACCTGTACTAAGTAAGTCAATTAATTGTAAGACCTACCAAAGAGAAAAATGTCTAAAAGCAGCAAATCATGAAGGAGATTTAAATAACGCAACTGTAAAATGTTTTAAATATAAAAATATACACTAAATAAAGCAGTTATAGAAGCCTTTATTTTAAGGATATAATAGACAAAGATTAAAGATTATAAATTAGATAAAAATACAAAATAAACTTTGGGAAACTTTCAGTATTCTGGGTCAGATCTAGTATCTGAATTAAAAGGGGCCTTACCTTCTCTTTTTGTAAATGGGCTTAAACCTAATTTAGGGGATTTAATTTTCTTAATGAATTAAAAATATATAATTGCAAGCTTAGAAAAATATCAAATATATGGTCAACATTTTCAGACATCTTTAAAATATAAACAAACTGGAAATCAATACTTGTTATGGTGCATTCTATTAAATAACCCATAGTGTGTCCGTTCTTTAAGATGTTGAAGCCTGTAGATAAGGACATTTGTAAATACAGTGAGCAGAAGGGCCATTAAAGAAACTAATGTGGCCAGACATGGTGGCTCACGCCTGTAATCCCAGCACTTTGGGAGGCCGAGGTGGGCAGACCACGAGGTCAGGAGTTCAAGACCAGCCTGACCAACATGGTGAAACCCCATCTCTACTAAAAATACAAAAAAATTAGCTGGGTGTGGTGGCATGCGCCTGTCATCCCAGTTACTCAGGAGGCTGAGGCAGGAGAATCACTTGAACCTGGGAGGTGGAGGTTGCAGTGAGCCGAGATTGCGCCACTGTACTCCAGCCTGGTGACAGAGCAAGACTCCGTCTCAAAAAAAAAAAAGAAAAAAGAAACAATGTATCACACTGCGTAGCTAAAAAACAGGACGATTATCCAAAAATCCATCCAGTCATGTGGCTCCAAGATAGACATGAGCACCCAACAATTGCTAGTCCTTTTTCTAATTCCCAAGGGAAATAAAACAACTTTTCTGCTTAAGAAAAAGAAAATTTTTTTTCCTCTGAGACAGAGTCTTGCTCTGTTGCCCAGGCTTGAGTGTGGTGGCCCATCTCAGTTCACTGCAACCTCCACCTCTCGGGTTCAAGCAATTCTCCTGCTTCAGCCTCCCAAGTAACTGGGATTACAGGCATGTGCCACCACGCTCAGCTAATTTTTGTATTTTTAGTAGAGACAGGGTTTTGCCATGTTGGCCAGGCTGCTCTGGAACTTCTGACCTCAGGTGATCCGCCCCCTCGGCCTCCCAAAGTGGCCGGGATTATAGCCGTGAACCACTGCTCCCAGCCAGAAAAAGAAAATTTCTATTAAAAATGACAGTGCCAGATTGCTTTATAAAAAAAAAGATAAGACAGATTTGAACATACATAGTAAATTGTGAAAGACTAAAGGAAAAATAAACATTATTTACCTTGGTTTAATAGAACCACCCAGGTAGTAAAAATCTAACAATTTAATGTCTCAACTATAACTGATATTTTGAGATCATTATCAGAAGAATATTCTTTATTCTCTGTGATAGAAATTGTGCAGAAAGCAGCATAGGACCCCTGAACTGCTATCTTTGGAATAGCCCAATTACAAGATTGGCCCTTAGCTGGCATCTAGAAACTTAGATCTGGGGAGGGTTTTCAACATTTAACTGATAAGGGTGGCTCATTGTACCTAAAACTGTACAAACAATGTGGTTTTTTCTAAATACTTGCTTTTCTTTCTGAGAGTTTGGAATCTGTGTACATGCCAGGCAGGGGATGCCTACATGCTTACCCCTCAATAGAAGCTTTGGGCACAGTGTCTCTAGTGAGCTGTCCTGGTTGGCAACATTTCACATGTATTGACACAACTCATTGCTGCAGAGATTAAGCAAGTCCTATGTGAATCCACTGAGAGAAGCAACTTGGAAGTTTGTGCCTGGTTTCCCCTAGACTGTGCCCAGGTGCCTTTTCCCTTTCCTGATTGTGCAATAGGTCAGTAAAGACATATATAGATATCATCTATATGCCTTAGCCATGAGTATAACTATATGCTGAGTCCTGCGAATCCTCCTAGTGAATCATCATACGTGGGGGTGGTTTTGAGGACCTCTAACCCAAAGATCTGGACAGGTGCTGTGGCTCACGCCTGTAATCCCAGCACTTTGAGAGGCCAAGGAGGGTGGATCACCTGAGGTCAGGAATTCGAGACCAGGCTGGCCAACATAGTGAAATCCTGTCTCTACTAAAAAATATAAACATTGAAAAAAATACTCATTACAACTTCAATCACTTTTACCTTCTACCTTGCCTTTCTGGTTTTGTAAGAAACATCTCATATACTAGAGCAGTTTTTCCCTCTCCTGCCTACAATATGTGAATGAGCTGTTGATTCGACATAATTATCAAATACAGTAGTCCCTCCCCTTCTCTGAGGGTATATGTTTCAAGAACCCCAGTGGATGCCTGAAACTGCAAATGGTACAGAGCTCTGTATATACTATGTTTTTGTCCTGTACATACATACCTATGATAAAATTTATATTTAGGTACAGTGAGAGATTGATAGCAATAACTAATAATGTAATAGACCAATATTCTCTAATAAAAGCTATGTAAATATGGTCTCTCTCTCTCTCTCTCTCTCTGCGTCTCTCTCTTTTTCTCTCTCAAAATATTGTATTGTGCTATGGGCAGCAGAAACCATGGAAGGACTACTGTATTTCAATATATTAGTGATGTGGAAAGAGCTGCTTTCAAATGCAACTGGCCGCCTTGACCCAGCCTTCTGAGGTTTGCCAATAACTGCTGCCTGTGTACCTTGCCAACATCTGATTCTCTGTAATATTTAAAAGGACTATGGTGTCTTATGTTTTCCAATTGCCTTTGGGGTAGGTGCTGTCTTCTACATCTTGAATAAACCCTTACAAAGGGGAAGCTTTGTGGGAACCTATTGGGAAATGTTTTGAGACATTGATTGGAGCCCTTGAGAGAGAATATTTAGCAGCGTTGTCCAAGAACATTGTGGTCATTTTGGATTAAAAAGAAACATACCAAACAAAATTTAAGTGAGGAGAAAAGGCAATTTTCTAACAGACAATGTTTTCTTAGAACTGACATACCTTAGGCTTCTGTCCAAAGTGTACCATTTAATATTTTAAGCAAATCTGTATTACTCTAATTCAAATATGGATACTTTCCTCCATAAATGAGTGTGTAAGACATACTTGTAATTGCCGCAGTTAACATTAAATGTTTCTAGCCTTAAATAGCCTCCCTTTGATCAATTGTTTCCTTATATTCTTGAATTTACCATTACTGAACAGTTCATTATTAACATAGCTACCACTTATAATGAATTTGTCCAGTAGACTCTGGCAACAGGTGGCATTTTCATTTTAGAAGTCCAAATACTCTGCCTACATTATTTCAGATGGTACATTTGTGGAATAAGTATTGAAATATGCCATATAGTCCTCTAAGAATACAGCTTTAGGATAGGAAACAAATTTTTCCAAATAATAATATGTAACATAGTACGATATCTACTATGATAATTTTGGACATAGATATTATGCCTGTATGTATTCTGTTTCATGCCTCTCCACTTCAAATCCTCCCTTGATTGCCTGCCCTATGAAAATGGAGGTGAGCCCTTTAAAATTTACTCTTTACCAGCCTGCACACTCTGTTAAGCTTTGTCAATAGAGGGTGCTGGCTGGGGATGCGGTGGCTCACGCCTGTAATCCCAACATTTTGGAAGGCTGAGGCGGGTGTATCACTTGAGTTCAGCAGTTCAAGACCAGCCTGGCCAACATGGTGAAACCCCGCCTCTACTAAAAATACAAAAATTAGGTGGCAAATGCTTGTAGTCCCAGCTACTCAGGTGGCTAAGGCAGGAGAATTGCTTGAACCCGGGAGGCGGAGGTTGTAGTAAGCCAAGATTGCGCCCCTGCACTCCAGCCTGGGCAACAGAGTGAGACTCTGTCTCAAAAAAAAAAAAACAAAAAAAAAAAATAGAGGCTGCTGGAGAGATGGGGAAGGGACTTTCCTTCCTAGTCCTAGTTTCAGGGTTCCTGCTTAGCAAGCTCCTGCAGTGTATGTGGCTCCTTCAGCACCTAGCTCCTGCAGTGCCACGGGGTCAGGAGCACCCAGCAGCCAGCAGCTTCCCCTGGCACCTGCCTCAGATACTTTTGTAATGGAGGGTCTTCCATAAAACACCTCTCTTTGAACAGCATTCTCCAGAAGCGTGCTTTCCAGCAAGTTCCACCAGTGCTGTACCACAGCAACTTCTCTCCATCCAGTGAGCTAGAGTTACCCTCTCCAGCAAGGTCTGGATCTCAGTTCTGGGGGCTGGAGGCTCCTCCTTGAGTGCTCTTTCTCATAGCTGCTCTGTATATCTGCTTATATCTCCTTATGTGTTTATTTTTCACTAGCCAATCTCTCATTACTCCATTCCTCCGTAACAGCACTAGCATAGTAATTCTTTTTCTAAAAAATAATTTTTTTTTTTTTTTTTTTTTGAGATGGAGTCTCTCTCTGTCGCCCAGGCTGGAGTGCAGTGGCACGATCTCGGCTTACTACAACCTCCACCTCCTGGGTTCAAGCGATTCATCTGCCATAGCCTCCTGAGTAGCTGGGACTACAGGCATGCGCCACCATGCCCGGCTAATTTTTTTTTTGTATTTTTAGCAGAGATGGGGTTTCACCACATTGGCCAGGCTGGTCTCAAACTCCTAACCTTGTGATCTGCCCACTTCAGCCTCCCAAAGTGCTGGGATTATAGGCTTGAGCCACTACGCCCAGCCAAAAATAATTCTTTATATTAAATGTTTCCCTGTTCAAATTTCCATGTGGATTCTGTCTCCTGATTGGACCATACTGATACAGATATGAAACATGTATACTCTATCACGTAACTCTTGGCAGATAGTAAGAATGTTTATCATGAGCCAGACAAGGTGAGAAGGTGGCACCGCCTATAGTCCTAGCTACTTAGGAGGCTCAGGCAGGGGGATCCCTTCAGCCCAGGAGTTTGAGGCCAACCTATGCAACATAGTGAGACCCTATCTCTTAAAAAAAGAATTAAAAGAAGAGGCAGGGCGCGGTGGCTCATGCCTGTAATCCCAGCACTTCGGGAGGCTGAGGAAGGTGGATCACCTGAGGTTAGGAGTTCAAGACAGGCCTGGCCAACGTGCTGACACCCTGTCTCAACTAACAATACAAAAAATTAGCCAGGCGTGGTGGCAGGTGCCTGTAATCCCAGCTACTTGGAAGGCTGAGGCAGGAAAATTGCTTGAACCTGGGAGGTAGAGGTTGCAGTGAGTTGAGATCGTGCCACTGCACTCCAGCCTGGGGAAACAAGAACAACAACAACACAAACCCTGTCTCCAAAAATAAATAAATAGATAAAATATGTAGTATGTAGTATGCTAAGTAGTTGATCGGTTCTAGGTATTTTTTTAAAAAATAGGAAAGAGGATATAAAAAATTTTAGGGAAAAGGTGGTTGAAATAAAGGGCCAGGAAGACTTTACTAAGAATATGGCTTTTGAGTAAACAGCTGAAGGCAACAAGGGAGTGAGTCATGTGGCTATCTGGGAAGAGTATTCCAGGCAGAGGGAACAGCAGGGATCAAGGCCCAGAGTTGAGAGTGTGCTAATACGGCACAGTACAAACACCAGTGTGTCTGGGGTGGAGATAACGGTGGGAGGTGGGACGAGGGGTGATGGGAGATGAGATGACAGAGGTAAGAGGGGGCCAGATCATGATGGGCCTTCTAGGTTACAGGATGGGCCTCCTAGGTCACCCTGACTTTCTTCTGAGTAAGATGAGAGGCTGTCACCATTACAGTGAAATAATAATCTGTTGTTATAAATGCTCTTGTTTGTGCTTGAAAAACATTAAAAACTAAAATACTTGGTGTTTTAGAAGGGAAAAATAAAAATTCTATTAAGATTATTTTGTAAGTGATCCCCATTCACTTTCACAGGGATGGAATTTCAGAAGGCAATGTGAAAATGAGCTGTGTACTATATTATACACGTGCATTTGTTTTAAATGAACATATTGACTCATTAAAGCCAATACCATGAAACTTTGCCTTTGGCATCATGAGACTCACTGTGAGGTTATTAAAACTTAGACAAAATTTAAAAAATAAAAATAAAAAACTTAGGTACATAGTGATCTTATTTACAATTGACCGTAAAGTAAATGCTCAAAAATGATGATTTGTATTTTACAAACACTGTTAAGGATTTGGCTCTTCCGGTGGAATCCCAAGAGCCTGTGTCTTTAGGGAGTTTACTTTTCTGCACTTACGCTTTGTGGGATCTGGTTTCTTCTAGTGGTTTTCTTTGTTGGGCATTTGTTTAGAGGGAAACAAAATAGCTATGGATATATGCTTTAGAAATCTAAAAAACAACACGAGACATGAAAACAACTTGCTTTCACAATAACAGAGCAAGAAAAAAGTTTTTTTGAGGAGGAAGAGTTGAAAAACAAATTCCTGAAAAACTTCCTTTTCAAAAATATTTAGTCCAAAAACCTGAACTCAAATGTTATATTAAACAAAATACTGAATATATACATATATCAACATCAGTACATTTGTTTTATTTTCAGAGAATGATTTTAATATAAAGAACATATTAAATTAAAAGTAAGCATTACTTAAAAAAAAAAAAACCACCTCCAAATCCACACATAAGCACAGCAAAGAAAACAGAGTAATAGAGAAAAGTCTACAAATAAATCTGAGCCTGATATTAAATTAAAAACATTCAAATAAAGTAGAATTACTAGACACCAAGAATAATAAAGCAGACATGCAAGAGGATGCTAAGTTGAATAAAGAAAATTAAGTTTTAGACCAGGCACAGTGGCTCATACCTGTAATCCTACCACTTTGGGAGGCCAAACCGGGTGGATCACTTGAGCGTAGGAGTTCGAGACCAGCCAGGGCAACATGGCAAAACCCCATCTCTACCAAAAAATACAAAAATTAGCCAGGTGTGGTGGCTGTGCCCATAATTCCCAGCTACTTGGGGGCCTGAGACAGAAGAATTGCTTGAGCCCAGGAGGTTGAAGCTGCAGTGAGCTGTGATTATGCCACTGCACTCCAGCCTGAAGGACAGGGCAAGACCTTGTCTCAACAAAAAAGAAAAAAAAATTAAGTTTTAAAAATATTTTTGGGCCAGGCGTAGTGGCTCACACCTGTAATCCCAGCACTTTGGGAGGCCAAGATGGGTGGATCACCTGAGGTCGGGAGTTTGAGACCACCCTGGCCAACATGGTGAAACCCCATCTCTACTAAAAATACAAAAAATTAGCTGGGCATGGTGGTGGGTGCCTGTAATCTCAGCTACTCAGGAGGCTTAGGCAGGAGAATCACTTGAACCTGGGAGGCGGAGGTTGTAGTGAGCCAAGATCGCACCACTGCACTCCAAACTGTGTGACAGAGTGGGACTCCATCTCAAAGAAAAAAAAATGTGAAGGTAAGAGCAATTTACTGAAAGAATCATCTACATATATTATAAGGCTTTCTTTAAATAAGTTGGATAACCTATTTTTATAGGTCTTAGGATATATAATTATAATGTATCTTAAATCTTGCTAGTAAGGTTTATAAGTGATTCAGCCAAATCTGTAGAAGTCATCGTAACCTATCTCTAACCCTACTCCTACTACACTATTGAGATATAGGGGAACCTAGGTCAGCAGTAGTAGATGGTATTTAACATCATTTAAAATATTTCCACACATTTGTTTTTTATTTTTATTTTTATTTTTTTGAGACGGAGTCTCGCTCTGTCACCCAGGCTGGAGTGCAGTGGCACCATCTCGGCTCACTGCAAGCTCTGCCTCCCAGGTTCAAACCATTCTCCTGCCTCAGCCTCCCGAGTAGCTGGGACTACAGGCGCCCACCAGCACACCCAGCTAATTTTTTGTGTTTTTAGTAGAGACAGGGTTTCACCATGTTAGCCAGGATGGTCTCGATCTCCTGACCTCGTGATCTGCCCGCCTCATCCTCCCAAAATGCTGGGATTACAGGCGTGAGCCACCGCATATTTCCACACATTTGAATATTATTCTTGGGAAACCCTAAAGGACTTAAGTTTATCATCCATATCAATAATAAGAGTGGCTGGGCGTGGTGACAGAGTGAGACTATCTCAAACAAATAATAATAATGAGTGCATTGTACTTTTTAAATTTGCACACATTCTTCAATTTCCTATAAATATTACTCCCAAAGAGAACCAAAAAAATGAGAATTCTGATAAAGAACGAAAAACCTATGGAGGTGAGGAAAACAGAGAAAAAAATCCATAATCAAGAAAGTGAAAAAGTATTAAATGTAGTAAGAAAACATATAAACAGAGAAATGTTATACTGGCCTTATTTAATATTCATCTTTAACATTAAGTTAATTTCTTTGAGTTTAAAAAAATAACAGTCTTCTGTTCATGGCTTCTTGTTTATGCTTTGTTATCTAGAATTATACTTTAATTCCTCAAAGTTTAAGTCTGCATGAAACTGATTATTAAGACATGCATTACCTTTCTATCACTGCTGTAAAACATTACAACACACTCAGTGGCTTAAAACAACATTCATTCATGTATTTATTTATTTATTTATTTATTTTTGAGATGGAGTCTTGCTCTATCGCCCAGGCTGGAGTGCAATGGCACGATCTCAGCTCACTGCATCCTCTGCCTCCTGGATTCAAATGATTCTCCTGCCTCAGCCTCCCGAGTAGCTGGGATTATAGGCATGCACCACCATGCCCAGCTAATTTTTGTATTTTTAGTAGAGACAGGTTTTCACCATGTTGGCCAGACTGGTCTTGAACTCCTGACCTCAAATGATCTGCCCGCCTCTGCCTCCCAAATTGCTGGGATTACAGGCGTGAGCCACCGCGCCCGGCCATATTTATTATCTTACAGTTCTGTAGCTCAGAAGTCCAACGCGGGTCTCACTGGTCTAAAACCAAGGTGTTGTCAGGGCTGTGTTTCTTTCTGGAGGCTCAGGGGAGAATCTGTTCCTATACCATTTCTAGTTCCCAGCTGCAACCCACATTCTTTGGTTCATGGCTTCTTTCCTCCATACTCAAAGCTGGCAACATAGCATCACTGTGACCTTGCTTTGTTGTCACCTCTTTTTCTCTGGCTCTCTTTTTATGCTTCCTTCATCCACTTTTAAGGACCCTTGCAATTACATTGGACCTACCTGTATAATCCAGGATAAGCTCCGTATTTTAAGGCACTTAATTACATCTGCAAAATTGCTTTTGCCATGTAAGATAATATAGTCACAAATTCCAAGGATTCGGACTTAGACATTTTAGAAGGATGGAGGATTTCTGCCTACCACAAAAGGTTATGTTTAAAATCCCATTGTCTGACAACTACCTCCTATCTCTCCATTCATTCTCTCTTATACTCTGATTCCACAATCCTTTGAGCCTTTGTGGGAGCTTCACTTCATCAAGTCTACCACTTTTTCAGTGTGCCTTATTTCCTAATGTCCTCTCTTCCCTTCTAATTAAACTACATTCTGGCCGGGCATGATGGCCCACGCCTGAAATCCCACCACTTTGGGAGGCCAAGGCAGGCGGATCACTTGAGGTCAGGAGATTGAGACCAGCCTGGCCAATGTGGTGAAAACCTGTCTCTACTAAAAATACAAAAAATTAGCTGGGCGTGGTGGCGTGTGTCTGTAATTCCAGCTACTCAGGAGGCTGAGGCGGGAGAATCGCTTGAACCTGGGGGGCAGAGGTTGCAGTTAGCTGAAATTGAGCCACTATATTCCAGTCTGGGTGATGGAGTGAGACTCTGTCTCAAAAAAATAAATACATAAATAAATGACATAAGAAATAAAAATCAAAAAAATCTACATTCCATGGGTTATCTTTACAATCCCTCCTTTAAGCATGCACACTTTTTCCTCCCTTGCCTCTTTCTTGTTATACTCACGCGGCAAAAACCCAGCAGTGGTTAACCCAATTCTCCCTCTAGCCTGTCTTTTTCTCATGAAGCTGAACGTGGCTAGAAGAAAACACCCTTGCTGACCAGTCTCCTGTTAAAGTCCATGACCATGAACTTCAGATGGGCCCTTTGTGCTGCCTGGTAATCACATGCTATTTCCTAGTTCATTCACTTTCCCACTTTCCTAGAAGACTCTTTCATGCCTTCTCTTTTCTCAACCTCTCACATCTACCTTTCCATCCTCACTGTTGGCTCATGACTTGACTCTTTCTTCACTGAGAAATGCAAAGCAAGAAGAAGTTGCTGCAGATTCCCACCATCTATCTTCCCCACCTGTCGACTTCTGTGGCCTCACACTCTGCCTTTTTCCTAACGGGTCTGGGGGCAGAATCCACAGGGTCGTGATCTTGCATGTGGGAATGAAAGTTTATTTCCAATGACTTTTATCTGAAATCTAGCATGTCTTTCAACTATAAATGTAGTTAATAAATGTAGCATTAGCAGTACCTGTGCTTTTAGCCCCGAAAGACACTACGGATATATGAAACAGTTTTTGTAGAACTCATAAAATATTGTTATATGTGTGTTACCACTTTGAAATTATTATTATTATTATTATTTTTGAGACAGGGTCTCACTCTGTCACTCAGGCTAGAGTACAGTGGCAGTGGCACTATCACAGCTCACTGCAGCCTTGACCTCCCAGGCTCAAATGATCCTCCCACCTCAGCCTCCCAAGTAGCTGGGACTATGGGCACATGCCACCACACCCAGCTAATTTTTTTAGAGACAGGGTTTCTCCATGTTGCCCAGGCTGGCCTCAAACTCTTGGGCTCAAGCCATGTGCTTACCTCGGCCTTCCAAAGTTATGAGATTACAGGTATGAGCCACTACACTCAGTCTACTTTGAAATTATGGTAGTTACTCGACCCACTGCTAGATCTTATATACGGCATTAATAAAGAAACACAGGTTTAATGTATCACAATTTTTGTTTGTTTGTTTTTAGATATGGGGGGCTCATTATATTGCTTAGGCTGGAGTGCAGTAGGGCTATTCACAGGCATAATCATAGCTCACTGCAACCTCAAACTCCTGGGCTCAAGCCATCCTCCTGCCCCAGCCTCCTGAGTAGCTGGGACTATAGGCATGTGCCACCACACCTGGCTTTGATTTTTTTTTTCAATGATTTGATAACTGTGTTTTAATATAATTAGTTTTCTTTGTATTCCTTTATATTTTATGCATTTGAAAACATTATTCTGACCATCCAGAAATTTCATCCATCAAAGAATTTATGGTATATATAAAGGCTAAGAGTCCCTCCTGCGGGTGAATTATCCATGTCCCTCTCTAAATCCAGTCCCTCTATTTGTGCACTAGATACTATCTCCTCTCACTGTGCTAAGTGTCCTCCTTTTGCCCTTCCAGATCTCTTCTCCTTGCACTGGGCCCTGGAGCTGATCTCTGTGCAGTATCAACCAGATCTCGTTGCATTCTGACTTCTGTTGGGATGAGACAATGGGAGGTACAAGTAGTACAGAGAAGGGTGGAGGAGGGAGACTTTGGGGTATTTATCCTCAATGCCTCCCCACGGCCTTGGGTTGGCAGAAGCTCTTTTCCAGCTTTGGTTGGGCAATCCTTTCCTGTAGCTAAAGCTCCCTGTCTTGGTTTCGTATAACTGCCTCTGATTTTGCTCCTTCACGGCCCTCCCGCTTGGTGAGCACCCTGTGATTCACCATTCCTTGAGTGCTTCTCTTAAGTCAGCCCATTCCTCTATTATAATCTCTCCAGGCTCCCTCTTTGGAGAGTGTCATATGGTTTTTGCCAGGGGCCTCACAACTGCATGGACTCAAAGAAATGGCCCCAGCAGCTCTCCCAGCTGAGTTCATTCATTCTCATCAAGAAAGTCTCCTTTCAGCCCACTTGTCCTTACAGCTACCACTTCCTTGTTAGCCAGACTCACTGTCTCCAATACCTCTCCTTTCTCCTCTAGTTCACTTTTCACACACTTCAGTTAGGCCTTTGCCTCCTCCCCACTGAAACTGCCCATCCAGGTCACTGATGATCTCACAGTGTCAGTAGTTTATAAGGCAGCACTCTAACCTATGTTTAATATGTAGTCTATTTATTATGTATATTAATTATTATCTCTCTCCCTCCACCAGAACATAAGCTCCTCAAACCTAGGGATTTTTGTTCCTTTGGTTCTCTGGTGTTCCCTAAGTGCCTAGAACAGTGCTTGGCACATGCTTTTTTTTTTTTTTTTTTTTTTTTTAAGAGAAGTCTCACTCTTACCCCCAGGTTTGAGTGCAATGGCTCAATCTCAGCTCACTGCAACCTCCGCCTCCCCAGTTCAAACGATTCTCCTGCCTCTGCCTCCCAAGTAGCTGGGATTAAGTCGCTTGCCACCATGCCTGGCTAATTTTTGTATATTTTAGTGGAGACGGGGTTTCACAGTTTTTCACAGTTTTGGCCAGGCTGGTCTTGAACTCCTGACCTCAGGTGATCTGCCCGCCTTGGCCTCCCAAAGCGCTGGGATTACAGGGGTGAGCCACTGTGCCCAGCTGGCACATGCATTTTTGTTTAATTTAATTAGATGGTAATCATTGCCTGTTTAGAGATGGAAAGGTGTGATAACTTTCCTTACCATCATAAGGCCAATACTCCTATAACAAAGGCAGGCTAACAAAAGAAAAGCATTATAAATTTATTTAATCAAAATTTTATGTGACATGGGAGCCTTCAGAAATGAAGACTCAAAGACCCAAGGAAAATTGTATTTTTATGTTTAGGTTTGATGAAGAATAGACGGCCAGGTAGAAATGTGATTGGACAAATCATGTGATCTCATGGCACTAGACCAAGTGGGGAGGCCCAGCAAGGCCTGTCTGTCTAGATTCTTCTTGGCCTCTCTGTGTAGCACTCCTTCCTTCTGGGTGTGGGGCAGGACTCTTCTGGAAGGAGGGTCTTCAAGGGAGAAGGAGAACAGAGTGACCTTTCTAGGTTTTATGGCGTGCTTTTTGGGAGAGGAGTCTGTAACTAGACTTGAGGAAGAGGAATTTTGGTTCTGGTTGCCTTTTTTTTTTTTTTTTTTTTTTTAAAAGACAGGATCTCACTCTGTCTCCTAGACTGGAATGCAGTGATGCAATCATAGCTCCAGTGCAGCCTCAAACTCCTGGGCTCAAGTGATCCTCCTGCCTCTGCCCCCCAAGTAGCTGGTACTACAGACATGTGGCACTATGCCCAGATAATTTTTAATTTTTTAATTTTAAATTTTTTTCATAGAGATGAGGTCTTGCTATGTTGCCCAGCCTGGTTTTGAACTCCTGAGTACAAGAGATCCTCTGCCTCGGCCTCCCAAAGTGATGGGATTACAGGAGTGAGCCACTGCGCCCAGTGAATTCTGGTTTCTATGACTTGCTTTGGAAGAGGAAGACTTGGGGCAAGAGGGAAGAGGGAAGGAGAAGGTCACAGAGATCTTGCTTCTGAGGCCTTCCAATCTCCTTTAGCTCAAAGTACTCAGTATCCCAAAGTGTCATACTTTGGGGTATCTTCTGAGTCCCAACACCCCTCATATACAGAGTAACAACTGTGTTTTTTTCTCCCTAAAATGGTGAAGTAACAAAACAAAAATAAAATATAGATGAATACATGTCATATCTTATAATGGGAATTTTTATTCTCTTAAATAAAAGTTATAGGAGGTCATTGGTTTGGACTTAGCTTCTGCACCAGGCCAAAGAGACCAAACCAAAATGGAGTCTCTCATGCTAAAGTTTCACATGACCAACCTGAAATTAGTTGTTTATCTGACCTTCCAAGAAACCAAGAGACACAGAGAGATAATAGCCAAACCCTCAAACAGACCAGTTTTAGCTGGCATGATAAGGAAGTTGCCTCTGCTTTAATCTTTATAAGAAAAGTAACTTTGAAACAACCAGTCTGCTTTTTGTTTTCTGTTTCTGCTCTCCTCAGCCCTTTTATATCAATAAAACCAACCTCCTCTGCTCAGCTCATCAGAACATTCATTCTATTTTTAAAATGAGGTGCCTGATACTAGAATTGCAAATAAAAGCCAATTAAGATCTTTAAACTAAATTTGTTGTCATTTTGTCTTTTGACAGTCCTAAACATAAATATGAGAAAAGAGACCTCAGCAAAATCAAGTATAATCACAAATAAATTTTAACATTTGATATATTTTAAAAAACCATAAAAGACAAAATATAAACTAAAAATTAAATTACAACATATATGACAAACATGGACATATATAATAATTTCTAACAAATCAATAGAGAAGATTATACCAGTTTTTAAAAATAGTGAAAAAAAGGCATGGAAAAATAATTCACAAAAAAATTAACAAAAAATTATATAACCATCAATCTCATGAATAAAGAAATGCAAATTCAAACTACAGTGAGGCCTCATTTTTGCCTATCAAAACAGAAAATTTTATTTTAATTAACCTTTGATTCAGTAATTCTATTTCCAGTTCCTTGTCTTCAATAATTAGAGAGGTGCACAAATATGTGTGTTCAAGGATATTTATTGCAACAATATTTATGAAAACGACCTGAAATTCCAACAATAGAGACAGGCTTAAATAATGTATAAAACATTCATATCATAGAATATTTTACAGCTGTTTAAAATCATGTTTTTGTAGAATAATCAATGATTTCAGAAAATGTTTATAAAGTTCAAGATTTAAAAAGTATAATACAAAACTGTACATAGAGCAGGATTCCAAAATTTCAAATGCAGATACATATAGGTACATATATACATATACCACAAATAGAAAAATGACTGAAAGAAAAAAATATGAAAATGTTAACGCTTGTTATTTCTATGCAGTGGGATTATGAGAGGTTTCATTTTCTCATTTAAAGTTTCCTGTATTTTCCAATTTTCCCTAAATTATGTATTGCTTTCACATTTAGAAAAATAATAAATAAATGTTAATAATAACAGTGAGATCAAAGGAGTTCCAAAAGATTCCAACATAAACACTGTGTGTTTTGATCATCCTTTTTTTTTTTTTTATAAGTGGCTAAATCTTCCAGCTAAAAAGTTTTTATTTCCAGTAGAAGTAGTACTTGTATTTTTTCCCTGACTGGATTTGGATACAGGATCCACCGCAACATATTTGATTTGGAAACCTCCAGCTGTCACTGAAGCATCACTTAGAAACTTCAAGGTCATGACATTTCCTGTTGGGGGGAAAGAGGCAAAAGAACAAAGATGTTACTCTCCTTTGATTTGGCTGACAATTCAAAGACTCTTCATTCTCATAGGAGAATATAAGAATTCATGAACAAGATTCCCAGAATTCAGAGGTCGATTCTCAAGCTGAAGAATCTGTGGTTTCATTGCCGCATGGAACAGGGTGAGAGACGTTTGTATTTTTTCCTTTGGTCCTCCAATCTATCCTACAGGAAATTTTGTCTATTGTATTTATTTATTTATTTTTGAGACAGAGTCTCACTCACTCTGTTGCCCAGGCTGGAGTGCTGTGGCGCGATCTCGGCTCACCGCAAGCTCCGCCTCCCGGGCTCCAGCGATTCTCCTGCCGCAGCCTCCCGAGTAGCTGGGATTAAAGGCACGCACCACCACACCTGGCAGATTTTTTGTATTTTTACTAGAGACGGGGTTTCACCATGTTGGCCAGGCTGGTCTCAAACTCCCAACCTCAGGTGATCCGCACACCTCGGCCTCCCAAAGTGTTGGGATTACAGGCGTGAGCCACCAAGTTGGCCTCTCTCTTGTATTTAAAAGGTACTCTTGAGCTGGGCCTGGTGGGTCATGCCTGTAATCCCAGCCCTTTGGGAGGTCGAGGTGGGCAGATCATCTGAGGTCGAGAGTTCGATACCAGCCTGACCAACATGGTGAATCCCCGTCTCTAGTACAAATACAAAAAATCAGCCGGGCATGGTGGTGTGTGCCTGTAATCCCAGCTACTCGGGAGGCTGAGGCAGGAGAATTCTTGAACCCAGGAGGCGGAGGTTGCAGTGAGCGAAGATTCTGCCATTGCACTCCAGCCTGGGCAACAAGAGCAAAACTCCGTCTCAAAAAAAAAAAGAAGATACTCTTTGTAGAAGGAACATCCACTGAATTGCAGGAGAATGGCAGGGCAGGTCAAACCAGTGATGGGTGGATGAGTTATTTACTAAATGATGTCAAAGCAACAAGTTTCACATTTATTAGAAACGAAGCTAGATTCCAACTTTACACAGAGTACCTAAACACATTTTACAGTAATATAAAGACCAAAATGTGCTAAATAAAAAGGAAAAACTTTATTATATAACATAAAATATAGGAATATTTATATCCTTTTCAAAAAGGAGGCAAAGGCCTTCTTTTTGTTTGTTTTTGGAGACAGGATCTCACTATGTTGCCCAGGCTGGTCTCAAGCTCCTGTGCTCAAGTGATCCTCCTACCTCAGCTTCCCAAAATGTTGGGGTCACAGGCATGAGCTGCAAATATATATAAACAAAAGCAGAGTGTATACATTGCTAATGCTTGCTTTTATCTATTAACTTATTTAACTCCCACAACAACACTGTGAAGTGAGGGGGATACTTTTTAAATATTCATTTTACAGATAAGAAACTGAGGCACAGAGTGACTACTAAGTAGCTTGCCTAAAGCCACAGAACTAAATGGGCAGAGTCAGGTTTGAGCACAGGCAGTCTGGTTTCCGAGTTCATGCTCTGATTCTCAGACTATTTTCTCGTATTTGGAAGATTTGCCTAAATATAAAGAAAAATTTTTGCATGAGACAGACTGAGAGAAAATAGGGTTAATATCTCTAAAATACAAAGAGCTGCTAGAAATAAAAAAGAGAAAGACAAAAGCACCAAAGAATGTGCAAGAAATCTAAATTCATAGGCAATTCATAGGTGTTCAAAGGGCTAATAGACATTTAAAAATGTGTTCAAAAACACTACCAAAAATTCAACTTAGATTATTAATGATAATTTTTTGCTCTTCTATTGTGAGAGAATTCAGAGAATATTCAGCTGGTTAAAATGCAAATTGGTTAGGTATGAGTTGACAGGCCTTATTAAAAAACAAACAAACAAACAAACAAAAAAATGGCCGGGCGCGGTGGCTCATGCCTGTAATCCTAGCACTTTGGGAGGCCAAGGTGGGTGGATCAGGAGGTCAGAAGATTGAGACCATCCTGGCTAACACAGTGAAACCCTGTCTCTACTAAAAATACAAAAAATTAGCCAGGCGTGGTGGCGGGCACCTGTAGTCCCAGCTACTCGGGAGGCTGAGGCAGGAGAATGGCGTGAATCCGGGAGGCGGAGCTTGCAGTGAGCCGAGATCATGCCACTGCACTCCAGCCTGTGCGACAGAGCGAGACTCACTCTCAAAAAAATAAAAAAAAAAAAAAAAAGAAAAGAAAAGAAAATGTAAATTGGGAGTCAGCCAGGCAAGGTGGTTTACACCTGAAATCCCAGCACTTTGGGAGGCTGAGGCAGGAGGACAGCTTGAATTCAGGACTTCAGGACCAGCCTAGGCAACATAGCAAGACCCCATCTCTACTAAAAATAAAAAATAAAAAATTAGCCTTGTGCAGGAAAATCACTTGAGCCTAGGAGTTTGAGGCTGTAGTGAGCTGTGATGGCGCCCTTGCACTCCAGCCTGGGTGACAGAACAAGACCCTGTCTCGAAAAAAAACAAAAACAAAAACAAAAAAAAAAGAAAAGAAAATGAAATGTAAATTGGCACTGTAGGAATCTATTTTTTTTTAAAGTAGAATTACTGAGTAAAGACAGAGGTTTTAAAATGTTCATTGAAACGTTGAATAACAAAAGAAAAAATCAGAATCAAATGCCTCAGAATGTTAAATATTAGTACTTGACAAATTATGGTATATCCATGCAGTGACCTATTAGGCAGTCATGAAAAAGAATTTGAATGATCTAAATATCATACTCTGACTTGGAAATATGTCCATAGTTTCCATGTATATAATGTTTGTATAATAGAAAAACATCTGGAAGGATGGTCACTACAGAGTTATCAAATGCCTTTCTGGGATGGAGAGGTGAGGAGAGTAGGCACATCCTTACTTTATATCTCTTATTAATGTGGTAGGATTATGGACAATTTCAGGTTCTTTCTTTCTTTTTTTTTTGAGACAGGATATCACTCTGTCTCCCAGGCTGGAGAGCAGTGGCATGATCACAGCTCACTACAACCTTGACCTCCCTGGACTCAGGTGATCCTCCTACCTCAGCTTCCCGAGTAGCTGGGACTACAGGCACGCATCAGGATGCCTGGCTAACTTTGTATTTTTAATTTTTTTTTGAAAGGGAATCTTACTTTGTTGCCCAGGCTAGCGTGCAGTGGAGCCATCTGAGCTAATTACAACCTCTGGCTCTCAGGTTCAAGCGATTTTCCTGCCTCAGCCTCCTGAGTAACTGGCATTACAGGCACGTGCCACCACACCTGGCTAATTTTTTGTGTTTTTAGTAGAGATGGGGTTTCACCATATTGGCCAGGCTGTCTTGAACTCCTGACCTTAAGTGATCCACCCACCTTGGCCTCCCAAAGTGCTAGAATTACAGGTATGAGCCACTGTGCCCAGCTGACTTCTGTATTTTTTTGTAGAGACGGGGTTGCATCATGTTGCCCAGGCTGGTCTCAAACTCCTGAGGCTGACGCAATCCTCTCACCTTGGCCTCCCAAAGTGCTAGGATTACAGGCATGAGCTACCATGCTTGGCCAATGTCTTTGTTTTCTATTTTTGTTTTGTAATCTATACCCTAGGTTGAGTAAGCATATATTTAAAAAGAAAACCAGATCAAAATGTTAATAGTATTATGCTTGATAGGATTTTTTTTTTTTTTTTTGAGATGGGGTCTTGCTCTGTCACCCAGGCTGGAGTGCAGTGGCACGATCTCAGCTCACTGCAACCTCTGCCTCCCAGGTTCAAGCAATTCTCCTGCCTCAGCCTCCCAAGTGGCTGGGACTACAGGCGCATGCCACCGCACCCAGCTAATTTTTTGTATTTTTAGTAGAGACGGGGTTTCACCGTGTTAGCCAGGATGGTCTCAATCTCCTGACCTGGTGATCCGCCCACCTCATCCTCCCAAAGTGCTGGGATTACAGGTGTAAGCCACCACACCAGGCCTATGCTTGATAGGATTTTATGTTAACTGTATCTTATATCTTCTTTTTCTGTTACTTTGTATCAATGTCCTCTTCCTGATTTTTTGCTAAATCTTTGGCTCTTTTGTTTAACTATATTCTTTTCTGCTTCTTGATTTGTTTCTCTTTGAATGATAAATTGTGTGGGTTTTTTTTTTCCAGTTTCTTGAAGTTGTGCCAATAAAACCCCACCACTGATTTGATTACATTTGGAGTAAGTTGTCTATTTTAGAGAAAAAAGGAAAATGTAAAATTTCAGACTTCTTTTTTTTTTTTTTTTTTTTTTCAGACGGAGTTTTGCTCTTGTTGCTCAGGCTGGAGTGCAATGGCGCTATCTCGGCTCGCCACAACCTCTGCCTCCCCAGTTCAAGCAATTCTCCTGCCTCAGCCTCCCAAGTAGTTGGGATTACAGGCATGCGCCTCCACGCCCGGCTAATTTTGTATTTCTAGTAGAGACGGGGTTTACTTCATGTTGGTCAGGCTGGTCTCGAACTCCTGACCTCAGGTGATTGGCCTGCCTCGGCCTCCCAAAGTGCTGGGATTACAGACGTGAGCCACCACACCCGGCCTAGACTTCTTTTTAACTTCTTTGTTTAATAGGATTCTCATCCTCCAACTACCTCCTACAGCAATAAGATGTTTTCTTTCAACTTTCTGTTAATATAAAATATATTTTCAAGAAAGGAATGAGAGATAAGTAAACGGTTTAATTTAATAGGTTATCTTTCTTAAGGGAGTTTGTAACAGAAGAATGAACTAACAAGGTTTAAGCATTAATCATTCAATAACAGAGCAGTAAGTTCCATCTCTTACAGTTATGATGAATAAATTAGAATTGAGTCACTGAAAGGCTGGGGTGTGGGAGTAAGTTAACTAGTAGTATCTGAGTACTTAGAAATTGCAACTCAATTGTAGTTTTGTTGTTTATAGTTGCAGAAGTACTGTGATAATTTTATGACTTGGGAGAAAATAGAGCACATAAAAATGCCAGCTGCTGGTGCTGGTGATGGAAATAAAATAAAATATTGAATACATGTAAGAAAGAAAGTTTTTAGCCAGAAAATAGCAGTATGGGATAAATTAAAGAGTGATATTGCATATTGAGATAAATTTATGTGACTACAGGGCATTTCTTGAGGTATATTTCCTGGAACAAAGTCACAGAAAATAATGGGGGGGTGGGCAATATTTGGAAAGCACTACCTATTATATCCGGTCTTTTCAGATTTACTACACATGATTAGCATATTAAAAGATCCCTGCTGTCTTCCAATAAAGAAACCTGTTTGATATTGTTTAACCCAACGTTTTCCAAATGTATTTGACCTTAGAGCCCTCTTCTCATGTAACATCTATTTAAATCTCACAGAACTTTGTTATTTGAAACATTCTCTGGAGAATATTGTACTAAGATAAAAATGTAATGAATATGATGTAAGATTGTTTTAGTGACAAAGATTTTTAATGACTTTATAAATTACTTCAACCATTTATCAATGAAAAATTTCAGCCATTTTATTAGCACATTTATGGAAATCATAAACTACAGCAATATTTGTGGATTTGCAGATTCAAGACTCTCTCAGATACATTACATTTTCAGCAAAGAACAAGAGTTTATACATTTTTTAGTGCAAGCAGTTGGCATAAATCTTTAAGTATAAGTAATTTTTTTTTTTTTTTTGCATTTTACAAGCCAGCAAGCTGCATCTGGTGTTGGTTCTTTCAACTTTAAAAAGTGAATAATAACTACTATTTACTATTTAACAATGTCCCTTTACTTTCAGGGACACTGTAAAGAAACAAATCATAGTTTTGGTCCTCAAAACTATGTTAAGTACCTTACCTGTACTGATGATGTCATCTGGAAGCTCATCTCCACAGTACCTGAAAAGGAATTTTTAGAAAAGAGATGTCACACAAATGAATATTATACAGCTAGTAAAGTGGCTGTTACTGAGAATTAAGCCTCTAAGTAACAGCTCATTGTTCCACAATTTTTAAAATTTCTATTGTTATTTTACCTGGATTTGTAAGGGAGAATAGGAGTTAAAACAAAGTTTGTTATTTGAAATAATCTTCTTACAATATTGATGATTTTTATTTTATTTTATTTTATTTTATTATTTAGATGGAGTCTTGCTCTGTCGCTCAGGCTGGAGTGCAGTGGCACAGTCTTGGCTCACTGCAACCTCTTCCTCCTGGGTTCAAGCGATTCTCCTGCCTCAGCCTCCCAAGTAACTGAGATTACAGGCATGCGCCACCACACCTGACTAATTTTTGTACTTTTAGTAAAGATGGGGTTTCACCATGTTGGCCAGGCTCATCTTGAACTCCTGGCTTCAGGTGATCCTCCCGCCTCAGCTTCTCAAAGTGTTGGGATTACAGGCGTGAGCCACCGCATCCAGCCAATGAGATTTTAAAGGAAAGATATGTGCGGCATTTTTACTTTGTGTAACTAGAAAATGTTGTGCAGTAGATAATTTGAATCTATTTGGAAAAATTAAAATTTTCTTTCTTTTTTTTGAGATGGAGTCTCGGTCTATAGCCCAGGCTGGAGTACAATGGCACTATCTCGGCTCACTGCAACCTCTGCCTCCTGGGTTCAAGTGATTCTCCTGCCTCAGCCTCCCGAGTAACTGGGATTACAGGTATGTGCCACCACACCCTACTAATTTTTGTATTTTTAGTAGAGACAGGGTTTTGCCATGTTGGCCAGGCTGGTCGCAAACTCCTGACCTCAGGTGATCCAACCACCTCGGCCTCCCAAAGTGCTAGGATTACGGGCATAAGCCACTGTGTCCAGCCTTAAAAATTTATTTCTAATTAATTTTATAAAGTTTTCTTCACAGTTGTAGAAGAATGGGCATATGCTTGGTGATATGAATATTCTGAATTCTAGGATAGACTGATTTAAATCTGGAAAAATTATTTTGGACCTTATAGGTATAAAAGGATTTGGTTTTTATCTGAATCATGACTTGAAAGGAACCCTCTTACACATATAAAAAGGTAAGGGTTTTACAGGTTTCTAAATATGTAATTTATTCTAGAGGAAAAGTCTAAATTTACATAAAGGGTAAATTATATAATATAAATCCAAGAAATAACAAATTAGCCTGTTCAAACCTCCTAAAGACAGTAGTTTATGATTTTATATAAGATAGGATGTTGCTGTATTGCCCAGGCTGAAATACAATGTTTATTCATAGGCTCCTTCCCACTTCTCAACACAGGAGTTTTAATCTGCTTGTTTCTGACCTGGGCAGGTTCACCCCTCCTTAGGCAACCTGGTGGTCCCCTACTCCTGAGAGGTCATCATATTGATGCTGCTCTTAGTGTGAACACCCCACCAGCATAATGCACTGTAGCCCAGAACTACTGGGCTCAAGTGCTCCTCCTGCCTCAGCTTCCAAAGTAGCTGGGACCACAGGTGTGCCCGCCTGTACTTTGTTCTTAATTCCCCAACTCTACTTCGTGTCTTCATCAAACTATTTTTATAAACTATCTTTTCTCTATAGCAGTAGTCTGTCAGCTAAAGAAGAAAACAAGGCCGGGTGCGGTGGCTCACGCCTGTAATCCCAGCACTTTAGGAGGCCGAGGCGGGCGGATCACCTGAAGTCAGGAGTTTGAGACCAGCCTGGCCAATATGATGAAACCCCACCTCTACTAAAAATACAAAAATTAGCCAGGCGTAGTGGTAGGCGCCTGTAATCCCAGCTACTCGGGATGCTGGGGCGGGAGAATTGCTGGAACATGGGAGGCAGAGGTTGCAGTGAGCCGAGACTGTGCCACTGCACTCCAGCCTGGTGACAGAGTGAGACTCCGTCTCAAAAAAAAGAAAAAAAAAAAAAGTTGTAGAAAGAAGAAAACAAAACAAAAAATACTTTCCCTTAAAAAAAAAACTCTTCATTTTTGCAATAAATGCCTTTGGTTTTCTTTGTATTTAAGTTACACGTTCAAAATCAACATAAAAAGCAATTGAGTCTGTCATTTTTAAATTGTCCCCATTACCATTTTTTCCCCATTAAATTACTATTATGTATAATAGAGAATTGAAAACTGATAGTCTATTGATAATTGATAGTCTAAAATATGGGTTATTAGGTGGGGACCTGAATATATAAAATACCTAATTGTATACTCTTTAATTTGCAATATATCATAAGACACTCAAAATTCAAAGTATATTAAAGATTTGGAGTGTGAAGAAAAAGGTTGTGTTCTAGCATGTTGAAAAGCCAAAGGAAAAATATTAAAGAGAGAAAGGGTAAAACTTTGCTTATTTACCTTACTTCCATAATACTTAGCACAATGCTTTGTAGGAAGAAGAAAGGCAACAATTACTGAATTTATAATCTTTTTGTTTTTTTTTTTGAGACAGAGTCTTGCTCTGTCACCCAGGCTGGAGTGCAGTGGTGCAATCTTGGCTCACTGCAACCTCCACCTCCTGGGTTCAAGTGATTCTCCTGCCTCAGCCTCCTGAGTAGCTGGGATTACAGGCACCTGCCACCATGCCCGGCTAATTTTTGTATTTTTAGTAAAAACAGGGTTTTGCCATGTTGGCCAGGCTGGTCTTGAACTCCTGACCTCAGGTGATCCGCCCACCTTGGCCTCCCAAAGTGGTGTGGATTACAGGCGTGAGACACCGTGCCCAGCCGTATAATCATTTTTAAGGTTGTAAGAAATTAGAACTTAAAAACCTGAACAATTTTTGCAACTCACATATCTTTCTTCCTCCTACTGTTAGTCAGATCTTGAGGTGTTTATAAAATAGACTAACTAGTTCTTACAACTTAGCTATAATCAAAAGGCAGCTCTCACTACTTTAATAAGTATGTTGTAGTCAGATCTTGAGGTGTTTATAAAATAGACTAACTAGTTCTTACAACTTAGCCATAATCAAAAGGCAGCTCTCATTGCTTTAATAAGTATGTTGTAGCAGCCAGCTAAGAAAAATCTTTGTTGAAAAATGATATGGTGTTTTAGGAGAGTAGAACTATTCCAAAATCAATATTATAGGGACAGTGGAGGGAAAATTAAAGAAGCATCAAACAAAATACTGGACATTCATTTAATTTCCTGTATGGGGACCCACACGTACCTTCCCACAAAGCCATGGACATCATCGTAACTGTCATATATTTCAACATAATCAGCCAAGCAACCTGGGTCATCTTCAAGGTCAAAATCTAAAAAACTCAGGTGAATACGCTGACCATACTTGAGTCTAATGTGCCAGTAGCAGATTTGGTTATCTTCGTACTCATTTGGGAAGCCTGGAGATTTAAACATTCGCTTTGGATCTGTAAAGACACCACCACACTCCTTTGCTGAAATGAGAAGAAAAAAACGTAAAAACCCCAAAGCATTAGGAAAAACATTATCCCTGTTAAAAATGACATTTCTTAGCAATCTATTACTTTTTATGAAATGTTAAATGTCTTAGTATACAGCATCTATGGCATATTATGTATGCTTTTAGCCAAAGAATAAATGTATTTTTTCATCAATAGTTACTAAATTCTCTAAAATGAACATGGACTCTTTGTGAATTTCTTTTTATTTTTATATTTTGAGACAAGATCTCGCTCTGTCACCTAGGCTGGAGTGCAGTGACCCAATCATAGCTTATTGCAGCCTTGAACTCATTGGCTCAAGCGATCCTCCCACTTCAGCCTCCTAAGTAGTTGGGATGACAGGCATGTGCCACCAAGCCCTGGTAATTTCTTTTTTTTTTTTTTTGTGGAAATGGATCTTGCAATGTTGCCCAGGCTGGTATTGAACTCCTGACCTCAAGTGGGCCTCCTGCCTCTGCCTCTGAAAGTGCTGAGATTATAGACATGAGCCACTGTGCCCAGCCATGAATTTTAAAAAAGTAAATATAGTAAGAAAAAAATGGCTGGGTGCAGTGATGCTCACCCTTAGTCCCAGCTAATTGGGAGGCTGAGGCAGAAGAATCCCATGAGCCTAGGAGTTTGAGGCCAACCTGGGCAACGTAGTGAGACCTCCAGCTCTAAAAAATAAAAATAAAAATAAATTTTAAAATTAAAACAATTGTAATTAATTGTACTTTTAAAAATATTTTTGTTTTATTTTATCTTTTAAGGCATAACATGACAAGTCTTTTGTGCACACGCCTATTTTTTGTTGTTGTTTTTTGAAATGGAGTCTCACTCTGTTGCCCAGGATGGAGTGCAGTGGCACAATCTCAGCTGACTGTAGCCTCTGCAATTGTTCAAGCAATTCTTATGCCTCAGTCTCTCCTGAGTAGCTGGGATTACAGGCATGAGCCACCATGTCTGGCTAATTTTTGTATTTTTAGTAGAGATAGGGTCTTGCCATGTGGGCCAGGTTGGACTCGAACTCCTGACCTCTGGTGATCGACCCACCTCAGCTTCCCAAAGTGTTGGGATTATAGGTGTGAGCCATGGCACCTGGCCTATGTCTACAATTTTGACAAATATGTATACATTTATATTACAAACAGCCCTATCAAGATGGTAGGGACTTTGCCCTGTGGTGTCACCATATGTCTTCAGGGCCACAAGCACTTAGAATAATGGATCCCATAAATTCTGCTTGGAAAATCATTATACAATTTCATGATCGCAAGAGACTTTAAAGTCACTCTAATCCAATTAAAAGGAATAATTTATAATTATTCTGTATATTGCCTTTACTGATTTTAAACTAATACCCTAATCCTAATATTTTAGGATTCGATGGAGATATTCATGTTTGTTTTTCCAAGTCATTCATCATTTAACAGATTTCAGTATGTTATAACTTGTCATAAGAAAAACAAACACATATAAAACAAAACAAAAACGCTGTATCAGAATCAGTGGTTTGCCATATGACCTAGAGGGAAAGCTAGGAAGAAGCCCTGGTTAATTTTAATTCCATATCAGGTCAGTGTCTAATGTCTAGAAAAAAGGTGCTCCCCAGCCTTTCTATGCTCCTGAAATAAAGCAGAACAGGAGCATAGAAAGGCTGGCGAGCAACAAATGAAGGTCAAGGATCTAGTTCAAGCTTGGTGACCACTCTATACTTCATTTTCTTCATTGGTAAAATAAATGTAGCCATGCCTTTCCCATTATCTATCACACAGGGTTATTCTAAGGATAAAATACAGAAAATAATTTAAGGATGTTATGCAACCCATAAGCTATTCTTATTGTATAATAAAATATACAACACATAGTTTGTATGTCTGCATAAGGATGTACATTGCCAGCTTTAGGAGTGAATTGTTCCATCCCATAGCATCCAATCTTTGTTGTATATATTAATAGATAGAAAAAATTCAAATATTGAACTAATTTGGCTGCCTATTTGGCTATATTTATTTAGATCTATATTTTATGTTACATCTAGTTACTGCCTCATCTATTATTTAGAATATCAGCTCTAACTTGGTGACATTGATTAGTCAATAATGATTGCTTTATTTTTGTGAAGCCATTATGTTTTTTTTTTTTTTTTATTCCAGTGATGTTTCAGTGAGCTGTTCCCCTAGTGCTAGTTCAGGCGGTCAAGTCTCCTTCAAGTTAACCACATCCTAAATAGTCAGCATACCACCAAATCCAAAAGTGAGCTAAATGCACTGAGAATTGGGTAAAAACAAATCTCCCAGGATTCTGTATTCCCAGAGTGTATTCAGCCTCTCTGAGAAAAGAAAGCAACTTATAATAATTTATAATTTAGGATTATATTCTTATGAAAGGGCAATGAAATACTGAAAGGACCGTTTCATTGGCACTTCTTCAATGAATCTAGAGTTTAATCTATGGAAATTATCCAATGGAAGCTCAGAGATCCTAAAGTTTATCAAGTGAAAGAAGAATCAGAGAATATATTTGAAAAGAAGAGTTACTCTTGAGAGTAAATGAAGAGTGGTCTGCATAAATATATTTAAGAAAATGTAAGAGAGGGAGGGAGGAAAGGAGGATACATATTGTTGACATAACTAAATATAGGACTAAATTAGTACTGTATAGTATAGGACTAAATAAGCTTAAAACATGTCAAAGTCACTTGAAAGTTAAAGTTACATAAATACACTGTTAAGTATTTATTCCTATTTTGTCTCAGTTAAGACTAGTTGTAGCTGTAGGCAAAAAATCTTTCTACTTGGACTACACATAATTTTGAGATATAGGTTACTTACAGACATGAGAAACTGTTCTCCAAATGTTAATATCATTAAATAATAGATTTTATAATAATACACTAGAACCTCACTATGTAACTCTCCTACTGTGTTATGGAATTTCTTATAGGGTAAATCCAAATGGGATACATCTGAGGATGTTTATGATCCTGAATGCCAGGAAGACTTTGTAACATACTGTAATATTTTGTAACATTGTCCTGGGGGAAATATATCCAAAAAGAACAGCTTACTTTTTCTCCAAGAACATGACCTAAGAATAATTCTTTATAGTAATTATGAGTTAATTTTCTCATTATTTCATAGTGGCAAGCAACCATGGAAAAAATATGAATAAAAATATACTGTATAATAACTAGTATATACAGTATATAATTTTTAAACCATAGAATTAGAGTTGCTTAGTTTGGAAGTACTAGTATATATACACAAAAAGAAATTAGGGAAAGAATTTGTTTACTTTGTCTCCTTTTCCCTGTTGTATCAAAAGGACAATTTTGAATAGTTAACATTTGGTAGCATCACTTTATTGTTTTAGCTAATTTACTGTGACAAGTTTTTAATCTGCTTTTTTATTTTCTTTTTCTTTATGGCTGGGAAGTTCCCTGGCACAGAGAAGATCTGAATTCTCAGTCCCATCTGCCTAATCATTATTGACTCCTGATTTTGTGTTACTTAATTCTCTAAGTTTCAATTTCCTGATTTCTAAAATAGGTATAACAATAGCTCCTTGAAGAATTATTGTGAATATTAAGTTAGAGTGTAGATGAAGGAACATAACTCAATGTCTGGTATAGTATAAGCACTTTATGAATTGTAGTTATTAGTAGTAATTATTATTACCAAATTCAATTATTTCTGGAAAAAGTAGCCATTTCTTTTTTAACAGCCTCTTAGCTGCATGGAACTGTTTTTGCAAAACATAAAATTATTATTTTTAACACACCATGTGGGTTGTAGCAATAGGCATCCCATCTTTCACTCCTATTGAGACGGACTCCGTAATCAATAATGCCAGTTTTTCCAAATCCACAGTTGGGCCCTGGCTTCACAATGGGGTATCCAACTCTGCCCTTAGCCATCCATCCGGCAGCACAGACATGAAATCCTGCAAGAAGAAAAAGAGTTATGGACTAAACTGGTAAACTGTCTTGGCTAAGCAAAAGTCATCTTAGCAAAGATAGCCAGTTCCAACAGTAAGTTTCTTAACTGCTCAAATCCAGTTCATGTAAAAGGGAGAAAATTGTTTCCTTAATTAGACAAAGTGTGAATACACATGAAATGTAACTTCTGATTTTTACTGGAAAACTACCTCTTACTTGAAAAAAATGCAAATGGACTACAAATTATTGTGGGTATGAAACTAATCCAAGTTCAGAGTTGGCTTCTTTTCACAAATGACTTATGGAATGCCATGAGATAATTTCTGAAATTATCAATTTTGAAAAAAATATTTTCAAGCAGTAATTTAATTTCTATTTTAGGATCAATTAAGATATTTATAATATCTTATTTATTTATTTTTTGAGACAGAGTGTCACTCTGTCACCCAGGCTAGAGTGCAGTGGTGCAATCTCGGCTCACTCCAACCTCTGCCTCCTGTGTTCAAGCAATTCTCCTGCCTCAATCTCCTGAATAGCTGGGGTTACAGGCATGCACCACCATGCCCAGCTAATTTTTGTATTTTTAGTAGAGATGGGGTTTCTCCATGTTGGCCAGGCTGGTCTCAAACCCCTGACCTCAAGTGATCCGCACACCTCGGCCTCCCAAAGTGCTAGGATTACAGGCATGAACCACCACGCCTGGCCTATTTATTTATTTAGAGACATGGTCTTGCTCTGTTGTCCAGGCTAGAGTACAGTGGCATGAACACAGCTCACTGCAGCCTCCACCTCCTGGGTTCTAGCAATCCTCCCACCTCAGCCTTTAGAGTAGCTGTGACCACAGGTGTGCATCACCACACCTGGCTAATTTTTTAATTTTTTTTGTAGAGATGAGGTTTCGCTATGTTGCCTAGGCTGGTCTTGAACTCCTGAGCTCAAGCAGTCCAAAGTGCTGGGATTACAGGTGTGAACCACTGCACCCTATCAGATATTCGTAATGTTTTAAAAGATTTGAATAAAGATAAATTCTCTCATACATTTCAAACAAAGGCTCAGCCCTGTTTCCTTTGCTCAGACTCAGAGGCTGTTTTAGTATCTGTCAATGCCACCAAGAGCAATTTTACTAGAGGTCCAGGATGGCCAGTAAAGACTATGGGCTTTGTCTCTTCCATTCCAGTTACTTTGCCCCATGCCGCCCTGTGATTACAGACCAGCAGTCATATGGGGAGGCTTTGGGGCATTTGAGAAAACACTATTATTTTTTTTCTTGAGTAATGTATCAACTTTGCCAGATGCTATTCAGTCAGCAAAAGAGTTCTGAATGCGGGTGGCCCATTCTCCCCAAAGGCCAAGAGAGATGGTAGCAATCCACTTTTGTATAAAGAAGCATGTAACACCAGTTGATTGCTGGGATTTTCACCAGGTCTTCTGATACCATCTGCCCGGTTTCTTTCTGCTTCTATCTCACGACCTTCCTGTCCTCCTTTTCCTTATAGCTTTTGATCCTGAAGTACAAATGCATTCTCCCACTTAATTGAAAAAAATTGGGGAAAAAAGCCACTAAATTCAATATTTCTCTACCAAGTAAATTTCCTTGTAAGACTCAATATAGTACCATAGCATCATTTAACAGCCTCTATACTGAGAAGTCAAAGAGCTAGAACAATACAAAAAGAATAGCAATGACATTGAAATTAATGAGAAATTTAAATAATATTGAAATAATGAGGTTTTCATTTTCTTTTGACTTTTATTTTATTAGATCACAGTGGGTTAAGACTCCACATAAGTTTCTGGTACTAGAAACTTTCTGCCAACTCTAGGCAGATGGATAGGAGAAGTCAGAGAGCAGAGATGTCCTAGGGGCTTAGTGATATATCAGAAGGGGGTTGGAGAAAGAAGTCTTACTAGGGCTTAGGACAGATGGATTTTTTTTCCTCCAAGGATAAAAAAGAAGAAAAATCATTGTGAAATCAGTTACCAATTTTTCTGGCTGCCTCTAGCTGCTTATAAGTTGCGAGTTGGCCGCCTTCAAATTCACACACCGCCTTAGCTTCTGCGTAGGTGAGCTTGTATTTGCCAGACCGTGCTTCTCTGTGGTACACACCGGCTGCTCGTTCTGTAAAATCAGATGATGTCATAAAAGCACTGTTATTCCTTCTTATGGGACAGGGGAAATTTTGTGGCCTCAGCTGGAAGATTACAACAGCTATTGTTCCTGCCAAAGGGCTTTCTGGGTTGGCTGCCTTGGGTAGCTAAGTTTTCACTGTTAGGAAGCTTTGGGGAAAAATCTGAATGAGGGGGAATTTTAGGGGAATTTGGGGCCATAAACAGAAACTTTAGGCTAAATTATGTTTTTTTGTTTGTTTTGTTTTGTTTTTGTTTTGTTTTGTTTTTTTTAAGACGGAGTCTCTCTGTCTCCCAGGCTGGAGTGCAGTGGCGCGATCTCAGCTCACTGCAAGCTCCGCCTCCGGGGTTCACACCATTCTCCTGCCTCAGCCTCCCGAGTAGCTGGGACTACTGGTGCCCCCCATCATGCCTGGCTAATTTTTTTTTTTTTTTTTTAAGTAGCGACAGGGTTTCACCGTGTTAGCCAGGATGGTCTCGATCTCCTGACCTCGTGATCCACCCGCCTCAGCCTCCCAAAGTGCTGGGATTACAGGCATGAGCCACCTGGCCTGGCCTAAATTATGTTTTTGATCTGATAGCCTGAAATAAAGTTTTTTTTTTTTTTTATTTTGTATTTTTATTTTGTGAGACAGAGTCTCACTCTGTCGCCCAGGCTGGTACGACCTGGGCTCACTGCAATCTCCGCCTCCTGGGTTCAAGTGATTCTCCTGCCTCAGCCTCCCGAGTAGCTAGGATTACAGGCATGTGCCAACACAACCAGCTAATTTTTGTATTTTTAGGAGAGACGAGGTTTCACCATGTTGGCCAGGCTAGTCTTGAACTCCTGACCTGAAGTGATCCAGCTGCCTCGGCCTCCCAAAGTGTTAGGATTACAGACGTGAGACTCTGCGTCTGGCCTAAAATAAAGTTTTTAATACAACATTGTATTGCAACACTATCCACAGGTGATAAAGTTTTGGCTTTCTTTTGGATTTAAGCTATATAAAAACTTGCAAAGGTAAGCAATAGGGGAAAGAAAAGGAGGTGAAGGCAAAAGAAACTAGTGAAGATGGATCCATTATGTAGGCTCACAATGATGTAGAAAAATAAGCTAAAATAGCCAATTGAGGGAAATGACTAATGCAATATAATTAAGAATTTAGGCTGGGCGTGGTGGCTCACGCCTGTAATCCCAGCACTTTGGGAGGCCGAGGTGGGCGGATCATGAGGTCAGGAGATGTAGACCATCCTGGCTAACATGGTGAAACCCTGTCTCTATTAAAAATACAAAAAATTAGCCGGGCATGGTGGCAGGCACCTGTAGTCCCAGCTACTCGGGAGGCTGAGGCAGGAGAATGGCATGAACCCGGGAGGCGGAGCTTGCAGTGAGCCACTGCACTCCAGCCTGGGCGACAGAGCGAGACTCTGTCTCAAAAAAAAAAAAAAAAAAAAAGAATTTAGTAAAACAAATAAAAACTGAGGAAAGATCTGAAGGGATCCAAAGCAAATACTAAATTAGGGAAAAGAAAAATAGATTCAAACACAGCAGAGAAAAAACTGGACACACCTAACTACCAGTTAATGCCTCAATTTTTTATCTGATTTGTCTTTTTTAGTTCACATATTTTTCCCAACATATTTTAGGCAGTATTAAGTCATACATGAGTTGTCTTCCAATAGATCACTGTTTAAATGGATTGTTTTGAATTTGGAGTCCCTTCTACCATAGAAACAACGTGAAAAGATTCCCAGGACAATAGTCATAACATTAGCTCTGTAGTTAGCTCTAATAGTTCTATGTAGTCTGACATTATGGTTAAGTCTCTGTATCCTGACCTGTGCAATCAGCCACCCTTAGGACCATTTGCAGTGAGGACATACGTATTTCTTGGCACCAAGAAATGAATCCAGGGGAATTAGAAATATAGTTCTTTGTTTTCCACCCCAAACTGAAGTTGACATTGCCATAGTTCAATAAGAGAGGGTGCTTGTTTTTTTGAACTCTAAGGATCCTGCTCTTATACATTACATAGTAAATGCCATTGCTCACACACAGAGGACCCTTGTCAATCTGATGCTCGAGGTCAGAGAATACCAGGAACATCAGTCAAGTTGTTTCTCCATTGAAAGATGCCTGCTGCCCAGTGTCCTTCATATGGCAAAGCCTCATTAAACTTTCCCTAGTTTTCAATTTAGTTACTTTGAACATTATATCACTGGGTATTTTGCTAGGTGCTGTGGATCAAGTTCTATCCTCAAGGAACTTGGACACTAGTGAATATTTTGAATTTCTTTATCTTGAAATAGAGGAACACTAAAGCTTTTGGTAAAGACAGGAGGCGTGTTTAGCTTATGTATTACTTATGTATTATAATAGAGATTGTTGTTAATCATTAAAAATGTTAAAAATTATATTTCCTAATAATACAGATTAAAAGAACTGTATCTGAAAACAAATTTTGTAGAAATTATTTTCATGTATACAAAGTTTTCTCAAACTTATTTTCTTCATATTTTATTTCAAAATTAAAATGTGATGTATACAGAAAAAATTAACGGAGATTTGGCGGGACGTGGTAGCTCATGCCTATAATTCTAGCACTTTGGGAGGCTGAGGCGGGTGGATCACCTGAGGTTAGAAGTTCCAGACCAGCCTGGCCAACATGGTGAAACCCCGTCTCTATTAAAAATACAAAAAATTAGCCGGGTGTGGTGGTGCACAACTGTAGTCCCAGCTACTTGGAAGGCTGAGGCAGGAGAATTGCTTGAACCAGGGAGGCAGAGTTGCAGTGAGCAGAGATCATGCCACAACACCCCAGCCTGGGTGACAGAGCGAGACTCTGTCTCAAAAAACAAAACAAAACAAAACAAAAAAATTAACGGATTTAAACAAATAATAATTTTAAGTTTTCCTCCCAGTAATTTTTCATTTTTTAAAAATCTTGTATTTTAAATTTGGGGGTACATGTGCAGGTTTGTTACATAGGTAAACTCATGTCACAGGGGTTTGCTGTACGGATTATTTCATCACCCAGGAATTAAACCCAGTACCTCTGTTCCTCTCTCTTCTCCCACCCTCAGTAATTTTTCTTAAACTTTTGGTACCTACTGAAACTTGTCTAGTAATAACATAATAATAGAAATAGCAAAAAATTTTTGTTATAATTTCTGATTTAATTTATTAAATATTAACATTCCACATTGTTCCTCTAATAGCACCAAACTTCCCAGTATGTTGCCATATGAACAAATTACAGAACTCTTGGAGTATGTACCTGACAATTTTAAATAAGGTGTTTTATTAAAAATATTTCTCAATTCAGAATTTTGAGCTATTAAGATGGACCTTTGTACAATGAATCCTAATTTTACCTTTCAGAAGAAATAATATTTTATTAATTTATCTAGTCAATAGTCATTTATTAAAACTGAAAATTTGTTTAATAAATGTTTTCTCCTTTTAGTGAGTGGCAGCAGTAGAAATGAACTTTGGTTCCACTGCTGTTTCTACCATTGAGTTGTATAACCAGATGAGCCTCAGTTTCCTCATTTGTCAAATGGGGCTAATGATAGCTTCTGGACCATAGGAGGAGCTCAAGATACGTTACTTTTCCTTTCTTTCTGTTTTTATTCTCTGAGACAAGGTCTCACTCTGTCACCCAGGCTTGAGTGCAGTGGTGAGGTCACAGATCACTGCAACGTCTGCCTCTTGGGCTCAAGTGATCCTCCCACTTCAGCCTCCTGAGTAGCTAGGACTACAGGCATGCACCATCACACCCAGTTAATTGTGTTTTTTTTGGTAGAGACAGAGTTTCTCTATGTTGCCCAGGCTGGTCATTTTAATTCCTGGGGTCAAGCAATCTGCTCACCTCAGCCTCCCACAGTGCTAGGATTACAGGTGTGAACCACCGCATCCCGCCTTCCTTTCCCTTCTTTTTCAGATTCAACAATAAAAATAATTGCTTATCTGTGCATTTTTTATTCTCATGATCCATGTAAAATGATTGTAATTTCTTGTCCTTAACTGTTGTTTGTTTTTGTTTTTTTAAAGTACTATTTTAAAAATTAGATGATACCGGAGTTAAAATAAGCCTTAGGAATCCTTTACTTCAACCTTATCATTTTACCAGATTGGAACCATAACCTAGAGAATTTAAAGTAAACTTGTCCAACTTGTGGCCTGCCAGGACGGCTTTGAATGTGGCCCAACACAAATTTGTAAACTTTCTTAAAACATTATGAGTTCCCTGGGCTGGGCACGGTGGCTCACGCCTATGATCCCAGCACTTTGGGAGGCCGAGGCAGGCGGATCACGAGGTCAGGAGATCGAGACCATCCTGGCTAACACCGTGAAACCCTGTCTCTACTAAAAATACAAAAAATTAGCCGGGCATGGTGGCGGGCGCCTGTAGTCCCAGCTACTTGGGAGGCTGAGGCAGGAGAATGGCGTGAACCCGGGAGGCGGAGCTTGGAGTGAGCCGAGATGGTGCCACTGCACTCCAGCGTGGGCAACAGAACGAGATTCTGCTTAAAAAAAAAAAAAAAAAAAAAAAAATTATGAGTTGCCCAAGACAATTCTTCTTCCATTGTGGCCCAGGGAAGGCAAAAGATGGGACACCCTAGATTTAAAGTGTCCTGTTCTTGATAGTTGCTAACAGATGTATCCCTTCTAATCCAACTATCTTTCCTTCCTAAATGGTTTCTAAAAAGATTATATTGATCCTACCAACTATAAACATCTGTGCTTGGCTGGCTGGTCAAAAATTTGCCCCAGATTGAAGCAATTTGCAATTATCCTGACCCTCAGATTTGTAGCATACATGAATAGACATTTGAATTTGCTTCTCTCTACCTCTGGGTCAAAACTTCTATTGTCCAGGTTTATATTTTTGTAACATATGACGACACTTTAAAAGACAACTCTAAATTACTTGATTATTAGAGGATTTGATAATATTTCAAAGTTTATCTGCATGGATTTAATTCTTACTAGCTTTATGACATTTAAAAAAAGTCCTGACAAATATGAGCGTATTTCCTATATTTGACTGTACACAACAACAATAAAGAGATGGGCTCATTCCTCTACTAAATTTCAGATCCCGTCTTGGCCACATGGATCACAATGAAATTAGTTCACTGGCTCAAGCTGAAAAAAATAGGTGGCAAGGCTGTGCATTACAAATTAGGCTTTTTAATGAAATCCGCATGGTTGCAGTTATCACTAGAGAGAAACATGCTGAAAGGGAAAATATTCTACAACTGTGCTGTTTAGCAAGCATAAAATCAAAATCTAGGTTAATTTCGCCTTCTCTTTATTTCTTTATTCTATGCAAGAATCTATGCATTTTTCCCCAAGAAATTCAATTTTTTTTTTACTATTAAACACAATAATGAACATAGAGCAATACCAATTTGTATCATGAGAATTAAAGCATTGTTTAGCACACTGTAATATAAGGGGTGTTTTGGGTTTTCTGCATTTTCCTTTTTTGATCTATTGTTTATCTTGACTGTTTGGCCTATCTCATTCCTTACATTTAACAAAACAAAATAACAAAAGAAACTTTCCTTGTCTAACAAAAGGGTCAGAAAAGTATTTATATGGATAGTAGAAACAGAAAGAATCAAAGTGGTAAGAATGCATTCAGAAGGAGAAACATTTTTCACTTTTTTCTGTATTGCAAGCTGGCTTGGTCAAAATAGTCAAAATGTTTGAAAAAACTAAGATATAGACTATAGCTCAGAGTACATGAAGCAATTATTATAAAATTTTTGTATACTCCAATTTACCTGTTAGGATTCTGAAATCTGATTGCAAATGCATTGACATAAAAACAGAAGACTATATTGGAGTTTCTAGTTAGTTAAAGAAATACTCCTCACTGTACTACTACATCTGCTTTGAAAAGTTTAAAAATATATTTTCATACTGAATATAAATATTAACTGCTATTTTCTACTGAACAATTCACTTTATAAAATGCTATTTTTAAATTTTAGAGGACAAGAACACTTTAAAAAAAAAGCATATGTATTCCAAAGGCTATCTTTCCTAAGCATTTTCTTTGAGAACATCAGCCTTGTACAGAATAGAAAAAGTTACTGCTTTAAATTTCCTTCTCCATGATTTAAAGAATCGACATTCTCAACAAGAGGCTCATGAGTGAAGTTTCTTACCAAGCCATATGGAGTTATGAAAAATTCCATCCTTGAATCCCCATCCTTGAGTGTCTTCCCATAGCAAGAGAAATAAGTAAATTAAGATGATCATATCGTCAGTTGTAGTGAAGTAACAGCCTGTTAGGGGCTGCTCACAAATTCTCAGAGCAGCGGCTGAAATGTGACTGAAACATCTGGTTTCCACATCTTTTAAATAGTTTTTTCAACTGTGAGGTCAGCAAGTACTCTCCAATGGCATTTTCCGCTGTAGAGTTACACAATTATCTCAGTGTCTGAAGCAAATCCTCTGACTCATTTGCATTGGCAACCAAAACTAAGGAGATAGAATGATCATCTATGTTTTAAAATTAACTTATTAAGAAAGGAATTCGTTTATTGTTAGTCACAAACACTTTTCTGTTAGAAAGTTTGTGTAACTTGATGCAGATTTAGCGGTGATTAAAAGAAAGTCAAACTTCAGTAGGAATTTCAAGATAAATCCTAAATGTCTTATTTGCAGTGTCAATTATGGGATATGGGGTTAAACACTAATCTTTTATTGGTAATGTTGGACTGGCTTTTCTAAACATTGTCAAGCCTGTCTAAAAAATTTAAAACAAAAAGTATGCACAGTTTGGAGAATCCTAATTTTTCTCCAGTGATATATGACTTCCTTATTCTCTGTCTGCTTTTCTTCCAGGATGGGGTCTGTTGCAGTCTTTGGTTTGTTATGGTCAGCAGCTAAATAAATGTATCAGCTCCCAGAAAAGTACTTCAATTTCAGAGCGTCAGGACATTCCAGCAGCTTTGGGATGTCCTATTATAACACAGTTTTCCCAGGCCACAAATTCTTGAAGTGTTGGGAGAAAGGTGGGTAGACTAACAAAGTTGATAAAAATTTGTCCCTAGCTTCCCTAAACCACTCTAACTTTGAAGAAGATGATCAAGGTAATAGATAATAATTATTACAGTAAAGTCATCATGCCTTCAAATATCCCAAACTTTCCTCTTCCTTTGTGTAGAATCCTTGGGTAACATATCTGATAATACTCCCACTACCACTGATGCTAATGGCATTTCCTATTGTTCATTGATAGCCATTTATTGGCAACTTTTGATTTTTTTACAAAATTGGTCATTTTTTGCTACTTAGATTCTCTACTTTTGGTCTCAAATTGCTTCCCATTCACTCCTATTATAGCATTCATTTCTCCCATGCTTTCTTAGTCCCTCCAATGATGTTGGAGTTCTTTGAAAAAGCCAACTTGCTAGACATGCTCTGGTCTGAAGTTAGCTTTGAATCCCTTAGACATCTTTGCTTTGAACATCTCAGGTATGTTCTGGTCTCATCTCTTCTCAAAAGAGCGTTATGGGGATGTAGGCTGAGAGTACAGAATTTATTGGATGCTCACTGAGGTATACATAAAGTTACTAGCATTCAAAATCTTTATTTTGGACTGGTGGCACGTGAAAGATGAGGGAATTGTATCCAAGTTCACAGATAGGGTTAGTGAATTTAAGTTTGTTGCAAAAGAGAAAGGTATAGTTTAGACCAGGTGGATGTGACTATGGAGAAGACAGGCATGGTTACTGAGAGCAAGATTCATAGGTAGTTGGAAGGAATAAACCATGATATTTCTTTGGAAAGTATAATTATATGAGTATTTTAAGTTTGTGGTTTAGGAAGTAAATATAACTTTAGTTGTGCAGTGCTACAGCAAAACCTTCCCATAGTCTTTCCAATTCTTTGCTTGTCACATCCTCCAGCTGTGCCCTTTCTGCATCTCTCTCAAGCGCCTAATTTCCCCCTAGTTCTCATTTATCAAAAATTACTCTCAGGAAAGAGTTTGCAATTAATCTTTAGTTAGGCCAGATAACTAAGAACAGATACCCTTCTGTGTTCATTTGCATTTTAATGAAGCTCCAAGTAGAGCGAAGTGTGAATGTTCAACTTCTTTTAACACGAAAATTTAATGAGTTGCTTTGATGAATTAACCCAATCTGGGGTGGAGGATTTCTTTCTCCCCTCTCCCAGCTCTCATGCAGAATATAAATATTTCCCCTTAGCTCTGCATAGTGTCTGAAAATCTCATCCTCCTTATTATCAAGGAAATGGAGAATAATGCCTAATGATGTAAGTTCTGATTTTGAGGGGCATTCAATAAAGGAAAGAGGAAATGGGGTTTTCATATGGAAAAGATGCAGAGGGTAATCCCGAGGACGAGAGAGAAGAAAAGAGAGAGTAGCAAAGGAAATGTTGCCTATGAACTTACCTTGGAAGTTGTCTAAGAAGCACCCTCTGCCCAGCCTCCAGCACACACCACCCAGGATAAGCCTCATGAGGAGCTGAGAGAAGATACACTGATAAAAGTTCCTTTCAGGCCGGATGCAGTGGCTCACGCCTGTAATTCCAACACTTTGGGAGGTTGAGGCAGGTGGATCACGAGGTCAGGAGTTTGAGACCAGCCAGACCAATATGGTGAAACCCTGTCTCTACTAAAAATACAAAAATTAACTGGGCGTGGTGGCTCGCTTCTGTAATCCCAGCTACTCAGGAGGCTGAGGCAGGAGAATCGCTTGAACCCGGGAGGCGGAAGTTACAGTGAGCCAAGATCTCGCCACTGCACTCCAGCCTGGGTGCCAGAGCCAGACTCCATCTTAAAAAAGAAAAAAAAAAGTTCCTTTCAAGGGCCTGGAAGACTTTACCAGTGAAGTATTTTGCCTTCGCAGAGGAATGCCCTCCCCTCCCACCATCTCTGTGTCACGATGTGCAGTGGCTCCTTTTGCACATGTCACCACTAGCTGAAAACCCAGCAAGACTGCTTTTTGTAGAGGAGTTCCTGTTTTGGTTGCTTTTCTGCAATGTTCCAATGCCCGTAAGCCTAAGCAGCTATTAGATAACTAAAGGCATGGTGGGGAGAACTCCGTATCTGAATTGGGATAGGGCTGCATTGAACAAGCTTAAGATCTCTTAAGCTGCCATGATAGTTAATGATGTCACTATTGCACAAAGTTAACTGAAAAAATGAGACACTAGCCAGTGTGGTGGTGTGTGCTTGCAGTCCCAGCTATTCAGGAGGCTGAGGCAGGAGGATCACTTGAGCCTAGGAGTTGGAGGCTTCAGTGAACTATCATCATATCACTACACTACAGCCTGGGCAACAGAGCCATATGCTGTCTCGAAAGAAAAAAAACAGCGAGAGAGACACTAAAGTAGAATTTTAAACATCTGTTAGCAGTTGAGCGGAAATATTTTATATCCTTTTGACATGCTGAGTCTCAGCTGATGGGGAAAAGGGATAGAGAAGTGTCAGGTGAATGTAGACAGGAGAAAAAGAGAGAGAAGGAAAAGAGGTTCTAAGACAACATGTCTGATTATACTTATGACTGGATTTGAATGGCAAGATGTGCAAAAATGCAATTCTTTGATACACTGTATGAAAATTAAAATATAAATTATATCCTTTATTAAGCATATGTTGCAATCTTGGAAAGAGAAGGAAAAAAACAAGATGAGATTAGGAAAGGGTGGAGCTCAGTGAATTACAAAATATGTCAATACAGGACATTTTTAACACTGCCAATAAGGACATAAAATTGCAATACAGGAATGCCCCACCCATCCCAGAATCTCCACATGGACTAGGATAGGAATAAAGGCAATAAATGAGGAAAAACCCATTCCCCTTGAGTGTGATTTAAAATGATTGGAGAGAAATTCTTATGTGTGACATAGAACATGCTTAAAAAAATGAAATATGTGGCATTGTACTTGTTCATTCAATAATCAGTGCAAACTTTTACAGGGTCAGTGAGCAGGATAGAACCTAACTAGAACAATGGGAAATCTTTGGAGAAGTGAAATATTTATTTATTTATTTTTTTGAGACAGAGTTTCACTCTTGTTGCACTCCAGGCTGGAGTGCAATCACAATCTCAGCTCACTGCAACCTCCATCTCCCAGGTTCAAGCAGTTCTGCCTCAGCCTCCCGAGTAGCTGGGATTACAGGCATGCACCACCACGCCCGGCTAATTTTGTATTTTTAGTAAAGACAGGGCTTCTCCATGTTGGCCAGGCTGGTCTCGAACTCCTGACTTCCAGTGATCCGCCCACCTTGGCCTCCCGAAGTGCTGGGATTATAGGCATCAGACACCATGCCCAGCCTATTTAATTATTTTATATCAAAAAGCTTTGAGACAGTGAATATGAGCCTATGTACAACACCAAATGGAATAATGCACTTTCAAGTTTATGGGTAAACAGATATCAGAAAGAGATCCAAAACTGATGTTGGACTTCCAATTGTTAATGCAGTGTGACAGTTGTTAGTAATCTTCACCAAATATTTCCAGGTCTTCATCTTCCAGCAAACATGATGGCATTGTACTTGTGTCCCTCTGTGGTTTGGTGGAACCATGTGATTATTTTTGGCTAATGAGATGTGAGCAAAAATTATGTATGTCATCTTAGAGATGAGAATTTGATTGCTGATGCTCCAGAATTCTTTCCTTCTGGCATGGAGGGAAACATTTGTGATGGCAGCTGCTCTTTCACCATGATTCCTAATTGATCCCTGGATTTTATATAACATGAATGAACTATAAACCTTTGTTGTTTTAAGTTATTGAGATTTTGGGGTCATTTATTACTGCTAGCACAACAATCTATCCTTATTTGTAGGAAGAAGTGAGCTAATATAGATATTAAAACAAAGGGTAAGTTTAAAAGGTTAGCAGTCTAAGGACATTCAGATGCAAAAACTAAGACAAGAAGGAGAAATACGAAGAGGAGGAAGTAAGAATGAGGAAAAGAAGACAGTGATTAATGGATTTAATATTCTTCCTCTGCTCACCTCCGAAACTCCTAATAACACACAGCTCCTCAATCTATGATTTGCCTCTCCAAATTTATTGACCAGTACCCCCCATATGCATTTATTCCAATCACACTGCTTCCTATGCCTCTAAGTCTTGAAAACATGTCTTCTTTCCTTGCCTCTTGTCTTCTTTAACTAGTCAGGGAATCACCGAACTCAGTGTTAGAAACCAAGAGATCAGCTGGCTCAAATTCTACCTGTTGTAAATCACTGCTATACTGCCCTTATTTATTTATTTATTACTTGAGAAGTGAGGTCTTGCTATGTTGCCCAGGCTGACCTCCAACTTCCGTGCTCAAGTGATTCTCATGCCTCAGCCTCCTGAGTAGCTGGAACTATAGGTGCACACCATCACACCTTCGTAACCTGAAATCCTTAAAACTTTGGCTCATCCTTAAACTGAGGCCTACAGAGTAAGTCTTACTTCCGTCGGCTTTCAGGAAAAATTATGACCTATGAAGCCCGGAGCAAAGAATCAAGCACATGTATTTGAAAACAAATTTAAAATATGATCACTTAAAATTTCCCTTTTAAATATTTTTACAAGATGGGTTCTAAAACATTACATTTAGAATGATCCTATGTGGTAAAAGGTACATCTTGAGCCTAGAAGTTCAAGGCCAGTCTGGGCAACATATTGAGACCCTGTCTAAAAAAAAAAAAAAATTAAAAAATTAGCTGGGCAGGTGGTGTGTGCCTAACTATTTGGGAGGCTGAGGCAGGAAGATTGCTTGAGCTTGGAATGTCGAGCTACAGTGAGCTATGATGGCATCACAGCACTCCAGCTTAGACAACAGAGTAAGACAGCAAGACTCTGTCTCTGTCTCTAAAAACAAATGAAAAAAATTAAAAACAACAAAGAAAAATATATGTGTAAATACATGTAAAGGGAAAGTCCAGAAAGATATACACACAAATGCCAAATATCTCTGCATGGTGGAGTTATGCTTTCGTGATTGGGAGCTTTCTAATTTCTTCTTGTTTTTTTTTTTGTATTAAATGAATTTTTGTCCAATAAATATATATAATTTGTGTAATGAACATGCATCATTTGTGTAATGAATAAGAAAAGTTATAATTCATATACATGTATTATTTTTTATTTTATTTTTGAGACTATATATACATATATTTACATATATTTAAAGGGCTTGGCCTAATTGACACAGCAATGAGACTGTTAAAGAATATTTACTTATTTATTTTTATTTTTTTATTTGAGTTTTTTTTTTTATTTGAGTCTTGCTCTGTCACCCAGGCTGGAATAAAAAAAAAAATTAAAAAACTAAAAAAAAAAAAAAAAAAAAGAAAGCAAGAGGATGGTAATATAATTTTTTTTTTTTTGAGACAGAGTTTTGCTCTTGTCACCCAGGCTGGAGTGCAATGGCACGATCTCGGCTCACTGCAACCTCTGCCTCCTGGGTTCAAGGGATTCTCCTGCCTCAGCCTCTGGAGTAGCTGGGATTACAGGTGCCCACCACCACACTCAGCTAATTTTTGTATTTTTAGTAGAAACGGGGTTTTGCCATGTTGGCCAGGCTGGTCTTGAACTCCTGACCTCAAGTGATCCACCCTCCTCGGCCTCCCAAGTGCTGGGATTACAGGCATGAGCCACCGCACCTGGCCTAAGATGGTAATATAATTTTTGAAAATAAACTTTTCCTTTCCATCATGTAGGCAGAGGCTACAGTGAGCTGAGATCATGCCACTGCACTCCAGCCTGGATGACAGAGTGAGATTCTGTCTCAAAAATAAAATAAATAAAATAAAATAAAATAAAATAAAACACTGTGAGAACAGGAGTATTAGGATTTTACAAGTTCCTAAGAAACTGGAGTATTGTGTTTTTAACCAAGTAAGTGGTTAAAAGGATCTATTGTCTTTCCAAAGAAAAACAGATTAGTCATTATAGGATGAAAGCCAAGTAATAATTCATAGATTTGTGCTAGGTTACATGGCACAGAAGTTTACTTTTTTAATTTTAATTTTAATTTTTTGAGACATAGTCTCACTCTGTCATCCAAGCTATAGTGTGATCATGGCTTATGGCAGTCTCAACCTCCCCAGGCTCATTTTTGTATCTTCTGTAATGATGGAGTTTTGCCATGTTGGCCAGGCTGGTCTTAAATTCCTGGGATCAAGTGATCCTCCCGCCTTGGCCTCCGAAAGTGCTGAGATTACAGGCATGAGTCACTGTGCCCAGCCAACTTTTGGATAACTCCAGTGTACTTGAGCTCTATATCTTAGCCTCTAAATAGATATTTATTTTTTTGCAAATGTTTACTGAGGGCATTGTTTATGTTGAGCACTATGCTGATACAGTAGGTAGGGATATAAACATTAATAAAATATCATCTCAAAGAGTTCACACTTTCCTATTTGGAATATTCTCAAGTTGATTTAATTATTCACTTGGAAGTTTTGGAAAGGGGTTTAGTTAAATGTAATGCTATGTCCGTTGTCATTCCACATCCTCTGGCACAGTGAAGGGAAAAATCTACCAGGAAAATGTTTGATCTTAGGATCTTTGGTACTGATAACGCTGGCAAGAGTAGCTGCCACCAGGGCTAGTGGCTTTGTCCATGAAGTATTAGATATAGTTAGGTAGGCCGAGTGCATCCTTCTTCAAAGAAATAATTTGTGTCATCGGAGACAGCCTGCCTTTAGAGACAACTTCCTTTCTGCCTTGATGTCCTGCTCAATTGCTATGGGCAAGATCTTTGCATCTTCTTCCACTCATCATCCCTTCTTTCAGTACAACAGGTAGGATGAAGGAAAGGAGAGAAATCAAGCACATCTCCTAGATCTTTCACCTCTGTTACCAAGAAGCACGAGTGAGAGAAATCCTAGGTTTCATTCTTGATTTCTCTCACCAATCTCGTCCAATCCACTTCCATGTCCTGTGGTCTCTACCTTCAAAGAAAAAATGGTAGCAGAGACTGTTAGATGATTACCATACAGGTTCTCTTTTTCCTGGGCACAGTCACAGGCTCTATTTCCCTGCCCTTTGCCATTTTGTGCAGTCAAGTGGCTAGATTCTAGCTAGTAGGACGTGAGTTAACGTGAAGTATAACACTTTCCGTCCAGGCCCGTGAGGCAGTGGCTCATTTGCGATCTGATGCCTGAATGAGGACTTTTGAGACTTTGAGGAGAGTGGAACTAAAAGACAGAAAAAGCCTCATTTTCTGTGTGACCGGGTAGAGGGGATTGCACCAGTCAGGAACACCAAACAAAATTCTACTCGGTTAAGCCACTGGGATTGGGATTTACTTGTTACCCTAACTAAACAATACCACTGATTGTTCTGCCTCTTTCCAGCTCTATGCTACCACCCCAGTCCATGACACCACGATCTCTTGCTTAGACTGTTATAATAGCTTCTTATCTCCTTCCTTTCTCTTTTGCTACCTAGAAGTCATTCTCTGTAAAGCAACCTGGATGCTGTTTTAAAAGCAGAAATCAGAACTTGTAACTTCCCTGCTTAAAAACCCCTCAGGTTTTCCTGTAGCACCAAAAATAACATCAATCTCTTGATCCTGGCTTCCAAGCTGCCTGCCATTTCCCATGCTCTGGGTCTTGTCTACTTCTTAAACCTCACCCATCCTGTCTTAGCTTGAACATGCCAAGCTTGTTCCCACTATAGGGATTTTGCAATCACTATTTCCTTTTTTTGTGATAATATTCCCTTCATCTTCTTTCTTGCATTCAATCTCAGCTTAATTACTACCTCCTCGGTGAGGACCTTGTTACCCAATCTGAAGTAGCATTCAGTCACTTTTATTTTAGGACCCTATTTCTTTTTTTTTTTTTTGAGGCAGGGTCTCATTCTGTCACCCAAGCTGGAGTGCAGTGGCATGATCTTGGCTTACTGCAAGCTCTGCATCCGGAGTGCAAATGATCCTCCTGCCTCAGCCTCCCAAGTAGCTGAGACCACAGGCATGCACCACCATACCTGGCTAATTAGGACCCAATTTTCTTAAATGTCAGGTTTTTTGAGGTGTAATGTATGTCCAGTAAGAGTTATCCTTTACAAGGTATACCATTCTATGAATTCCGAAAAACACATTCAGTTGTGAAACTGTCACCATCACAATCAGGATGTAGAGTATTTCCGTTACCCCAAAAAGTTCCCTCAATATCACTCTACTTCAGATCTCTGCATTGAATTTATCACCATTTAATATTCTTACTTTATGTATTCATGTATCTTTTCATTCATTTGTTTAATTGTTGTCTTCTACTAAAATATATGTCCATTTAAACAGAGATCTTATTTCCTCACTCACCTCTGAATCCACTGGTATGCTGTAGAGTCTCAACAAATATTTTTGAAGGAAAGAAAGTGAGAAGGAAGAAAGGCAGGGAGGGAGGGTAGGGTCTCTATGACTTCACATGTCCAGAGGGGATATGTAATAAAACCTTTTCTAGAGTGCTTTTGAGGATCACAGGAGATGTTGACTAAAAGCCCCTAGCATCATGCCTGGCATTCAGTAGTCTACAGTTCATGTATTTACCATTGCCTTTGAAGTTAGTTTATCAGTCTTCCTTGGCCAGCTTGATATTTTCAGTAAGACTGGTCTTCTTCTTCTTCCTTTTGCTGTTTTGTTCCATCATGCTGCCTTCTACTGGTCCAGGGCTTTTTTCTCACTAGTGAGACAACTTGACAACTTTTCAAGGCATGTAGGTCACTGACCTCTCTCAGCAGCCTCCATACTAGCAGGAAAGAGAAGCTTTCAGGTTCCTTCTTGCTCTGGCCAATAATTGCATGAATTTCTTTCGCAAGACACACAGTCCTATATTAAGGAGTGAGATAAGGGATTCTCTGTTGTCTCCTGTCTTTACAGCTCCAGTGACTCAGCAGACAAGCTCACTGATATGGTTCTCATCTTGAATTGTAGCTCCCATAATCCCCAGGTGTTGTGGGAGGTAATTGAATCATGGGGGCAGTTACCCCCATGCTGCTGTTCTCATGATAGTGAGTGAGTTCTCATGAGATCTGATGGTTTTATAAGGGGCGTCCATCCTCCTTCCCTCGGCACTCACTTCTCTCGCCTGCTGCCATGTGAGACATACCTGTTTTGCCTTCCACCTTGATTGTAAGTTTCCTGAGGCCTCCCTAGCCATGGAGAACTATGAGTCAATTAAACTTCTTTTCTTTATAAATTACCCAGTCTTGGGTAGGTCTTCCTAGCAGCGTGAGAATGGACTAATACACTCACTCTGCTGTGAGATTCCTGAGCTCTCTCAAGGATTTACTGTTCTTTCTAAGCCCCCTTTAGTGTGCAACCTTGACCTGAACCTCAAAGGAGTCAGCACCCTTCATGTCAGCCCTGATATCCTTTCCAGAGAGGCCTTTGCCCACAGCTGATGCTCACTTAGCTTCAGGTTGCAGTTATCAGATTTCCTATGGCATCCAATTGAAAATGCTCTGTCATCATTCTCTACCCCCCATCTCAAGGGGACTTCTGAATGTCTGCATGCATGGGGGACCTTTGTTTTAGTTCTTCTTAGCCAATTTAGCATACTGTGCAGCAATGTAAAGAATGAGAAGGAAGAATTCCAGTACTCATGGGGGGACATTTGTTTAATCAGTATTATTTGAGTATTTTAAATGACAAGTAGTTACTGAGTAACTAAAATTAAATTAATCTAGAAATGTAAAAAAAGCCAAAACTGATTTGATCTGTTATCTAACTTGAGACCTGGGAGAAAATTTCATGAGCCTCTTTCTGATACCCTCATCTTGCAGACATAAAAATGGATGCCCACAGAAATTAAACTGGCTAGTCAAAGTCATATTTATCAGAATCTGAACTAAGACCTGGGTCTGTTAACTCCTGTTCACAAATCATTACTAAAGTCAACTTGCTATCTCCTGGAGAGGGAAAAAGGGGTGAAGGCCCAAATGAAAGCTTTTCTGGCTATTTAATACACTGTCACTGCACAGCCAAAGCTCAGAGATATCTATAGCCTAAGAATCAACTGGGGGAGGCTGGCACATAAATCACTGCTGTGGCACCCTTGAAAAAGAAGATAATATTGCATGTATTGAGATGAAACTGTAGCTAATAGCGATAAATGCATTCTTTAAACAAAAAATTATCTTTCAATTGTGTTAGTGTCTTGATGAGATAGTCTTGCCAGGGCCAAAATGTTCCAAGTGAAGGGAAACACATTTATGGAGGTTCAGAAATGGAAACAGGTGACTCCTTTGGAGAACAGCAAGTTCTTCAGTATAGCTGGGGAAGAAGGGGCATAGTAGGAGGTGGAGAGAAGTGGTAAGAGATGCGGCCTGAAGGAAGCACCAGCCAAGTCTTCTTTGCAAAAGTAAGGAGTTTGAATTTTATCCTGAAAGCTAGGGACAACTTGTAGCGGCCAAGAAACTTTCTAAAACATGTTTCTTTTCTTAATTACTTAAACCTGAAGACTCTTTTCAGAGGTCCTGTCATTCATGAACTTGTTTGACTCCTTGAACAGTTAAGTGTATTTTATTTATTTAAGAGCTTTAAGGGTTCCAATCTGTTTGGAAGGAAGATACTTTTTAACCTGATGGTTCTCTCTCTCTCTCTCTCTAGATACACAGATAACATATATTTAGTATACTTTGCCATCAGGTGCTATTGTGAAAATAAATAAATATAAACAAGAACTCACATAACTTTTTTTTTTTAAGACAGGGTCTCACTCTGTATTTCTGCTCAGGCTGGAGTGTGGAGTGACACAATCACGGCTCACTGCAGCCTCGCCCTCTCAGGCTCAAGCGATTCTCCCACCTCAGCCTCCTGAGTAGCTGGGACTACAGGTGTGTGCTACCATGCCCAGCTAATTTTTGTGTTTTTGTAGAGACTGGGTTTCACCATGTTGCCCAGGCTGGTCTCAAATTCCTGGGCTCAAGCAATTTTCCTGTCTTGGCCTCCCCAAGTGCTGGGATTACAGGCATAAACCACCACTCCCAGCCACATGTAATTTTTAAAAAATAATTATTTGTCCATGTTTGTTTCACTATCACCTAATGAATACCAGTTAGATTTTTTTTTTTTCTTAGATGGAGTCTTGCTCTGTTGCCCAGGCTGGAGTGCAGTGGCGTGATCTCTGCTCACTGCAACCTCTGCCTCCCAGGTTCAAGCGATTCTCCTGCCTCAGCCTCCCGAGTAGCCATGATTACAGACACCCACCACAATGCCTGGCTAATTTTTATTTTGTATTTTTAGTGGAGATGGGGTTTCACCATGTTGGCCAGGCTGGTCTTGAACTCCTGACCTCAAGTGATCTGTTGATCTCAGCCTCCCAAAGTGCTGGGATTACAGGTGTGAGCCACCGCGCCTGGCCCTACCATTTAGATTTAAAAATCTCTTCCTTAGAAACAGATTGTAGCCCTTAAATCTCTCCTATAGAGAAATTACAGAGCTGCCATGAAAGTTAAAAAAATTTAAAAGAATACATTCATAAAAGGACTAAAAACTAGAAAAAATATTGTCATCAAACAGACATTTTGAAAAATTCCAAGGAGAAACAAAATTAGCTGGGCACAGGAAAATATATGAGCAGGAAAGTACTTCTACTAAAGGTGGAAGTGGCTCCAGGATTGTTCTAAAGACACAGCAATGGATGTAAAGAGTAAGAGGGGTCTCTCTAGCAATCATTAGTGTGATGGGGGAAGCATCCAGAATGGTTAGTTGGGTCAGTCCTGTCCTGGCAAGTGGAAGAGAGCATAACTGTTCCCTCCTTGTGGGAGGACTGAGGGTGAGTACTGCAGTCAGAGGAAGGGCAGTATCCTGGAGGACTATTTTACCCTCAGAAGGGAAGAGAAACGGGTATTTCCAGTAGATGAGCCATTGTCACATCCCAAGAGGGCAGCAGACTCTACTCCTTCTTCACAGTAACTGGTGCAGACTCTGTTGAACAAAGCAGAATTCTCGGATCCCAAATACCCATATGAACTGAAAACCAAACAACAACAACCATTAAAGGAAGAGAAAATCATGAAAGAGAAGCACCAAACTCAATGGACAGAACTAACACAGAAGGAAGCTGAATTTATATATCAAAAAGTAAGAGTAGATTATAATCATGAAACAAGAATAGAATATTCTGAAACAGAACCAATGAATGATGATGGCAATATAATCATTGAAATAAAAACTCAACTGGTAACCTGAAGAGCAGAATGGACACAATTGAAGACTGAATACAAAATGGGAAATTAAAAAGAAGAATAATTCCCGCACGTAATGCAAGAGAACAGAAAGATGATGAGTATGATAGAAATGTTGAGACAAGACTTACCCACATTTTTCACATTTATCTAGGCTATCTAGGCAGATCCTAAAATAATGAGGTTGAATATATTCTCATATGTTTATTATTTGTATTTCTGGCTCTGGAACTTTTTTATTTTTGAGACGGATCTCACTCTGTCACCCAGGCTGGAGTGCAGTGGTGCAATCATGGCTCAGTGTAGCCTCGACATCCTGGGCTCAAGTGATCCTCCTGCCTTGGCCTCTCGAAGCAGTGGAATTACAGGTATGAGTCACTGAGCCTGGCCTGGAACTTCTTTTTTATGCTAGGCTGAATCACTGAAGCTAGTCACGTTTTTAAGTTGTTTTTTTTAATTTTTAAATAAGACTGTCTCACTGTCACCCAGGCTGGAGTGCAGTGGCACAATCTCAGCTCACTGCAACTTCTGCCTCCTGGGTTCAAGCAATTCAGCCTTCCAAGTAGCTGAGATTACAGGCATGCACCACCACACTCAGCTAATTTTTGTATTTTTAGTTGAAATGGGGTTTCGCCATGTTGGCCAGGCTGATCTCCAACTTCTGACCTCAGGTGATCTGCCCACCTTGGCCTCTCAAAGTGCTGGGATTACAGACATGAGCCACTGCTCCTGGCCTGCTGGTCAAGTTTTAAGGATTAGCAAGAATGATGACTCAGACTAGGCTGAGACTACCTTTGCAAGAACAAGGACACTGATGATCCAGGTTATGTTCTTTTTTTTTGAGACGGAGTCTCCCTCTGTTGCCCAGTCTGGAGTGCAGTGGTGCAATCTCGGCTCACTGCAAGTGCCACCTCCCAGGTTCATGCCATTCTCCTGCCTCAGCCTCCCGAGTAGCTGGGACTACAGGCGTCTGCCACCACGCCCAGCTAATTTTTTGTATTTTTAGTAGAGACAGGGTTTCATCATGTTAGCCAGGATGGTCTCGATCTCCCTACCTTGTGATCCACACGCCTCGGCCTCCAAAAGTGCTGGGATTACAGGCATGCGCCACTGTGCCCGGCCCCAGGTATGTTCTTTTCCAGTGCATCTCATATTTGTCATGAAAGCATACGTACGGTTTGGTTAGCTCTGCTACCTTTGAGAAGGTGGAATCCTTCAGGTCAGAAGATCCCAGAACTATAGGTCTTTTATTCCGTTTTGGTTTGGGGAGGTGGATAATGAAAGTCAGAAATGTTAGCAGGTGGGCACGGTGGCTCATGTCTGTAATCCCAACACTTTAGAAGGCCTGAGGCCAGGAGTTCAAGATCAGCCTAGGCAACATAGTGATACTCCATCCCTACAAAAAAATACAAAAACATTAGCTGAGTATAGTGGCATGCACCTGTAGTCCCAGGTGCTTGGGAGGCTGAGGTGAGAGAATTGCTTGAGCCTAGGAGGTGGAGGCTGCAGTGAACGGTGATTGCACCATTACACTCCAGCCTGGGCAGTAGAGCAAGACCCCATCCCTTAAAAAAATTTTTTAAAAAATGTTAGCACTCATGACTTTAACTTATGATCACAAAAGGGATTTCCAGTGTCACAATGGTATACTTTCATGTTTTATTTTTGCTTTGCCATTGGATGTACTCAGAGTTTCAGCGCTAAAGGCCTGCACCTTGCTTCTCATACAATCTTTGCCTATTTTTTCATTAAGTGTTGACATTTGCCCTTTTTTTTTTTTTTTTTTAGGCGGAGTTTCACTCTTGTTGCCCAGGCTGGAGTGCAATGGCCTGGTCTCGGCTCACTGCAACTTCCATCTCCTGGGTTCAAGCGATTCTCCTGCCTCAGCCTCCCGAGTAGCTACGATTACAGGCGCCTGCCACTATGCCTGGCTAATTTTTGTATTTTTAGTAGAGACGAAGTTTCACCAAGTTGGTCAGGCTGGTCTCGAACTCCTGATCTCAGGCAATCCACCCGCCTCAGCCTCCCAAAGTGCTGGGATTACAGGCATGAGCTACTGCGCCTGGTGACATTTGCCATTCCTTTTTTTTTTTTTTTAAGACAGATTCTTGCTCTGTCACCCAGGCTGGAGTGCAGGGGTGCTATCTCGGCTTACTGCAAGCTCCGCCTCCCAGGTTCCCGCCATTCTCCTGCCTCAGCCTCCTGAAAAGCTGGGACTATAGGTGCCCACCACCATCCTCAGCTAATTTTTTGTATTTTTTAGGAGAGACAGGGTTTCACCGTGTTAGCCAGGATGGTCCTGATCTCCTGACCTCGTGATCCGCCCGCCTTGGCCTCCCAAAGTGCTGGATTACAGGCGTGAGCCACCGTGCCCGGCCGACATTTGCCATTTCTAAGCATTCAACGTAACATCTATGTTTCCCTTCCTTCCACTGGAAAAAAAACTATTATTATTCAAAATTCTGTTTCCTATTCGCTTATGAAACTCCTTTATCCTCCACAGGTAGAATACATTTCAGTCAGATGTTTTTAAAAGAAATTTTTTTGTAGACATGGGGTCTTGGAGTCTTGCAATGTTGGCTAGGCTGGTCTCGAACTCTTAGCCTCAAGCAATCCTTCTGCCTCAGCCTCCTGAAGTGTTGGGATTGCAGGCATGAGCCACCATACCTGGCCTTATCTTAGACTATCTTAAGAAGAGTTCATTCTTATGATAACAATATTTTCTGAGTCAAAAGTGAGGTCAGGCATTGGCTTAGACAAAGATTTCATGACCAAAAACCCAAAAGCAAATGCAATAAAAACAAAGATAAATAGCTGGGACCTAATTAACCTAAAGAGCATTTGCACAGCAAAAGGAACAGTCAGCAGATTAAACAGACAACCCACAGAGTGGCAGAAAATCTTCACAATCTATATATCTGACAAAGGACTAATAACCAGAATCTACAACGAACTCAAACAAATCAGTAAGAATAAAACAAACAATCCCATCAAAAAGTGGGCTAAGGACATGAACAGACAATTAATTCTCAAAAGAAGATATACAAATGGCCAACAAACATATGAAAAAATGCTCAACATCATGAATGATCAGGGAAGTGCAAATCAAAACCACAATGTGATACTACCTTACTCCTGCAAGAATGGCCATAATCAAAAAATCAAAAAAACAGTAGATGATCACATGGATGTGGTGATCAGGGAACACTTCTACACTGCTGGTGGGAATATAAACTGGTACAACCACTATAGAAAACAGTGTGGAGATCCCTTAAAGAACTAAAAGTAGAACTATGATTTGATCCAACAATCCCACTACTGGGTATCTACCCAGAGGAAAAGAAGTCATTATTCGAGAAAGATACTTGCACATGCATGTTTACAGCAGAACAATTCCCAATTGCAAAAATGTGGAACCAACCCAAATGCCCATCAATCAACGAGTGGATAAAAAAATCTGTGGTATATATATATATGATGGAATACTACTCAGCCATAAAAAGGAATGAATTAACAGCATTTCCAATGGCCTGGATGAGATGGGAGACTATTACTGTAAGTGAAGTAACTCAGGAATGGAAAACCAAATATTGTATGTTCTCACTGATATATGGGAGCTAAGCTATGAGGATGCAAAAGCATAAGAATGATGCAATGGACTTTGGGGACTTGGGGGGAAGAGTGGGAAGTGGGCGAGGGATAAAATACAACACATGTGGTGCAGTGTATACTGCTTGGATGATGGGTGCACCAAAATCTCACAGATCACCACTAAAGAACTTACTCATGTAACCAAATATCACCTGTACCCCAATAGCTTATGGAAAAATAAAATAAAATAAAAATGAGGTCAGGGCCGGGCATGGTGGTTCACTCCTGTAATCCTAATACTTTGGGAGGCTGAGGCAGATGGATAACTTGTGCGTGGGAGTATAAGGCCAGCCTTGGCAACATGGTGAAATCTCATCTTTACAAAAAATACAAAAAATTAGCTAGGCATGGTGGTGTGTACCTGTGGTTCAAGCTACTTGGGAGGCTGAGGTGGGAGGATCACCTGAGCCTGGGAAGTCAAGGGTACAGTGAGCTGTGACCTCACCACTGCACTCCACCTTGGGCGATGGGAGTGAGACACTATCTCAAAAAAAGAAAAAAAAAAATGAGGTCAGGACATAACATTGACACATGGTAAGATTTGTTGAGCGCATAAACAAATGTATTCTTTTTTTTTTTTTTTTTGAGACAGAGTCTTGCTCTGTCGCCCAGGCTGGAGTGCAGTGGCACGATCTCAGCTTACTGCAAGCTCCGCCTCCCAGGTTCACGCCATTCTCCTGGCTCAGCCTCTCGAGTAGCTGGGACTACAGGCGCCCGCCACCAGGCCCGGTTAATTTTTTGTATTTGCCACCAGGCCCGGCTAATTTTTTGTATTTTTAGTAGAGACGGGGTTTCACCGTGTTAGCCAGGATGGTCTTGATCTCCTGACCATGTGATCTGCCCGCCTCGGCCTCCCAAAGTGCTGGGATTACAGGCTTGAGCCACTGCGCCTGGCCGACAAATTTATTCTTTGAAAACACTCCTGTTCTGGAAAAGCCATGCCACAAACATAGCAGTTATTTCATTGAACGTATAGGTGCGGCTTAAAAAATAGCACCTGCAACCTAAGGAGCACACCAATCAGCATCAGAATGGTAATTTGTAAGAACCATACAGCCTGGTACTAGGAAGAACGCAGATTTGAATTCAGGTGAATTACCTTTGTGACCTTAAGCATATTACTTTCTCGCTGAACTTCAGTTTACTTGTCCGTAAGATGTGGGTACATATATGCTTTGCAGTGTTCCTCTGAGATTTAAGGAAGCTAATCTATGAAAAGGGCTTGTGATACCTGATGCACAGTAGGCACTCAACGAAAACTCATTCCCTTGTGACTTTATAGTGCATTTCTCAAAGAAGTCCTCATCAAGTATTTAACTGGATTATCATAATACAGATAATATTTTTAATTTTGGAAAATTGGTTATGAGTACACCACAACTGGTCTGGAATATTTCATTCGCAAGTTACAATAAAACATAAATCCACTTAAAAAAAGGTCTTCCATTTCAGTCATCATTATCCTCATTTCTCTCCATCTTACCAAAAGAGCAGTATCAATGGCAGTGGAATTGCAAACCAATTGGCAGCTGAATAACTTTCAACACTCTCTGTCACACACACGCACACACACACAAGCATATGCACATGCACACAGGCTGCCTGAGGAAACAGAAAAACATTCCAGGAGATAGTGATGCGTTTAGGATTTTCCAAGTGGAATTTCCTCTCTTCCTTTCCTTTCTTGGTTTTGTCCCTCCCAGCAGGTCAAAAAAAGGTGCACAGCAGGATGTGAAGATCTCTCCGCTCTGAGCGCGGGCTGGTTCTTTCGATGTCAGGGAACTTCTCAAATGAGAAGAGATGGAAGACGAGATTTTTGAGGGAGGAGAGAGAAAGTCACTTTATACCAGGGAAGAGGAAGAGAGGAGACTCAGAATGCAGGCAAACATTGCTGTTCTTCTTCCGCTTCGTTAACACGAATTACTGCCAACAATCTGCTGCATTCACATCTTGCTGGGTGTTTAAAAATCCATCCCAAATTTGCCTCATTTCTGTCACTCTTCTTGGTGTGCTTGTAGATGAATGGTTATAGAAGTTTATTTGTAAAAATGATAAATATTACTTCTCTATTAAGATCAAATTTTTTCTCGAGTCAACGCAACTAATTATTATGAAAATAAATATAATTATTGTACTGTTGAAATACTTAATATAATTATATGTTGTGTGGCGTCTCAGGCTACTTGCCCCTGACTGTCTCACCCACCCGTTGCTAACCTGGCTGCCTTTTTCTGTGGGACAAATTCCTCCTTAGCTTCCTGAATATTTCTCTATGTCAGACATATTTCATCTTATTTTTCCAGATTAGAGGTTTTCGGTGGTTGGGGGAAGAAGTGCTGCAGATATACATGGCTTAGCTTTTCTCTACAATAGGATTTTTAAAAGTAATGTTCATCTAACTAAAAAGCAAATGTTTTTCTCATCATTGTCAATTGGTTTTCAAATACTGACCCTGTCTCTAGATACTATCTCCCACCCCTCCAGCCACATCAAAAGTCTCACTATAGGAGTATTGGGACTATGGCTGAAATTTTACTGTCAAGTGAACTTTTACTGCTTTTCCAAAGTTCTATCCAAATACCATCTCCTTTGTGAAGTGTTCTTTGCTTCTCTTGAGCATTTAATCACTTGAATCATTTCCTTCTCTGTGTTCCCATAGCACAAAGGACATATCTCTACTATGCGTAGTATATCTTTTTGCATATCCGTCTCCCCAGCATTGACTGTGACGTGAATAAATGTTTTAAGCACTTTTATTTTTATTTGTGTAGACATGGAGCTTTGCTATGTTACCCAAGCTGATCTCAAACTCCTGGTCTTAAGTGATCCTCCCACGTTGGCCTCCCAAAGTGTTGGGATTACAGGCATGAGTCACCACACCAAGCCACACCAGTTTTAAGCACTTTTAATACTCTAGTTGAGTACCTTTTCTCCTCCACTCCAACAAACATTGGATAGCATAATTCTAAAAATCTTTGCTAACAACTTACATCACTTTGATTACTTTTGAGATGAAACATTAAACAATATGATTAGTATAGTAACGACTGTTTGTGTTTTAAACTGATGATGTTTTGAGGTCAGTTCAATTCTATTATTATGATGTGGCTTGCCCACCCCCATCCTATTACTCCTTCCTATTTGGCACTCTGGGGCTTATATGGTAGTGTACTTATCTTGCAAAATATTGCACTGTGGTAATATGATTAAGTTATTTCATCAGAATATAGTATTAAAGCTATAATATGTTCCTGGAAAATTGTAGTGCTGAGCCAGTTCTTAATAGTTATTTCTGCCCAGTCACACTACTTCTGAATTACACATCACTACTAGTAAGTCCAATAAAAATTTATTCCAAATGACGTGTTTGCTAATAAATCTGGAGAAAATTTGAAAATTCCCTGGGAGTCAGCAGAAAATAGTTTTTTTTTTTTTTTTCATGAGACAGAGTTTTGCTCTTGTTGCCCAGGCTGGAGTGCAATGGCGTGATCACAGCTCACTGCAACCTCCGCCTCCCGGGTTCAAGCGATTCTCCTGCCTCAGCCTCCCGAGTAGCTGGGATTACAGGTGCCCTCCACCACGCCTGGCCAGGTTAGTCTCAAACTCCTGACCTCAGGTGATCTGCCCATCTTAGCTTCCCAAAGTGCTGGGATTACAGGTGTGAGCCACCGCGCCCTGCAAGGCTTTACACATTTTAACAAATTTAGTCTTTATAACGGTTTCTACCTTCTCCACCCTACTTGGTTTCCTGGGAGGCTGAGATTTGTGGACAGCATCATCAGGGTCACTTGCCATCTGACCTTCAGGAGTGTATGGCTGATGGGAGGCACTGGCATGAGATTGGAGGAAGGAAGGAGGAGGGTCAGGTTGGGATATGTGTTTCCTGACCCCCTTCCTGCCAGATTGAGGCAGTTGTCTGCATCCCTGCTAGAGCATGGAGCCCTTGTGGCCGCCTACATACAGCTACCATCTGGATGCTGATACATCATTTCTCCCTTCCTGCCTGGGAGTGGTAATGGTGTTCTGCCCAAATCTTTATAACCAGTGTCTTTATTAAGCCTCCTCTGTTATCCTCCTGGAGTGCTCCATCTCTTTTCTGCCAGGATCCTGGCTGATATGCTTGATTGATAGTTTGGCTGAAAGTAGAATTCTCAGTTAGAAATAACCCCTCTCAGAATTTTAATGACATTGCTTATTGCTTCTGACTTCCGGTATTGCTGTTGAAAAGTCGATATTTTGATTCCTGAATTTCTGTCTCCCCAACCCTAAAATCGTGTAAAAATCTTTTTGTCTCTGGTGTTCTGAAATGCCACAAAGTTGCATCTTTTTGAAAGACTTTTTCCAGCACTGTGTTGGACAATGAGTTCTTAAAATCTGAATGCATATATCCTTGAGTACTGGGAATTTTTCATGATGATTTTGCTACTGATTTTCTCCTTTCTTTTTTTCCAAGTTTTCTGTTTCTAGGATTCATGTTTCTATGTAATAGATGTTGGAACTTCTAGTTTTACCCTCTAGTTTTGCAGATCTTTTCACTGTTCTTTTATACTTTTTGTCTTTTTAATTTACTTTCTGAGAGGTTTGCCTAACTTTATCTTCCAATGCTTCCATTGAGTTTTTCATTTCTGCCATCACTCTTTTTTTATTTCCAAGATCTGTTTTCTGCTCCTTGAATAAGCCATTTAAAAGTAGATATTTTTCTTTCATGAGTGTAATATCTCCTTTTGACTATATAAGGATATTGGTTATGTTGGTTTTTGAAGTTTACTTCTTCCTTCTTAGACTCTGTTTCCTCCAAGCTCCTTTTGTTCTTTTGTTTTCATCATCATTTTTTATATTAAATGTTTCTGCAATTCTGATAACCCATGAGTGTTTGCTCATATTTAAGAATTGGGAGTAAAATAATGAATAGTGTCCTGAGTGCACGGGTGAGTCTTGTTGACTATGACATTCATTCTAGGGTGATCTGGCTGGGCTATATTGTTGAAAAACCCTCAATGTCAGTATCTTTAGGTCTGAACCCTTGGACTGGTCCTGGCTGTCAGGTTGCAGGAGTGGTGTGGGGGGCGAATGCCAGGGTCTCATCATTCATTATGCAAATGTTCGCTTAATCATTCTGTTTTTAGTATATCACATTTATTCTCCATTGTAACTGATTTTGCCCTGTCCAGAGACCCTCTATTTTACTGCCTTCAAGGACGAAGACCCTCCAGTCTTCCATAGGGAAAGGAGAAGGGCGGTGGCCAAGCTGATCAGGGTTGGGGCATGGATCTGGGAGTTATGATGATTCCACAACGGACTTTCAACCAACCTTCACATTTTTTCGACTTTTGTAAGTATATGGCACTATCAATTCCTGAGGCTTTTTTCTTTTTCTCTATAATATAAATCAGTTAATGTTCTTAGAATGCCTCACTACTGGAATAGGATTTAACTATCTTTTCTGCTAAGGTAGTTGCCCCTCTCATATGCTTTCTAGCTTCCAAAACCTTTGTATTAGAGATTTTTTAAAAATATAACCTTTTAGTGTCATTTTAGCAGGATTTTAGGATGGAGAGAATATTGATGCTTTTGTTAAATTCACCATCTTTACCTGCTTAAAGCTGATTATAACTTCTCACAGCTGAAAAGAGTATAGTAGCTGGTTCTTTGCCTTCTATGTACTTTAAAGCACTTGCTTCCCCAATATTTGGCTGTTCATTGATCGCTAATGAAACAAGACCACTTGATAATTTGTTGTGACTGGTAAGATATATTCTTCTTACATGGAAATGAGCAATCTTTTTTTTTGAGACGCATCTCGCTCTATCGCCCAGGCTGGGGTGTGGTGTGATCTCTGCTCACTGCAAGCTCCGCCTCCTGGGTTCACGCCATTCTCCTGCCCCAGCCTCCCGAGTAGCTGGGACTACAGTTGCCCGCCACCACGCCTGGCTAATTTTTTGTATTTTCAGTAGAGACGGGGTTTCACCATATTAGCCAGGATGGTTTCGATCTCCTGACCTCGTGATCCGCCCGCCTCGGCCTCCCTGAGTGTTGGGATTACAGGCGTGAGCCACCACTCCCGGCCAGAAATGAGCAATCTTATGAAAAAAGCAAGGGTGACTCAAGAACTGTGCTCTGAGTACTGTTAGAGCACCATTTTAACAACTTAATATGTCCCTATTAGGGCCAGGTAATTTTTGCCCTTGGCCACAGCCACCATGAAACCGTGGCATTTTGTTTTAGCACCTTCTTCTGTCTTTTGAAAAATCTCCCAATACATATGTTCTCAGGAGGAGGTAGTAGCCACCGTGGCCTTGGCAGATTCAGGGGACATGTGACCTTGGATCATCCTATTGGACATTCTCTCCTGCACTTTTTCATTCAATGGATAGAAGGTCGTGGGAACAGATGGAGGCCCTATCTATCACAGAGGCAGAGGCCTTGTTGTCCTGTTGGAGGACAGTTGCCTGGGTTTCTGTTGTTTGACCTGGTCACACAGTCCTCCCTGAGATTATTCTCAGTTTTCAAGCCTGCTCATCTGGCCACTCATTAATTTAGTCAGCCCTGATGACCTTCTAATAAATTTATCTTTTACTTAAGATAGCAAGCCATGTTTCAGTTGCAAACAAAAGCCCTGACTAAAAACACTGCAACCACAGGAAATAAATGTGCAAGTGCCACAGGAGGCTGGGAGGCTGGGATGGAAGAGAAACAAATCCACCAGGCCTTCAGTAAATAAATTTAAAATACTTGCCCCTTTAGGAATGGATTGCCAGTATTCTCTGCCTATGAAAACAATGGCGGACTTTCACAATTTTTTTTTTCTTACAATCTAAGAGGATGTCAATGGCCCACTTCTGTGCCTCTGAAATCCTATGTTTGTTTTACCAGAGCCAAAGGGAATGACTCACTAATGAGGACCAGATTTGCCTTCGTCTGAAATGCCAAGGGAGTTGTTTAGTAATATTTGGGAGCAATCCCTTATAAATAGCACCAATCTAAAATAGTTCAATAAATTAAATGGGAAATTAATTGATTTTTGGGCTACCAATATTATGTCACTCTTATATACTCAGTTAAATCAAATGAGTTCCATTTGATTTACGGCGTAATAGTAACAGTTACTCGATTGACAGCAATCTAATCTGACACACACACACACACACACACACCTTAAAATATTTTAAGTACCAAAGAAATAAATGAAAAAATCTTAATGTAAAAATAGTTTTAAAACAACACAGATATATTTAAAGTAAAACCTGAAAAAGCCTCTTTTTTAATCCTCACTCTCCCCAATCTACCCCCAATCTCATTCCCTCACCACAGATAACCTGTTAACAGTTAGATTTCTGTGTCCTTCCAGACCTGGCTGTTACTTTTTCTTTCTACATATCTATACACACATTTGTAGATGTGCCTTTTTACATATTTTTAGTCTTAACCATGTTACTTTGAGGCATGCTTTTTTATTTATCCAATATATTTTAGAGATCTTTTCAAATCAATACATGTAAGACTCCCTTCATTTTTTAAAAGACTATACTGTATTATATAATATGGCCTAACCACAATTAACTTGGTGAGTACCATATTTCTGAATTTAAGTCGTTTGCATTTTTTTCTCTATTATAAACAATGCTAACATGAATATCCTGTGTTATATATTAAATGCCTATATGCACGTAAGTATTTTGGTATAGTAAATTATTCCTAGAAGTAGAGTTGTAGGTTAAAGCTGTGCATGTTTAACATTTTCAAAGATCCTGCCCCCTATCAAATAGTCTCCTGTGGTTTTAATTTGCATTTCTATGCTTACTAGAGAGTTTGAGCATCTTCCTTTATATCTTCGTTGTGAAATTACCTGCTCATACTATTTGTTGACTTTTCTAGTAGATTGATTATATCTTCCTTACTGTTTGCCTGAGTAGTATTTTCATAGTAAAACACTTACTTTTTTTTTTTGAGTCTGAGTCTCGCACTGTCACCCAAGCTGGAGTGCAACAGCGTGATCTTGGCTCACTGCAACCTCTGCTTCCCAGGTTCAAGCGATTCTTCTGCCTCAGCCTCCTGAGTAGCTGGTGTCCGCCACTATGCCCATCTAATTTTTTGTATTTTTTTTTTTTTTTTTTTTTGAGACGGAGCCCAGGCTGGAGTGCAGTGGCGCGATCTCGGCTCACTGCAAGCTTCACCTTCTGGGTTCACACCATTCTCCTGCCTCAGCCTCCCGAGTAGCTGGGACTACAGGCGCCCACCACCACCCCTGACTAATTTTTTGTGTTTTTAGTAGAGATGGGGTTTCACCATGTTAGCCAGGATGGTCTCGATCTCCTGAACTTGTGATCCACCCGCCTTGGCCTCCCAAAGTGCTGGGATTACAGGCGTGAGCCACCACGCCCAGCCGATTTTTTGTATTTTTAGTAGAGATGGGGTTTCACTATGTTGGCTAGGCTGGTCTTGAACTCCTGACCTTGTGATCCATCCGCCTTGGCCTTCCAAAGTGCTGGGATTACAGGCATGAGCCACCACGCTTGGCATAAAACACTTTCATGATATGCAGAAGTTTAAAAGCAAATGACAATTTCACCTCCATTTTGCCTTAATTGACTTACCTGAAGCAATATAAATACTTAATGACTTGCTGAACTTTTTAAGTTGCTTGCCAAGAAGTATATCAATGCCACTCATGTGCATTAAACTGACTTATACTGTATGTCTCAAAAATAATTTAAAAGGACAAATAAATTACTGAAGTTATATTCTCTAGATAGCTCTTTTAAATTTTATACTTTTTTTTTTTTTTTTAAAGAGACAGGGTCTCATTCTGTGTTGCCCAGGCCGGAGTACAGTGGCACAATCCTCCTACCTCAGCCTCCAAAAGTGCTAGGATTACAGGCATAAGCCACTGTGCACAGCCATTATTTACATTTTAATTAATTTAAAAATTAGGGTGTTTGTAGACCTACACAAGTTTATGCTAACATTGATATGGAAAGGCACAAGTTCTAAAATAGGTAGCACAATCTTGAAAGAACAGAGAAAGAAGAATCACTCTACCTGATATTAAGGCATACTGTATGGTGATAGTAATGAAGACAGTGTGTCCTGGCAGAGGGGTAGACACAGATCAATAGAACAGATTTTAAAATCCAGAAATAGATCCACACAAATATGCTCAACTAATTTTTGACACAGGTGAAACGTTTCAGGAGGAACAGACATTCAACAAATGATGCTGGAAAAATTAGGCATCCATAAGCAAAAAAAACGAGTCAAGACCTAAAATTCAAACATTAACTCAAAACAGATTATGAACTCAAAGGTAAAATGTAAAATTATAGAAGTTAGGGAAAAAAGAAGAAAATATTAAGGATCTATGGCTAGGTAAAGAGTGCTTAGATGATACCAAAAACACTATTCATAAAGGGAAAAATTAATAAATTGGACCTCATCAAAAGTTTTAAAACCTTTGCTCTCTGAAAGATCCTATTAACAGGATGAAAAGACAAACTACAGATTAGGAGAAAGCTTTGAAATCCATATATTTAACAAAGGACTAGTATTTGGAATACATAAAGAATACTCAAAATGCAACAGCAAAATAACAAACAATCCAATCAGAAAATGGGCAAAACCCATAGACTGTATACACTAAAGAGGTGTACAGATAGCAAATGAAAAGATATTCAACATCATTAGCCATTAGAGAAATGCAAAATTAAAATCATGATGAGATATCACTATCAGAAGGGCTAAAATTAAAAATAATGACAATAACAAATGCAGACAAGAATGTGGATAAACTGAATCACTGATATACTGCTGGAGGGAGTATCAAATGGTTAGTCAATTCTAAAAAAACAGTTTGGCAGTTTCCTAAACTAAAGAGGCAAAAGACAGTTCTTAGAATGGGAGAAAAAACTTACAAACCATGTATCTGATAAGGGTCTAGTATCCAGAATATATAAAGGACTCATAATAAAAATTGAAAAATTGGCATAGAATCTGAATAGACATTTCTTCAAAGAAGACATTCAAATGGTCAATAAGTGTGTGAAAAGATACTCAACACCATTGGTCATTAGGGAAACGCAAATCAAAAGTAGTTCATGCCCACTAGGATTGATAGAATCAAAAATCAGATAACAAGTGCTGGTGAGAATATGGAGAAGTTGGAAACTTCATCCACTGGTGATGAGAATGTCAAATGGTGAAGTCACTCTGAAAAACAGTCTGACAAGGATCCTTGTGGTGAAGTGTTACCATTGAGGAAACTGGGTAAAGAGCACATAGGAACTCTGAACAATTTCTTTCAATTGCATGTGAATCTATAATTATTTCAAAATTTAAAAGTTTAATTAAAGAACAAAAAACAACAGGCACAAAGAGGCTGAGGAATTTTGTTTAATACCTAACAGAAAAATCAATAATTAAAAAATTATGGTAGATATCTTCAAGTCAACCTTATATTCAAAAATGTTCCTTCTTAGAAAGGAAACACCTTTTTAAACACCCTTGGCTTTTTAAAATTTAATTTTTATACTTATCAGAGTTTAAAAAGTCAGATAGTTCTAGAAGACTGAAAATATGGTAACTTGCTAGACTTCTCAACTGCTGCCTCATAATTCCCACTTTCAAAGTCAATCATTTTAAATTATTTCAGAAGTTTCTTCAGGTATTTGGCTCTGTTTTTCTATAATAATATGCTTATAGTGCTATTTCTTATTTTTTCATTTTAGACACCATTCATTTTCTACTATTTTGTGTATCATAAAAGATGAGGATTTAGCTCTCTTATCTCCTGCCTACCATCTCTATACTTTCCTACTCCCATACTCCCAATATGGTTCTATCAGAAATGTGAAGAATATTAAGTGCTTATATTATCATGATTATGCAAATATTATTCTTAGCCGAGTGTACTATGATTAAATATTAATTCTTGCACAAGTCTTTGTTTTTCTCTGGAAGTGATAGTTGCCTTTTCCCTCCCATTTACTTAGTTTTCTATGTACCTGTTCCTAATTCAGCTCCAAACTATTTACAGGATTATAAAACTGCATTCAATATTTGAAAACATACGAATTAAACTATCAGTTCAAATTTTCTTGTTGACATCCATACCAAAGCCCTCTATCCCTTTTTTCTAATTTGGATAGTTTCTCTCAAGACCTCTTGGGAATTGCCTCTGTCTTCCTCTCCTTTTGAAGACTGTTTACTGAATCCTAAGTATTTTCTTTTCTCTATTTGTCTCATTTTAGTGGAGTACATTCACCAGTAGCTTCCAGAGTAAGGGGATACAGGAAGTTAATTTTTAAGAACTCACCTCTTGCAATGTCTTTATTCACACTTGATTGGTTTGCATGAGAATACAGTTCTATATTGTTAATCATTTTTCCTTAAAACTGTAAAAGCTTATTCCAACATCCGATTTCATTGAAAAGACTGTTGTCTTTATGGTCTGTAATATTTTGTATGTGACCTATATTTTGGTCTCTTTCTCTGGAAACTTTTTGGATCCCTTCTTCCCTTCCTTCCTTCCTTCCTTCCTTTTCTTTCTTCTTTTTTTTTTTTGAGACAAGGTCTCACTCTGTGGCCCAGGTTGGAGTGCAGTGGCACAATCACAGCTCACTGCAGCCTTGACCTCCTGGGCTCAAGCAATCCTTCCACCTCAGTCTCCTGCGTAGCTGAGACTTCAGGCACATACCACCATGCCCAGGTAATTTTTGTATTTTTTGTAGAGATGGGGTTTTGCTGCATTGCCCAGGCTTGTCTCAAACTCCTGGTCTCAAGGGATCCACCTGCCTCGACCTCCCAAACTGCTGGGATTACAGACATTAGCCACTGCACCTGGCCCATTGATCAATACTTTCAGCCTCCAGTTTAATAGTTTCTTGTTCTTTTGTTCTTAAATGCTATATATATTCTCTTATCCTTATTAGAGTATTAATTATAAGTTTTAAAAACATATTCATCTGTTCCTTGCATTATTGTGCACCCACATATTTGTTTATCTCCCTCTTCCAAGCAAGAAGCTTTTATCAAATGTTGGATGATCCTTGACAACTGGAAGCTCTGTATGTATGAGGTCTGACAAGTAGGGAGTTTATAGCAGAGTGATTGTTCAGGTATCTGTTTTTTTTTTTCTGGGCAGTAGCTGTTGGCCTTCTTTTCTGGGGCTGGTCACTCTCTCCAGAAAGGAATCCTCCACTTTCATCTCAGGATGGTGGTGATGGAGTGATCTGGGTGCTGAGGTTAGTAAGTCTCATTGTTCAGAATGCAGACTTGTACTTGATCTCTGTGTTGCCAGTAAGTTACCTCAATCACGCCTGCATACCTGCTATCCTTGAGTGTAGAGATTTTTCTGGCTTAACTTCCCCTGAAAATAATGTCAAGCCTTCTGCAGAAGAAGGAGGGTCAGTTGCCTGGCTGTGCAGGTTATGAGAAGATGTACTGGTTGAACTGCTTTTATGCAAGACATCAACCAGTCAGTCCTCCTGATTTTAGCCTCATTTGCTTCCCATATTCAGAGACAAACTGCGGCTCCAATTTCTGGGCCTTTAAAGGACTTGGCAGCCAAATCTACGTGCTTCTTGGCATCCCTCATCCTCACCCCTACTGCAATCATTTAGTTTCAGCTTCCGCTAGTCTGCTAAATCAGTTATCATAAGTCTGTTTTGTTGACATCTCTTGGCGGCTATTATTCTTCTCCCATTCTCTCTGTGCCTATTACTTTTTGAAGTTTTCTTTTTCTCTTTTTTTTTTGTGACGGAGTCCCACTCTGTTGCCATACTGGAGTGCAGTGGTGTGATCTCGGCTCACTGCAACCTCCGCCTCCTAGGTTCAAGCGATTCTCCTGCCTCAGCCTCCCAAATAGTTGGGATTACAGGCACCTGCCACCATGCCCTGCTAATTTTTGTTTTTAGTAGAGATGGATTTTCCTATGTTGGCCAGGCTGGTCTCGAGCTCCTGACCTCAGATGATCCACCTGCCTCAGCCTCCCAAAATGCTGGGATTCCAGGCGTGAGCCACCGCACCTGGCCTAATTTTTGAACTTTTTTTTTTTTTTTTTTTTTTTATACAGGGTCTTGCTCTGTTGCTCAGGCTGGAGTGCAATGATGTGATCATAGTTCACGTAGTTCACTGCAGCCTTCAACTCCTGGGCTCAAGTGATCCTTCTACCTCAGCCTCCTGAGTAGCTGGAACTATGCCCTGCTAATTAATTAATTAATTCATTTTTTTTTTGGTAGAGACAGAGTCTCACAGTGATGCCCGGGTTGGTCTCCAACTCCTGGCCTCAAGTTATCCTCCTGCCTCAGTCTCCCAAAATATTGGGATAACAGGCATGAACCACTGCACCTGGCCTCCATTTTACATTTCTTTACCAACAATTTGGTGAGATTTTGGGTGGCAGTGAGGGTGAACAGGTGTTTTACTTTGCCGTATTTGAATGGCAGTCTAAATTTTTTTTTTTTTAATTTTAGATAGGGGTTTCACTCTGTTGCCCAGACTGGAGTGCAGTGGTGTGATCTATGCTCACTGTAACTTCTGCCTCACAGGATCAAGTGATCCCCCCTCCTAAGCTTCCCTAGTAGCTAGGACTGCAGGCACATGCCACCATGCCTGGCTAATTTTTGTATTATGTTGTAGAGATGGAGTTTCGCCGTGTTGCCCAGGCTGGTCTCCAATTCCTGGGCTCAAGTGATCGCCTACCTCTGCCTCTCAAAGTGCTGAGATTACAGGCTTGAGCCGTTGCACCTGACCTGCAAACTTCTTGCATTCTGATATAAACGGTGGTTGCTTCCAAAGGATAAGTCTTATGGAGTATCTGCGTACTCAGGGAGTAAGAAAATAATGCCAGCACTGTCCACTGTATGTTCTACTCTTCCTTAGTAGGGATTTTCACATGGGCCTAAGACTGCCTGCTTAAGGACCATATCTCTGCGTACAAGGCTTGCCAAGTGGTAGATTTCACAGTCAAATCTAGGTGTGTCTATGGGACTAATTTCTTCTTTTTTTTTTTTAAATTTTACTTTAAGTTCCGGGATACATGTGCAGAATGTGCCAGTTTTTTATATAGGTACCTATTACATAGGTATACATATGCCATGGTGGTTTGCTGCACCTATCAACCTGTCATCTAGGTTTTAAATCCTGCATGCATTAGGCATATGTGACTAATTTCTTGCCAATTCTGTGATCTGGAATATAAAGCAACAAGATAGAAAACAATCTTGAATAGCAACCCTAGAGATAACACTACAGAGTAAGGTAGAAAAATCTGGATTCTTGACACTGTGAAACTGCCGCTCCCTTGTGCTTGGAATGCTGTGTAAGAGAGACATTAACTATAACTTCTATTTTGTACAACCCTCTCCTATTGCTTTTTATTTGTTCATGTTGTTTTTCTTCCACCAAGTAAATATTTTAATTAATAAACAATATTTTATATTGAAGTCAAGAATTATGACGTGGTAAAGTGATAAGAAGGAAGGATGAAAAAGGAAGAAAGAAAAGAAAAATGGCCAATAATAAATATTTAAGAATTTTAAGAATAAGACAAAAGAACAAAACATTATTCCTTTAAGATTTAAAGAATAAAAAATTCTCTTCCTGCTTTTGGCATCTTTTCTACAAAGAGCTTCTGTGTACCATGTACTTTGATTTTTCTTTAAATAAGAAAAGGTTGGAGAAAAATAGCATCATGTAATACTTGGTAGTTGACTAATCTTAGGTTTATTTTATTATTAGTGAAAAATGGGATGCCTTTCTTCCATTTCTATATTTTAGTCAGACATTATATCATGCAAAGTGATTCCATTTTTAATAGTTGTTTTCTGGTGATTCAGTGTCTTCCTCATTTATTCCTTCACCGTGTCTAGATTCTTGTGTTGGGAGAAGATGATATTAGACTGATATGTTTTATTTAACATTGACCAAAAAAGTTCAGAATGTTGATATTACTTTTATTTTTAAGAAATAAAATCAGATTACTCTTTAAATATCTATTTTTATTTTTCTTTATTATTTTACTTATGGGCATATAGTTTACATACAATAAAATGCACAAACATTACATGTTCAGTTCAATGAGTTTAGACAAAACAAGACAGAATACTTATAGCACCTAAGAACTTTTCCTCATGCTCCTTCCCAGGCAATATTCTTTGCTATGGTTTGAATGTTTGCTCCTCCAAAACTCATGTAGAAATGTACTTGCCCGGCTGGGTGCAGTGGCTCATGTCTGTAATCCCAGCACTTTGGGAGGCCGAGGTGGGCGGATCACGAGGTCAGGATTTTGAGACCAACCTGGCCAACATAGTGAAACCCAGTCTCCACTAAATAAAAATACAAAAAATTAGCCGGGCATGGTGGCGCGTGCCTGTAATCATAGCTACTCAGGAGGCTGAGGCCCAAGAATCGCATGAATCCAGGAGGTGGAGATTGCAGTGAGCCGAGATGGTGCCACTGCACACCAGCCCAGGTGACAGTGTGAGACTCTGTTTCAAAAAAAAAAAGTACCTGCTCTTGTAACAGTATTAAGAAGTGGGACCTTTAAGAGGTGATTAAGACACGAATGGGTTGATGCTGTCTTGCACTCTCTCCCTCTCTTGCCCTTTTGCTCTTCTGCCATGTGATGATGCAGCAAGAAGGTCCTTGCCAGATGTTGGCACCTTGATATTGGATTTCTGAGCCTCCAGAACTGTGAGCCAATAAGTTTCTGTTCATTATAAATTACTCAGTCTGTGGTATTCTATTATAGCAGTACAAACAAATTAAGACATCTTTCAAACCCTCAGAGTTAAGCAATGTTCCGATTTCTGTCATTGCAGATTAATTTTGCCTGTTTTGGGAATTCATATTTTGCTCAACATAATTGAGTAAAATTTTTTTAGGTTAATCTATGTTGCTGTGGGTATTGGTGGCTTTTTTTTTTAAACAGATTCCATTGTATAAAAATATTACACTTTAAAAATCCATTTTCTTGCTGACAGATGCAGTAGGTATCCTCTTTCACGGCTTCCAGTGATCCTCACCTCCTGCTATTAATTCACATCCTTGTGTAATCTCCTCCCTTTGAGGATGGGTTCAACCTAGCAACTCTCTTCTAATAAATAGAACATGGCAAATGCCATGGCATGTCACTTCCAAGATTTGGATATAAAATATTTGACTTCCATGTCTCTTCTTCTCTGTGGTTCTTCTTGCCTGCTTGTTGTGATAAAGCAAGCTGTCATGGGGTCCACATGGCAAGGAGCTGAAGACCTCCGGCCAACAGTCAGTGAAGAACTCAGGCCATCAGTCTAACAGTCTGTGAAAAATTGAGTCTTTCCAACAGCCATGTAAGTAGACTTGGAAGTAAATCCTTCTCCAAGCAGAGCCTTGAGATGATCTCCAAATCCAGTCAGCACCTTTATTGGAACCTTATGAGAGAAGATACTGCTGCTTTTTTTGATGAGATTTTTGACCCGCAGAAACTGAGATAATAAATGTTTCCATTTACTTTTTGGGTAATTTGTGATGCAGCAGTGGATAGCTGTTACAACAGACATTTGGTTGTTTTTAATTTTTTTTTTTTTTTTTTTGTGATGGAGTCTCACCCTGTCACCCAGTCTGGAGTGCAGTGGTGTGATCTTGGCTCACCGTAGCCTCCACCTCCCAGGTTCGAGCGATTCTCCTGCCTCAGCCTCCCGAGTAGCTGGGACTACAGGTGCACACCACCACGCCCAGCTAATTTTTGTATTTTTCATAGAGACGGGGTTTCACCATATTGGTCAGGCTGGTCTCGAACTCCTGATCTTGTCATCCACCCGCCTTATCCTCCCAAAGTGCTGGGATTACAGGCATGAGCCACCGCACCCAGCCTGTTTTCAAATTTTGGTCAGTGTCCTATTTCATTATTTATTTTCTATTTGTTCTTTGTTTCTGTGTTTCAGTTTTCTTGCCTTCTTTTGGGTAACATATATTAATTTAAAATATGCCATTCTATCTCATCTATGGACATTTTTAGCTACACCTACTTAGTGTTATTTTTTAGTGGGTATTCTAGAGATTACAATGTTGATCTTTAATTTATCACTAACTACAAATAATGTTTTACTATTAAATAAATAATGTAAGCCTTTTATAACCATATAACTCCATTTACTCTGGTCTTTTGTGTTCTTGTTGCCATATATGCTACTTCGATAATATGTTGTTATTCTTTTTGCATTAAATATATTTTACCTATACTTAAATATATTCGAAGCCAAAAGAATAGCAATGTATTGTGGGATATACATATAATTTATAGCAAAAATAATGCAATGTATTTAAAGTGGCATTTTACGTTTACCTAGATATTCAGTAGGTGCATTTCATCCTCAGAGTATTCAGTGTAAGATCTAATAATAAGACCTTATTTTGAAAGAAGAATAAGAGCCCTAGAATTCATTATCTCCAAAGAATAAATGACACCACAATATAGTAGTTACTTGGATTTCAGAGTTTGGAATCCAAGCTCTGCCACTTACTGATTATACAACATGGGGCAATGTACTCACCATCCCTTACGTATCCTATCTGTGAAATGAAGATAAGAAAATCTACTTTACATCATGGTTTTCAGGAGCAAATCAGATAATCATTGTCAAGTCCTTGGTGTATTTTCTGGCATATAGTTATTCATCTTAACCACAGCTACCATCATTGTTACTGCTGCTGTTACTGTTGTGATTATTGTTGCTATTATAATTAGCATTACTACTATTTGTACTAGTAGTGGTGGTGGTGGTGCCTAATTCTCTTCCTACTTGTTCCTTATTTCTTTTCTTTCTTTCTTTTTTTTTTTTTGAGTTGGAGTTTTGCTCTTGTTGCCCAGGCTGGAGTGCAATGGTGGGATCTCAGCTCACCACAACCTCTGCCTCCCAGGTTCAAGCGATTCTCTTGCCTCAGCCTCCTGAGCAGCTGGGATTACAGGCATGTGCCCCCACGCCCAGTTAATTTTGTATTTTTAGTAGAGACAGGGTTTTGCCATGTTGGTCAGGCTGGTCTCGAACTCCCGACCTCAGGTGATCCACCCGCCTCGGCCTTCCAAAGCGCTGGGATTACAGGCATAAGCCACCGCGCCTGGCCCTTCTTATTTCTTAGTCTTCTTTTAGGGCTCTTCTATCTCTATTTACTCAATAACATTCATATTCTCAGGGATTGTGTTCATGAGTCACTTTTCTTGCCCTTCTACATAGTCTCACTGATTTTTTTTTCCTACGAGAATCAGGGAAATGGAGTCTCTAATATATATATATTTTTTTTGAGATGGAGTCTCGCTCTGTCGCCCAGGCTGGAGTGTAGTGGCGCGATCTCGGCTCACTGCAACCTCCGCCTCCTGGGTTCAAGTGATTCTCCTGCCTCAGCCTCTTGAGTAGCTGGGATTACAGGCACACACCACCACGCCCAGCTAATTTTTGTATTTTTAGTAGATACAGGGTTTCACCATGTTGGTCAGGTTGGTCTCAAACTCCTGACCTTGTGATCTGCCTGCCTCAGCCTCCCAAAGTGCTGGGTTTACAGGCGTGAGCCACCGTGCCCGGCCTGGAGTCTCTAATTTTTTGTTATTTTGCAGAGTATTAACTGACACTTGTATGCCACCTCTTTTGTCAAGTTTTGGACTCATAATCCAAGCCTATTAGACATCTCCACTTGGCTATCCAGCAGATGCCACAAATTCACTATTTGCTAAATAGAACTTATCTTTCTCTTTCCAAGCCTGCTCCTCTGCTCATGTCCATACAGTAGTAAGAGTATCAGTAACATCAGATGTCCACACTAAAAACTGGAAGTAACCTTGGACTTCTTTTTTTTATTCATTTATCCATTAATTAATCATAAACCTGGATATATTGTACTGGAAGATATAACTGTGACAAGATATCAATCCTATGTCCTCACAGAACTCATAACCTGACAAGCTCCAATTGATTACTAAGTCCTACTAATTTAACTCCCTAAATATTTCTGGAATTTACCCTTTCTTCTTTGTTTCCTTAGCCCTTACCTTAATTCAGTTGTCATCATCTGATTATTCTGCATTTATTTTCCCTCTGACTCATTTATTACTCTACAAGAATGATTTTTTTAAAAAAAATTTATTTCCATCAGTTTTTGGGGAACAGGTGGTATTTGGTTACGTAAGTTCTTTAGTGGTGATTTGTGAGATTTTGGTGCACCCATCACCCGAGAAGTATACACTGAGTCCAATTTGTAGTCTTTTATCCCTCACCCCGTCCCAGCCCTTCCACTTGAGTTCCCAAAGTCCATTGTGTCATTCTTATGCCTTTGCATCCTCATAGTTTAGCTCCCACTTATGACGGAGAACATATGGTATTTGGTTTGCCATTCCTGAATTACTTCACTTAGAATAATAGTCTCCAGTCCCATCCAGGTTACTGCAAATGCCATTAATTCATTCCTTTTTATGGCTGAGTAGTATTCTATTATATATATACACCACAGTTTCTTTACCTACTCGTTGATTGATGGGCATATTGGTTGGTTCTATATTTTTGCAATTGCAAATTGTGCTGCTGTAAACATGTGTGTGTATCTTTTTCATATAATGACTTCTTTTCCTCTGGGTAGATACCCAGTATTGGGATTGCTGGGTCAAATGGTAGTTCTACTTTTAGTTCTTTAAGGAATCTCCACACTGTTTTCCTTAATGCTTGCACTAGTTTACATTTCCACCAGCAATGTGAAAGTGTTCCCTTTTTACTACATCCATGCCAATATCTATTTTTTTTATTTTTAAATTATGGCCATTTTTGCAGGAGTAAGGTGGTATCACATTGTGGTTTTGATTTGTATTTCCCTGATCATTAGTGATGTTGAGCATTTTTTCATATGTTTATTGGCCATTGATCTATCTTCTTTAGAGAATTGTCTATTCATGTCTTAGCCCACTTTTTGATGGGATTTTTTTTTCTTGCTAATTTGTCTGAGTTCTTTGTAGATTCTGGATATTAGTCCTTTGTCGGATGTATCATGATTGTGAAGATTTTCTCTCATGCTGTGAGTTGTCTGTTTAGTCTGATGACTGTTCCTTTTGCCATGCAAAAGCTCTTTAGTTTAATTAGGTCCTAGCTATTTATCTTTGTTTTTACTGCATTTGCTTTTGTTTTCTTCGTAATGAAATCCTTGCCTAAGCCAATGTCTAGAAGGATTTTTCCAATGTTATCTTCTAGAATTTTTTTTTTTTTTTTTTTTTTTGAGACAGAGTCTTGCTCTGTTGCCCAGGCTGGAGTGCAGTGGCATGATCTCAGCTCACCACAACCTCTGCCTCCTGGGTTCAAGCGATTCTCCTGCCTCAGCCTCCTGAATAACTGGGACTACAGGCACATGCCACCATGCCCACCTCATTTTTGTATCTTTAGTAGAGATGGGGTTTCTCCATGTTGGTCAGGCTGGTCTCAAACTCCTGACCTTGTGATCTGCCTGCCTCGGCCTGTCAAAGTGCTGGGATTATAGGCGTGAGCCACCATGTCCGGCCCTAGAATTTTTATAGTTTTAGGTCTTAGATTTAAGTTTTTGATCCATCTTGAGTTGATTTTTGTATAAGGTGAGAGATGAGGATCCAGTTTCTTTCTCCTACATGTGGCTAGCTAGTTATCCCAGCACCATTTGTTGAATGGTGCTTTCCCCACTTTATGTTTTTGTTTGCTTTGTTGAAGATCAGTTGGCTGTAAGTATTTGGGTTTATTTCTGGGTTCTCTATTCTGTTTCATTCGTCTATGTGCCTATTTTTATACCAGTACCATGCTGTTTTGGTGACTATGACCTTATAATATAGTTTGAAGTCAGGTAATATGATGCCTCCAGATTAGTGCTTTTTGCTTAGTCTTGTTTTGGCTATGCAGGTGCTTTTTTGTTTTCATATGAATTTTAGGATTGTTTTTCTAGTTCTGTGAAGAATGATGGTGGTATTTTGATGGGAATTGCATTGAATTTGTATGTAGATTGCTTTTGGCAGTGTGGTTATTTTCAGAATATTGATTCTACCCATCCTTGAGTGTGGGATGTGTTTCCATTTGTTTGTGTTGTCTGTGATTTCTTTCAGCAGTGTTTTGTAGTTTTCCCTGCAGAGTTCTTTCACCTTTTTGGTTAGGTATATTCCTAAGTATTTTAATTTTTTGTAACTGTTTTAAAAAGAATTGAGTTCTTTATTTGATTCTCAGCTTGGTTTCTGTTGGTGTATAGGAGAGCTACTGATTTGTATATTAATTTTGTATCCTGAAACTTTGCTGAATTCTTTTATCAGTTCTTGGAGCTTTTTGGAGGAGTCTTTAGAGTTTTCTAGGTATACAATAATATCATCAGCCAACAGTGACAGTTTGACTTTCTTTTTATGGATTTGGATGCCCTTTATTTCTTTATCTTGTCTGATTGCTCTGGCTAGGACTTCCAGTACTATGTTGAAGGGGAGTGGTGAGAGTGGGCATCCTTGTCTTGTTCCAGTTCTCAGAGGGAATGCTTTCAACTTTTCCCCATTTAGTATTATGTTGGTGGTGGTTTTGTCATAGATAGCTTTTATTACATTGAGGTATGACCCTTGTATGCCCAATTTTGCTGAGAGTTTTAATCATAAAGTGATGCTGGATTTTATCAAATGCTTTTTCTGCATCTATCGAGATGATCATGTTATTTTTGTTTTAAATTCTGTTTATGTGTTGTATCATATTTATTGACTTGTGTATGTCAAACCATCCCTGCATCCTTGGTATGAAACCCACTTGATCATGGTGGATTGTCTTTTTGATATGTTGTTGGATTTGGTTAGCTAGTATTTTGTTCAGATTTTTGTATCTATGTTCATCAGGAATATTGGTTTGTAATTTTCTTTTTTGGTTATATTGTTTCCTGGTTTTGGTATTAGGGTGAGACTGGCTTCATAGAATGATTTAGGGAGGATTCCCTCTTTCTCTGTCTTGTGCGGTAGTGTCAATAGGATTGTTACCAGTTCTTCTCTGAATGTCTGATAGAATTCAGCTATGACTCTATCTGGTCTTGGACTTTTTTTTGGGTATCTTTTTTTATTACCAGTTCAATCTCATTGCTTGTTATTGGTCTGTTCAGGGTATCTAATTCTTCCTGATTTAAATTAGGAGGGTTGTATCTTTCCAGGAATTTATCCATCTCTTCTAGGTTTTCTAGTTTATGCACATAAACGTCTTCATAGTAGCTTTGAATGATCTTTTGTATTTCAGTGATGTCAGTTGTAATATCTCCCATTTTGTTTCTAATTGAGCTTATTTGGATTTTCTCTCCTCTTTTCCTGGTTAATCTTGTTAATGGTCTATCAGTTTTACTTATATTTTCAAAGAACCAGCTTTGTGTTTCATTTATCTTTTGTATTTTGTTGTTGTTGTTTCAATTTCATTTAGTTCTGCTCTGATCTTGGTTATTTCCTTTCTTCTGCTGGGTTTGGGTTTGGTTTGTTCTTGTTTCTCTAGTTCCTTGAGGTGTGACCTTAGATTGTCTATTTGTGCTCTTTCAGACTTTTTGATGTAGGCATTTAGGGCTATGAACTTTCCTGTTAGCACCGCCTTTGCTGTTTCCCAGAGGTTTTGATATGTTGTGTCACTACTGTTGTGCAGTTAGAAGAATTTTTTAATTTCCTTCTTGATTTCGTTGTTGACTCAATGATCATTCAGGAGCAGGTTATTTAATTTCCATGGATTTGCATGGTTTTGAAGGTTCCTTTTGGAGTTGATTTCCAGTTTTATCTCACTGTGGTCTGAGAGAGTACTGGATATAATCTCAATTTACTTAAATTTATTGAGACTTGTTTTATGGCCTATCATATGGTCTATCTTGAAGAAAGTTCCGTGTGCTGATGAATAGAATGTATATTTTGCGGTTGTTGGGTAGAATGTTCTGTAAATAGCTGTTAAGTCTATTTGTTTAAGGCTTTAAATCCATTGTTTCTTTGTTGACTTCCTATCTTGATGACCTGTCTAGTGCTGTCAGTGGAGTATTGAAGTCCCCCACTGTTATTGTGTTGCTGTCCATCTCATTTCTTAGATCTAGTAGTCATTGTTTTATAAATTTGGGAGCTCCAGTGTTAGGTGCATATATGTTTAGGATTGTGATATTTTCCTGTTTGACGAGGCTTTTTGTCATTATATAATGTCCCTCTTTGTCTTTTAACTGCTGTTGCTTTAAACTTTGTTTTGTCTGATATAAGAATAGCTACTTCTGCTCGCTTTTGGTGTCCATTTGCATGGAATGTCTTTTTCCACTCCTTTACCTCAAGTTTATGTGAGTACTCATGTGTTAGATGAGTCTCATGAAGGTAGCAGATAGTTGGTTGGTGAATTCTTATCCGTTCTGCAATTCTGTATCTTTTAAGTGGAGCATTTAGGCCATTTACATTCAGTGTTAGTATTGAGATGTGAGGTACTATTCCATTCATTGTGCTACTTGTTTCCTGTATACCTCTTTTTTTTATTGTATTTTTGTTTTATAGATCCTATGGGACTTACGCTATAAGAGGTTCTGTTTTGATGTATTTCCAGGATTTGTTTCAAGATTTAGAGCTCCTTTTAGCAGTTTTTGTAGTGCTAGCTTGGTAGTGGCGAATTCTCTCAGCATTTGTTTGTCTGAAAAAGACTGTATCTTTCCTTAATCTACGAAGTTTAGTTTCACTGGATACAAAATTCTTGGCTGATAATTGTTTTATTTAAGGAGGCTGAAGTTACAGCCCCAGTTCCTTCTACCTTGTAGGGTTTCTGCTGAGAAATGTGCTGTTAATCTGATAGGTTTTTCTTTATAGGTTATCTGGTGCTTTGCCTCACAGCTCTTAAGATTCTTTCCTTCGTCTTAACTTTAGATAACCTAATGACAACGTGCCTAGGTGATGATCTTTTTGCAATGAATTTCCCAGATGTTCTTTGACCTTCTTGTATTTGGATGTCTAGGTCTCTAGCAAGGCCAGGGAAGCTTTCCTCAATCCCCCAAATATGTTTTCCAAACTTTTAGATTCCTCTTCTTCCTCAGGAATGCCAATTATTCTTAGGTTTGGTCACAACATAATCCCAAATTTCTTGGAGGCTTTGTTCATTTTTTCTTATTCTTTTTTCTTTGTCTTTGTTGGATTGGGGTAATTTGAAAATCTTATCTTTGGGCCCTGAAGTTCTTTCTTCTGCTTGTTCAATTCTATTGCTGAGACTTTCCAGAACCTTTTGCATTTCTCTAAGTGTGTCCATTATTTCCTGAAGCTTTTATTATTTTTTATTTATGTTATCTATTTCACTGACGATTTCTCCCCTCATTTCATGTATCCTTTTTTATATATATAATTTTTTCGAGACAAAGTTTCACTGTTGTTGCCCAGGCTGGAGTGCAGTGGTGTGATCCTGGCTCACTGCAGTCTCCACCTCCCAGTTTCAAGCAATTCTCCTGCCTCAGCCTCCCGAGTAGCTGGGATTACAGGCACCTGTCCCCCACGCCTGGCTAATTTTTTTGTATTTTTAGTAGAGACAGGGTTTCACCATGTTGGCCAGGCTGGTCCCGAATGTCTGACCTTGGGTGATCCACCCGCCTCGGCCTCTCAAAGTGCTGGCATTACAGGAGTGAGCCACCGTGCCCAGCTTTGTATTTTTTAATTTTTAAATTTTTTTTTTGAGACAAAGTCTCGCTCTTGTCCCCCAGGCTGGAGTGCAATGGGATAATCTTGGCTCACTGCAACCTCTGCTTCCCGGGTTCAAGTGATTCTCCTGCCTCACCCTCATGAGTAGGTGGGATTACAGGGGCCTGCCACGGCGCTGGGCTAATTTTTGTATTTTTAGTAGAGACGGGGTTTCACCATGTTGGCCAGGCTGGTCTCGAACTCCTGGCCTCAGGTGATCCGCCCACCTCAGCCTCCCAAATGGCTGGGATTACAAGTGTGAGCCACCGCACCTGGCCTCATTTTTTTAATTCCCTTAAATTGGACTTCACTTTTCTCTGGTGCCTCCTTGATTAGTTTAATGACTGATTTTCTGAATTCTTTTTTAGATAAATCATAGATTTCTTCTTGGTTTGGATTCATTGCTGGTGAGCTAGTGTCATTTTTGGGGGCTGTTAAAGAGCCTTGCTTTGTCATATTACCAGAATTGTTTTTCTGGTTCCTTCTCATTTGGATAGTCTATGTCAGAGGAAAGGTCTAGGGCTCAAGGCTGCTGTTCAGATTCTTTTGTCCCATGGGGTGTTCCCTTAATGTAGTACTTGCCCTTTTCCTATGGATGTGGCTTCCTGAAAGCTGAGCTGTAGTGATTATTATCTCTCTTCTGGATCTAGCTATTCAACAGGTCTACCAGGCTCTGGGCTGGTACTGGGGGTTGTCTGCACAGAGTCCTGTGATGTGAACTGTCTGTGGGTCTCTCAGCCATGGATACCAGCACCTGTTCTGGTGGAGGTGGCAGGGGAGTGAAATGGACTCTGTGAGGGTCCTTATTTTTGGTTGTTTAATGCTCTATTTTTGTGTTGGTTGGTCTCCTGCCAGGAGGTGGTGCTTTTAAGAGAGCGTCAGCTGTGGTATTATAGGGAGGATCAGGTGCTGGGTAGGGGCCTAGAACTCCCAAGAGTATATGCCCTTTGTCTTCAGCTACCAGGGTACATAGGAAAGGACCATCAGGTGGGTGAAGCGCTAGAAGTGTCTGAGTTCAGACTCTCTTTGGGCAGGTCTTGGCTGCGGCTGCTTTGGGGGATGGTAGTGTGGTTCCCAAGTCAATGGAGTAATGTTCCCAGGAGGATTATGTCTGCCTCTGCTGTGTCATGCCGGTTGTCAGGGAAGTGGGAGAAGGCTGGCAGTCACAGGCCTCACTCAGCTCCCATGCAACCCAAAAGGCTGGTCTCACTCCCACCTTTCCCCTGACTCCCAACAGCACCAAGTCTGTTTCCAGCAGTGGGCGAGCAGGGCTGAGAACTTGCTGCAAGCTACCAGTCTCCCAGCTGCAAAAGCAAGCAGAGCTTTCCTGTCTGCCCACTTGTGGAGTCTGCACACCAGAATCACTCCCTCCCTGGAGTTCTGGCCACGAGATTTTGCATTCTGTTGGATTGTTACACAGTTCAGCTGGAGGTTTCCTTTTCCCTGTGGTCTTTCCCCAGTTCCTCTGGCAGCCCTCCCCAAGGATGGGAGACAAGGCGGAAATGGCTTCCCCGGAGACACAGAGAGCCCACAGGGCTTTTCCCGCTGCTTCCTCTACCCCTGTATTTCACTCGGCTCTCTAAATTGACTCAGCTGCAGTTAAGGTCAGAATCTCCTCACGTGATCTAGACCTTCAGGTTCCCCAGTGAGGGTTGTCTCAAGCAAGTCTGTGTGAAGAGACCACCAAACAGGCTTTGTGTGAGCAACAAGGCTGTTTATTTCACCTGGGTGCAGGTGGGCTGAGTCCGAAAAGAGAGTCAGCAAGGGTGGTGGGATTATCATTAGTTCTTACAGGTTTTGGGATAGGCGGTGGAGTTAAGAGCAATGTTTTGGGAGCAGGGGGTGGATCTCACAAAGTACATTCTCAAGGGTGGGGAGAATTACAAAGAAATTTCTTAAGAGTGGGGGATATTATAAAGAACATTGATCAGTTAGGGTGGGGCAGAAACAAATCACAATGGTGGAATGTCATCAGTTAAGCTATTTTCACTTCTGTGGAACTTCAGTCCTTCAGGCCATCTGGATGTATAAGTGCAAGTTACTGGGGATATGATGGCTTAGCTTGGGCTCAGAGGCCTGACATTCCTGTCTCGTTATATTAATAAGAAAAATAAAACAAAATAGTGGTAAAGTGTTGGGGTGGTGAAAATTTTTGGGGGTGGTATGGAGAGATAATGGGTGATGTTTCTCAGGGCTGCTTCGAGCGGGATTAGGGGTGGCGTGGGAACTTACAGTGGGAGAGATTCAACTGAAGAAGGATTTTGGAGTAAGGGGTGATATTGTGGGGTTGTTAGAAAGAGCATTCTTATTCTCTTATTCGGAAAACACAAGGTCCGAATAAGAGAAGGAGAAAAACAGGTATTAAAGGACTAACAATTGGGAGTACCCAGGACATCCAATTACAGAGTGTCAAAGGGGGTTCGGCGTAATTATTTGCTTGGTTGGCATGTTTTTGGGCTCTATCCTTGAGTTTTTTTATGTTGTCATAGACCAGGCCAGATTGATTTAGGTAAAAACAACATTCTTCATTTAAAAATATACAGAGTCCCCCAACCCTTTTTTTTTTTTTTTAAGCAGTGAGTAAGTCAGGGCCTCCTTGAATTTGGAGGAAAGACAAATGCAAAGCCAGCAATTGTTTGTTAAAGAAGGATTAGAAAGGGCTAGGAGAGAGTGACTGAAATTGATAGTGTGGTGGAGATAGCTGGGGAGAGGTAGAGGGTGGCATAAGAATGGGAACGAGGATAAGAGTAAGTATAAAAGTAAAGAATAGGACTTCATCAGGGTGAAAGTATTGGAGGGTACTTTATCACTGAAGATCTTCTATCGACTTCAAGCTAGACTTAAGGGTGGCAATTTGAGGTAAAACCAGGAGCCACTAAATACCAAGAGCCTCAGAAACTGAGGTGGGAAGGCCAAACCGAGGAATTATGTCTGACAGAAGGGAAGAAATGACCGTGGTGGCCTTCTCAGACCCTGTGGGAAAGGCCTCTATCCATCCAGTGAAAGTGTCTACCCAGACCAAGAGGTATTTTAGTTTCCTGACTCGAGGCATGTTGAGTAAAGTCAATTTGCCAGTCCTGGGTGGGGGCAAATCCCCGAGCTTGATGTGTAGGGAAGGGAGGGGGCCTGAACAATCCCTGAGTAGTAGAATAGCAGGTGGAACACTGAGAAGTGATTTCCTTGAGGATAGATTTCCATGATGGAAAGGAAATGAGAGGTTCTAAGAGGCGGACTAGCGGCTTGTAACCTACATGGAAGAGGTTATGAAATGACAGAATAGAATGGGCCTGTGAGGCTGGAAGGAGATATTTTCCTTGGTACAAGAACCATTTGCCTTGTGTGGGAAGAGATTGATAGGTGGAAGTTTCAGTTGGGGAGTAGATGGGAGTGACAAGATGAGGAGAAAACTGCCATGAGGGATAGAAGTTGGAATGCTAGCTGCTTTTTTAGCTACCTTATGAGCATAAGCATTGTCCTGAGCAATGGGATCTGATGCCTTTTGATGGCCTTTGCAGTGAATGACTCTAGCTTTCTTTGGAAGTAAAGTGGCCTTGAGAAGAGTTTTTATTAAAGAGGCATTAATGATGGAGGACCCTTGTGTAGTAAGGAAACCTTTCAGCTCATAAAACAGCATGGTGGTGCAGGATATGGGGTCAGCATAAATATTGACACATTGTCCCTTTACAAGAGTGAGGGCCTGAATTAAGGCAATGAGTTTGGCTTGCTGAGAGGTAGTGGAGGGGAGCAGTAGCCTCAATGATAGATGTGGAAGATACTATAGCATAGCCTGCCTTTGCTGGTGAGTGGTAATTAGGCCTGGTGGAACTGCCATCAATAAACCAAGTGTGATCAGGGTGAGGAACACGAAAGAAGGAAATATGGGGAAATGGAGTGAATGTCAGGTGGATCAGAGAGATACAGTCATGGGGGTCAGGTGTGGTATCTGGAATAATGTGGAAGGCCGGATTGAAGTCCAGGCCAGGAACAATGGTAATTGTGGGAGACTCAACAAAGAGTGAGTATAGCTGAAGGAATTGGGGAGCAGAAAGTATATGTGTCAGGTGTGAGGAAGAAAATAGATTTCGGAAGTTATGAGAGCTGTAGAGAGTGAGTTGAGCACGGTTTGTGATTTTGAGGGCCTCCAAAAGTATTAAGGCAGTGGCAGCCACCACACGCAGACATGAAGGCTAGGCTAAAACAGTAAGGTCAAGTTGTTTGGACAGAAAGGCTACAGGGAGCGGTCCTGGCTCTTGTGTAAGAACTCCGACCACACAGCCCTGTACTTCGGCTGTGTGTAATGAAAAGAGAGTGATGAGTTAGGGAGAGCCAGTATGGGAGCAGCTTTTAGGGCTGTTTTTTAAGGAATGGAAAGGGGAGTGGGGAAAGGATTTAGGATCTGTGGGGTCAACTAGGTTTGCTTTTGTGAGTTTATATAATGGTTCAGTCAGGATGGTACAACTAGGTATCCAAAGGCAGAAGTACCTAACCATGCCCAGGAAGGAAAGGAGTTGTTCTGTAGAAGGGGTTGGGGTTTGGGAGATTAGCCGGACACAATCAGCAGAGAGAGCACATGTGTTTTCATGCAGAATTATGTTGAGATAGGTAATGGATGAGGAAGAAATTTGGGCTTGACTAAAGTAATGGGGGCTGTCTGTGAAGCCTTGCAGCAGTACAGCCCAGGTAATTAGCTAAGCCTGATGGGTGTCAGGGTCAGTCCAAGTGAAAGCAAAAAGAGGCTGGGATGATGGGTGCAAAGGAATAGTAAAGAAAGCATGTTTGAGATCCAGAACAGAATAATGGCTTATGGAGGGGTTGAGGATAGGAGAGTATATGGCTTTGGCACCATGGGGTGGATAGGCAAGACAATTTGGTTGACAAGGTGCAGATTCTGTACTAATCTGTAAGGCTTGTCCGGTTTTTAGACAGGTAAAATGGGGGAATTGTAAGGAGAGTTTATAGGCTTTAAAAGGCCATGCTGTAATAGGCAAATGATAACAGGCTTTAATCCTTTTAAAGCGTGCTGTGGGATGGGATATTGGCGTTGAGCGGGGTAAGGGTGATCAGGTTTTAATGGGATGGTAAGGGGTGCATCATCTGTCGCCAAGGAGGGAGTAGAGGTATCCTATACTTGTGGATTAAGGTGTGGAGATATAAGGAGAGGATGTGAAGGAGGCTTTGAACTGGGGCAAAAGATGGCAATTGAGGTGTGGCTGTAGCCTAGGAATAATCAGGGAAGCAGATAATTTGGTTAAGATGTCTCAGCCTAATATGGGAACTGGGCAGGTGGGGATAACTAAAAGGAGTGTGTAAAAGAATATTGTCCAAGTTGGCACCAGATTTGGGGAGTTTTAAGAGGTTTAGGAGCCTGGCCATCAATACCCACAACAGTTTTGGAGGCAAGGGAAACAGGCCCTTGAAAATAAGGTAATGTGGAGTGAGTAGCCTCCATGTTGATTAAGAAGGGGACGGACTTACCCTCCACTGTAAGAGTTACCTGAAGCTCAGCATCCATGATGGTCCAGGAGGCTTCTGAGGTGATCAGGCAGTGTCAGTCTTCAGCCGCTAAGACAAGAACATCTGGGAAGGAGTCAGTCAGAGAGCCTTGGGCCAGAATTCCCAGGGGAATGGCTGCCAGGCGAATTGAACAGTCCGATTCTCTGTGGGGTCCCACACAGATGGGACACGGCTTAGGAGGAATCCTGGGCTGCGGGCATTCCTTGGCCCAGTGGCCAGATTTCCGGTACTTGCTTCTGGGGGAGGAGGTTCTGGAGGAACCCCTGGCAGCTGCGGTTTAGGCGTTTGGAGTTCTTGTGTGCTGGAGCTGTGGCTGGGGTTTGTCTCACAGTGGAGGCAAGGAATTGCAACTTAGAAATACATTGCTACTTGGCTGCCTCTACTCTATTATCGTACACCTTGAAGGCAAGGTTAATTAAGTCCTGTTGTGGGGTCTGAAGGCCGGAATTTAATTTTTGGACCTTTATTTAATGTCAGGAGCAGATTGGGAAATAAAATAAAATGCATATTGAGAATAAGATGGCCTTCTGACCCTATGGGTCTAGGGCAGTAAAACATCTAAAGGTTGTTGCCAAATGGGCCATGGACTGGGCTGAGTTTTTATATTTGATGAAAAAGAGCCAAAATGCTAGCTGATTTGGGAGAGGTTGGATAAAGAGAAAAGGAGCATTAACCTTGACTATGCCTTTAGCTCCAGCCACCTCTCTAAGAGGAAATTGCTGGGCGGGTGGGGGAGGGCTAGTCGCGGAACGAAACTGTAAGCCAGACCGGGTGAGGAGGGGAGGTGATAAAAAGATTATGGGGTGGGGGTGCAGAAGCTGAGGAAGAATTGGGACCTGGCTTGGTCTGGCGAGGAGCAGCCTGGGGAGAAAGGGAGGTCAGATGAGTCCATAGAAAAGGAGGATTCAAAGGACTCAGAGCTTGGGGTGGAGACTGAAGGAACAGACAGGAGAGAAAGAAGAAAGATTTGGGACAAGTCTCATTGGGAGCAGAGACTAGGGAGGGACCAATGTGTAAAAGAATGCCTGGACGTCAGGCACCTCAGACCATTTGCCCATTTTACAACAAAAATTATCTAGATCTTGTAGGATAGACAAATCGAAAGTGCCATTCTCTGGCCACTTGGAACTACTGTCGAGTTTGTATTGGGGCTAAGCGGTATTGCAGAAGAAAATAAGACACTTAGATTTTAGGTCAGGCAAGAGTTGAAGAGGTTTTAAGTTCTTGAGAACACAGGCTAAGGGAGAAGAAGGAGGAATGGAGGGTGGAAGGTTGCTCACAGTGAAGGAGGCAAGTTCAAAGAGAAAGGTAGAGACACGGACAAGTGGGGTGGGGAGCAGCCCTGGGCTGCAACGTGGGTGAGCAGCCAAAGCAGGCGTCCCTGCAATTGACTTGCCACCAAGGGAACGTGAGTGAATGACCAAGGCAGGCGTCCCCGCGGAGATCAGACACCAATGGAACGTGGGTGAATAATCAGAGAGGCATCCCCGCAATGATTAAACACCAAGGGAAGGCTGCCTTCCAGAGTCCATGACCGGCGCCAGAGTTTTGGGTCCATGGATAAAATGTGTCTCTTTTGTCTCTACCAGAAAATGAAAGGAATTGAAATTAAGAGAAGGGAGAGATTGAAGGATGGTGCCAAGATTGAAAGGAGAAAGAGGTTGAGGGATAGTGAGAGAGATTGGAGAAGAGAGTAAAAAGAGGCTGCTTACCCGATTTAAAGTCAGTGAGCTGTTCCTTGGGCTGGTTGGTCTGAGGACCTGAGGTCGTAGGTGGATCTCTTCACGGAGTAAGGGTGAGGACAGGGGACTGGTCTCCCGAAGGAGTCCCGCTGATGCGGGTCTTTGGCACCAAATGTCTCACATGTCCATGTGAAGAGACCACCAAACAGGCTTTGTGTGAGCAACAAGGCTGTTTATTTCACCTGGGTCCTGGGTACAGATGGGCTGAGTCTGAAAAGAGAGTCAGCAAGGGTGGTGGGATTATCATTAGTTCTTACAGGTTTTGGGATAGGCGGTGGAGTTAAGAGCAATGTTTTGGGAGCAGGGGATGGATCTCACAAAGTACATTCTCAAGGGTGGGGAGAATTACAAAGAAATTACAAAGGGTGGGGCAGAAACAAATTACAATGGTGGAATGTCATCAGTTAAGCTATTTTCACTTCTGTGGAACTTCAGTCCTTCAGACCATCTGGATGTATATGTGCAGGTCACTGGGGATATGATGGCTTAGCTTGGGCTCAGAGGCCTGACAAAGGTGTGTGTTCTGGGGCAGACAATCCCCCTTTCCCACTTCCACAGCTTGGGCAATCACTGTGTTTGGGGTGTCTCCCAGGTCCTGCAGGAGCAATCCTCTTCCTTCAGAGGGTCTGTGGGTTTTCTTGGCTTTCCTGGTTTATTCCTGCAGTAGTTCTGGAGCAAAAGTTCATGATGAGAGTGTCCACACACTGCTCTGTCTGTCCAAGTGGGAGCTGCAAACCTGTCCTGCCTCCCATCTGCCATGATGTTCTCAAGTCTCTCTTGTCCCTTCTCTCTCAAATGCATTTGGTGAATTCATTCTTCAAAATACAGGTAAAGCCTCACATTCCCTGTGAGAACACCTCCAACCATCTTTTGCACATCTCTAGGATATCACTTAGCATATCATATTAGAAAGTTTTATTTGATATATTTCTCTCCTTTGAGTATAGGAAACCTCAGTTTCATGAGGATAGCGATTAGCTGCATTTATTTTGTTTGTTTGTTTTTGTTTTTGAGACAGAGTCTCGCTTTGTCACCTAGGCTGGAGTGCAGTGGTGTGATCTCGGCTCACTGCAACCTCCACCTCCTGGGTTCAAGCAATTCGCCTGCCTCAGCCTCCCAAGTAGCTGAGACTACAGGTGTACACCACCACACCCAGCTAATTTTTGTATTTTTAGTAGAGACAAGGTTTCACCATGTTGCCCAGGCTGGTCTCGAACTCCTGACCTCAGGTGATCCACCCGCCTTGGCCTCCCAAAGTGCTGGGATTACAGATGTGAGCCACAGCACCTGGCCTGTTTATTTTTAAAAATAGTACCAAGCATATAATAAAAACTCAATGAGTTAATGAATGAATGTAATGAATACAAGATTCAGTCACTTAACTATGGAGTGACAACCATCTTCTTTTACTCATTTAACACATTTATTTGGCAGTTATTTGTTTCATGTCTACTTTATGCCAGGCATCAATCCAGTACAGCCAATGAGCAAGACACACAAAGTCACTGCTTTCATGGAGCTTACATTCTAGCAGCAGTGACAGAAAAAAAAATGGAGCAATAAGTAAACAAGGAAATTATCAGATAATGATGAGTGCTTTGAAAGACTCAGCATAGGCTGATATGATAGAAAAGAGGGTCAGGAAAGGCCTCTCTGAGGAGGTGACATTGAAGCTTAGATCCGAATGACCTGAAGGAGCCAGCTATGCCAGACAGATGGGAAGGCTGGAGCAAAAGCCCTGTGGCAAGAATGAACTTGACCAATTCTCCAAAAACAAAAGGGAGAGCAAGGTGATGAAAGAGCTTAATGAAAGGGGGAACTTACTGTGAGGGGAAAGGTAGGCAGTGGTAGGTACTGTGGGGCTGCGTAAGCCAGGTTGGGCATATGGAGTTGAATTTATACACAGTAGGAGGTTTTTCAGCAGGTGACAACATGATTTAATTTATGTTTTAAAAAGATCACTCTGGTGTCTCATCAGAGAAGAACTTATAGTGGATTAAGAGGGGGAGCAGGGAGTCATCTCAGGAGGCTACTGCAGTTGTCCAGGGAGAGTTGATGGGATGGTGGCTTGGATGGTGATGGCAACAATGGAGAAGGGAAAGAAGTGTACTGGTTCAGGGACATTTTGGAGGTTTGCTCTTGAGTTGGATGAGTAGCATGAGGGGGTAAGAGCTTTCAGAGATAGTTTGATGAATGCAAATCCTTTATTCACTTTTGTTACCAGGAATTTAGTACTAAGGATTTTATTGACTTTGTGACCAGGAATTTAGCACTAAGTATTAGTCAAAAGAGAAAAGAGTGTGGAATCCTTTTGCACATCCTTGCTGATGGCTATTGGGTCAAGTGGAAAGGTAGAGAAGACTTGTTTTTGGACAGAGGCTGACCTTGGGGATACTAAGCATTTTCGTGAGGAGGGGAGTGCTTTGGCTAACAATATTTAATATGCCCTCGCAAGATACCAAAACCAACCAGCAAGAGACGCATAGCATCTACTGAGGTGCCAACAATATCAGAAGTTGAAAATGCCAACACAAAAGGACCTCCTGGGCCTTTCTTTTAGGTGTGTCAGTGAATGTGAGATGTGGAGAGACAGTGGAACATGGTTAACTGAAGTCTTTTTCAAAAATGCCTTCTAGGAGAAGATCGTCAGGCCACCTACTGGAGCTTTGGCTGCTTTTCTAGCCAAATAGGAAATGTGTAAGTGTCCTAAGGGCTCGGGCCACGTCTTAGTCATCTTTGAATTCCCACCCAAGGATTAGCAGAATGCATGACAAAATACATTGCAAGAGCTGAGTGAAGATTTAAGCAAAGGGAAAAATGACAATTGTCCCAGAGGGTAGTCCAGCCCTTTGTATGCTGTAACCTCAATATCAAATTTATGTTTTGTGGTTTGGCTATGATCCCATTAAGGCTAATTTCTCTTTCCTGGGAAACATTAGATCATAATCAATTCCTTTGTTCCATTTTTTTTTTTTTTTTGAGACAGGGTCTCACTCTATCACCCAGGCTAGAGTGCAGTGGTGTGATTCAGCTCACTGCAACCTCCTGAGCTCAAGCGATCCTCCATCCTTGGCCTCCCAACTAGCTGGGACCACAAGTGTGCACCACTGTGTCCGGCTAATTTTTGTATTTTTTTTATACAGACAGAAAAATACCCAGCTCGGCTAGTCTCGAACTCCTGGATTCAAGCAATCTGCCTGTCTTGGCCTCTCAAAGTGCTGAGGTTACAGGCATAAGCCACCATGCCCGGCCCTCCATTTGTTTGATTAAATATGCTAAACCCAATTTTCCAATGTACATTTACCAAATAATTTTTATGTTTTGTTCTGTTGCAAATTTTTGTGTCACTTGATAACTAATTGCCACCTCAGTTATATTTACTTATGTGTACAAACATACTATATACAAATTTTCTTCATTTGTTAAAGAAAATAAAATTGAATAAAAATTATGAATACAAATAAACAAGTGTAGAAATAAAGGGTACCCATAACTTTGCCTTCAAAGAAACTTTAAAGATTTACGCGGGGACTTTTTTCTATGTATATACATGCATACACACACACACACACACACACACACACACACACATTTTGTGGGGGTGACAAAAATGGGATCACTGTAGACTTAATGTTTTGCAATTGGATTTAAATATTCTTTTTAAATATAAGTAATATAATTAATAAGTGGGAACTTAACTTTGAGTTCAGAGTGTGCTTCTTCTTCTTTTTCTCTTTTCTTTGACAGTATTTCTTTTTATACCTTTTATAATATAGAACATTATTCTATGAGCCCAACTGGGAAAATGAATGGAAGTTCAACTAAGTAAGATGTCAGCCCAACTTAAGGACTTAGGCATCTGGTGAGTATTTGGACAAGATGACCTCTGATTTCTCCAACTCTGAGATTCTGTGAATGGAGACAGGAGATAGGAATTTGTAAGGCTAATTGGACTGAAAAGACTGAATTACTGGTATAAGGGAGTTCTGGGAAATTAGGTTGGAAAGGCAGATTATGGCCTGGTTGCATTTACATCTTGGCTCTCCAGCTGGGCATGTAGGTGCATGTTGGGAGCAAATGCACATGAAAGAAGAGTGACAAGATCAGAAATCTTCTGCTTCCCCTTCTCCTTCCCCTTCTCCTTCCCCTTCCCCTTCCCCTCCCCCTTCCCCTCCCCCTTCCCCTCCTCCTCCTCCTCCTTTTTCTTCTTCTTCCTCCTCCTCTTCTTCCTCTTCTTCTTTTTTCTTCTTCTCCCTTCCTCTCCTCTCTTTTCATCTTCCTCTTTTATAACTTTTATAGAAAATGAACATCAAATTCTCTCACTTTTATGGGCTTCCTCTTCCTTGAATTCCCATATGAAGTAACTTGAGCTCACTTCCCACATAATGAAGGAAAGTTCTATGCCAGATACACAAATCTGTCCTCTCTTTTCCTATAAATCTGAAAACAGTAAATCTCCATAAAGACAGGGACTAGTTTTACCTACATCGTCTTACAATAGTATACAAAGACTTGCATGCAAATAAGACTCACTACAATTTTTACTTTTTATTTCTAATTATGGTAAAATACACATAACAAAATTTATCATCAACCATTTTTAAGTGTACATTTCAGTGGTATTAAGTACATTCACATTGTTGTACAACCATCACTACCATCCATCTCTAGAACTCTTTTCATTTTGCAAAACTGAAACTCGGCCGAATGCGGTGGCTCATGCCTGTAATCCCAGCACTTTGGGAGGCTGAGGCGGGTGGATCACCTGAGGTCAGGAGTTCGAGACCAGCCTGGCCAACATGGTGAAACCCCATCTCTAATGAACATACAAAAAAAATTAGCCGGGTCTGGTGGCAGGCGCCTGTAATCCCAGCTACTTGGGAGGCTGAGACAGGAGAATCGCTTGAACCCAGGAGGCGGAGGTTGCAGTGAGCTGAGATGGCGCTGTTGCACTCCAGCCTGGGGGACAAGAGCAAGACTTCGTCTCAAGAAAACAAAAATAAAAACAAGAACAAACAAACAAAAAACAAACAAACTGAAACTCTATGCTCATTAAACAATAACTCCCCATTCACTCCTTCCCTCATCCCTTGGCAACCACCATTCTACTTCCTCTGTAAATTGGATTATTCTAGGTTCCTTGTATAAATGGAACCACACAATACTTGTCCTTTTGTAGATGACTTATTTCACTTAGTAAAATGTCCTCAAGTTTCATACATAATCTATTCTATACCAGACTTTCCTTCCTTTTTAAGGCCAAATAATACTCCATTGCATCTATATGGCACATTTTATTCATTGATTCATCTAACTAAAATTATTTTGATGAGAATCCTGTAGCCCATAGATCCATTAAGGCCACAGACTTCTTTTGGGCCTGCAAAAGTCACCACTGTATCACTTAAAAGTTTCCCAACATTTCCTGATTTTGTTTGACAGCCTAGAATTCTTTGAGATGCTTTTTATTCTCAGACATAGCTGCTGTTCTTTCAGGGATCAGGGTATCTTAGGGCCAGGGCTGTGGTTAGATAGGAAGAAGGGTGAGATCAAGGCCACAAGTAGGTTAATATTACCTTATTCAACAAGTATTCACAGGTCACTCTTTTTGGAAAACACCACTTTAGTTGCTATGGTAGCTACTCTATATCACAATGGCCAGGTGGCCTTTGGGTGGAGAGAGTGATGTAATTTGTAAATCAACGGGCTTGACACTACTTAGACTCTGGGCTTAATAACCAAGATACATTCTTACAGAGAAGTTGTGCTTTTCACATACATGCAGGCATTTCCACAAGTCAAGAAACAGCAGAAGATGCTGGACGTGGTGGCTCACGCCTGTAATCTCAGCACTTTGGGAAGCCAAGGTGGGCAGATCATGAGGTCAAGAGATCAAGACCATCCTGGCCAACATGGTGAAACCCCATCTCTACTAAAAATACAAAAACTACCTGGGCGTGGTGGTGCTTGCTTATAGTCCCAGCTACTCAGGAGGCTGAGGCAGGAGAATTGCTTGAACTTGGGAGGCAGAGGTTGCAGTGATTGTGCTGCTGTACTCCAGCCTGGGTGACAGAGTGAGACTCCATCTCAAAAAAAAAAAAAAAAAAAAAAAGAGACAGCAGAAGATGGACAAGAGACTCTGCCTCCCATCTTCCCTTCACAACTCACCCTTCTTACCCCAACTACCTCCTTCCGGTGGCTTGGTTTTGAGGCCATGTTGTAAATTAGCTGCAAAAGAAGACCAGGGAAGATGTTTCTCCTAACGTTCTTTCCCTACATCTTGCAAGACCCCCTGTATTTTCAGTATTTCTGGTAAGGACCTCACCACATGTGGTGCAGAGCATGGTACTATGCAGAATGATGTAGAGAGAATGAATTTTCCCTTTCCAGACACATTTTATGTTATCACTGTTGTCAAAGCAGATGAAAAATCAGGTTGCCGCTGAGTCACAGCCTCCACAATGGCAAACCCCCTTTCCTCCATGTGTCCAGAGAACTGATGTAATTTCTTAAGAGATTTCACAGGAAAAAGTGATTTTTTCTGTGTATCTCCCTGTAATGTTACTTTGGTTTATGCTCATAAAAGCATAGGTTGGCTGTAATCTTAATTAGCCCTCATTGAACAATATTTTTCTTATTTTTTTCCTAGGGTTTTCTTCAGTAACCATATCTAATTTTTTTGTCATAGCAGTGTGCCCCAAGAAAAAGTTTCAGACAGCAGAAACAGATCTAAAGATTAATAGTATATAAAAGATGTTCTACTTTTTTTTTCCAAAAAGTGAAGCTAATCAGAATGAAATATAAGAAAGTGTAATTTTTCTAGACGTTTATGTCTGTACCACAGCAGGGGGGTTCCCTTGTAAATGAGTTATCTTATTTTTTCCAAAAAGAAGTTTATTGCAAGGAGGCTTACTAACTAGTCCTGGGAGTTGATGAAAGTCCCATCTCTTTGCCTGGGGTGCGTAACTCAGCGGGAGTCAATTCCACACGGAGTTTTGGTGGCGATGATCTCACTATTTTATACCTCATGTCTACACTTTAGTTTATGTAAAAAAGTTCCTTTCCCTGATGAAAAATGTCCCGTCTGTGACAAAGTTGTTCTTGCCTTTTCATGTGTCCTTTTTTCCTCCCAGTTGGACATGAATCACACTCTTCATATTTTGGCATGTAGTAGTTATTAATTAATTCAACCAGTTGAAGAGAGTCCCATGCCAGATTGTTACTGGCACTTGTTATTTGACATCTGTGGGTACAACTGGTAATGAGCAGGCTTTGTCTGAAATCCTCAGTCAGCAGCACAATATCCCAGGAGACGGGACCATCACAGCTAGCATGCACGCCCTGCTGCTTTCTGCCTCCCACGTAAAGGCTGGGAGATGGCCACATAGATGCAATGATCTAGGGCTAATAAAGTATGGGCTTCCCTAAAGTAGCTTCCTTACTGGACTACTAGAATAACATTAAAGTTAATTTAAAAATTTCTAATTGATATATAATATTTGTACTTTTTATACGGTTCATATATTTTGTTACAGGCATAGAATGTATAATAATCAAGTCAGGGTATTTAGGGTATTTATATTTTTGTACTGGGAACATTTCTTTCCAGTATTTATTTATTTGTCTTTCTTTGTACTGGGAACATTTCAAGTCCTCTCTTCTAGCTAATTTGAAATATACAATACAATGTTCACTGTAGTCACCTATTCTGCTATAGAACATTAGAACTTATTTTTTCTATCTAACTGTATATTTGTACCCATTAACTAACCTCTTTTCATCCCTGCCACACTCTTCTCAGCCTATGGTAACTACCATTCCACTCTCTACCTCTATGAGATCAAGCTTTTAGCTCCACGTATGAGTGAGAACCTGCGATATTTGTCTTTCTGTGCCTGGCTTATTTCTAAAGATAATTCTTTAGGTTAATATTTTAGCTCTGTAAAATATTTCATTTAAACCAGAGCCCTTAACCTAGGTTCCATGGACTCCCAGGAGTCTATGAATGGCTTAGGCGTTAAGTGAAACATCTGAAATTTCATGCAGGTTTTGTGTATGTAGGAATGCTTCTGGGAGAAGAATTCCTAGCTCTCATCAGAGTCTCAAATATATCTGTCCCTGCCTCACTCTCGAAGTGATTTGGGTGATTGCACTGTGATATATGTATAATAGTTCCCAATCATTTAGTCAATTAACCTTTATTAATAAACATAGGATAAATGATTGCCTGAGAAGGGCACTTTATTAGTGAGGGTTCTCAAGAGAAACAGAACCAATAGGATACTTGTAGATATATGGAAAGAGATTGATTGTAAGAGATTGCCTCATGTGACTGTGAAGGTTGAGAAGCCCCACAATCTGCCATGTGCAAGCTGGAGCCCCAGGAAAACCAGTAGTATATTACAGTCCAAGCCCAAAGCCCTGAGAACCAGGAGCTCTGGTGTCCAAGGACAGAAATAGATGGATGTCTCAGCTCAAGCAGACAGAATAAATTCACCTTTCCTTTGCCTTTTTGTTCTATTTAGGCCCTCAATAGATTGGATGATGCCTGCCCACATTGGAAAGAGCAGATATCCTTTACTCACTCCACCAATTCAAAAGCTACTCTCTTCTGGAAACACCTTCACAGACATGCCCAGAAATAATGTTTTCCCAGCTCTCTGAGCATCCCATAGCCCAGCCAAACTGACCCATAAAATTAATAACCACAGGCACCGTGTTAGACATTTTTGGGAGAAACACAGATACAGCACAACTCTTATTTTGGAAAAGATTACCATCTTTGGGAGAATTAATTGTATAACGATTCCCCAAAGACAGCAATGCAAGGCTGTAAATGTGCCCAGTAAGTGGTATGGACAAAATGTGCTAAAATAATTTAGAGAATGGAGGGATCACTAGTGGCCCTTGGGTTGTTGGAAAAGGAGCTTAAATTGAGCCTGAAGATGCATCAGCAAAGCCTGACACTGGTGTTCAGTCAGCATGCTCTAGAGGTTTAGACCAGTTGTTAAATAATGAAATATTTTTGTATCATTTGGTAAGTATCATTTGGTAAGATCATTTTGTATCATTTGGTAAGTAGTAGCAGTCTTCCCCCATCTCCATCCTTGTGCCTCCACCAAGCTGGCCATACCTGTTCCTCCACCAGGAATTCCCAACTTCTCTTCCCCTGACCTTCCTAAGATCTAGCAACTGAGGGATCTCAGCCTAGAAAGAATTCTCTGGGACATTGCTCCAGCACTCTGGTGAGAGCCATTCTCATGGTTCAATGTCTATGCTGAGCAGTTGTGTTTTCACTATCACCACTGCATGTATAGTGTGTGTGTGGGTTTGTTGAAAGTTCACTTGTCTGACTGTATAACTGAAATAATAGAAAGGAAAGAGAAAACAACTCAGGAGAGGAAAATAGTAAGAGAGAGAAGAGGCCTAGTATGTTCTGGAGTTGGATAGCTGACTAATTCAGTGGGATGTGGAAGGGAGTAATGGCTGATGAAGTTACAGACAAACTGTAGCCAGCCTGTGGTGGAAAGTTTGGTATTGGGAGTGATGGGAGGGAGTGTACATCTTACACTCTGGAATTTGGATTGTATATATGGGATGTCATCTGCAAGTGCTTAACATGTCGAATGACATGATGATACTAACCCTTTTAGAAGAATAATCTGGCATGAGTATGCAGGATGAAAGGAAAGAAAATCATTAGCAGGGTAAATTCCAGATGTAGATTAGCCCCATGAAAAGTCCTGCAGGAATAAAACATTCAACTATGAATTTTCATGCAAGAGAGTAAGGGGAAAAAGAGACACTGGCTGTGGCATGAGAAATGGAACTGGGCAGAATTTTTGAAATCAAGTTTTAAGAAATCTGTGCCATCTAGTCACATTGCCCCTTGCAGGAGGCCAGATGAGGTTTGTGGCCACAGAAGGGGCTGTATGAGCAGCAGAGAAAACAATTGCTGCTTGGTATATCTTAAGAGACTACATCACAAAAAACCCACTCAATATTACCCACCTTTCTTACGTGTAGTTCATTAAAGAATATGGCAAAAATGGCCGGGCGCGGTGGCTCACGCCTGTAATCCCAGCACTTTGGGAGGCCGAGACGGGCGGATCACGAGGTCAAGAGATCGAGACCATCCTGGCTAACACGGTGAAACCCCATCTCTACTAAAAATACAAAAAAATTAGCCGGGCATGGCAGCAGGCGCTGTAGTCCCACCTACTCGGGAGGCTGAGGCAGGAGAATGGCGTGAACTCTGGAGGCGGAGCTTGCAGTGAGCCGAGATCGCGCCACTGCACTCCAGCCTGGGTGACAGAGCGAGAATCCGTCTCAAAAAAAAAAAAAAAAAAAAAAAAAAAGGGAATATGGCAAAAATAAGAGAAACAGAATGAGTGTGAGAGAAAGATCTTAGACTTACTATTTGACTGACTTGTTTTTATGTGTTCTATCTAAATCTGGATCAGCAAACAACTAAGTCTTGGCAGCCCAGAATCTGTTCCTGGCACACACTGCACAATTCGAGGGGACACGAGGAGGCATTGTGCAGTGCCCATCCAGTGTCATTTTATGCAGTTGTCTTTGTGACTCTATTCAGGTCTTGCATTTTATATTTTAACCTATCTAATTATTTTTTCCTATGCAACTGTCATCCCTTTCAACTCTTCTAATTATAGCTTAAAATCAGAGGACAATATTAATATTAATAATATTATTTAATTTTGCATTTACTGTTCAAAAAGTATTTTTATGTACATTAGCTAAATTAATCCTCACCAAACACCCTATAATTGGTAGGTAACATTACTACCAATTGTAATAATGTCATTATTTTTACATTTGAGAAACTGAGAAATGGACCCTCGGAAAGCTAAAGGGAAATGCGATCAGTAGTAACATTTTTTTGAGCACCTATTATGTACCAGATCCTTTACATGAGCCCAAGTTCACAGAGCTAGTCAGGCGCAAAGCAAAGACTCAGCTTGGTTCTCCTGGTGATTTTAAGGTGGTGCAATTTCCATGACAAACCAGCTTACCAGGTGTTGTTTGTCCACCTGAGAAAACTTCTATTTGAGTATTGGCACCAAATTAGAGTTCTTATTCTTCAAAAGGTTGAAAAACAGCTGAGGTCAATCTCCCAAAAGGCAACAATGTTTCCATTCCAATTCATAAAGTCGCCAAGCAGTAAGATCTGAAGGACACTGTTTTGTTTATTTTTATTGGAGATGAAGCTTGTTTTTATTTATAATTTCCCTGGAGGGGTTTAAGCCCTGAGAAGGATGAATTAACTCTGGCTTTGTATATTAAACATCATCAAACTGCCCCATGCAGATATTATGTTATTAAAATGAGTCCTGTGTGTGAGATCATTCTATCTTGTAACATTGTACACTAGGGCAAACTATTTAGAATAAATTGAAATGAATAATTAATGAAAGAGAAGAGAATACCCCTTTCAAGTTCCCATATACACTTGCCCTGTTTTTTTTCTTGGCTTCTCCTACTTCCTCTTTCCACTCTTTAGTGTCATTTTGACTCATTTCCCCTCACTGTTTATTCCTTCCTTTCCCTCAGGGTAGCTATAATGGCAGCCTAGCTACAAGCAAGAAGCCAGTGCTCTCTGAAGGAGATGGCATGAAAGACAGGAACAGCTCTTGTTCTTTCCTCAGGAAAAGAACACCAGAGTGTGGAGACAAAAGGACTCCATTTTGGATGCTGATCTACCATGTTGAGTTCTGATTAGCCCCAGTCCCATGAATGCCTCCTAATTCCTCATTTATTTACTGTCCTTAGCGTAAGAACATGTCAACCCTGCTGTTATCACACAAATTATAGGCTATAACGCATATGGCATTCTTGCCTGTTTTGGAGGGTTGCTTTTAATTGTCTTGCTGGAGCGCGTATACCCTTTCCCTGTTATGTATAAGCCCTGGGTCTGGGGAGTAACAGTGCAGAGATGTCTTGCAGCCCCACTCCCATCTTAGGTTTCCATTAAAACACTCCTTACTGACAAACTGGATTTGTCTGCCTTGTTCTTTGATATCTCAGTTCCTTTGGCATTTGGGGGCTGCTTTGCATATACCACCCCTTCATGAAACACACGGACACCCAGAAATACCTCACTTTCTGTCTGTGGACTCGCCAACCAGGCTGGCAAACAGGAAGAGGGTTCTGTGCTTCCGGACAGCCAGGTAGCACATAAAACCCGTCTCCCAGAATGACGATTTCTGGTCATGCTTTTAGTGAACCAGTTAGTCTATGGCTTTGTTTCTCAAGGCGTAGTCCAAGTGTGTCTGGAATTGGTGGGTTCTTGGTCTCACTGACTTCAAGAATGAAGCTGCGGACCCTCATGGTGAGTGTCACAGTTCTTAAAGGCGGCATGTCCGGGGTTTGTTCCTTCTGATACTCAGATGTGCTCGGAGTTTCTTCCTTCTGGTGGGTTCGTGGTCTCGCTGGCTCAGGAGTGAGGCTGCCGACCTTCGCCGTGAGTGTTACAGCTCTTAAGGCCGCGCATCTGGAGTTGTTCGTTCCTCCCGGTGCGTTCGTGGTCTCACTGGCTTTAGGAGTGAAGCTGCAGACTTTCGTGGTGAGTGTTACAGCTCATAAAGGCAGTGTAGAGCCAAAGAGCGTGCAGCAGCAAGATTTATTACAAAGAGCGAACGAACAAAGCTTCCACAGTATGGAAGGGGACCCAAGCAAGTTGCCACTGCTGCTGGGGCAGCCTGCTTTTATTCTTATCTGGCCCCACCCACACACCCTGCTGATTGGTCCATTTTACAGAGAGCCGATTGGTCCATTTTACAGAGAGCTGATTGGTAGGACAGGGTGCTGATTGGTGCGTTTACAATCCCTGAGCTAGACACAAAAATTCTCCATGTCCCCACTAGATTAGCTAGATACAGAGTGTCCACACAAAGGTTCTCCAAGTCCCCCTTAGCTACAGAGTGTTGACTGGTGCATTCACAAACCCTGAGCTAGACACAGGGTGCTGATTGGTGTGTTTACAAACCTTGAGCTAGATACAGAGTGCCGATTGGTGTATTTACAATCCCTTAGCTAGACATAAAGGGTCTCCAAGTCCCCACCAGAGTAGCTAGATACAGAGTGTCCATTGGTGCATTCACAAACCCTGAGCTAGACACAGTGTGCTGATTGGTGTGTTGACAAACCTTGAGCTAAATACAGAGTGCTGATTGGTGTGTTTACAATCCCTTAGCTAGATATAAAGGTTCTCCAAGTCCCCACCAGACTCAGGAGCCCAGCTGGATCCCAGACTGGGCCTCAGGTGGAGCTGCCTGCCAGTCCCCGGCCGTGTGCCTGCACTCCTCAGCCCTTGGGTGGTCAATGGGACTGGGAGCAGTGGAGCAGAGGGCGGCACTTCTTGGGGAGGCTCCGGCCCCACAGGAACTCACGGAGGCGCAGGGGAGGCTCAGGCATGGCGGGCTGCAGGTCCCAAGACATGCCCCGCGGGAAGGCAGCTAAGGCCCGGCGAGAAATTGAGCACAGCAGCTGCTGGCCCAGGTGCTAAGCCCCTCACTGCCTGGGGCCGCCGAGCCCACGCCCACTCAGAACTCGCGCTGGCCTGCAAGCACCGCGCGCAGCCTGGGTTCCTGCCCTCGCCTCTCCCTCCACACCTCCTCGCAAGCTGAGGGAGCCGGCTCCGGCCTTGGCCAGCCCAGAAAGGGGCTTCCGCAGTGCAGCAGCGGGGCTGAAGGGCTCCTCAAGTGCCGCCAAAGTGGGAGCGCAGGCAGAGGAGGCGCTGAGAGCGAGCGAGGGCTGCGAGGACTGCCAGCACGCTGTCACCTCTCAGAAGAAACAGCACCATCAGCATCATCTAGGAGCTTTTGGAATGCAAAATATCCACCCTAATCCTACAGAATCAGAATGTATATTTTAACATGATCTTCAGCTGATTTATACGGACATGGAAGTTTGTCAAACACTGGTGTACAGAAAGTCTTCTTGCCCAAAAACATATTTTTCCCTTTCTTGTAACTATGCCGCACATTTCAAGGGGATCAACAGAAATAATTTATTATATCAAGATATGTATTAGGCTGGGCTAATATATGTCTTCGTAGATACATATTAATGGATCTTGATAGATTAATTAGGTGGTGGCTCATGCCTGTAATCCCAGCACTTTGGGAGGCTGAGGCTGGTGCATTGCTTGAGTCCAGGAGTTCGAGACCAGCCTGGGAAACGTGGCGAAACCCCAATCGCTATAAAAAGTATACACACAAAAATTTAGCTGGCTGGGCGTGGTGGCGTGCACCTCTGGTTTCAGCTACTGGGGAGGCTGAGGTGGGAGGATCTCTTGAGCCCCAAGGCAGAGGTTGTAGTGAGCCCAGATCACACCACAACACTCCAGCCTGGGTGAGTGAGACCCTTTCTCAAAATATATATATGTGTGTCGGGGGGCGGGGGGAGGGAATTACATTCCTATATTTAGGCTCATTAAGACCAACCAGAAGACAAATTTAACATAATACAAAAAGTTGAGCAGCTTTGCCTCTTACGTTTTTTTGCTTTGTTTTTGTTTTTGAGACGGAGTCTTGCTCTGTCACCCAGGCTGGAGTGCAGTGGCGCGATCTCGGCTCACTGCAAGCTCCGCCTCCCAGGTTCAAGCGATTCTCCTGCCTCAGCCTCCCGAGTAGCTGGGACTACAGGCGCCTGCCATCACGCCCAGCTAATTTTTTTATATTTTTAGTAGAGACGGGGTTTCACCATGTTAGCCAGGATAGTCTCAATCTCTTGACCTCGTGATGCGCCCACTTCAGCCTCCCAAAGTGCTGGGATTACAGGCGTGAGCCAACGCACCTGGCTACCTCTTACGTTTTTTAAAATTCTAAATAGGTTAGTGACTAGTGACTTTCTTTGTTGCAATCATTTGCTACCTCTTGTAAAGTACTATTTCAGACAGGAAAATAATCAGAAACAACATATTCAAACACCAATCCAAATCTTGCTGCTTGACAATTTCTAGAATGCCTCCCGCAGCCCCCTCAGGCAAAACAGACTACAAATTCCAAAATTAAAATACATAGTCAAGGCCGGGTGCGGTGGCTCACGCCTGTAATCCCAGCACTTTGGGAGGCTGAGGCGGGCGGATCACGAGGTCAGGAGATCGATATCATCCTGGCTAACATGGTGAAACCCTGTCTCTACTAAAAAACAAACAAACAAAAAAAAACAATTAGCCGGGTGTGGTGGTGGGCGCCTGTAGTCCCAGCTACTTAGGAGGCTGAGGCAGGAGAATGGCATGAACTCGGGAGGTGGAGCTTGCAGTGAGCCTAGATCGCGCCACTGCACTCCAGCCTTGGCGACAGAGCCAGACTCCATCTCAAAAACAAACAAAACAAAAACAAACGAACAAAAAAACATAGTCAAGCAAAATAAATGTCTTTTAATATTTCCTTAGCTGTTTTCACTATTTTTATGCATGTTTTCTTAAAAACTGAGCTCCCTGAGAAGCTGAATTGACATATTCGGATGCTTTGCTCAGTTCTTTCTCATTTGAGATTTTTGGCGACAAAAGTTAATATTTTTATTTTTCCAGCATTCCAAGGCTATGTTCTGTTTGGGTCTCTGAAAACCTCAAGATTCACTGGGCTTTTTCTCCTTTGTGATTTTAGGTTCAAAGCAAACAGTTGGGTTTATCCGACCATCAAGTTCATCCTATGAGAGTCCTGTCAGAAGCCATTTTTGGTTTATAATTGAGAAAAGCAAAGCAGGAAAACATCACAGTATTCTCAGACTTTCTTTAAGAAATTTCCTTAATATAATATTGAGATTTACTGCTATCTTACAGCCTTGAATACTACAGATAAATGTTTATTTTTGAGCCTTTATAAGCAAAACATTAATTGTTCTTCTTTATAGCATTGTCAAGGATACCAACTTTATTCTCTATGTACTTTATTTAACACAACAAAATTTTCTAAGTGATTGTTTATGTTTATATGATAAATCAGTGGTCCAGGCAGATTTGACAAGATAAAGTCCTTTATTCTTTAATTTTATTATTATTATTTTGCTTGAATTTATTTCTATTTCTAAATATTTGGTCTACCTCATAATATTTTATTCACTTATACAAGCTTATTCACACACATGAGTATGAAAAGCTATACAAAGGGGTTGTTATAACATTGGGTCCAGAGTATTTTACTCCTACTCTAGTATTTAATGACTAGTTAGAAGTAACTATTTATACAGTGTGCACTAGGTACAGTTACTGCAGGTAACATAAAATACATTTTTAAATGACCTTATTTCTTAAAAGTACTTTTCTAGGGAGGAAGAACAAAGATAATGGAAATGTAAGAGAAAAATTGAAAAAAAATCTCACCGTAGTATAAGATGAAACAAGTACAATTTAGTGAGTGCTTTCCATGGGCAGAGCACTGTGTTTAGTCCTTGAAATGCATCTCTATCTCATTCACCACATCTTTATTTTACAGATGAGAAAATTGAAGCTGAGAAACTTGAGTAACTAAAAATTGAAATTCAAACCCATTTCTGACACCAAAACTATACTTTATTTATTTATTTACTTTTTGACAGAGTCTCGTGCTATTGCCCAGGCTGAAGTACAGCGGTGCAGTCACAGCTCACTGCAGCCTTGAACTCCTGGACTCAAGTGATTCTTCTGCCTCAGTTTCCACAAATGCTGGGTTTATAGTCATGAGTCACCATGTCTGGCCAAAATCATGCTTTTAACTATACAGTACTGCTTGCCTGATAAAAGAGTAAGTATTTTCCTTTACCATTTATGTAGTCCAATGGGAAAACTCTTGAAAACTAGAAGGAAGTTACAGAATTCATTTGTATACCCCAGGATCTTGCACAATACTGGGCATAAGTGTTCCAATTTCCCCAAGGATGAACTGCAAACCAGATCAACACAATCTTAGCAACAGCAGCATAAGCTTGGTGTAGTAGCCTTTTCTTAAAAGAGAATCATCATGTAATAGATATCAGGTAGCTTTCTCATAGTTTGCATAATCACTAAACTCTTGGTGCCTCCCATTTGTTTCATGCTATATTAGTCCTTTTGGACTGCTGTAATAAAACATCATAAACTGGTAGTTTATAAACAACAGAATTTATTTTTCACAGTTCTGGAAGCTGCAAGTCTAAGATCCAGGGTCCTGCAGATCTAGTGTCTGGTGAGAGCCAGCTTATTGATTCATAGATTACCTTTTGTCTGTGTCCTCACATGGCAGAAGAGGTCAACAAACTCCTTTGGGCCTCTTTGATAAGGGCATTAATCTCATTCATTTAGGCTCCACCCTTTATGACCTAATCATCTCCCAAAGGCCCCAGCCCTAATACTGTCACCTTGGGGGTTAGGATTTCAACATATGAATTTTGGAGGAACACAAACATTTAGTCCATTGCACATCCCTCTGAGATTTTTCACCCAATCTTTCTTCTCAGTCTACTTTCTCTACCTTAATGAATCAACTCAATTTTCACCTCTTCTGTGAAGGAAACTTCCCTGACCTCCTCAGATAGAGGGGACTACGCTCTCCTTTGTCTTTTACTACTTCTGGTATCCTACCCCTTCCAACACACATTAGACTGTATGTAATACTGGTGTGTGTGTGTTTGTGTGTGTGTGTGTGTGTGTGTGTGTGTGTGTGTGTGTCTTTATAGAAAGTCTGGGAGGAGTTCATTGCCATGTAGTCAGGGAGACAAATGTGTAACATAATATTAAGCTCACATCTGTGTAGATTTACATGAGATATCCAAGGCACAGAGTGCTGCAGCTCATGTGCAACATATTTACTGAGTGCATGATAACATCAATAAATAGCTTTTATATTAGGAGAGAGCGTAATTTACTAGAGCATTCCTCAAAAGTTCCCATCAGAAACTTCCCAAGATTTTAATAACTGTTCCTTGAAAAAAAGAATATATCGCTCAAATTGATTTGATAAGTTCAAGGTTAATAAAGTTAAAATTTTTAATATGCACAAATTTTTAATTTTTCCCTGCAATATTTCTTGGAACTCTTAATGTGCCGATGTGCATTGTGAATTTCCAAAAGTGGATTCAGTATGCAGCATTTCCTAATTGTATTGGGCCATAAAATTCCATGTTCTCCATGTACCCTAGGACACAGTTGGGAGATATTGTTGAGAGTAGAGTATATCATTGTCACCATATATTAACTGCTTGATTTTGGGTCACCTCTTTATGCCTTAGTTTCCTCTACTGCTTCAGACAGGTGAAAAGAAATGGGAATAATACTTATATCTAATATTGTTGTTGGCAAAACAAAAAGGTTTATAAAATGTCCAGGAGTTCTTAGTAGATGTTAGCAATTACAATTATTAATAATATGTCCAGGAGCCAACTCTTCATTTTCAGATCTCTAACACTTTTCAGAATACCAGATTTGAAGCTGAGTTAAATTCAGACTGTTAGTACATGTCTCAGCTTTAGAATGTAGGTGTCCAAAAAGACTTCCCCTCCACCTGTATCATTTGCTTTTTAAACAGAATCTGAGTCAATATATGAAGTTAGGCCTGTTCTGGCCATGGTCCTGTCATTTAGTATCTTCTTATAAAAAATAAAAATAAGAAGAAATGAAGTTCAACTAAATAACCTGGAGAGTTCATATTCCCTCCAAAATTTCAAGGTAAAACTAAAGTAATTCTTTCTCAAGTTGCAGCAGATGGAGTTTTTGTATTTTCTAACTGGTCTGATAAGCACAAAGAAGTTGTTTTTTTACTTAGAAATGCCATTTTACAGGAGGCTGAGGTGGTGGGATCACTTGGGGCCAGAGCTCAAGATCAGCCTGGGAAACAGTTAGATACCTGCCCCTAGCCCCCAAATTAAAATAAAAGTACAAACAATCTGGGTGCAGTCGTGAATTCCTGTAATCCCAGCTACTTGGGAGTGGAGGTGGGAGGACTGCTTGAGCTCAGGAGTTGGAGACTGGGCAACAGAGCAAGACTCATCTCAAAAAAAAAAAGAAAAGAAAAGAAAAAGAAATGTCACCACATTAAACTGGTTCCCATCAACCTTTTTGATACAAAGAAATTTTACTTTTGTTAAACTATTTTAGACCACTATATCAGTTATTATATGTGACTAGGTAGCATGATAACCTATAATTTATGCCTTGAAATAATTTTGACTCATTTTCTTCCCACATCTGTATTTATGAGCCGGGGCAGCTGTGGGGTGGTTCTTTGTGTGGGATTAAGAGACACTGCAGTTCTTGAAATAAACCAGATGTTTGAATTTTCAAAGGAAAAGTTCACACCTAGTGAAGTATTTATTTACAAGCTCCACAACAAAACAAGAGATTATAAGAAAATTTTCAAGGGACATGGGTCACAGAAACCAACAGGAACACCACAGCTTTCCCAACTTCATGGCCGGGGGGATGTTACAAAAGACACAGAAACGCCGATCTTGTGCTGACTGTAAACATTTGTAAACTAGTGTTACAATGACTAAGAAATTACAAAAGAGTTACAATCTGATGAAGAGCGATTCCTGCTTTGACTTTATTTGGTTTCTATCCACTTTTCCAACATACCTCATAAAATACATGCAAAAAACTGGTTTTAGAAAGCGTTCCCTAAAATTAGTGTGTACGGAAACTTCAGGTATACTTCTGCTTTCCTCCGCAAAACCACTCCTTTTTAAAAATCGAAAGTGAAATTAGTTTTTTTTTCTGTTAGTGACTCATCATTGGAGACAACCAGGTTTAGTATTTGAGCAGTGGTTAAGTGCTAAAGAAAAATCGCCGTTAAAGCAGTTTTCTTTTTCACTGTCTTTTTCTTTTCGCAGGGAACCAAGCTGTTCCTGCGAGGGCCACCTCCTCAGGAAGACCCCGCAGCTCTCCCGAGGCGCTTCTGCAGGAAGCAGCGCCAGTTTCGACAACCCGGGCCTTCCCCTTCCAGTGCCTCCGGGGGTTCCGGCGTCTCGGGCGCTGCTGTTTTCCGGGAAGGGCAGGCGCGCTGGGCCTTGGGGAGCTGCGCTCGGCGGGCGGACTCGGGTGAGTGGGGAGTCCCTTCCCGGACTGCCACTCCCGCCGCTGGCAGTCCCGGGCTGGAGAGCCAGGGGTGGAAAGGGAGGTGGGAGACCTCAGCGCCGACGGGAATGGGACAGCCCCGAAGCTGAGACCCTGCTCCCCGGGAGCTGCCCGCAGAGGCCACGCCGCCTTCGAGGGGGCGCACCTGCTCCTGGGCCCGCTGTGCAGTCTCTGAGCCGTCAGGGCTTCGAGCCTTGTCACTTGTTTGCTTTGCTTCATTCAGGAAATTGAAACATAAAGTTATTTGTGTTTCCTCGCTGTTTTCCCCCCTTTTTTTTTTTTGAGACGGAGTCTCGCTCTGTCGCCCAGGCTGGAGTGCAGTGGCGCGATCTCGGCTCACTGCAAGCTCCGCCTCCGGGGTTCACGCCATTCCCCTGCCTCAGCCTTCCGAGTAGAGTAGCTGGGACTACAGGCGCCCGCCACCACGCCTGGCTAATTTTTTTTGTATTTTTAGTAGAGACGGGGGTTTCACCGTGTTAACCTGGATGGATACGATCTCCTGACCTCGTGATCCGCACGCCTCGGCCTCCTAAAGTGCTGGGATTACAGGCGTGAGCCACCGCGCCCGGCCCTCGCTGTTTTCTCGGAGTGTCTCTGGAGATAGTCCTTAGGAAAACGGATTTCTTAAGAAAACGATTCTTGGCAGGGGCAGTGTTGTGCAGTCATGGCTGGCGTTTCAGAATAGGCAAGGTTTTTCTTGAAGGAGACATCCGAAGGAGAATACTGTATTTCCAGTCTGTACAACAGGCAGACGTTCTATTGCCTTTCTTTCTTTTTGCTGCCAGGCATGCATATAGGAAGATTCGATTCTACACGGCCTGGCACCGCAGTTATATGATTGTATTAGGGAAATACGGTGATGGTGATTTGTATTAGTTTTTTTTTATTCGCTGCCATAACAAATTACATGGCTTTAGTGGCTTAAACACAGGAACGCGCGCGCGCGCACACACACACACACACACACACACACACACACACACACTCACACACACAATTTACTATCTTAGGATTCTGTAGCAGTCCTACTGAGGTCTCACTGGGTTAAAATAAAAGTGTTGGCCGGGTTGCCTTCCTTTCTGGAAGCTCTTGGGGTGAATCCCCTTTCCATCTTCCGGAGGCCACCTACCTTATTTGGCTCAGTAGCCCGTCCTCCATCTTCAGGGCCAGCAACATTGCGCCTCTGAAAGTTCTTCCGGGGTCACATCTCACTCTTGACTCTTCTTCTGTCTTCCGCTTTCACTTTTAAGTAGCCTCATGATTACACTGGGCCCGCACAGATAATCCAGGATGCTCTCCATATTTAAAAGCAAGCTGATTAGCAACCTTAATTCAATCTGCAGCCTTAATTCTCCTTTGCAATATAAACTAACATAATCACAGATTCTTGGGATTAGGATGTGGACATCTTTGAGGGAGCCATTGTTTTGCCTACTACATGATTGCATGAAAGGAATGACCATACATCCCACTCATGCATAGAGCAAAAGTATCCAGACGCTAAAGATGCCAAAAGGGTTCTGGTGGTGTTAGATAGTAGACCATTTATGCTGAGAGCCTTTATTACAGGCTCGTGGGAATATTGGCATTGTCACAATAATAAAAATAAAAAGCAATTAAATAACATTGCAGTTTCTGTCTTCTGAAATGTAATAAGAGGACTTCATATACATGTGATGTCCTGAGTACAACAAATACTTAAGTCAAGATACCACATAATTCTCTAAATGGAGTGTTTTCAGTGTGTAAGCTTATACTGAGAAAGTGCTCTGAAGGTCTGCAGGGAGGAGTAGACATGGTACCAGCCCTCAACATCTTTACTGACGTGTCATGGAAAATGACATAGGTACACACATAATTAAAGCGCAGCAAAGGAGATAAAGGAGGGGGAGTAACATCCTTCGGGGGAATCAGAAAAGGCTTCGGGAACTTGGGGAAAATTTGGAATGGACCTTGAAGAACAGTAAGATTTCATTAGATAGAGATTAAAATTGGGAGAGGAGGAAGGATGTGACAGTTTGAGGGACAGAGGAAAGAAAAGGAACTATCCAAGTGTTCAGTGTGGTTAGGGAACTGGGTTGAGGAATTGACTAAATAGGACGGGAAAGTGAGTTGAAATTAGAATGTATCAGACCATGGCTGACCATTAGGAAGATTTTGCAGTTGTTGATACAATAGCGATATATATGTATATATGTATGCGTGTGTGTGTGTGTGTGTGTGACAGAGAGAGAGAGATGTGGTTTAAATATATATATACTTATATATATATATCGTCTCAAGGCATCTCAAACTTACAGAAAAGTTGCAAGTACAGTAAAACAACTTTTCCTTTTCCTAAATTATTTAAGAATAAATTTCCAATCTGGTGACCTATCATCTTTCATTATATACCTGAGTATATATTTCCTACAAAAAAGATGTGCTCCAACATAACCACAATACAGTCATCAAAATCAGGAATGTGGAGTGCTGCGTTACTACAATTTAATAATCAGATCCAATGTGAATTTCACCAGTTGTCCTGATAATGTCTTGGATAGTGTAAGGGTCAAGGGAAAACTTCCTCTTTGCTCTCTGAAGGGCAAGGCAGATTAAATAGGAGAAATGGCGTACAAATTTATTAATGTGCACAGGGAAAAAATCACATAGTGATTATACTGCACAATGGGGTACAGATGGTTATATTCCCTACTTTTTAGGGGAAAGGCAGATGGGGAAGTGTGGATGATTATAGGGGGTTAGTAAATGATTTTAAAGGAATTCAAGGGACTCGAAGAACATACAATGGCCTCGGACAAAGCCTGTTGGGCTTGCAGAGCAGACAGTGGTTGTAACCCAGGTTTATTGACAGACTTCAGTCTTCTTTCTGTGATATGAATTCAGAATTAAAAACTCAGGGAAGGGACTAGAGGTAATTGTTCTGTTTTCTGGCAGGTCCCACATTTAGGCAGATAAGAGAACATCAGTGCACTTTCATCCTGTGCTTTGGGAGAGACAGAGGAGGAGGGGGAGGTCAGAGAGACCTTGAGCCATCTTCAGTTCAGCATGTCAAAATGCCATACTTCTGGGTATCAGTTTCTGAGCCCCAATGATAGCAAAAGGATCCAGTTGAGGATCATGCTTTCTACTTAGTTGTGAGGTCTCTTTAATCGCCTTCAGTATGGACATTTCTTAGTCTTTCCTTGTCCTTCTGAACTTGAAACTTTTGAAGAGAACAGGGCAGTTGTATTGTAGAACCCCTCAATTTGAGTTTGTCTGATGTTTCCTCAGCTTAGATTCAGATTATGCATCTTTGGCAGGACTATCGTAGAAGTTACATTGTGTTCTCAGTGCACCTTGTAATATGTTACATTATTTTGATTTATTTCATTATTTACTTTGATTATCTCATTATGTTGATGTCTGCCAGACTTCTCCAGTGTAGAGTTACTCTTTTCTTCTTTGAAATTAATAAACATTTTGTGGGGAACTATTTTGAAGATAACTAAAAATTCTTTTCTTCATCAAAATTTCTAATTTATCTGGACTCAGTTTTTTACTTTAATCAACAGATTTAATCATTACTACCATTATCTATTTTAATCTTTAATTTATCCCCAGATTTGGCCACTGAAAACCATCTCAAGGTGGATTCTGTGTCCTTTCGACATGTTGTCATCATTCTTTAAGCATTTCCTTGCTTTTTGGCATCATAAGATGTCCCAGGCTCATCTTGCAGTTTTTCTGTCCTGGTTTTGGGATCAACCATTTCTCTAAAGAGTCCTGGTTCCTTTTGGTGGAGAATAGTATTAGAAACCAAAGTCTGGGTGCTGAGTGCGCTCATTGTTCATTGTGGTTGTATCTGCTCTCCCAGGCCTTCTCAGCAGACAGAGCTAGGGTATATATGTATTTGTATATACACAAGATACACACATGGGCATTGCTTTTTTTTTTTTTTTTTTTTTTTTTTCTGAGATGGAGTCTCGCTCTGTCGCTCAGGCTGGAGTGCCGTGACGCAATCTTGACTCACTGCAACCTCTGCCTGCCGGGTTCAAGCGATTCTCCTGCCTCAGCCTCCCGAGTAGCTAGGATTACAGGTGCGCACCACCATGCCCAGGTAATCACACATAGGTATTTCTATCTGTCTATCTATCTATCTATCTATCTATCTATCTATCTATCTATCTATCTATCCCAATCATCAATCAGAAACCACAGCTGCAGGATTACATTGAAATCTGGTTCCAATCAACAGTATTTATTCTCGTTTTCTCCCTTTCCATATTTATAATTATCTTCTCTGATGGCGAAAAACTTGGCTCCTATCATCCTCCATATATTTACTTACTTGATCAATTCTGTGTATGTACCTTTGGCCACTGGAGCCCTTTCAGTTGGGTCCCCGTGTCCCTTTGACATACTCCCATCATATTGTATGTGTCTGTGCATGTGTTTTAGTGCTTTTTACTTTTCTGGCACTACAAGATATTCCAGGCTTATTTTGTGTATTTTATACCCCAGACCTAGAATCAGCCATTGCTCCAATGAGCCCTGGTTTCTTTTATTGAAGAATATTATTAGAAACCAAGATCTGGGTGTTATGTGACTCTCCTCTTTTTTTTTGACACTCCTGTGTTCATTAAACTAAGACATGGCTAAGTTTTTGCTAGTCTTCTATTTTATTTTTAAGGAGGAATAGATGTCTTTTATTTCTTTTTCAAGAATATTGAGAATTTAGCCACTTGAAATCTTGGAAAATTATATTGCAGACTGTTTATTAATGTGTATCTAAAAACATAGAATCATGATATCCTTTGTCCCATTTTTGATCTTAGAGTTTTTCATCTCAGTAAATTCATATGTAGGCAAGAGTTCTTAAAAATTTTTTTTGGATTCCTTTGCAAGCTTGGCAAATCCTATGGGCCTTTCTCCAAAAAAAAAAAAAAAAAAAAAAAATTTTGCGGGGACAGGCATGGTGGCTTATCCCAGCACTTTGGGAGTCCAAGGGGAGCGGATTGTTTGAGACCAGGAGTTCGAGACCAGTCTAGGCAACTTGGCAAAAACCCATCTCTACAAAAAATACAAAAATTAGCTGGGCATGGTGGCACATACCTGTAGTCCCAACTACTTGGGGGGCTGAGGTGGGAGGATCACGTGAGCCTGGGATGTTGAGGCTGCGGTGAGCCGTGTTCGTGCCTCACTGCACTCCAGCCTGGGCAACAAAGTGAGACCCTATCTAAAAAAAAAATTAAATGCATAAAATAAAATACATAGAATTACAAAGTAAATCAATTGTATTGAAATATGGCTGGGATTATAGGCACCTGGCACCACGCCCAGCTAATTTTTTTTGTATTTTTAGTAGAGATGGGGTTTCACCATGTTGGCCAGGCTGGTCTCAAACTCTTAACCTTGTGATCCACCTGCCTTGGCCTCCCAAAGTGCTGGGATTACAGATATGAGCCACGGTGCCCAGCCAGAAATCAATTGTATTGAAATATGGTTATCAGAATATTTAAAAAGCAAATGTTTGATACAGGGATATGTATCAATGTATTACAATATATTACAAGACCTAGTGGTGAGGTTAGTAACTAATGTAGAAGCAATGTTAAATACAAACTATTTTAGCATATCTGCAACAATATTCTATGAAACTATCTGTGCTTTCTACTGGTGACTATCACAGGTGCTGTGAATACTACTGTAGTTTGTTACCATATTCATAATTGAAGAGAATGCTAAGCTTCAATTAGAGGTTATTAGAAATAAACATGTAATTTCTTCCCAATCCATGTTTATGGACCCAGCGGGAGAGTTAGTGAAAGCTTCAGGTAAGAACACCTGTGTAGAGAAAGCATATGTTGGAGGCCTCTTGACTTTGTTTACATTTGGGGAGAACAATAGGGAGAATTAAATATTTTAATCAAAACCTTTGAAAAACGTTGGAAAACCAAAATAGTATTCATTTAAAATGGAGCATGATATTATGGTTGGAATATGAACTACAAAGGAACATTAATGTTCATTACTTTCTGTATATTATTTTGTTGAAAAGCAAAGGATTTTTAGAATCTTTTTATATATTATAGGTATGAAAGTTATTTGAAATACTGGCCAGGCGCTGTGGCTCACGCCTGTAATCCCAGCACTTTGGGAGGCCGAGGGGGGGTGCAACACTTGACGAGAGTTCAAGACCAGCCTGACCAACATGGTGAAACCCCATCTCTACTAAAAATACAAAAATTAGCCGGTCATGGTGGCAGGTACCTGTAATCCCAGCTACTTGGGAGGCTGAGACAGGAGAATCACTTGAACCTGGGAGGCAGAGGTTGCAGTGAGCCAAGATCGCACTATTGCCCTCCAGCCTGGGCGACAGAGTGAGACTCTGTCTCAAAAAAAGAAAAAAAAAAAAGGAGTTATTGAAATGCAGACTTTGTTTGGATATAAGCCATATGATAATAAAGCCTTTGATGATGGGAAAAAAAGATATAGCAAAGAAGAGATGTTTCTTCCATAAAAGGGTAAAAGTTGTTATTTCTTTGTTCTTAAATTTGTGTATATATGCTGTGCTTACAATATTTATTTTTTATAATATTAAGGAATCATGGAAGCTGATAAAGACAACACACAACAAATTCTTAAGGAGCATTCGCCAGATGAATTTATAAAAGATGAACAAAATAAGGTAAAAAGGAAATTACTGGGTATTATTAAAAATTATTTTATATCTATTAGTTTTGCAGTAAGGTTGTTTTGTATGTCTTTGTCCAACATTACCTTGAACTTGGGAGGCTGTTAGGCTTTAAAAAATTTTTTAACTTCCATTATGTTATTTAAGCCTTACAAGAAGTGTCATATTTTTATTCTTTCTCTTATAAGGCTTACAACACTAGCTGCTTCCTCACTCACACCCTCATTTCTTGGATTTGCATCAACGAGTTAAGAGCATAGTTAGCAATTATCTCATTAGACCCCAAGAGGGAACAGAGGCCCAGGTAGCTTAAACCACTTCCCCAAGGTCATATGTCTGGCTCGTTAAGGTAGCTGTGTACTATGGGATACTATGGGAATCACAGATAATTAAGAACAAAAACACCACCACCACCACCAACAAACTGCCCCAGAATATGTCCGCTATTACAGTGCAGTTTAAAAGTCTTATCGTGGTCACAAATAGCTAGGAAAGGAGTTGATGCAGCACTGAAGTAATATTCAGAAGATCTGATCTCAATCTTTGCCTTAACTGTACAAATTTCTGTGACTTTGGTCTAGTGTAACAGGTGGTTTCCTGATTTATATAATGGAGATAGTACTACTTGGCAATGTTAGAATAGACAGGTGCTGATGTAAAGTATTCAACAAATGCATTATTCACATAGTCATATTTATTCTGAGACTGTCTAATATCTTTCTTTGGTCAGGATGAGAGAAATTTATAGTCTTTAGTTCATTCAGAAAAATGAGTTCAGGGATTATTTACTTTCTTTGGTACCATTTGGTATTTTTAAGGGACTAATTGATGAAATTACAAAGAAAAATATTCAACTAAAGAAGGAGATCCAAAAGCTTGAAATGGAGTTACAAGAGGCTACCAAAGAATTCCAGGTACTCTCTTAATTATTTTATATACTACATTTTTGATGGATGCATGGTTTTTGGAAAAAGCATTTTAATTATACAAAATTCATTTTTAAAACCTTATCATCATCCATGGCACCACCATTTGTAATAGTTCAAAATGGAAAACAACCCAATGATTCCTTCATAGTAGAACGAATTAGTGAATTGGGGTATAGTCATATGATAGAAAACTACACAGCAATGAGAATGAACAGATCATAATGACATGCAGCAACACAAATGAGTTTCATAAACACAATGTTAACACAAAAAAGACAGAAGAGGGCATACCATATGCCTCCCTTTAAATTAAGCAAAAGCAGGATGTTTGAAGTTAAAACAGTGGCTATTTTGGAAGCAGGTAAGACCCAGAAGGGAACCCAAGGGGGTTTCTGGGGTGTTGTCATGTTCTGCCTATCATCTGCGTGCCAATCACGTGTGTTAGCTTTGTAAAATTTCATCTTGCTGTACTTATGATACATGCATTTTTCTATTATTTACGTACACTTTAATAAATTTACAAAAACAAAAAATAAAATTTACCAAAAAAAGATGGTCATTAGCAAATTACTGTTGGATCAAATTCTGGCTTTTCTCACTGAGTTCTTTTATAATTCTTCTCATCCAAGGTGCTTTGGTAATTTAAATGAGTTTCACGGTTTAAAAAATTGGACATATATTAATCCTCATCATTTAAATTCTCTCCTAAATTTTCCTGTATTTTAATTATACATAATTTTCACCCATTTTTTTCCTTAACAACTCAGATTGTTAAAAAATTAAAGCATTGAGGCTGGGTGCGGTGGCTCACGCCTGTAATCTCAGCACTTTGGGAGGCTGAGGCGGGTGGATCATGGGGTCAGGAGTTCACGACCAGCCTGGCTAAGATGGTGAAACCCTGTCTCTACTAAAAAAAAAAAAAATTAGCCAGGCTTGGTGGCGGGTGCCTGTATCCCAGCTACTTGGGAGGCTGAGGCAGAGAATTGCTTGAACCTGGGAGGCGGAGGTCGAGGTGAGCTGAGATCGCGTCAGTGTGCTCCAGCGTGGGCGACAGAGCGAGGAGCCGCCTAAAAAAAAAAAAAAATTAAAGCATTGACACTTTTTGTTTCTGAAGTGGGAGATAGGATATTAAATATCAGGAAGTGAGGTTTTCTGTGTTTATGAGATGGGTGACTGTGCAGAAGACTCTGTTAAGATTCTGGTTACTTCTCAGACTGGAGCTAGAATCATGCAGTCTTACAACTCAAAGAGCCTTTAGAAACCAGCCAGCCCTAGTCGACCCACTTTGCAGAGGACCAAACCTGTGATCAGAGAGCTTAAGTGAATTTGCTGTCTGTCACAGTGTGGTCAGAAATAGAATCAAGCTTTCTCACTCTAACTTCAGAAAGCCCTTGGCTCCTCAGCATATACTGGGTATTTCTGCATTATTGGGTAACACTCTGCCTTTTCTCAGACATTGTAGACAGTTTTGATGTCAGCCTTACCGTAATCAGAAGTTCCACTGGAGTTATGCCTAAAGGCAAAGAATAAATGTCAGATTAAATCAAATGACTCACTGAATATTTCTAATCTCTGTGTTATTTTCAGCATGTAAAATAACCATGGGAAATAGAAATGCAAGCATCTATCTCATTTGTGCATTTATGTGTAGTTATATAAATCTGTTAATCCCAATAATTCTAAGCAGCTAAGTATAACCACCTACCTTTACCTTTCAGGTTACAATTTTTTTTTTTTTTTTTTTTGAGACAGAGTTTTGTTCTTGTTGCCCGGGCTGGAATGCAGTGGTGCGATCTCGGTTCGCTACAACATCCGCCTCCCTGGTTCAAGCGATTCTCCTGCCTCAGCCTCCTGAATAGCCAGGATTACAGGCGTTTGCCACCACGCCCAGCTAATTTTTGTATTTTTAGTAGAGATGGGTTTTACCATGTTGGCCAGGCTGGTCTCAAACTCCTGACCTCAGGTGGTCTGCCTCCTTCGGCCTCCCAAGTGCTGGGATTACGAGTGTGAGCCACCTGCCTAGCCTCAGCTTACAATTTTTGTTGATACTGTCCCTTCTCATTTTTTATAAACCTAAGTTGTGGTAATGGTTAAAAAGTTGATGGGCAGGTGTTGGGGAAGGTGGAATTTTTAAATTTGATAAATTTAACATCATCTAATTCTGGGCCAGGTGTGGTGGCTCACGCCTGTAATCCCAGCACTTTCGGAGGCCAAGGCAGGCAGATCATGAGGTCAAGAGACCATCCTGGCCAACAAGGTGAAACCCTGTCTTTACTAAAACTACAAAATACAGAAATTAGCTCGGTATGGTAGCGCATGCCTGTAGTTCCAGCTACTCGGGAGACTGAGACAGGAGAATTGCTTGAACCCGGGAGGTGGAGGTTGCAGTGAGCCGAGATCACACCACTGTACTCCAGCCTGGCAACAGAGTGAGACTCTGTCTCAAAATAAATAAATAAATAAATAAAATTATCTAATTCTGGAGTCTTTCTTTTTGGATGAAATTATCTGGATTTGAAATACCATATTATACCCAACACTATATTTCATACTTTGCAGCAAAATTAAACATACTATCTAATGATTTCCTTTTGAGATAGTCTATTATTGGCACTTATTTAAAAAGTCCTTATTTACATGAATGATGTAGGCTTTAGAACTGAACACCATATAATATTGACAGTTTAAACATTGATTAGAAAAAAGTGAGAGGATTATATATTTTTAATTTCATCTGTGAAATGATATTAAAAGATCAACATTTGATTACTGAGTACTTACATGGGAAAAAGCAATTACTAAAGATGTTAAATAAGACCATACTCAATATTCTACAAGATTCTAAAATTAGTGGGGAGTGAATTATTGGATGACCAAATTACATTATCATTGGAAGGACTTAAGTTATTTCTCGTCTTGATTTTAATCAAACATTTTCATTTGGCTTAGATTAAAGAGGATATTCCTGAAACAAAGATGAAATTCTTATCAGTTGAAACTCCTGAGAATGACAGCCAGTTGTCAAATATCTCCTGTTCATTTCAAGTGAGCTCGAAAGTTCCTTATGAGCTACAAAAAGGACAAGCACTTATCACCTTTGAAAAAGAAGAAGGTATGACTAATGTTAAAAAATATGACCATGTTATTTGGAAAGCACTTTAATAGACATTTAGCTATTACTTCGCTAATATTACTTCACTTATATTATTTCTTATCCTCATAGTGATGTTCTGAGGCAGGTATGATTATTCCCATTTTACAGATGAGAAAACTGACTCTGAGACAAGTGCCTTGAATATGATCTCTTATTCAGAAAGCCATGACTGTGGGACTTAAATCCAGGTGCTATGATGATGTCCAATACCAGCCTCTTTCTACTCCACATGCTACCTCCAAATAATGATAGTAGTATTTCAAGGTAGTAGAGCTGTACAGTTCTCAGAGACATTATCACATTTTAGACTCACACAATTCCATAAATGTAGGAGGATAGGATAGTTATTATTGTGTACTTTAAATATAGACATGCCAGAGCCAAGAAAACAGATTCTGAGGATATTTAAGTGATTTACCTAAGGGCACATAGCCAATGAATGAGAAGAACCTGGGAGTTAGAGATTTGGGATGAGACCTAATGTTTGCTAAGTCTGCCATGGTGAGGGCCCCTGTTCAGAGCTAGGGGTTCCTGAGTGGGGAGGATCTGGCTTTGAGTGCCTGCCTTGTCCCTTCCTAGAAGCATGATTTGGGATAGGTTCTTTATAAACCTCAGGGTTTTATACAGGTGCTTCATGGTAGTACCTACTTCATGAGGCTGCTCTGAGTATTAAATGAGAAATGTTGATAAAATACTTAGCACAATGTTGGACACTTAATACAAACTTAATGGATGTTAGTTGTTGCTACATGTTAGGAATTTTTCAGATAAGGATACAGAAGCTTAAAGAAGATAATTAACTTGCTTAAAGTCTATATGGTTAATTGCAGAGCTGAGAGCCAAACCCTGAGAGTCCATGTACTTCCACTGGGCCAATATTTCTCTCGGTAGGCCACCAGCCCGGGCCTTTGTTCTTTTATTTAAGTTACGTGGTGAGGGACCAGATGGTGTTCCCAGCCCTTCCAGTGCTCATATTCTGACAGTCTATCACCCATGTCTCCTCAAAACTGCGCACCACTGTAGCCTGAAAATAAATGTTAAAAGGAAAGGCATTCCAGCAGGTCAGTATCTGCGCGTAGAAGACATGCATCGCCAATATGTTTTCCTTCACCCTGGAGCTACTGCTACAGGTAGAAGACGAGTCCAGGACTTATATTGGCGACTGGTAATCGGGATATAACTAAAAGATAGATATAAATGAGGATTTGGAAGGCAGGGTTTCTGCACAGCAGTTTCCTGGGAATGTTGGAAATGGAATTCTCTAAAAGCACCTACATCATTGCTTCTACACTTCACTTGGCTCTGAGCTCCCGATCTCCTGGGACAGCAGTAGATTTGAAACACAATTAAGTAGGAGTTGGCTCTTGATTGTCAGAGTCACAAAGGTTGAAACACAAGCGGTCCCTCTCAGCTGTATCAGATCACCAGATGTTGGGGGTTTGTGGAAGAGTGGGAGGGAAAGAGGATCATCTGAGTATTACTCATTGATATTTTCTGTTATTGTCTGTTGTCATTAGCAAAAAAACACAAAAACACACAAAAAACAAAAAACCATCATCCAAGTTATAGAGTCATATTTTGGTACAGTGAGTTGAATTCCCACATGGCCAAGGCCCTGCCTTCTGGCCCTTTTTTTCTCTTCCTCCAGCTGTGATGTGCTGCCATCTGGTCTGGTTGTCATAAACACATGTGAAGTTTTATAAGACAGAGAGTGAATGTCACTTATTTTCATGATACCTTGGAATAGCAGCCCCAAATATCAACAAGTGAAGTATTATAAACTCATGCCACACAATTAAAAATAAATGCCCACTCACATTTTTAATTGACATAGAGTTGCCTTTTGGAGTGCTAGTGACTTTTAGCATTTTACTAAACCTCTCCCATTTGCACAGGTAAATTAGACTTGACAGCTTTGTGATCAATATAGCAGGACTATCAACTTTTTAAAGAATGATTTCAGGAGCATTTTTGCGAAAGTGGAAGTCGTCATTAGGTATGACAGAAAAAAAAGACTCACTCTTTGATATTCCAGCCTATGTAGTCTTTAACATGTAATCCTTGAGAAGACAGAGCAAATGAATATATATTGCTCTGGTGCTTGTAACATATTAAGGAGTAACAAATGATAAGGTTAAGTAAAATCAAGACTAATTGTACAAATGACACTTAGCCATGAAAGTTTTCCCACCTTACTGAACATGGGAGAATTTCTGGCTGTGCATTAATGTACTAGGGGAATCCCCTGGTAATGGTTAATAGTGGAAGGAAGGATATGTGGCTGAGCTGAAGTGATATATGAATTCTGGATGATTGTTAGGCTTATCTCTTAAGAGATAAGAGAAAAGATTCATCTTATGAGATGAATCTAGAACTTGAGAACTTCTACATTGTGATTTTGCTGATGTACTTTGACATTAATATATTCTACTTTGGGATCAAGAACAGTGGCTCATCCCTGTAATACCAGAACTTTGTCTGGGAGTCTGATGCAGGAGAATTGCTTGAGTCCAGGAGTTCCAGAGCAGCCTGGGCAACAAAGTGAGACCTCGTCTCTACAAAAAGTTAAAAAAATTAGCTAGGCGTGGTGGCATGCACCTGTAATCCTAGCTATTCTGGAAGCTGAGGTGGGAGGATCTCTTGAGCCCAGGAGTTTGAGGTTACAGTGAGCTATAATCACATCACTGCATTCCAGCCTCAGTGACAGAGTGAGATCTGGTCCCCCTTCCCCCTGACGCCCCAAAATATATATTCTACTTTGGTGGCAAGACCATTATCACTTGGAACCCCCCCCCCCCGCCAAATTTTTAAAATTAGACTCTTTAATATTAAAGAAAATTAAAAATATTCAGGATAATTTGTTCTTAAACCAAAAGCATAACAATTCTTAAAATATTGGAAATTAATACTTCCTTCCCGAATTATTTTTCAGTTGCTCAAAATGTGGTAAGCATGAGTAAACATCAGGTGCAGATAAAAGATGTAAATCTGGAGGTTACGGCCAAGCCAGTTCTGTTAAACTCAGGAGTCAGATTCCAGGTAACAGGATGATTAAAATTTTTTGGATTTCTGTTCATCACAAGCACTTCTCTCATCCATATTTCTGAACATCAAATCATTTTCCAGGTTTATGTAGAAGTTTCTAAAATGAAAATCAATGTTACTGAAATTCCTGACACATTGCCTGAAGATCAAATGAGAGACAAACTAGAGCTGAGCTTTTCAAAGTCCCGAAATGGAGGCGGAGAGGTGGACTGCGTAGACTACGACAGACAGTCCGGGAGTGCAGTCATCATGTTTGTGGAGATTGGAGGTACTCAAGGGTGTAGAAGGTTAACAGACACTCTGCCATTTCAGTCATGTTCTGTTGTTTCTGAAAGAATTCCTATTCTACTTCTTTTATTTGGAATGTATTAGCATGATAATTGGGGATTTTAAAAAACCTTATAAAATAGTAGAGTGTAGGACATTATTTCCAGGGACAGTACTAGGAAAGATAATATTGCTACAAATAGGCAGGGTGCAGTGGCTCACCCCTGTAATCCCAGCACTTTGGGAGGCAGAGGCAGGCGGATCACTTGAGGTCAGGAGTTCAAGACCAGCCTGTCCAACATGGCGAAACTCCATCTCTACTAAAAATACAAAAATTAGCCAGGCATGGTGGCGAGTGCCTGTAATCCCAGCTACTTGGGAGGCTGAGGCAGGGAGAATCGCTTGAACCCGGGAGGTGGAGGTTGCAGTGAGCCGAGATCACCAGGCATAGTGGTGCGTGCCTGTGGTCCCAGCTACTCAGGAGGCTGAGGTGGGAGGATTACTTGAGGCCAGGAGGTCGAGGCTGCAGTGAGCTGTGATTGCACCACTGCACTACAGCCTGGGAGACAGAGTGAGACCCTGTCTCAAAAAACAAAATTAAAAAAAAAAAAAATGATGGATTAGATTTTTTCATGACAAAGTAATGCATGCTTTTTAAAGGAAGGTGAAATAATACAGAAGAACATACATTTAGTAAAAATGAGACACTTCTGCCGGGCCCGGTGGCTCATGCCTGTAATCCCAGCACTTTGGGAGGCTGAGGCAGGCAGATCACGAGGTGAGGAGTTCGAGACCAGCCTGACTAACATGGTGAAACCCCGTCTCTACTAAAAATACAAAAAAATTAGCCAGGTGTGGTGGCTCACGCCTGTAATCCCAGCTACTCGGGGGGCTCAGGCAGGAGAATAGCGTGAACCCAGCAGGTGGAGGTTGCAGTGAGCCGAGACTGCGCCACTGCACTCCAGCCTGAGCGACAGAGTGAGACTCCGTCTCCAAAAAAAAAAAGAAAAGAGATATTTCCTCAAACTTCCCTTTCTCCTACTATTTAGTTAGTTATGGTTATTTGGGTGTCGTTCCAGGCTTTTCTCTGGGCACATTAAAACATGTTAATATCCTTTTTTTCTTTTTTTTTTTTGTGAGACAAAGTCTTGCTCTGTTACCCGGGCTGGAGTGCAGTGGCACTATCTCAGCTCATTGCAACCTTTGCTTCCTGGGTTCAAGCAATTCTCCCACCTCAGCCTCCCAAGTAGCTGGAATTACAAGTGCATGCCACCATGCCTGACTAATTCTTGTATTTTTGGTAGAGATGGGGTTTCACCATGTTGGTCAGGCTGGTCTCGAACTCCCGACTTCAAGTGATACGCCCGCCTTGGCTTCCCAAAGTGCTGGGATTACAAGCATGCGCCACCACTCTCAGCCCAATACGCATTTTTGACCTGAGCTTTTGGATGATGTTTAGGACATCCTGGTGGGATGTGCTAGGGAGAGCTATAAAAGGAAGGGGTCTCGAGGGCTACCGTAATATGTTGTCTTGGAAATGAACAATAACTTGGTGGAAATTTCCATAGTCAAGCATCCAGATTTTAATTTGCCAAATTCCTGTATTCATTTAGCCTGTTTGCTGTTAGTTTGTCTATATCTTGGATTTTAAAAAATCTGGCCAGGCGCAGTGGCTCACGCTTATAATCCCAGCACTTTGGGAGGCTGAGGCGGGTGGATCACTTGAAGCCAGGAGTTCAAGACCAGCCTGGCCAACATCGTGAGACCCCTTCTCCACTAAAAATACAAAAATTAGCGGATGTGCTGGCTCATGCCTATAGTCCCAACTACTTGGGAGGCTGAGGCAGGAGAATTGCTTGAACCTGGGGGGTGGAGGTTGCAGGGAGCCAAGACTGCATCACTGCATTCCAGCCTGGGTGACAGAGTGAGACTCAGTCTCAAAAAAACCCAAATAAAATAAATAAAATAAAATAAACTAGAATGAAATTTATAACTCTACTGTGAGAGACAATACTAGCTTTGGAACCTGTGTCCTTGGGCCATCTGGGGATGTTCTCCTAGAGGTTACATCTAGCCAGATGGGGAAAAATACTTCTGTAGGTTATAGGTTATCCAACAGGTAACTACTGAAGGATATGAAGGTATTCTGGAGATAAATATGCCAGATACTTCATAAACTGTGTCTTACTGACTCATCACAATAATCTACAGGGTAGGTACTGTAATTATGCTTATTTTACAGAAAAAGAAACTGAGGCTTTAAGAAGTCAAGCAACATATCCAAGGCCACATAGCTCATAAGTAGCAGAGCTAGGACTGAAGCTGGTCTGTTTGACTCAGGACCTGTACTCTTTTTTTTTTTTTTAACTGTGATAAAATATATATAACATAAAATTTACCATTTTAATAATTTTTAAATGTACAATTCAAGGGTACTAAGTACATTCACAATGTTGTACAACCATCACCAATATCCATCTCTAGAACTTTTTAATCACCCCAAACTGAAACTCTGTACCCATTTAACAATAATTCTCCATTACCTCTTCTTCCAGCCCCTGGTAACCACCATTCTACTTTCTGTCTCTATGAATTTGCCTATTCTAGGTACCTCATTCAAGTGGAATTATACAATATTTGTCCTTTTCCTGTCTGTCTTATTTTGGTTAGCATAATGTTATCAGGGTCCATCCATGTTGTGGTATGTATCAGAATTTCATCCTTTTTAAAGGTTGAATAATATTCTCCGTGTGTGTATTTTATATATCCATTTTGTTTATCTATTCATCTGTTGGTGGACACTTGGGTTGCTTCCACCTTTTGCCTATTGTGAAAAATACTGCTCTGAGCATTAACAAGCAAGTATCTGTCCAAGTCCCTGCTTTCAGTTGTTTCGGGTATATACCCAGAAGTTGAATTGCTGGATCATATCATGTTCTATTTTAATATTTTGGGGAACTGTCATACTGTTTTCTACAGTGGCTGTACCATTTTACATTTCTATCAGCAATGCCTCAGGGTTTCAATTTCTCCATATTCTCGCCAATGAGGGCCTACACTCTTAATCATTGTACAATATTGCTGATCCAAGGTAGATGAGTGAGATGGTTGGATATTCCCAAGAACTGTTTTTGTTAAACGTTACAGTCTTGACACACATCCTTTCACCACTCTAGGAGAAAAAAATACTGCTAAAAAATAGACTATTCTTTGTGTTGTAGAAAACTGATGAATTTTTATTTCCTTTCAGTTTTTCTAGATGACATTCAATCCCCTCCCTGCTTTGGTTAACATCATTACTTCAGTTTATTGAATATATTGAAAAAATGTATATAGTATTCTAATCATAGTTTTCACTTACAGCTTTTGAGAAACTGGGAAACATTCCAGTCTTGTTAGATGAGTGGGTTACTTTCTGTAAAAGACTATCGTATTTTTTATAGCTCAAAGTAGATCTGTCTGAGGACATTGCAACCCTTTGTGCATTGATTGACTGCAGTGAATAATTCAAGATGGAATGAAGCCTTTAAACCTCATTATTGTTTGGTCTTGTAGTTTTCAAAATTATGTACTGTGAAGTCTTCAAAGTGGGCTTTAGAATTTCTTAAAAATTAATCTTTTAACTCAATATTTACTGTAATAGTGTTCTCTTTGAAGGAAGTTTTAACTTGGTTAAAAATGCTTATGATATAAAAAAGACAAGTATTGTTTTTGCTTTGCTTTTAGTGGCTGACAAGATTTTGAAAAAGAAAGAATACCCTCTTTATATAAATCAAACCTGCCATAGAGTTACTGTTTCTCCATACACAGAAATACACTTGAAAAAGTATCAGGTAAAGTCATCTCTTTTCTCTCATTTTCAGAACTCACTGCCCAAACCCACCCCACAAAAAATAAAGTTGTTGTGAGTCTGTTACTTATGAATCTTATCAATGAGGGATAGAAAATGGTTTACTTCATTTTTGCTTGGTGCAAAATGAGTTTGTCTTTTGAAGGAGCATTTTAATGCAAAACTGTACTTTATTATACAATTTTTAAAACTGAAATTACTCAGATAATGGCACAATTTTTATTTTTGTACATGGAGACATAGCTGCATTTCTGTCATGTGTCTACTGTCAGTGAGCATGAGAAAGAATTCCTGCCTACTTTCTCTGAACTCATTATCTTTACCCCAGACCTGCTCCCTTTTCCTCTTCCTTCTCAGGTATCCAATGGTACCACCATCTACCTACTCCACCAACTTAAAAGCTAGAACTCATACTTAACTCTTCAGTTTGCTTCACCTCCAACATTCATTTGGTCACTAAATCTTGCCAGCTCCACTTTTGACTACCTCTTTACCTGGTCTTTCTGTTCCCAGAGCATCCCTCCTTTCCTCTATGTTTCATAATGCCACCAGAGTTCTCTTTCTAAAATTCAGATCTGACTTGGATATTCTCTTGCTTGGAAAATCTTCCTAAGATTTCTTGTCTCTTCTATGATAAAATAAAAAATATTAAGCAGAGATTATGAATGTAAAGTTTTGTAATTCAAAGCTCTTAGAAATCTTTCTATTTATCATTTTTTTCCTTCTTAGGTATTTTCAGGAACATCTAAGAGGACAGTGCTTCTGACGGGAATGGAAGGCATTCAAATGGATGAAGAAATTGTGGAGGATTTAATTAACATTCACTTTCAACGGGCAAAGAATGGAGGTGGAGAAGTAGATGTGGTCAAGTGTTCTCTAGGTCAACCTCACATAGCATACTTTGAAGAATAGACTTAACAGAATCATGAAAACTATAGCTTTTTAACCCGGATTACTGTAAATGTTTGACAAAAATGAATATGCTTTTCCTTAAAAAATGAAAACTTTAATTTTTACCATCCATTTATGTTTAGATACAAAACTTATTTCCATGTTTCTGAATCTTCTTTGTTTCAAACGGTGCTGCATCTTTTCAACTACAATAAGTGCACTGTAATAAAAAGTTTTGTTTATAGATTATGTGTATTGGTGCCATGTCTGCTGAAATCAACCTTAAGTGATTCAGATGTCCCCTGCCAGTGCTGGCTCATCCTGTTATGGTCTTGTGGGCCAACTCAGTTGTGGCCCCATGCCCACCAATATGCAGACTTGACTCTTAACATTTTCCAAAACAAAGGCAGTTACATTCAGCAGTTTGTGATTCCTGTAAACTCAACTGAAGATTCGAAGGACTTCAAGAGCAACCATTTCCCACTGTGCATAGCATTTCACTCCACAACTCTAAAGGTTCTCAGAGCTGAGTGTGATCTTTTTCTTGAATTTTTGTTCACCCAAGTGCCAAGTGTCCCTTGATTCCTTCCAAGCCATCCCCTCTCCAAATAGAGCTTGTAAAGGACTAGCTTTTTCTTTCTTTTGCACTTACAATGGAAACAATTGGTATAAGAGTTTGAAAACCTTGGCATGGAGAGAGAGATAAATAGAAAGTTAGTGACTCATGCTCGATGCTGGGGAATGCCCGGAGGTAAAAACACAGTACCTGCCCTCCAACGGCTTAAAGTTTAGTTGGAAAGAGACCCAGTTTACTAGCATCTCACTGTTTTTAACTTGCAGAAACTTTAATGATAAAATTAAAGGTTCCTATTCAGAGAAGGTAAAAGTCTTTTTGGTAAAGAACCTTTAGGCCGGATGCAGTGGCTCACACCACCAGCACTTTTGGAGGCTGAGGTGGGCGGATCACTTGAGGTCAGGAGTTCAAAACCAGCCTGGCCAACATGGTGAAACCCCGTCTCTACTAAAAATACAAAAATTAGCCGGGCATGGTGGTGGGTGCCTGTAATCCCAGCTACTTGGGAGGCTGAGGCAGAATTGCTTGAACCTGGGAGGCGGAGGTTGCAGTGAGCTGAGATCATGCCATTGCACTCCAGCCTGGGTGTTGCAGTGAGACTCTGTCTCAAAAAAAAAAAAAAGAAAAATAGAAAAAAAACCTTTGGACAACTTCTATTCTGACATGGTAGGTTTCATGAAGAACTGGCAGCAGAATTAAATTCATATTAAAATGCTGGCAGAAATGAAAGGCTTTTAGAAAAGGTTCTAAACCTATTGAATGATGCCTGGCATCTAAAACAAACAAAAGGAAAAGCTCGAGTTTTGTTTCTGATATTTTGTTTTTAGTTTTTAAAGTTACATTACTCTCAGGAGTTCTCATTTTCACTTTTCTTTAAAGAATGAGAGATGGTACCTAAAAACTACAATTTATGATAAATCTTCATATTTACCATTTAAACAAATCTCTTGTGTCTATTATTCTTTTTAAGATAGAATGACTATTTAAAGCTCTCAAAAATATTAAGAAGAAAACTTTAAAGTACCTTTTTAATTTCCATTGTGCCAGTCTCACTGGCACAGAAGGTATTGTTGATAGTCTGTGGCAGATTGCCTATCAGGAAGAATTTTATGTTAATATTTATTTAGGACAAAGTTGAAATAGTCACTTTTGTATTTTGGGGGGTCCTCTTCCGGCAGTAAAATTGATAATTCAATTCTAAATTTTCATATGTGTTTTTTGATAAATATTTCTAGCTTAGAAAATGATACTTTTCTTTTGGATTCCTTTCACCCTCACCCAAGAGCAGTCTGGCTGGATGTCAGAAAACAAGTATTGGCTCTCCTGCTTATTCCTAGAGTTTTAGGGATTTTACAGAAGGACAGCTGTCTTTGAAAACTTACCAAAAGTACATATTGACTATTTAATATATTGAATATTAAGAAAGGGGCCTTCATATGTATGTCCAAGATGAGCTAACTCCAGACATTGCCAATACAATAAGTCAGATAGATACATATGTGGAATTACAAGTTCCTCTTGCTGTTTGTTGATTTATCAGGCAGGACAGGCTAGGTAATGCCATGGTAACAAACAACCTGTCAAACCTCATGGGCCTAAACAATTCTTACCCATGCTGATTATCCAGCACAGGTTGGCAGGGGGACTCTGTTTATCCTCATCACTTAGAGACTCCATCCTTGAGACAAGAATCATGGAGGGTAGAGGAGGGGGAGGAAACGTGAAATCTGGAAAGTCTTGTACTAGCAATTAAATGCTGTGACCCAGAAGTGATTCTTGTCATTTCTTCTCACATCTCATTGCTCAGAAATAGTCACATGGCCCTATTCAAATAGAAGGGAGTTGGGCTGGGCATGGTGGCTCATCCATGTAATCCCAGCACTTTGGGAGGCCAAAATAGGAGGATCACTTGAGGCCGGGAGTTTGAGACCAGCCTGAGCAACACAGACCCCATCTCTATTTAAAATCTAAATACATGTATATATATATAAATGCTTATATATCTCTATTTTAAATCTAAATATATATATGGGGACTAGGAAATGCTGTCTTATCAAAAGTTAGGAGAACCAGATATCACTGAGCCAGAATAATAACCAGCATAGCCTACCTGTCTTACCACCAATATTTAGTTCATTTGTCTTCTCACACAAAATACACTCATAGTCATCTCATCCTTAAGGGAGAAAAACAAGAAATTCTATCCAATCATGATATTAAACTCAAAGTGCATGAATTCAAAGTGCTCTACATCAGGTCTGAATGTTACTCCTCTCTATGCAGAGACCCCCACACACCCAAAATAGAGTAGCGGAACTGGAATAAGATGAGTGCAATAAACTCTTACACTTGGAAAGAGAAAGAATGGGAGACACATAGCAGTCACTGGGCCAAAGCAATTCTGAAATTCCATTCAGTAGATGTGTGCTCCATACTCGCAGGGTGTGGAATTTGGATTAGGCCCTGATTCCATTCTCTAAGAATTCTCTTGCTCATTGTCCTTATGGCTCTTGAACATTCTTCTTCTTCTTTTTTTTTTGACATGGATTCTCATTCTATCGCCCACGCTGGAGTGCAGTGGTGCAATCTCGGCTCACTGCAACCTCCGCCTCCCAGTTGAACATTCTTCTTTTTCCATTATTCTTCTTGGCCATATCTAGAATGGGCATTTGAAATCTCTTGGAATCTGAAAAGCTTCCCTAGTGCACTTCCTATGATCAATGTCTGTGACCAAAGTTATAAAGTTTTGAATAGTCATGGTCTCTTTAGTCTGGAGTGGTGGTTATTTAGCTGGTAAAATGGAAAAACTCAATAGGCATCTTGTCTATTTTATTCTGGTAAGCTTACACATCCACAGTTCTTTTCTAGACTTACTTTTTAGAGTTGCTACTATTCTCTGCTTTCTTAGCCTCATGCTTCTTTCACTCTCCTCGTTTAATTATAGATACTTTGGGTCTATCAGACCACACTTTTGCTTTCATTTCCTTGAGCTATTTTGTCCAGTTGAAAGGGTTTATTGTATTCCACAACCTTAATTGGTGTTTTCGCTCTGAGGGATCCTAATCTATTTAGAGATTTACACCTTGATTTGATCCCCGCCATAAACCAGAGTTCTAATCAATCTTTGTTACTCAACAGGCTTCTTGGTTTTATTGTTTATTATTTGGGAATGAGAAATGTTTCTTCCAACCCCATAAGTTGGAAGTTCATATTTCTGGACTTTCTCTATTCCCTTTCATTCCTGCTTTCAAACTGGCCAGTCCTTTTCTAAAGTCATTTCTTTCTTATATTACTTTGTTAAATGCACTCAATGATAACAGAAAAATGCTAGTAACTTTCTGCTTCCCATACTTTAAAAAAAAAAAAAACCCAAACCACAAGCTAATTAGGTACATTATCTGCTTTCCAAGCTATCACATGACAGTTTTACAAAGTACTTTTATACTGCATAATGTGGGTCACCATCCTTCTAATCTCTGATAACTATTTTCTTCTTATCTGCCACATGGCCTCTAAGCCAAAGCCATGTATTTCAGTAGTGTTTGGATTGTGTGGTTTTTTTTTTTGGCCACAGCAGTACTCCATTTCAGAATACCAATTTCTGTATCAATCAGAATAGGCTATGTGATGCTGATGTGCAAATTTTTTAAATTTAAAATTTTAAAATTTTAAATCTTTTTAAATTTCAGAAACTTAAAACAACACACATTTATTCCTTCCTCAAGCTACATGGCCATTGATGGTTCAACAAAAAGAGCTCTGCTCATGGTAAACACTTAGGGACCCAAACTCATGGCAGCCACCATCTTTACTATTGCTAGATGTCATGCCAGAGGAAGAAAAGAGCTTTGAAGGGTCTTTAACTGGTAATTAAATTTTTGGCCCAGAAATGATACTTGTCACTTCCACTCACAACTCAGAACTAAGCATATGGACCTACCCAACCATCAAGGAGCCTGGATGTTCATTCTTACCATATGGTTGGAAGGCAGAAAGCCAAAACTGTATGGGAAATAGCATTAATGATACCTGCTTGGTATTAAAAAAGAAAAGATGCTCAATCTTGAAAAATACACATAGTATAATGGAGATAATAAAAATCACCAAAAGTACACATCCAGAGATAATGGTAAATATTTTTGTGTTCTCCTTTCCATTCTTTTTTTCCCCCTAACCACATCACATTTAATGCTGTAAATATACCCACATACCCTATGCTATTTGTTACTTCCTTATTGTTGGGAATAAGGTTGTTTCTAATTTCTTCACACTTACATTCTGATGTACGTAAGTCCTTATATGTCTTGGTACATAAGTCATTTTCTGCAGTTCTGACCTTACTTCAAGGTGATAATTACTAGGTTGAAAGGCAGAAGGACGAAAAACTCTTTTAAGGATCTTGTTAAGTGAGGCCAGAATTGCTTACTAGAAAGGTAGGCATTGGTTTGTACTTTAATTAACAGTGTAACCAAGCACTATCTGATTGCTCCATTTCAGCACTGAATACTACTTATCTAAACATGTTTTCTTTATTCTATTTTTGGAAATTTTCATAACACATCCCAGGGTTTTATGAAAATAAGTAATTACCAAGATACAGGTGAAACATCCTGTAATGGGTTTTGCTTTAGTTTTTTGGTGTCACAAATAAAAAACGTTCAGGAAAATGTTGATTTTATTTATTTCTTTAGAGATGGGAGTCTCGCTCTGTCATGCAGGCTGGAGTGCAGTGGCACAGTCTCAACTCACTGCAACCTCCACCTCCCGGGTTCAAGCAATTCTTCTGCCTCAGCCTCCTGAGTAGCTGGGACTACAGGGGCATGCCACCACGCCCGGCTAATTTTTTGTATTCTTAGTAGAGACGGGGTTTCACCTTGTTAGCCAGGATGGTCTCGATCTCGTGACCTTGTGATCCATCCACCTTGGCCTCCCAAAGTGCTGGGATTACAGGCATGAGCCACCGCGCCCGGCCCTCCAATTTGATTTTATAAAGCTTCAAGACAGAAAAGTACAGTGAGGCAAGAGGCCTTATAATTGGGGCTATAAGATGTTAAAAGATTTTCTTTGATGCAGTTTTAGTTAGTAATATGCTGCTAAAATAATTTTGCCACACTTGGAGTCCTCTTTCTTCAAGGGTGTTGGAATAGTTTGGCATATATATGATTAAAGGTTACTGTAGGTCATGTTCGATGGCACAGATAGGTTGATCTGAATTCCCAACTCTAATCCTAGACCTCTCATCATTTTCTGGAGAGAATGGAGACTTCAGTTATGAGTTGGGGAAAGCAAGAAAGACATTCAATATGAGCAAACATATAAAGATATTTTCAGAAAGAGGCCAGGGCTATTAAGATGGTATAATGGGGTGATGGAATGATTAAGTAGGAAGATAGACTGGGTGAAGAGAGCTAGTCTTTCTGAAGAGAGGTTATTGTGTTGGAGGCTGAAAGATCGAGGGGGGTGACTGCCCTCAGCATTCCTTCTGGGTGGCATACTCAGTTTGTCAGTTTGCCAACATTCTGCATTTATGAGAACAGTTTGCTGTTTACTCATACAGCCTCCAGTGGTATACTGAGTTGATCACGACCCTCAATCTTTCGGCTTCCAACATTATTGTAGCTAAGACCCAAGTGACAGCAGGAGCCAGTCAAGTGAAGATCAGGGCGGAGCTATTGAGGCAGGGGCACAGTACACAGGTCAGGCAAAACTCCCAGGCCGATAGCTTGTTGTGATTGCAGCAGAGGGTCAGGGCAGTGGTAGATCTGGCCAGAAAAAAAAGGATCGAGGTCATTGTGGCTCAGGTGAAAGCAATGCAAACAATGACGTTTTTAAACAGAAGTCGAATCTGATTTACATTTTAAAAAGATCCTTCTGGGTGTGGTAGCAAGAATGGACTGAGGAGCTAGAGAGGATGGAGACTGGATGAGGATGGTAGGGATGCAGCTGGAAAGAGGGACTGATACTGGGTCCCTCTGGAAGGCCCATTGTTGGGGTATATTAAGAAGGATGAGGAAAAGAGAAATCAAGAACTGGGTCATGAGCTTGAGCTCATGGGTAGACAGTGCTGCCAATTCTTGAGGGGGAATTAAGAAGGGGAGAAGAAGAGTTCTACCGGTTAAATTTCAGATGCTTGTTTGACATTCAAGTCGGCACTTAGATATATAAAATCTGGAGATAAAATATAAATTGGGGAATTACATACAGATGTACTTCATTCTGTTTTGTTTTTGGTTTTTGGTTTTTTCTTGAGACAGAGTCTTGCTCTGGAGTTCTACTTGTTAAATTTCAGATGCTTGTTTGACATTCAGGTGGGCACTTAGATATATAAATCTGGAGATAAAATATAAATTGGGGGAATTACATACAGATCTACCTCATGCTGTTTGTTTTTTTTTTTTCTTCTTGAGACAGAGTCTTGTTCTGTCGCCCAGGCTGGAGTGCAGTGGTGTGATCTTGGCTCACTCTGCCTCCTGGGTTCAAGCGATTCTCTAGCCTCAGCTTCCCGAGTAGCTGAGATTACAGGTGTGTGCCACCATGCCCAGCTAATTTTTGTATTTTTAGTACAGACGGGTTTCACCATGTTGCTCAAGCTGGTCTTGAATTCCTGAGCTCAAACTGATCCCCCCACCTTGGCCTCCCAAAGTTCTGGGAATACAGGTGGGAGCCACTGCCCCCTACCTCATTCTGTTTTAAAATCTTCATAGCCTTGTGCCTTACTGATATATCATCAGCCACATAACAAATAGCTCCATCCAATGATAAACTAGGTGGATCCCAGTTTATGAAAAAATTTTTACTATCTGTATTTCAAGCAATGTACAACTAAAATTTCTATACAGTATCTTAGTGCCATTTGTGCACTATAACTTCAAGTTCAGTTCTAAAAGTAGAATTGCTGAGACTAAGAATATGTGCATCTTACTTTTTTTTGCACTTTACATTTTGATAAAAATCTTTGGAAGTATTTGCATCTATCTATGCTTGCAGCAACTCTGATGCTTTCTTACATTCAGGCTAACACTTTTTAGTTTTGCAGATCTAGTTGTGAAAAAATAGTATCTTATTATTTCAATTTACATTTCTTAGGAGTGGGATTGGGTTTCTTCATATCTGCTAGCCATCTACCTTTGTTCTTCATGCATTCATTGATTTGATTTTGAAGTTTGTCCAGAGATTCCCTGTGTCCCCACAGGCGCCATTCAGGGGTCCTATACTAAGGCATGGACAAGGTGGTGAGCTCTCTGTTGGCAGGGACCTGGCGCTTTCATCCTGTGTCCTTAGCACCCGGCAGAGGTCCAAGAGGGCTCCTGGTCTGGGCTGGGAAGGTGACCAACACGGCGTAGGGGGTTGAGGTGGGGTTTGGGGAACTGGGGTAGGTTGTGCAGAGGAAAAGGCACAGGTGAGGGGTGGGGGAAAGGGAAGAAGGCTGGACAGATAATAAGGGCGTAGGAAAGACATCCAGATTTCACTGAGTGCAGGACTTTTTAAAACTGATGTTAGAAAAACTTGACTTGCTGTTGTAAAAAACCATCTGCGTGAAGTAGAAATTGATATCAATAACATTATAGAGAATACGTTCTAAAAAGTAAAGGTAGCTGGATGTAAAATTCTGGCAGCAGTTTAATATCCTAGATGGTTAGGTTGAGGCCAGCAACTAATGAGGATAAAAGCCTTCTCTATGGGGAATTTTGGACAATTATCTGGAGAAATGTTACAGTGCGCATAAACCAAATTGAATTGTTTTCAAAAATGTTGTAAAGTTTCATGTAGTAAAAAGGTTTTAGCCACATGCCCTTCAATTTCATGGCATCGAATATATAAACACAGAAGAGAGCATGCATGCCAAATATTTAACTCCCTTACATGATAATGCATGCGATTCAAAACTATCATGACATCTAGGGCTCTCCGCAACTACGAGATGATTGATGTTATGAAAAGCGTAGCCCCCCAGTATCAACACAGGAAGCGGCCAGCACCTCCTGTGTGTTTTCCCTTTTTGCGTTTTTTCTTTTTTTAAATCAACTCTGCTGTTGTTGCTGCTGCTTAGCAAAACGGGTAAAAACAAAATTGCAATCATTGATGCATCACCCAGAGAATCCCCAAATTTCATGTCGAAGAATCCTCTCGGCCTCTCTCCAGCGTGCTTCCAAAAGTTGCAAAACTACGGAGGGCGTCTGGGCAGGCGCTGGCAACAGCACTCCTGAGTCCAAGCTCCCACCCAGAGGACACGAGGTCGCAGAACAGCCGGATCGGGTGGAAGGGCCGCCCTTTTCTTCGTAGCCTCCAAGGGAGCGGGAACAAAAAAACGAAACCAAAACCTGCCTGCTCGCTCCTCTCCCCATCGCCTGCGTTCCGCTGGTTGTGGGCCTCCTGCGGCCGCCGTGGGCGCGTCTCTCCTCCGCCATGGCAAGTTGCTTTTGCTTTGTGTTTTGCGGTGCAGGTCCGTGCCTTGTACCGTCGCCATGGTTCCCTAGAATGGCGCGGAACCAGGCACGACGGGCCAGGGTGCAGGGCTGCGTGGGAAGGGGCGGCGCGCGGAGGGGCCCCGGGGATCCCCGGAGACCCCGAAGAGCCGTCCACCCCGGCGGGCAAACTCAGGTCAGCCTCGCTGCACTCTTCCCAGGTGGCGGCACTGCGCGCTCCTGAAATTCACGTACGGCGGTGCAGTATAGGCCCGCTCCAGAGGCTTAGGACTAGGCTGCCGCCTCCCGCACCCACTGCCCAGGCGACGGGACGCCGCCGTTTCGTCGAGGAGCTGCTTCGCAGGCTGTTACGGCTTAACTGTTGTCCTCCCACGCCTCGGGGGGAACAAAAGTGGACTGATTAGCCAGAAATGGAGGCCACAGCTGCATTTTGAAAAGGGCTAGTAAGAACGATTCGAGCCAAGGACGCAAGTCAGGAAGACATCCTTATGTCTTATGTCTGCCTTGGTGCGAATTCTTGTCTTTTGTGGTCTTAGTTTTTCCTCCAGAGACACAAAGGGCGTTGTGCTTTTACCATCAGTGCTGGTGAGGAAGAAGAGTTAGCAAATTCAAAATTTAGCCTTCTGTGTTTTGTTTTGTTTCCATCAATCGCTTAAAAGCCTTGGCAAGGCCTTTAATTCCTGCTCTGAAATGCTAGAGTCCCGGAAATGCAAAAGCAAGTGCGTTTTTGTTGACCTGGTGGCGGTAAAGGCGTCGTCATTGAAAATAAGCAACTGATTTTGAGAAAATCAATATAAACAAATGCAGTGAATGAATCTTCTGTTTCTTCCCAATGCCTTACTTACAAAAGTAAAGTTTTTCTATATACTTTTTGCTTTCTGATAAGATGGCCAAGTCTGTTATAACATAATACTGATGCAAGGAAAAGCGCCATCACCTTAGTATGTCTTGGCTAAAAGCTGCTCGTTTCAAAGTCCTTGAAAGGAGTCTTTCTCTAGGACATTTCTTTATCTTAATCGTGGGTAGAAGAGATTAATAACCCTCATTATTCATAACTGACCTCAGTAAAATTATCTATGTTAGCCATACTTTCTCCAACCTATGAAAGGAAGTTAAGGATAAATATTGGCAAGTCATTGAAGTACTAATTCATTAGATGATTCATAGAAACTAGTTCTTACCAAACAAAATTTACACCTTCATTTTTTTTCTCCTAAAAATACTGGTTCAGGGAGAAGTTTCTTTGATTTTAAAGATAAATTACATGTAGACATTCGAATAAAGAAATATGATATTAGTACTAATGAGGGCATAGAGCTGAAGTAAGATTCCTGAGTTTAAATTGATTGCGTGTTTTTCTTTGATATTGTTGGGGTGCAGAAAATTATCTCCCTGCCGGGCGCGGTGGCTCACGCCTGTAATCCCAGCACTTTGGGAGGCGAAAGAGGGCGGATCACTTGAGATCAGGAGTCTCTACTAAAAATACAAAAATTAGCTGGGCGTGATGGCACCCACCTGTAGTCTCAGCTACTCGGGAGGCTGAGGTGGGAGGATCACTTGAGCCCAGGAGGCGGAGGTTGCAGGGAGCCAAGATCACGCCATTGTACTCCAGCCTGGGCAACAGAGCAAGGTGCCGTCTAAAAAAAAAAGACTTTGAGAGGGCGGGGCGGGGGGGGGGAGCGGATCACGAGGTCAGAAGTTCGAGACCAGCGTGGCCAACATGGTGAAACCCCGTCTCTACTAAAAATACAAAATTAGTCGGGCATGGTGGCTGGTGCCTGTAGTCCCAGCTACTCGGGAGGCTGGGGCAGGAGAATCGCTTGAACCCGGGAGGTGGAGGTTGCAGTGAGCCAAGATCGCGCCACTGCACTCCAGCGTAGGTGACAGAGCTAGACTCTGTCTCAAAACAAACAAACAAACAAAAAAGAAAAAAAGATCTCCCAAAAGAAATAAAAACAAATGCAGTGAGTGAATCTTCTATTTCTCCCTAGTGCTTCACTTAGAAAAATAAAGTTTTTCTTTATGCCTTTTTTGCTTTCTGATATGATGGCCCTGCCTTTATTCTTACATTGACAGGGTTGAGCATTTCTATTTTTTTTTGTAACCATATTTAAATTTTCAATGTTTTTGTTTTTATTTTTATTTTTTTTGAGACAGAGTCTCACTCTGTCACCTAGGCTGGAGTGCAGTGGCGCGATCTTGGCCCACTGCAACCTCCACCTCCTGTGTTTAAGCCATTCTGGTTCCTCAGCCTCTGGAGTAGCTGGGATTACAGGCGCCTGCCGCCACTAATTTTTGTATTTTTAGTAGAGATGGGGTTTCACCATGTTGGCCAGGCTGATCTCAAACTCCTGACCTCAAGTAATCTGCCCACCTCATCTTCCCAAAGTGCTGGGATTACAGCCGTGAACTACTGCACCTGGCCTTTTTTAAGACTTAGCAGGTTTGGTCTAAAAGTGAAAAACCGATAATAATGTAAACAGTAAATATTGTTTATAGCAGGTCCCAATAGCGTGCTGTGATTACTTTTTCTCCTTTTGGTCCAGTGTTGTGTGTATTTTTCCTTTTCTACTTCTAGGAAAATGTTCCCAGCAAATGGGTCAAATGGATTTTCTTTCTTTCTTTCCTTTCTTTCTTCCTTTTTTTTTGGGGGGACGAAGTCTCCCTCTATTGCCCAGGCAGGCTGGAGTGCAGTGGTGCTCACTACAACCTCCACCTCCCAGGTTCAAGCCATTCTCCTGCCTCAGCCTCCCAAGTAGCTGGGACTACAGGCATGTGCCACCATGCCCAGCTAATTTTTGTAGTTTTAGTAGAGATGGGGTTTCACCATGTTGGCCAGGCTGGTCTTGAACTCCTGACCTTAGGTGATCTGCCCGCCTCAGCCTCCCAAAGTGCAGGGATTACAGATGTGAGCCACCGTGCCCGGCCTGCATTTCATAATTTACTTAAAATCATGCAAGTACTTTAGTTTTCTTATGATTTTTAGGCTGGGGCCCCTTCAAATCCCAGAAATGGGAGAGAACTTGCTCTGGGATATACATGCTAGCAGGTTCTCTCTGAAGTGTTCATTCAGGCATTTTTTGTTTTTGAGACAGAGCCTTGCTCTGTCGCCCAGGCTGGAGTGCAGTGGTGCCATCTTGGCTCACTGCAGCCTCGATCTCCTGGGCTCAAGCGATCCTCCTATCTCCGCCTCTGCAGTAGCTAGCTGGGACTACAGGTGTGCACCACCACACCTGGCTAATTTTTTCTGTTTTTGGTAGAGACCAGGTTTCACCATGTTGGCCAGGCTGTTCTGGAACTCCTGGCCTCAAGTGATCCGCCCACCTTGGCCTCCCAAAGTGCTGGGATTACAGGTGTGAGCCACCGTGCCTAGTCAGGCTTTTCAGGCCTTTTTTTTTTTTTTTTTTTTAAAGTAAAATAATCCTCAAGTTTTTTCCCTTGCGGTTTGGCCCAGCTGCCTTCATTGCAGCGTGTTATGTGCATGTCCAAGCTTGTGTGCACTGGGGGTAGGGAATGTGAGGAGATAGCTGGAGCAGTTGTTCTACCAATACTCTGTCAACAAACCCTTGGTTTGGTCCCTTTATTTCTGAGGTTCTGCTCTGAAAATTGTCACCTGTTCACTATAACCCCCTTTTGCATATTCTGAGTTAGCTCCTTCCCTCTGTCTTATCGTTCCATATACTTCCATGTATTTTCTTTTCTTTTTCTCTTTTTTTTTTTTTAGACGGAGTTTTGCTTTTGTTGTCCAGGGCTGGAGTGCAATGGCACGATTTGGGCTCACTGCAACATTCGCCTCCCCGGTTTAAGCTATTCTCTTACCTCAGCCTCCTGAGTAGCTGGATTACAGGCGCCTGCCACCACACCCAGCTAATTTTTGTATTTTTAGTAGAGATGGCATTTCACCATGTTGACCAGGCTGGTCTAGAACTCCTGACCTCATGATCCACTCACTTTGGCCTCCCAAAGTGCTGGGATTACAGGCATGAGCCACTGCGCCCAGCCACTTCCATGTGTTTTCAATCTTCATTTGTTGAACTCTCCTGTGCTGATTGCTCCCTTTAACTGGGTTTATTCTTTTTAAAATTGTCTTTTTTTTTTTTTTTTTTTGTGAAGGAGTTTCGCTCTTGTTGCCCAGGATGGAGTGAAATGGGTTGATCTCGGCTCACCCCAACCTCCACCTCCTGAATTCAAGCAATTCTCCTGCCTCAGCCTCCCGAGTAGCTGGGATTACAGGCATGCACCACCATGCCAGGCTAATTTTTTGTATTTTTAGTACAGACGGGGTTTCTCCATGTTGGTCAGGCTGGTCTCGAACTCCCAACCTCAGATGATCTGCCCGCCTCGGCCTCCCAAAGTGCTAGGATTACAGGTGTGAGCCACCGTGCCTGGCCTTCTTTTTAAAATTGTTTTACTTTCATTTTACGGGGCTGTTGGGATGGACAGGACACTGTGTGTGTGTGTGTGTGTGTGTGTGTGTGTAAGAGCACGTGTGCGCTCTTACACTGTCTTCCTGATCTGGTAGGTCAGAAATAGTTTCAGTGGAGTCCTATTGAATAGAGAGGCCTCTGGACTGAGGGCCCCAAATTCCTTTCAGGGCTGCTAACCATCGCTGTAGCCCATGAGCTGTCCTGTCCAACCCCGGGTAGCTTAGGACAGCTTATGTTTGAGCTCGGGTGGACTAACTGTTTAAAAATTAGGAGAAGCTTATAAATCCACTTCCCTAAATGAGGCTGAGGGACAAATTAAAGCATTTAAATAGAAGCCTTAACTGGATAATATAAGTTCAAAGAGATTGAGCCCAGCAAAGGATCTACTTGCAGTTGATACTCTGTGCCCAGCATGGTGGCAGGGTCTGCAATAGTGTGTACTTGCTGTGGCTGACTTTCATGTCCGATATGTGCTGGAAGTCAGGCTTTACTCCACTGCAGTTCCCATGTTGTTGCCAGGGGTTTTTTTGTTTGTTTATTTATTTATTTAGAAACAGAGTCTCTTGTTGCCCAGGCTGGAGTGCAGTGGTGTGATCTGGGCTCACTGCAACCTCCGCCTCCTGGGTTCAAGTGATTCTCCTGTCTCAGCTTCACAAGTAGCTGGGATTACAGGCGCCCGCCACCACGCCCAGCTGCTTTTTGTATTTTTAGTAGAGACGGGGTTTCACCATGTTGGCCAGGCTGGTCTCAAACTCCTGATGTCAGGTGATCTGCCTGCTTCGGCCTCCCAAAGTGCTGGGATTACAGATGTGAGCCACTATCCATGGCCCAGTGTTTTATTTTTTTATGGTAACTTTCCTGATTCTGACAATAAAAGTAGCGGATGTGTTTCTTACTGTCTTACATACTTTAGACTCTACAATGTAAAGAAAACATATAGCCGCCTCTAGATACCATATTTTGTGGTTAGTTTGACTTATTTTTAATTAATAAATTTTTAAATTTATATTTTTGATCTTTTCCTTTGTAACTTCTTCCATTATTTTTAGGCCTTCCTAAATCAGACAAATATTAACCAATATTTTCCACTTACGAAAAAAAGGGTGGCTGGGCGTGGTGGCTCATGCCTGTAATCCCAGCACTTAGAGTGGCTGAGGCAGCAGATCACTTGAGGTCAGGAGTTCGAGTCCAGCCTGGCCAACATGGTGAAACCTTGTGTCTACTAAAAATACAAAAATTAGCTGGGTGTGGTGGCGGGCACCTGTAATCCCAGCTACTTGAGAGGCTGAGGCAGGAGAATCACTTGAACTTGGGAGGCAGAGATTGTAGTGAGCTGAGATCATGCCACTGCACTCCAGCCTGGGTGACAGAGTGAGACTCCATCTCAAAAAAGAAAAAAAGAAGGGTTTACTTTTTACATTTAACTCTTAAATTCATATAGAGTTTATGTTGGTATATGGTGTGAGGCAAAGATTTACTCCCCTACACCCCTTTTAAAAAGTATCTAACCAGCTGCACCAGCACTTTTATAGAATAAGATATTCTTTCCACTGAAGTGTGATGTCATCTTTATTATGTAGAGTCTTGTATTTTTAAAGAATAACTTACTGTTTCTCTTACAGGCATCAGTTTTGAATGTCGAGGAATCCAAAGCTCCTGAAAGAACGGTTGTAGTTGCTGGTCTTCCAGTTGACCTTTTTAGTGATCAATTATTGGTCGTATTAGTGAAGAGACACTTCCAAGACGTTAAGAATGAGGGTGGAGATGTTGAAGATGTGATATATCCGACAAGAACCAAGGGAGTTGCATATGTAATATTCAAAGAAAAAAAAGGTATTTCCAAGTCAAATTTTTGTAATTTTAGAAATATTTCTTCAATGAAATTTAAAAATTACATTTTATTAAAATGATCCATGGAATTGGTAAATTTTAAAGTAGTTTTTTTTTTTTTTGAGACACAGTTTCACTCTGTCGCCCAGGTTAGAGTGCAGTGGCATGATCTCAGCTTACTGCAGCCTCTGCCTCCCAGGTTCAAGTGATTCTCCTGCCTCAGCCTCCTGAATAGCTGGGATTACAGGAGGCACCTGCCATCACGCCCAGCTAATTTTTGTATTTTTAGTAGAGACAGAGTTTCACCATGTTGGCCAGGTTGGTCTCGAACTCCTGACCTCAAGTGATCTGCCTGCCTCAGCCTCCCAAAGTACTGGGATTACAGGTGTGAGCCACCACCTGTAATCCCAGTACTTTAGCCTGGCTAAAGTAACTTAAAAAAAATTTTTTTTTATTGCAAATATACAAATGGCACGATATTGCTTTAGGAAGAAAAGATATGAAAATGGCTCGTGATAAAGTTGCTAGTGACTGGCAAATTCTTGAAAACTTTCTTCTGTATTTTGAATTTGTCTATATCTTGGGGTGAAAGTTTTACATTTTATTGTAGAAAACCTGTAAAATACCAACAAAATGGAGAAAAACCCCACAAAGATGATATGTAATCTCATAAACAAGATGACTACTTTGGGAATTTTCAGGTGGCCTCAACTATATATTTCAGAATAAATGGATATTCTAATATAGTATCTGCCTTATTACTGGCAAAGTTGAATTGAGAAGTGTGGCTTGGATTTGAGATCAGACTGAGCCATTCTGCTCCCTGCACCCAATCCCTGACTTAGATGGTGAGGAAGTTGGGTTGGCAGAGCACACACACCCCTTCAGCCTCATGGAACGGGAAACCTTCTTTACAGCTTAGTGGCTGGCAGAAAATACATTGCCAGAGAAAAACAAGTCTCCATGCCAGGTGGTGGTGAACATACCACATGGGGGTTGGAGCAGAGCAAGAGACCTTGCTTTGCTTGAGGGACGACAGAGTCCAGAGAAAGATCCAAGGCACTATGGATTTTCAGTACCTTTAGCTGTCACCATTAATTAAGTCATTCCTTCTCAATGGAGTTGTTCAGATAAGGGATGGCAGGAGGGGCTCAGGGGCTCATTTTTTCTCTAAGGAGATGGTAATGTTTTTGAAAGTTAATTTATATGTTGAATTGGCAACTCAGAGAGACAGAGAGAGGGAGAGAGAGAAAGAGAGAGAGAGATTGGCCTCGGTCATTCATTCATAAATATTTTCTGAGTACCTATTATTTACCAGGCAGCATGCTGGGTCTTGAGGATACAGCAATGAGTGAAATAGGCAAAGCCTTTTTTTTTCTTGAGATGTACATCTGGACAGATTTTAAACAAATGAATCTATAATATGTTGGGTGCTTTATTTATTTATATAAAACTTAGATATTTGTTTATTTAAATATTTATATTTATGATTATATATTCATAAATAATAAGTGCTACGACAAGACATAAAGGAGAATAAAGGGATAGAATATGACGGAAAGTGCTGTTTTAGATGAATAGGAAGGGAAATGCTCTGTTTAGATGACATTTGAGCAGAGGCCAAGTAAGGGAATGATTCATGCAGATAAGTGGGGAGAACATTCTAGGCCAAGGGAGGGACTGGTAATTTTGTGAGTGGGGAGCATGCTGGGTGTGTGGAAGAACAGCAAGGAGGCGTGTGTGGCTGGAGTGGAATGAGCTGGGGGAGAGTGATAGGAGATGTGGTTAGATGGGGAGCCGGGGCCAGTTTATGCTCAGTAACTGTTGGATCATGGCAAGGTGTCTGGGATTTTATTCTGGGTGAGACGGAAGGTTTCAAGCAGGGGATTGACAAGATTGGACTGCCTTTTCTTAAATGAGCAACCTAGCAGCCGTTTGAAGAACAGGAATTACTACTCATCGTTGGCTTTGATAGGGCAGTACCAGGGCAGGTGATAAGAACTGGTGGGTATTCGGGACATATTGATGGATTAAATATCATTTTCTGTGGTGGAGAACACTGGGGATAGAATACATTTGAGAGGGAGATAGTTATCAAGAGTTCAGTTTGGGTCAATGAGATGCCTATTAGGATAATGAGGTAGAGAGTTCTACAGGCAGAAGGGAGAAAGATCGAGGCTGAAGATAGAATTTTGAAAGCGATTCACATAGAGATGGTGTCTAAAGCCATGGAGATGGTTGATCAGGGGATGGGGTACAGGTTAGCAAAGAAGCATGAGGACTGAGGTCCAGGTCTCGCCAACATCTTGAGAATGGGAAGAGAGGAGGATTAGGAAGGAGACTCAGCAGGTCAGCCAGTGAATTGGGAGGAAAACCAGAACAGTATGATATCTTGGATCAAGAATGTAAAGTCTTCTTGTGACTAGAATTAACAGAGATGGGGATATACCTTTACATTTTTGTTTTTTATTCATGCATATAATGCCTTGTGTGTTTTATAATGTGATTTGGATCATATTTACATATAAAATAAACTTTAATGAGTTAAAGTGCAACAAAAAAGTGATTTGAATGTTGAATTTAGAGGAAAATGTAGAAAAAAATCTTAGACATTCTTGTATAATATCATTGAATATGCCTATTTTTCTTAAAAAATTATTAGTGTATCGTGCCATAAACACTTCTGATGACAGTGTTTCCACTTAGTTGCAGAGAATGTCATCAGACAAAAGAAACACTGGCTAGCAAGGAAGGCTAGACATGCTGAACTCACAGTCTCTCATTTTAGTGACAAGGTAAGGTGTGATGCTGAAGGTGTACTGATAGTCCTGTATCCCATTTCTTCTTTGAAGTTTTTCTTATGGCAGGAGACACAAAGTCCTCTCACTCCATGACTTCTAGGAAAGAAAAGGCAAACTCCCTGAGTCAGTGTTAAAGGCCAACCCTGGCCCTTGAAATTTTGGTTATTGCCTCATCTGTTTTTATCTTTCTATGTGTGTCACTTAATGTTTTATTTTACAAAATGTATATTTTTTGAGAAAAGGTCTTGCTCTGTCACCTAGGCAGTGGCATAATCTTGGCTCACTCTAACCTCTGCCTCTTGGGCTCAGGTGATTCTCCTGCCTCAACCTCCCGAGTAGCTGGGACTATAGGTGTGTACCACCAGGCCTGGCTAATTTTTGTAGTTTTTGTAGAGACAGGGTGTCCCTATGTTGCCCAGGCTGGTCTCAAACTCCTGGACTCAAGCAGTCCTCCCACCTGAGCCCCCCAAAGTGCTGGGATTACAGGGGTAAGCCACCATGCCCAGCCTCACTTAATGCTTTTAAAGTGATGGTAAACGCTTATACTGTCATGGATGATGCCAGGTACCAACCTAAAGGCTTATTTTGGGAAAAAACAATTAGAATGAACATTAAAAAGAGGCCTTGAAGAGACAGAAAGTAAGATAAAGAAGAAAAAGTTAAAATCCAAAGCAATGGTTTACTAACTTGATTCTGTAAGACACTCAAGAGTTGTATGCAGCCATCTGATGAACTTCAGACTGGGGGCAGGAATGACTCTTGGGGGAACCCTATCCAGGCAGAACCAGAACAGTTTATATGTACTGGATCTGCATAAAACTGTTTCAAAAAAGAATTCTGCCTCTAAAAATTATTTGAGCACCTCTGTTTTGGGGTATGTGGTGAGGGAGTGTGAATCCCAAATTGAACAAAATGGGATAACTTTGATGGGCTGCCCTGGTGCAAGAAGTCAGGAAGTCTGGGGCAGGCAACTGGGGCCTGGTTTAGTGCAATTTCTGCAGAGACAAGAAAGTGGCAGAAAAGAACGTGTTTATGTAGTCTCTCCCACTAGGCAGTACTGTTTTCATTTCTCTCTTTTTAATTTCAGATCTTCAGCTCTGTAAATGCCATCCTTGATCTTTCTGTTTTTGGGAAAGAAGTTACTCTAGAAACTCTGGTAAAAGACCTGAAAAAAAAAATCCCGAGTTTAAGCTTCAGTCCTTTGAAACCCAATGGAAGAATCTCCGTGGAAGGATCATTTCTGGCTGTCAAGAGGCTCAGAGAATCTTTGCTAGTAAGAGCATGTTCTCTCTTAGAAAAGGACAGAAATTCTACCAGTGAGGGGAGAAAGTGGAATAGACAAAATCCCCAAAGGAATCTACAGAGAAGTAATAACTCTTTGGCGTCAGTCAGGACCTTAGTACCTGAGACTGCTAGAAGTGGAGAAATGCTTGTGCTTGACACAGATGTTTTTCTTTACCTGAAACACAAGTGTGGATCTTATGAAAGCACACTGAAAAAATTCCACATTCTGAGTCAGGAGAAAGTGGATGGTGAAATCACCACAATTTGTCTAAAAAGCATTCAAGTTGGTTCTCAGCCAAACAATGCAAAACATGTAAAAGAGCTCATTGAGGAGTGGTCACATGCTCTTTACTTAACGCTTAGAAAAGAGACATTTATTTTGGAAGGCAAGGAAAAGAGAGAGAAAAGAATGATCAAAAGGGCATGTGAACAATTAAGTTCGAGATACCTTGAAGTCCTGATTAACCTTTATAGGACACACATTGACATTATAGGATCTTCTTCTGACACTTACCTGTTTAAAAAAGGGGTCATTAAATTAATAGGGCAAAAGGTTAGTTAATAAAATCTCAGCAATATAGTCATAAGGGCTGCTTTCTCTTGCTGAGCAGTGACCATTGCCATGAATGGGGCTAGCTTTACACACCCTATCTCATGAATCCTTATGCTCATCCTTCTTTGTCAGTGTTGACTATCCTCATGTTATAGCAGAAAAAACTAGGATTTGGAGAAGTTACAACACTTTTCTGAAGTTATCCAGTTGACAAGGAATGAGGCTGTGGCTTAGCCCAGTCTATTTGATTACACAGATAATATCTAAGGAATAAAACTTTGAAAAAAACTCACCAAACTTTTTTTTTTTGAGACGGAGTCTCGCTCTGTCGCCCAGGCTGGAGTGCAGTGGCGTGATCTCGGCTCACTGCAACGTCCACCTCCTGAGTTCACGCCATTCTCCTGCCTCAGCCTCTGGAGTAGCTGGGACTACAGGTGCCCACCACCACGCCTGGCTAATCTTTTTGTATTTTTTTAGTAGAGATGGGGTTTCACCATGTTAGCCAGGATGGTCTCCATCTCCTGACCTCGTGATCCACCTGCCTTGGCCTCCCAAAGTTCTGGGATTACAGGCGTGAGCCACTGCGCCCAGCAAACTCACCAAACTTTGAAGGAATCTTACTTTCTCTGTAACTCCAAATTATTAGAGAATAATAATTATTAAGAAGTAGCCTTAACATATGAGAAGTTTGAAAGGTGATTATTATGCCATGGGCAATTTCTTAACATTTACAGTTTGTGTTTACTCCATGTAGAATTAGAATACTGGCAAAAATCACTGGGGAAACTACTTAGATGGAAAGCATATCTTACGCGGGTAATCATTATTTGTCTAAATTCTGTTGTTTCAAGGCTGCTGGCCACATAGGATGTTTTTACAACTACTTTTTTAGCCTAAGTGCTTACATAAAATGGTGATTCTAATTGTGCAAGTTGATAATATTAATTGAGTCATTTTTGTCACACCCAACTAAAACAGTCAAGAAGCTAGGGGGAAAAAGTACTTGGGACACATAATATTGCTCCAAGAATGCAATTCTCTGTGAGCCTGGCTACTGAAACTGCTTGCTGTAACCTGAGACCAGTTTTGTCTATAGCTGCTGAGATAACTTGCTGTAACTCTAGGACTAATTTTGCCTAAGGCCATTGCCCACTAGTTGGAGCTTGCCAGCTCCCCAGAGCTTGACAAATACCAATGAACTTTCTCTTAAGACCACAAGTTGGCCAGGCGTGGTGGCTCACACCTGTAATCCCCAGCACTTTGGGAGGCCGAGGCGGGTGGATCACAAGGTCGGGAGATTGAGACCATCCTGGCTAACATGGTAAAACCCTGTCTGTACTAAAAATACAGAAATTAGCTGGGCATGGTGGTGGGCGCCTGTAGTCCCACCTACTCGGGAGGCTGAGGCAGGAGAATGGCGTGAACCCAGGAGGTGGAGCTTGCAGTGAGCCAAGATCGCACTACTGCACTCCAGCCTGGGCGACAGAGCGAGACTCCGTCTCAAAAAAAAAAAAAAAAAAAAAAGAAAGCACGAGTAACATTCTTAGTTTTAAAAACCCTCAACCTTCTCTTTTTTTGTTGGACATACTAAAGATCACCTAGAACTGAAATTCTTTCTTCTTAAATAAAACATTAAATTTAGTTTTGTGTCTACATTTTCATTTTGACTTTGACATACATGGTGTCAGAAGTGGGATACAAAGCTGACTCACCTCATGGAGAATCATTGGCCTTTGGAGTTATGGCATGAGGTACCCATGTTGGGGCCCTTTGAACCCCCCCACACCCCCACCACTTTCACAGGTTATCCTTTCTCCCTCCAGTGAATATCTCTTGGACAGAACTCTCAGATATGGTTTGAGTTCTGTTTTATTTGGGATATGATTAGGGAGAGGTCTTTCCCCCTCTTGTTTGGTAGATCTGTTGGGTAGAATTATTTTCCCCCTGTTGACCTCAGCTGCGAGGTTTGGACCTTGAGGCTTGGATGGGGGAATTTTTCCCTTTCTTTGGAGAAGGCTTATCATTCCTACTGGTAAACATGTATTTTATTTTCTGTCTTGGCTTGTATTTATTTGGCCTTTGTGTATTCAGTGCTTGCATTTACTTGGCTTTTGCGTAGTTGACATTAAATCAGAGCACCCACGAAATGAACTCTCAAAGTTCAAAGGCATGCCAGAATATTTTCTGGAACTCCAGCTAGTAACATATTCAAACATTACAGGGATCATTTAGTCTGTTTTTCTTAAAACTGAACTAAAAGATGGAGGCTATAAAATCATACACTCCAAATAAGATATGCATATTTCATTGATATCTTGAGGCGAAAAAAATAAAAACAAAAACAAAATACATTCAGGATACAAATATTTCCTTGTTAAAAAATGCTGTCTCAAAGGTGGCTGAAACTTTTTCTTTTTTAGACCTTTCCCCTCCCCTTCTTACAGTATCCCCTCTTTATCCTTCTCTAAACAGCTATTCTAACATACTACTTAAATAAAAACACTTGAAAACCAGCAGATATAAAACAAAGTCATTTTGACCTTCCTACTGTTTTTTTTTTAAAGCAAAGATTAAATTCCCATGTAAAACCTTCCTCCCTATACAAGAAAGAATAGCAGCATTTTTATCTTCAATGACAAAGAATTGAGTCCAAGAAAATACTGTATAAACCTTGTTAAAAATCACTCTTGTCTTTTGGTCCTACTCACATAATTCAGCACACTTTCACAGTTAACTATTTTTTGTTCAATTTAGTGCACTGGTGAGTGACTCAAACTGCTTTATCCCAAATTTGATTTACAGACTTTATAAGATTGCCTATTAAAAAAGCTTAAAGCTTATCCTTAGCCCATTTTGTCAGAAAAATAATTTGCATCTAATCTTTTTTATAAACTGGTGAATTTACGTGTTTTACCATATCATGACTAAAATTCTAAAATAAAAGTTCTAATATCTTTATGTATATGTGTTTAAATATGTTTATGTGTATGTACATATATTATGTTGTATGTTGTATCTACATAAAAGCTGGTGTAGTCAGCCAGAAATCCCTTAACAAATTTTATTTTGATTGGTTTAAATAAATGAGCACTCATATAAAATGTATAGTAATTAACCCCCAATTTTTTTTTAGTTGATGTGACTTAAGTAAATCTTTGATAAATTAATTGGTTTTAAAATTGTGGATAAAATAAAATTAGAAATGTCTTCAAAATTGTCAGCATACATTTTTATCTGGGTTTACTGGTCAGACAGTTTTATATTTGCCTCTGCTAGATGTTTTAAAGTCATAAAGCCTAAAACAAAATGATCTTTGTTTATATGGTTTTTAAATAAATATGATTATATTGTTGTCTTAATAAAAATAGCTGTAACTTTTCTGAGTTATCAACAGGGTGGCTGTTTTTAACTTTAAGGTTCTTACTTAAACCTTAATATCAAGGTAAACACTTGATGGTAACAGTCTATAAAACTGGTTAATAAAAACAATGACTAGTTCTATCTCAATTTTCATAAATCTAGGAATAATTGAGAAATAAATCTTATAAATGAAATAAACATTTATAAATGAGCTTTTCATGTAATTTTAAAATCTTAAAATTATGTTAAATGATACTCATTAAATGTCTGGATCATATCTAAATTAAAAATAAATTGCTAAATACATAGACATTTGTTCTTGGCTTCTTAGGTTTTATAAAAGGACTAAAAGTATTTAGATCTATTAATCAAAATATAAATTTAGGAAAATACAATTGATGTATTAAAAAAATTATATGGTAAATTTTTATCCTAAGATAAAATAATTGGTTGTTAAAAATTTTATTTTTTAGTTTTATTTTTTGAGACAGTTTTGCTCTTATTGCCCAGGCTAGAGTGCAATGGTGCAGTCCCAGCTCACTGCAACCTCCGCCTCTTGGGTTCAAGCAATTCTCCTGCCTCAGCCTCCCAAGTAGCTGGGATTACAGGCACCTGCCACCACACCCGGCTAATAAATTTTTTTTTTTTTGGAGACGGAGTCTCGCTCTGTCACCCAGGCTGGAGTACAGTGGCACGATCTTGGATCACTGCAACCTCTGCCTCCCGGGTTCAAGTGATTCTTCTACCTCAGTCTCCCTAGTAGCTGGGATTACAGGCGTGCACCACCACGCCCGGCTAATTTTGTACTTTTAGTAGAGAGGGGGGTTTCACCATGCTGGCTAGGCAGGTCTCAAACTCCTGACCTCAAGTGATCCACCCACCTTGGCCTCCCATCTTCCTGGAACTTTTTGAAACCACAAGAACTCAAGGTGCAACAGTTACAGGTGGATACTTTTTCATAGCACATACCCCCAAAAACCTGGGGATCCTGGGTTACATAATGAGCTCCTTCTTGGATTATTTGCAAGAGTCTTCTAAGTGGGCCTTAATTCACCCTGTACACCACTACCAAATTCATGTGTCTGAAGTGATTCCTGGTATCTGGGAGGCTTAGACTGGAGGTCTGGTGTTAATTGCCCCACTCTGAAATTTCACTGCAATATTTAATATTTAATCTCATATTGTCTTTTTTACCCACTTATAGCATGTATTTTCTGAAAGGTATAGCTTATTCATGCCCATAAAAATGTAGTATTTCATTATGTATTCACTGACACTTTTTGATTTTTTTAAATGTCTGTTTTTAGATGTGAATAACTTTCTTTTCCTCCTCCTGAGGACTAAGGTCTGATTTTTTATCTTGCCCAAATTCCTATCTAAGGGGTCTGGGGAGTCATGCCCTACAAACCATAAACTCTCATCAGATGGGTTTTATTTAACCCTGTATATCGTGACTTGCTTTCCAATCTGGCATGACAAGGAAGAAAATAAAAATGTTTTACCCCAAAATATATTTCCTTGCCATACCTTGAAATTGTCCTGCAAAGTTTCTTGTGGGAAAAATCCACATTCTATAGAGAATCCCCTTCCCCCTTTGTTTTCCTTCTTCCTTTCCAGATCCAGGAGATAATCAACTAAGAGCCAGGTACCATTTTAAGTCCAATAAGAAACATTTTACAACCTGCTCTCTCTGAAGTCTTATCTGAGAGCTTCCTCTGCACAATAAAACTTGGTCTCCACAATCCTTTATCTTAACCGGAACATTTCCTTTCTATTGATCCTGGGTCTTCAGATAAATTCAACCAACTGTCAACCAGAAAATGTTTAAATTTACCTATAACCTGGAAACCACCACTTTGAGTTGTCCTGCCTTTCTGAACCAAACCAATGTATTTCGTAAATGTATTTGATTGATGTCTCATGCCTTCCTAAAATATGTAAAACTAAACTGTACCCCGACAACCTAGGGCACATGTTCTCAGGACCTCCTGAGGGCTGTGTCACAGGCCATGGTCACTCATATTAGGGTCAGAATAAATCTCTTCAAATATTTTACAGAGTTTGACTCTTCGTCAATACCCCCAAAGCTAGTAAGCATCATTTACTTATAGGCAGTCCTGTGTGTTAGAAGGATACTGCCTATATGGCAGTCAGAGCAGAATGGTTGAGGGCATGGGTTTTGTGGCTTGATAGATCTAAGGCTGAATTTTGGCAATACTACTTACTGACTTGTGGCTTCCATTGCACATCTATAAAATGGGGATAATAGCTACTGTTAAAAGCATGTGAACCAGAACAACTCCATCTTGAATAGGAGCTGGGTAAAATGAGGCTGATACCTACTGGGCTGCATTCCCAGATGGGTAAGTCATTCTAAGTCACAGGATGAGACAGGAGGTTGGCACAAGATACATGTCAAAAGTCCTTGCTGATAAAACAGGTTGCAGTAAAGAAACCAGCTAAAACCCACCAAAACCAAGATGGTGACGAGAGTGACCTCTGGTGATCCTCACTGCTACACTCCCACCAGCGCCATGACAGTTTGCAAATGCCATGGCAATGTCAGGAAGTTACCCTATATGGTCTAAAAAGGGGAGGCATGAATAATCCACCCCTTGTTTAGCATATCATCAAGAAATAAACATAAAAATGGGCAACCAGCAAGCCCGGACTGTCTATGAAGTAGCCATTCTTTTATTCCTTTACTTTGTTAATAAACTTGTTTTTGCTTTACTCTATGGACTCACCCTGAATTCTTTCTTGCATGAGATCCAAGAACCCTCTCTTGGGGTCTGGATCTGGACCCCTTTCCTGCAACACTATGACCTCATAAGATTTTGTGACAATCAGGTGAAGTTCTCAGCCTGGGGCTGGGCTCCTTGTAACTAACGATAGCCAGCTGTTCCTCTGATTTCTGCCAGTCAAGGGAGAGAAAGTGATGCCGTTCAGAGTAATAAGGGAAGGCAATTTTCTTTTGCTTCAGGCCTTTTTCTGTAGTAGAAAAACAGGGGAAGGAAGACCATGCTTGATATTACAAATCCTTATCTTACAGATACAGAGGTATAACTGAAGCAGGGTTCATTGTTTCACAACATAGTTTTGAGAGGGAATATCAGAATTCTGTCCTGATGTTTTTTATGCCCTAGGGCAGAGGGAGTGGTTTGTGTCCCGGCGGAAGACAATAGGTGACCCCAGCTTTTGAGAGGGCAGAGCTCTGGCTTCATTATGTTAAGGAACCGCTGGGTTCTTCTCTAGTCTGGAGCGTCTTAAAGGAACCACGGAGATAGCTCTATATAATGCCTCTAGGAGTGTGGATCAGAATTGATTCTTTCGGTTTTGAAATTTCCCCTCTGATTTATTTTTTAAAGCAGGGACAGAGTTGGACTTCTGCGTTTGGCTGTATATTGTAACCATGCCACGTGGTCAGAAAATTGCTTCAACCCTTTTAACTGATCCATTCTGTTTCATCACTGTCAAAAGACAAAATTACAATAAATTTAGTTGAAGATCTTAATTGGCTTTTATTTGCAATTCTAAAATTGGGCAACACTGCATTCTATAAGATAGAATGAGTGTTTTGATGAGCTATGCAGAGAAGTTTGGTTTTATAGACATAACAGGACTGAAGAGAGCAGAAAGAGACAACAAAAAGTGGACTGGTTGATTCAAAGTTACTTGTCTTGTAAGGGTGAAAGCAGAGGGCACTTCTTTATCCTGCTGGCTAAAACTGGCCTGTTTGGGGATTTGGCTGTTTTCTCTCTCTTCCGATTTCTCAGTTCAGATAAACAACTGAGTTTCAGGTTAGTAGCGTGGAACTTTAGCATGAGTGACTCCATTTTGGTTTGGTCTGTTGGGTCTAGTGCAAGAGCTCAGTCCAAACCAATGGCCTCCTATAAATTTTATTTCAAACCACATTGGGGCACAAGATAAGGTCAGTCTTTTTAAATATTTAAATGAATGACTCTAATCTTTATTTTTTTTTCTTTTCAGTTTTAAGATGGCTTTTTTCTTTTTCTTTTTTTTAATTCTCTCTCTCTCTAACTCCCAGGGATACTTACTCAGCAGAGGGTGTCAGGCTTAAAGGAAAGAAACCTGTTAAACTTGCCCAGTTTGCCATGGGAACCCATTCTGTTTAACAAGTTGTCTCCAGTTGCCTGTCATTTTAGCACAGTCCTTGTCATCATGCTGACCAAGTCCTGTGGCCATTGCTGATGGCTGTACTTTCTACAGGTGAAAAAAGAAGAGTCTGCCCAGCTAGTCTCAGCAGTGTTCATTACATAGCGAGGTAGGCCAGCTCCTGGGAACGTGCATCTTTAGGGACACAGCCCTCTCCTCTTATGAAGTTGGCCCTCATTATTCACGGATTCCATATTTATATGTCTGCTTACTTGCAAACATTTATCAGTAACCCCCACTCCATGTGCATAAAATGGCAAAAAATTTGAGCCACCTGTATGTTCCCAGGTGTGGCCTTCCTGTTTCAGCTCTCTTATTGTAAACAAGTGTCTTTTTCGAGGTCTATTTAATGATACATTTTCCACGTTTTTATTTATTTTTTATTTTTAGAGACAGGGTGTTGCTCTGTTGCCCAGGCTGGAATGCAGTGGCGTGATCATGGTTTATTTGGTTCAAACGCTAAGCTTGGGGCTCATTCTAAGCAGCAAAATCACCAACTAAATGCACAAAAATGTAGGGCAGGTGTGGTGGCTCAAGCCAGTAATCCCAGTGCTTTAGAAGGCTGGGGTGGGAGGCTGAGGTAGGAGAATCGCTTGAGGCTAGGAGTCTGAGAGCAGCCTGGGCAACAAAGTGAGACCCCCATCTCTACAAAAAAATAAAAAATAAATTGGCTGGGCATGGTGGCACAAACCTATAGTCCTAGCAACTTATGAGGCTGAGGCAGGAGGATCCCTTGAACCCAGGAGTTCAAGCCTTTTTTTTTTTTTTTTTTTGAGACGGAGTTTCGCTCTTGTTGCCCAGGCTGGAGTGCAATGGCGTGATCTCGGCTCACTGCAACCTCTGCCTCCCGGTTTCAAGCAGTTCTCCTGCCTCAGCCTCCTGAGTAGCTGGGATTACAGGTGCCCACCACCATGCCCGGCTAATTTTTATATTTTTAGTAGGGACAGGGTTTTACCATGTTGGCCAGGCCCTCAGGTGATCCACCCGCCTTGGCTTCCCAAAGTGCTGGGATTAAAGGTGTGAGCCACTGCGCCTGGCCGAGTTTAAGCCATTTTTAAAAGGTACATTCCTGAAAGAAGAAATAAAGCTGAATTGAAGTTGAGAGTGGGGCCAGGTGTGAATTTGGCATTCTCTTGACACAGCTGAAAAAATTTCTTACATGTGCAAGAGACCAGTCTTTAAGAGCTGTTACTGCTATCCTGAGAATTCCTATATAAGGCACTTTGGGTGTGTTCCTGAGATGAAACTAATTTACACCTGGCCTGACTCTCAACTTCAATTCGGCTTTATTTCTTTCAGGAATGCACCTTTTAAAAAAGGCTTGAACTCCTGAGTTCAAGGGATCCTCCTGCCTCAGCCTCTTAAGTTGCTAGAGCTATAGGTATGTGCCACCATGCCCAACTAATTTATTTTTTATTTTTTGTAGAGATGGGGGTCTCACTTTGTTGCCCAGGTTGGCCTTAGACTCGTGACCTCAAGTGATTCTCCTACCTCAGCCTCCCACCCCAGCCTTCTAAAGCACTGGGATTACGGGCTTGAGCCACCACACCTGCCCTACATTTTTGTGCATTTAGTTGGTGATTTTGCTGTTTAGAATGAGCCCCAAGCTTAGTGTTTAAAGTGTTTTCTAGAGTTCCTAAGTGTAAAAAGACTGGGATGTGCTTTACAGAGAAAATGCATATATTAGATACGTTTCATCTAGGCATGAGTTTCAGTGCTGTTGGCTGTGAGTTCTTTGCTAATGAATCAACAGTGTACATTAAATGAGGTGTCTTTAAACAGAAACACACACCAAACAAGGCTATGTATTCATTGATTAATGAAAATGTGACCAGAGGCTTGTGGGAAACTAATCTTGTATTTCTCTCAGAAGTGATGGTTTAATATTTGTGGATTCGTCGTTCTCGAAAACTTTATAGGACACAACTGTCAACAATCAACAATACATACAGCCATTTCCCTAAGGTGACCCAATAACGCCAGGGAAGATGAGTCAGAAATTCTTTCTGTACGAATTTGTGGAAGGACCAGACTCTCCTAGTTCCTATTTTTTTTTTTTTTTTGCGATGGAGTCTTGCTCTGTTGCCCAGGCTGGAGTGCAGTAGCACAATCTCGGCTCATTGCAACCTCCACCTCCTGGGTTCAAGTGATTCTCCTGTCTCAGCCTCCCATGTAGCTGGGACTGCAGGTGCACGCCACCATGCCTGGCTAATATTTTTTGTGTTTTCAGTAGAGACGGGATCTCACCATGTTGGCCAGGCTGGTCTTGAACTCCTGACCTCAGGTGATCCACCTGCCTCGGCCTCCCAAAGTCCTGGGATTACAGGTGAACCACTGTGCCCAGCCTCTCCTAGTTTCTAAAACATCATCCCTGTCCCTCTTGCTGTTCTCCTGTGGCCTGGTACTTAACTGTGTTCCCCAGACAAGGGGACTCTGTCCTCTTGGTCACTGCCATTAGCTGGGGAGGGGTGGTGGTGATGTGGCACAAGGTGGAAGGGTAATTCAGAGATACGATGGTGCAAATCACCCTTGCCCATCTCAGGCAGTCTTCTAGCTCTACTCCTGTGATTTTTTTTTTTTTTTTTTTTGGCCCAGATATGGAGAAAATTTCTCTTTCCAGCCTCAGAATGATTTTTAGTGGGAATATTTACTGTCTTGCTCTCATCTCCCCAACATATAATTGCAAAAATAAAACAATCTGACACTGGTACATTTCCTGAGATCTGAGCTGTCCAGTTGTAGCCAAGGTCATCCTGATAGAGAATGATGTAAATACTATAAAGTTATCTGTGGGTCCTATTTATATCATTCCTAGAAGAAAACCTCAGGATTCACTGGAGACCGAGGAGTAAATCAACACTGTCCACAGTCAAATCAGGTTTGAGCTGGGCTGCATTGAATTCACAATCAATCAAAACTGTATTGGATTTTGTTGCTGAATCTTAGCTTTTGCTGAAGAATTCAAAGGTGGCAATGTTCTCCTAAATTTGGCGTTGTTTTGACACAGCTGAAAAAATTTCTTACACATGCAGGAGACCAGTCTTGAAGAGCTATGTTATTGCTATCCTGGGAATTCCTATATAAGGGACTTTGGGTGTGTTCATTAGATGAAACTAATTTACACCTGGCCTCACTCTCAACTTCAATTCAGCTTTATTTCTTCTTTCAGGAATGCACCTTTTAAAAATGGCTTGTGGCAGAGTAGCTATAGTTTTAAAACATAAATACACAAAAGTGTCTATAAAACTATGCATTTCTATATACTCAGAGATGAACAGGTTATTTATGGTAAACAAGCCTTCCTAGATTAGGTGTGTGTTGTCTTGCCCTTGCTTTCTTTTTTTAAATACCATTTATAATACTTTGTACAATCAATTATTATTTTAAAGTACATTAATTTAGTAGATGTCAATTATTTGTAACACTTTCTATGCTTCCCTTTTCTTGCTACCTGGCGCCAAGGCCTGGTCTTAAGGATTATTATAAACTGTGTGTGTGTTTTTCTTTCATTTTGTCTCTCATCTTTTTTACTTTTTTTTTTTTTTTTGAGACAGGGTCTCACTCTGTCATCTAGGCTGGAGTGCAGTGGTGCAATCTTGGTTGCAGTGGTGCAATCTCAGTGCAGCCTCGCCCTCCCGGGCTCAAGCGATTCTCCTACCTCAGCCTCCCAAGTAGCTGGAACTAGAGGCTCATTTTTCTATTTTTTTGTAGAACAGGGTTTTGCCATGTTGGCCAGGCTGGTCTCGAACTCCTGGGCTCAAGTGATCCGCCCAGCTCGGCCTCCCGAAGCGCTGGGATTACAGGCGTGAGCCATCGTGCCCATCCCTCTCTTCTGTTCTATTTTTATCCATTTGATGCCATATCAGAAACAACGGTAATAATTTATTGCTTTTAGAGGAACCTCTGTCTACTCCCAATTCTAACCCGAATGCAGGCAGGGATGAGTAAAATGAAAAAGTGGCACTTTGAAATAAAGGAGCTATTAAAACAATAGGAGTACCTTGGAAACAGTAGCAAGACTTCTGGTAGAGATGATGATGTTAGTTTGATGTTGTTGCCGTTGTTGTTTTAAATAAGCCTTTGCACTCCTATATGATGATGTTAGTTTGATGTTGTTGCCGTTGTTGTTTTAAATAAGCCTTTGCACTCCTATATGATGATGTTACTTTGAATGGTGGACTATGACATCTCCCATAGACTGAGGAATAAACATGTAGCTTCTGACTCTGTCCTTGATATTCAGTAATCGTTATCTTTCATTATCAAAGATAATAAAATAATTCCTTCCTTATTGTTGAGTGGTATGACATAAGAAATATCCAGCTAAAAGGGCATATATCATGTAACTGTTTACAATGGGATTATTTTTCTATTTCTAAATTGGTTTGAGAATCAGAGGCTGTTATAATCTGAGAAAGCACTAGAGGGAGCCAGATCCCTGTCTGAGGAATTCTTTGCTCTGGGGGGAAACACTGCTGTAGCCCACATTTAAATCAGCTGTGGTGGCTTCAGTGGCGCAATCAGTTAGCGTGGTACTTATAAATCAGTTTGCAGACTTGTGAATCTTGTGCTCAGCCTTAGACATATAATTTCAGGCAAAAATTCCCATAGGTATCTTTAATAGAAAAGGGATTTTAGCATTACCAAGATATCATTATGTATTTTTTACTTTTTATTTTTATTTTTTTGTGGAGCTCAGTTCACATTTTTTTTTTAGCTCAATTCACAGACATGCTTCCACGTGCATTAGAGATTTAAGAATCACAGATCTTAGAGGGTAAAGTGTTACACAGTAAAGGGACCTAAGAGACTTCTAAATACAATTGGACCATGTTTGGATTATGATTCAAACAAAACAGTGATAAGAAGATGCTGGTGAGATAACTAGGGAAATTTGAACAGGAAGACAATCTTATACCATATGATGGGATTACTCTTAATCTTTTTAGGTGTCGTAATGATATCTTGGGGCTGGGCATTGTGGCTCAGGCCTGTAATCCCAGCACTTTGGGAGGCCGCAGTGGGAGGATTGCCTGAGCCCATGAGTCTGAGACCAGCCTGCGTAACATGGCAAGACCCCATCTTCACAAAAAAATAAAATAAAAAATAAAAAATAAATAATTATATCTTGGTAATGCTAAAATCCCTTTTCTATTAAATATACATATGGGAATTGAAAGTATGTGTGCGTGTGGGGAGAGAGGTGGGAAGATAATAGAAGAAACAAGATTGACAACATCTGATAATTGTTGGAGCTGGAGTTCATTATGCTATTTACTCTCCCTTTGTGAATGTTTTAAATTTACCTTTAAAAGTGAAAATGAAAAAGTAGAGACATTATATTCTTACAATATATATTTACGATGTAGTTTACCACCATTTATGGCTAATGTGTATTTCTTAGGTTGCAAACTCAGATTTGTAAGAAAATATCACCTTTCCCCATAATTGAATTTAATTCCTAGTTTGAACTTTTATTTTACTAGATGTCAGAAACCAAATATCAATTAATTCAGAGTAATCTTACATTGCACTGAGTCAAAAAATTAATTCAAGATCATCTTGGTCAATTCTGGATTTTTCCCACCTCATCTGCCAGCAGAATTGCTAAGTGAAAGCAAGTGAGAGGTGGGGGTGGTGAGTCAGGGGCTGGTCCTTGGTTGTCACCTCCTGAGTCAGACATCTAGTCAGACAACCTTCACCTTCTCTTGGGTAGGTTTGTCCTTGCAAATGACAGTCACATTGTCTGACGACCATCCATAAAACCTCTCCAGATCTGCCTCTCCCTAGCTGTCAAACCTCCCTGGGGATGGGGAAACATTCAGAGGCTTTCACTCTGGCTTTCTCAGCTCTGCCCTTGTGGCCATTTCCGCTGTATTTCTCCAATACTATGTTTGTCATGGAAGGTCCTGGAACACTTCTCTAGGACATTTGCCACTTCCACGGGTTCTATTTGGGAACAAAGGCATTTTCTGCTTTCAAACCCTTAACAAATCTAGGGGCTTCAGGGTTCAGTCCTCAGAGACTAGGGATATACACAGGCCACGTTCTAATATCTAATATCTCTTCCTGAATATCTCTTCCTGCAATGTCTAATATCTCTTCCTGAAGCCTATGGTGTCTTTGTCTGGTCTGGTGGGTAGACTTAGCTCATAATCTATAATGATTGCTTATAGCATAAACATACCCAAAGTCCTTCAGAGCTCTGGATGCAGAGAAAGGTCACAGGTTCACAGAAATCATGAAGAAAAATTTTCTTCAATTAACATAATAAAATACTGTGCTATTGAATAATTTTAATTCAAAGCTTAACATTTACTTCTCACCACATAAATAAACTAGGGAAGAAGTAGTAAATAGTAGTTGTGAATGTAGGTTCTGGGCTTAGAGACTAGTGTTCTAATCCTGCCTCTGTCTTTTTAGTACGGATCAAGCACAAATTAAAGTTCCTAAATCTCAAATATATATATATATATATATATATTTTTTTTTTTTGAGGCGGAGTCTTGCTCTGTCGCCCAGGCTGGAGTGCAGTGGCGCGATCTTGGCTCACTGCAAGCTCCGCCTCCCAGGTTCACGCCATTCTCCTGCCTCAGCCTCCGGAGTAGCTGGGACTACAGGCGCCCGCCACCACGCCCGGCTAATTTTTTTGTATTTTTAGTAGAGATGAGGTTTCACCGTGTTAGCCAGGATGGTCTCGATCTCCTGACCTCGTGATCCGCCCGCCTCGGCCTCCCAAAGTGCTGAGATTACAAGCGTGAGCCACCACACCCGGCCCTAAATCTCGTATTTTTAATTCATAAAGCAGAGGTATTAATATCTACTGTGCAATGTTTTGGGGGAGGGTTTAACAAGAATATGTATATAAAGTACACATAGAGTTTGGCACTTTGTATAAACCTATAAATGGCAACCATTTTTATTATTAAGAATAGCAAACAGGCAGGAAAAGCCCCTTATGCAATTTTTGCATCTGGTTAATGAACCTTTCTCCTATGACTTCCTAAGTTATTAGCTCAGATCTCAAAGAACCACATAGGAATCTGGGTGCAGCCCGGGGCACTGAAATGACCACAGTTAAAAAAAATTCTCTCTGGTTTCCACTCCAAGGTACATGGAGCCCAAATTCCCAGGCCATTTTAAGAAATAACTGCTTAGACTTTATTTCTAGTGTGGCCCATTCTTTATGAACTGTCAGTGGAAAGGAAGCAGATGAAAAGAGGAATTCCAAGAGTATAATATCACTATGGCCTCATGAAATAGGAGAAAAGAAACCAAACAATTTATAGTGGACAATTTCTAGATGTTTATTGCCAGGACCTTCTGCTTAGAGTGAGAAGAATATCCAAATGAATGCCATGTTCCTTTCCAGCCTTGTAAGAAAAAGCAAAGTTACTTTATTCAGGCACCCATCTCCCCTGCTTTGATGGCTTTGGTGTTCTGGCTAGGAGAGAAAGATCCACTACTGCCCTGTTTTCCGTGGAGGCCTTAACAGGGATTCCATGCTGAACTGGCTTCTGATTCCTCTTTGTTCTTGGATGTTAGATTTCAACCCCTTGGATAGAGATGTCCAGTTTTGTAATTAGTCTCTTTCTGGAGGCAGCATGGTGCTGGTAAGCTACCAAGAATTGTCTTGGAGTGGAAAACTGCAGTCTCAGATACATACAGGCTCTCTACACAGATGCAATCTATTAATTAACCTTATGCACCTTCATTAAGCTTTAATGCTTTAGTGCTAAAAGTAGGTTCTGTGAAAAAATGTGACTCATACTGAGAAATCAATTGATGTTGCACTATTATTTAACATTAACCTCTCAGACTAGGGTATTTTTAACATACGTCCTTGGTGGGCACCTGTATTCATTTCCTATCGCTGCTCTAACTCCTATGATTATGTTGGGTCCATCAGGATAATCCAGATAATTTCTTCATCTCAAGATCCTTAACATAATCCTCTCTGTAAAGTCCCTTTTGCCATATAAGGTAACATTATCCACAGGTTTTAGGGGTTAGGATGTGGACATCTTTGGGGGTTTTTATTCTACCATCCACAGTCCACCTCTGCCCCCCAAATCTTTACTTCCATCCACATGTAAAATACATTAATCTCATTCCGTCTTCAAAGGTCTCAATCCATTACAGCATCAACTCAATGTCCAAAATCTCATCTAAATTTCATCAGCTCAAAAGTCTCAAATCTCATCAGGTCTGGGTAAGGCTTTGGGTATAACTCATCCTGAGGCACAATTCATCTCCATCTGGGAAGCTGTGAACTCAACTCAAGAAGCAAGTTATTTGCTCTCCAAATACAGTGGTAGGACAGACATAGGATAACAGATATAGACATTCCAGTTCAGAAGGGGAGAAAATGAAAGGAAAAAAGGAGTCGTGAGTTTCAAGCGAATTTGAAATCCAGCAGGGCAAACAACATTAGGTTTCAAGACTTGGGAATAATCTTCTGTTTCGAAGCTTTGCCCTCTGGGCTGAAGGCTCTGCCCTTGAAGTCATCCTTTCTTCTTCATGAAGGCTAGCATGTGTTTGCAGATGAATAGTATTATCAGCCTGTTTCCTACCTGTAGAATTTTGAGTTCCATGATTACAAAATGCACGCACAGGTTTTTCTCAGTGTTACTATTTTCTGAATTGTCTAAAATGATTTATAACTTTCCAAAGTACGTTCATGTAAACAAGATTTCAGATTCTACATACGTATAAACTTTTAGTTGGTTCTTATCAGGATTTTCAGTTTTCTGGTAGCAAGTAAACTTGAGATAATAGCTTTCTTATAGAAATAGGATTGTTGGGCTAAATCATTAATGTAGTCTTTGAGAGAAAAGGCACAAATAACTATGTGTATGTTCTATGGGATAAGATTATAAGAATTATTGGCTAGTGGATCCTCTCTACATTGCCTATAATAAAAACCCCTGTGACCGATGTTCTTTTCTTAAAAAAAAACCACATATTTATTTTAGTTTTAAGGATACACATACAGGTTTGTTCTATAGATAAATTGTGTGTTGTGGGGGTTTGGTGTGTTTTGTGAGCCGGGTAATAAGCATAGTACCTGATAGGCTGTTTTTCGATCCTCACCTTCCTCTCACCTTCCACCCTCAAGTAGGCCCTGGTGTCTATTGTTCCCTTCTTTGTGTCCATGTTTATCAATGTTTAGCTCTCACTTATAAGTGAGAACATGGGATGTTTGGTTTTCTGTTTCCACATTAGTTCGCTTAAGAGAATGGCCTTCAGCTCCATCTATGCTGCTGCAAAGGACATTATCTCGTGGTTTTTTTTTTTTGTTTGTTTGTTTTTTTATGGCTGTGTAGTATTTTCTCGTGTATATATACTATATTTTCTTGATCCAGGCTAACATTGATGGGCAGTTATGTTGATTCCATGTCTTTGCTATTGTGAATAGTGCTATGATGAACATACATATGCATATGTCTTTATGGTAGAATGATTTATATTCCTTTCGGTGTGTACTAAATAATGAGATTGCTGGGTTGAATGGTAGTCCTGTTTGAAGTTCTTTGAGAAATTGCCAAATTGCTTTCCATAATGGCTGAACTAATTTACATTCCCTACAGCAGTGTATAAGCAGTCCCTTTTCTGCATAGCCTTGCCAGCATCTGTTATTTTTTGACTTTTTTTTTTTTTTTTTTAAGACAGAATCTTGCTCTGTTGCCCAGGTTGGAGTGCAGTGGCACAATCCCCGCTCACTGCAACCTCTACCTCCTGGATTCAAGCAATCCTCCTGCCTCAGCCTCTTGAGTAGCTGGGATTACAGGCGTGTACCACCATGCCTGGCTAATTTTTGTATTTTTAGTAGAGGCAGGGTTTCACCATGTTGGTCAGGCTGGTCTCAAACTCCTGATCTCAAGTGATCCACCCACCTTGGCCTCCCAAAGTGTTGGGATTACAGGTGTGAGCCACTTTGCCCGGGTTTTGACTTTTTAATACTAGCCATTCTGACTGGTGTGAGAGGTATCTCATTGTGGTTTTGATTTGCATTTCAATAGTGATCAGTGATGATGATCTTCTTTTCATATGCTTGTTGCCCACAAGACATATGTATATGTCTTCTCTTGAAAAGTATCTGTTCATGTCCTTTGCCCATGTTTTAATGGGGTTATTTTCTGCTTGTTAATTTGTTTTTCTTATAAATTCTGGATATTACACCTTTGTCAGATGCATAGTTTGCGAATACTTTCTCCCATTCTGTAGGTTGTCTATTTGCTCTGTTGATAGTTTCTTTTGCTGTGAAGAAGCTCTTTAGTTTAACTAGATTTCATTTGTCAGTTTTAGTGTTTGTTGCAATTGCTTTTGGTGTCTTCATCATAAAATCTTTGCCAGGGCCTATGTCTAGAACTATATTTACTAGGTTTTCTTCAAGGGTTTTTATAGTTTTAGGTTTTACATTTAAGTCTTTAATCCATCTTGAGTTGATTTTTGTATATGGTGTAAGGAAGGAGTTCAGTTTCAACCTTCTGCATATGGCTAGCCAGTTATCCCAGCACTATTTATTGAATAGAGAGTTCCATTTATTGTTGACTTTGTCAAAGATTGGATGGTCATAGGTGCACAGCTTTATTTCTGGGCTTTTTATCCTGTTCCATTGATCTATGTGTCTGTTTTTGTACCAGTACCATGCTGTTTTGGTTATTATAGCCTTGTAGCATAGTTTGAATTATGATAATGTGATACCTTCAGCTTTGTCCTTTTTGATTAGGATTGCCTTGGCTATTCAGGCCCTTTTTTTGGTTCCATATAAATTAAAAATTTTTTTTTTCCAATTCTGTGAAAAATGTCATTGGTAGTTTGATAGGAATAGCACTGAATCTATAAATTGCTTTGGGCAGTGTGGCCATTTTAATAATGTTGATTCTTACTATCCATTAACATGGAAAGTTTTTCCATTCATTTGTGTTATTTCTGATATCTTTGAGCAGTGCTTTGTAGAGTTGTTGTAGAGTTCTTTCACCTCCCTGGTTAGCTGTGTTCCTAGGTATTTTATTTTAATTTTTTGTGGCTATTGTGAATGAGATTGCATTCTTGATGTGGCTCTCAGCTTGGAGAGTATTAGTGTACAGAAATGATCTTGATTTTTGTACACTGATTTTGTATCTTGAGACTTTGCTGAAGTTGTTTGTCAAATCTAGGAGCCTTTGAGCAGAGGCTATGTGTGGGGTTTTCTAGGTATAAAGTCAGATAGTCTGCAAACAGAGATAATTTGACTTCCTGACTTCCTATTTGGATGCCTTTTATTTCTTTCTCTTGACCGATTACTCTGGCTAGGACTTCCAGTACTATGTTGAATAGGAATAGTGAAAGTGGGTATCCTTGTCTTGCTCTAGTTCTCAAGGGGAATGCTTTCAGCTTTTGCCTGTTCAGTATGATGTTGGTTGTGGGTCTGTCATAAATGGCTTTTATTATTTTGAGGTATGTTCCTTCAATGCCTAGTTTTTTGAGGATTTTTAATATGAAGGGATGCTAAATTTTATCAAAAGCCTTTTCTGCATCTATTGAGATGATTGTGTGGTTTTTGTTTTTAATTCTGTTATGTGATGAATCACATTTATTGATTTGCATATGTTGAATCAACCTTGTATTCCAGGGATAAAGCCTATTTAATCACAGTGAATTAGCTTTTTGTTGTGTTGCTGGATTAGGTTTGCAAGTATTTTGTTGAGGATTTTTGTATCTATGTTTATCAAGGCTATTGGCCTGAAGTTTCATTTTTTTTGTCTTTCTCTGCCAGGTTTTGATATCAGAATGATGCTGGCCTCATTGAATGAGTTGAAGAGGAGTCCCTCCTCCTCAATTTTTTAGAATAGTTTCAGTAGAAATTGTATTAGCTCTTTTTTGTACATCTAATAGAATTTGGCTGTGAATCTGTCTGGTCCTGGGCTTTTTTCTGGTTGGTAGGATTTCTATTACTTATTCAATTTCTAAACTTGTTATTGATCTGTTCGGGGTTTGAATTTCTTCCTTGTTCAGTCTTGGAAGATTGTGTTTCCAGGAATTTATCCATTTTTTTCTAGGTTTTCTAGTTTGTGTTCATAGAGGTGTTCATAATAGTCTCTGATGGTTTTTTGTATTTCTGTGGGGTTAGTGGTAATGTCTCCTTTGTCATTTCTGATTGTGTTTATTTGGATTTTCTTTCTCTTTTTCTTTATTAGTCTAGCTAGCCATCTATCTTATTTATTCTTTCAAAAAACAACTTCTGTTTTATTAATCTTTTGTATGGTTTTTCATGACTCGGTTTCATTCAGTTCAGCTCTGATTTTGGTTATTTCTTGTCTTCTGCTAGCTTTGGGCTTGATTTGCTGTTGTTTTTCTAGTTCCTTGAGGTGTGATGTTAGTTTGTTAATTTGAGATCTTTTTAACTTTTTGATGTGGGTGTTTAGTGCTATAATTTTTCTTCTTAATACTGCTTTAGCTGTGTCCCAGAGATTCTGGAATATTGTATCTTTGTTCTCATTAGTTTCGAATAATTTGTTGGTTTGTGCCTTAATTTCATCATTTACCCAGAGGTCATTCAGAAGCAGGTTGTGTAATTTTGATGTAATTATATGGTTTTGAGTAATCTTCTTCGTATTGATTTCTATTTTTGTTGCATTGTGGTCTGAGAATGTGGTTGGTATGATTTTGGTTTTTAAAAATTTGCTGAGTATTGTTTTATGGCTGATTGTATAGTCAATTTTAGAGTATGTGCCATATGCAGATGAGAAGAATGTATATTCTGTTGTTTTTGAGTGGAGAGTTCTGTGGATGTCTGTTAGGTTCATTTGGTGATTAACCTTCTTGAGTTCAGATTTTCACCACATCTGCCCTATATTAATTTCCTATTTCTTTGATAAATTACCACCAATGTAGTGGCTTAAGATAACACAGATGTCTTATAGTTCTGAGGGAAGAAGTCTAAAATGTGCCTTACAGGCTAAAATCAAGGTATTGACAGGGCTGGTCCTTCTAGAGACTTGAGAGGAGAAATCATACTTTACCATTCCTAGCTTAGAGGCTGCCAGCCTTTCTCGGGTCATGGCTCCATATCACTCTGACCCTCTTTCTTCCCTCTTACAAGGACTCCTGTGATTACATAGGGCCCACCTGGATAATCCAGAATAATCTCCACATCTCAAAATCCTTAACATAATCACATATGCAGTCTCTCTTGCTGTGTAAGTTATAACATATTCACAGGTTCTGGAGATTAGGATGTAGATTTCTTTGATGGGCTATTTTTCAGTTTACCATATACCCATGAATATTGTGCCTCACAACTAAATTGGCTCCTGCTAGACATCTTCAATGGCTTCCTACTTCTTCCCACACAAATTCATATTTATTTTAGTGTTTTTAAGGCCTTGTATATTTGGAGTCCCTTCTTTCTAATTTCAGCCCTCACTTCTTCCTTGCATTTAACCTCTGTTGTGATAGGCTAGTCTTTATATATTTAGTCAAACTTCTGTGCCCTTGTTTGTGTCAGCTCTCTCACTGGGAATGTCTTTTCTTTGATCCGTAAAAATCCCACTCATTATTTAAGGTTCATGCTGAAATCTTGCCTCTTAACTGAGGCTTCTCGTGGTAACTCTGTCCTCTTTGGTTTCTTTCTTATGATCTTCTAAGGCATTTGTGGTTTTTGTACAAAACTTATTATATATATGTTTATATATACAATATTGGTTTTTTACTGTTACTTCACTTGTGTTTTCCTTGCCTCCTCATTTTTTTAATAAACTCCTTGAAAGCAGAAAAAAAGTCATATGTATTTTGCATATTAAATCACCCTTAGCATGGTTTTAAGCTTATGGTAATGCCAAATAAAATATTTGCTGCCTCATTGGGAGCTCTTTTGGTAGGTCCATGGTTTTCAGAGACTTTCACTTAGAATATGGGAAAATAGAGCCCAGACTTGCCATCTACTGAAGAAACAAAAGGGGATTTTTTATGTATCCATTCTGTAATCCACTGTAAAGCTATTCTTCTTCATTTGCATTTTAAGATCTATGATTTATAATCTTTATAACCAAATTTTTCAACATTGTGATAAAAGCTAACTGGCACCCAGTGCATCCATTATCCCAAGTGACTTCCCTTTGTGGTCTAGTGCTCGGTTTGGTCCTATGACCTTGTGGTTTATAGAGGACTCTGTTGCCTCTCCTGAGCTCAGTTGGGTTCCAGGGATGAATAGCCATCATGGAAGTTTCCTGCTAGGCTTAGTTCACTTCACTCCTGCTGTGGGTAAGTTTTTTGGGGAAGCCTAGTTTATTCAAGGCCCAGTCATGATCTTCTGTTTCCATGGCAATACTCATCATCATTGTCAGCATCAGATTCAACATTGCTATTATTTATTGAACACTTTTTCTCTACCAAACATTGTGCTGAGTATTTTACGTGTAACACTTCATTTAATCATTTCATTATACTTGAGGATAATTCAGGGAGTAGGTTTGGGTTAGTTAAGTAAAGGGATATAAAGATGTTCAATTCTGTGTTCAATGATTCTTCTTGAGATGTTACAGCATAGCTCAGTAACAATAGACATTCTTCTGGACAGTTTTCATTTTGGCCCAACGTCTGACAGGTAACTACTACGTGTTTCATCACCGTATGGGGGGCACTGAGTCAATTGTTTCTTGAATTTTAGAACACTCAGCTATCTTGCCATTCAAACAATTGACTCTATCCAGTAAGTTCCAGTGTTTTCTAGAGGGTGCTGAATATTCTTATCTTTTTAAAATTTAGATGTGGGTCTCTTTCTTATTGGAGTTGGGGCCAAATGGAAGGAGAGATTTGGTTGCTTAAGCCATTGAAGTCTGATTACAAATTGAATGTGACAAGTAAGACTGCCAGTCTAGAAGTTATAACCAAAAGAAACCCTCCCAGTTTTTCCTAATGCTATATGTGTTTTTTTGTGTATATTTTTCTATGCTCAGTATTTATGGTGATCAGAAAAACAAGTCATATTATCTGACACATCATACATCAAGATATTTGCAAACATGCTAACCATTTCAACAGAAGTTAGAATTTTATGTACAATATGGTATCTTTTTGTAGTTCTGGACTCAGCTATGAAAATCTGTTCCATTCTTGTAGTTTCGTGAAACTAAAATTTTGACTCTTTCTAGACTATGGCAGAGTGTATATGAATGACAAAGTAAATCCTTTCATTTTGTAATTTTGGACTTAAATTTTTGGTCTCATGTTTAAAGTGTCTTCCACGATCTATGTAAGTGAGTGGATAAATGAAAGAGCATATTCATTGGTATCTTCCACAGGGGCCTCTCTGGCCAGTCTTTAGGACGACCAGGTACTTATAATAAGGCCCTATGTATGAAGAGCCTTTTGTGCAAGGTGATTTTTGGAGGGCTTGAACACAGAGACAAGGCCTTTCTCAAACTTACAAGAATAAACTATGTGGCTTTTTTGTCTGCTTGCTAGTAATTATTGGTGCATTTTGGTATAATTTTGTCTAAAGACTTGTTTTCATTATAATATGCCACCAGGAAGGAAATTGTGGGGTAGTGGAAGATGCCCCCACCTACTTCTGACTGTGAATCTATCAAGGAGGCTTTCAATGTTTACCAAAAACCCCCCGATAATTGCTAAATAGACAGTTTGGCTTAGGTCAGTTCAGCAATACTGAGCCTGGCAGAAAGGTGTTATTATTATTGCTTTTGTTTTATGTATATATCTAATACACTTAAATGAATACGCTAAAGCTCATAAAATTAAGTGACTAGTCAGTGACAGAGTCAGGCTGTCAGAGTTATTTGTATTTGCTCTTTATCTTTATGCTAAACAATTGAGTTATGTTTATATTCACCCTGGATAATTGGCAATTATATGAAGAATATAACCTGCCATATAGAGTAGGGCAAGAAAATGTTAAAAGACTTAATAGTACTGAAACAAAAATGGCTTCTCTTTTGGAGTTAGCAGCACTTAGAAGCATGGCGCATATTTTGCACATTAAGTAGGCCTATTTTGTCTCTTATTCCTGTTGCTATGGAAGAGATAATACGTAGGAAGGAACTTATTGATTTCCTCTAAGGCAAACTCACTAATGGAATTTTGCCTGAAAGGGATTCTATTGCCCAAATCTCACAAGGTGAGAAGCCGTTATTGACCCAATATCATGAAGACATAAGAGGAGTTGGCTTGTGTAGATAATGTAGTTACTGACATAGAAATTGATTCCTGGACACACACACACACACACACACACACACACACACCTCACATACACAGACATCTTTATATTCTATAAAGCTATTTTGATTCATTTCAATCAATTCATTTTTTTCTATGTTGATATCTCAGATTATGGACTATTTTACATATTATTTTAGCCAGAAATAGCTGTCTTCAAAGAATATAAATATTGACTATAATAAAATGCCAATATGTAGCTTCCACATTTGTATTAATTTTGATAGATATTAAATGATAATTAATTTCAACCAAAGCAATTTACATTGGGGTATCACTTTCAGTAAAATTTATAAAACACTTCACATAGCAAAATAAAGCATTTGTCTCTTAAGGGTAACTACTGATGTCTAATTTATACTCTGTGAACAAAATATTAGACAGCCATCTGCATCACTATAGATTATAGAAGATTAGAGTAATAAAAAACTACGTTTTAGAAAAAGTGCAGCAGTGCAAAATGCTCATCTTAAATTTTTCTTACTAGCTGGTAAACTCATCTCAGCTAGGGAACATCTTTAATCACCATGAAATAAATAAATAAATCTCTGCTGTTACTCATCTTGCAGCACAATACATAGAGTTGTCCACGTGACAAGCAGCCCTATTGCCATCCAATGCATATATTATTTATACTGCTTAACTTTATGATTTCTAATTTGTGGCTCATGTTTGAAACCATAGTTTATTTTCTCTGTTCAGAGAATCCTAATATATATGAGGTATTTTTTTTAAGCTATTAATCAACTTAGTATTTTATGCTTCAGTTTCTGCTGTTTTTTAAGAGTGATAGTTTGTATTTTGGATGTGCTCCCCAGGTTCTCTTTAAACACATTTGATGACACTATCACACAGCTTACTTTTTATATCTAGGTGATTTCAAATATAACTGCATATTTGATAAGTATTTGATCGGGTCTTTTGTGCTTGACATAGTAATAAAAAAACTAGATGGAAATTTAATTATTTATATAAAGTAGAAAATGAGGAATAGGAACCGCTATACAAAAACAAAGCAAGTGATAATCTTCAACTCTGTTGTGGAACTGTGCAAAGCTAACTCGAAATTTAGCAGAAATGTAAAGTTCTATCCTTGAGTTCAAACAGCAACTTGCATAGGTAAAGGTTGGGGGTTATGTAACTTTTTTTTTTTGAGACAGAGTCTCGCTCTTGCCCAGGCTGGAGTGCAGTGGCGCGATCTCGGCTCACTGCAAGCTCCGCCTCCCGGGTTCACGCAGTTCTCCTGCCTCAGCCTCCTGAGTAGCTGGGACTACAGACGCCCGCCACCACGCCCGGCTAACTTTTTTTTTGTATTTTTTAGTAGGGACGGGGTTTCACCATGTTAGCCAGGATGGTCTCGATCTCCTGACTTTGTGATCCGCCCGCCTCGGCCTCCCAAAGTGCTGGGATTACAGGTGTGAGCCACTGCGCCCGGACGGGGGGATATGTAACTTAAATAGAGTAAAGTAGGTATTATGGTTGTCTAACATTCATTGGACACTTCTTCTCTTGTGCTGCTATATGGTTTAGGTGAGCCCCAGAAGCGGGACCTAAGCCAATGGGGTAATAGAGGTTCTATGTCATCTGCCCCAACGATTGGTTCAGGTGTCCCAGGGTTTAGCCAATCATTGCTTGTGTTTCTCCAACCGCAGGGGTGGTCCAAATATCAAGTAGCTCAACACTTTTGATCAATGGTTGTGGAACTTCTCTGTCTCCAAGAGGGAACAAGAATGCATATGGCCTTATATTGCTGCTGCAAATGATCTTGCCTCCGTGAGAAAAGTTAACTGGAGGACAAAGCCAGCACATGATGGGAAAATTACAGAGAAACAGGGTTTGGCAGCGATTGAACTATATCAGTTCACATTATTTCTGGACTTTTCAGTTACTTGAAGCAAGCTTCCTTTGTAGATTTAGTTAGTTTGAATTGGATTTTTCTGTTTTATTAAAAATTATGTATTTATTTTTGTTAAAAAACTTAAAATAATACAAGTATCATATCTGGAAAAAAGACCTAGGGAGGATTTCTGGGATAAGAAAATAGTAAATTGAGCTAACGAGGTTACCCATCTGCTACAAAAACTTTAATATACTGGAAAAAATATTTTAAAACAACCAGAAATAAGGAGAGACTGAAACCTCAAGTATAAGTTTTTAGGGGAATGGCATCACCATCTGGAGCTCTATATCTGATCCAGACATGAATCCTAATGGTCAGAGGTTGGGGTTTTAACCTCCGTATAAAGGCAAGAGATGGAGGCAAAGTGGAGTCTGCTGGAACCAAGACTTCTACAAAGCTTAAGATCCAGGAAGTCTTCCCTATCCATAACAGAATGGATAGTAGAATTGTACCAACTAGCTGAGATAAATCAGAAGAATGTTTTCTTTTGCCTAAATGGAAAAAAAAAAAATCCCTATTAGAAAATAAACCCCCTGACTGGATGTGGTGGTGCATACCTGTAATCCCAGCATTTGGGAGGCTGAGGAGGGTGGATTGCTTGAGGCTGATGGATTGCTTGAGGCCAGGAGTTCGAGACCAACCTGGCCAATATGGTAAACCCCATCTCTACTAAAAATACAAAAATTAGCTGGGTGTGGTGGTGCACACCTGTAATCCCAGCTACTCAAGAGACTGAGGCACAAGAATTGCTTGAACCTGGGAGGCATAGGTTGCAGTGAGCCGAGATCACACCAACTGTACTCCAGCCTGGGCAACCGAGTGAGATTCTGTCTCACAAAAAGAAAAAAAAGAAAACCCCTGTGTGGATGTGAAATCCGAAGCTGCACTATTCACCTAGTGTAAGAACCACTTATCCAAAAAACTAAAAATAAAAGTTGACTTCAGCTAAGTGAAATTTCCAGTGTGTTTTACAGAAATAATGTGAAAACAAGTTTGCACAAACACAAATGACACATGATATATTTCACTAAAAATGCAAATAAGCTCAGAAGGAAGGAGTGAGATATAAGGTACAAGGAAAACAAATAAATTGTAAACCTGGTTAAATCTAAATAAACTGATGATCAAAGAACTCCACAATAAAAAAAAGACTGATTTTTTGAGGGGATGTAGATGGTGTCACTTAAAAAATAGGGTGAAACTAAAATACTGAAAAATGATAAATGGAAGATGGGAGGGAATGATTGAAATTAAAGTGTCCTAATTTTTTTAAATCATTCAGGAATATTATAGAAATACTGAATAACTTCAGATATTTGGCTAAGTATGCATGTTAAAAATTTAAAGTTAATGCTAAAAGAATAGAAATTACAATACAGGCCAGGCGCCGTGGCTCACACCTGTAATCCCAGCACTTTGGGAGGCTGAGGCAGTCAAATCACCTGAGGTCAGGAGTTCGACACCAGCCTGGGCAACATGGAGAAACCCCACCTCTACTAAAAATACAAAAATTAGCTGGGTGTGGTGGCACACACCTGTAATCCCAGCTACTCAAGAGTCTGAGGCACAAGAATCGCTTGAACCTGAGAGGTGGAGGTTGTAGTGAACTGAGATGGTGCCACTGCCCTCCAGTCCAGGCCACAGAGCGAGACACTATCTCAAAGAAAAAATAAATTGAAATACAATATGACTATGTGTGGATTTATGTCATTGTGTAAATTTAAAAAAATTGATGTATAACTTAGTAGTACACTAATCTTATGTGTGTTCAATCAAATTAAAAAAAAAAACCTGTTGTATTAGTCAGGGTTCTCTAGAGGGACAGAACTAATAGGATATATGTATTTAAATATATATACATAAACTCCCCTTCATATATAATGACGTACACGATCACAAGGTAAGGTCCCACGATAGGCCATTTGCAAGCTGAGGAGCAAAGAAGCCAGTAGTGGCTCAGTCCGAGTCCCAAAACCTCAAAAGTAGGGAAGCCAACAGTGTAGCCTTCAGTCTGTGGCTGAAGGCCTGAGAGCCCCTGGCAAACCACAGGTGTAAGTCCAAGAGTTCGAAAGCTGAAGAACTTGGAGTCTGATGTTCGAGGGCAGGGAGTATCCAGCACAGGAGAAAGATGAAGGCTGGAAGACTCAGCAAGTCAGCTTCTTCCACCTTCTTCTGCCTGCTTTTCTTTGCCACACTGGCAGCCGATTGGATGGTGCCCACTCACATTGTGGGTGGGTCTTCCTGAGGGTGGGTCTTTCTCTCCCAGTCCACTGACTCAAATGTTAATCTCTTCTGGAAACACCCAGAAAGACCCAGATACACACAGAAACAATACTTTGCATCCTTCAATCCAATCAAGTTGACACAATATTAACCATCACACCTGTTTACCACTGGAATAAGATATGGGACATCACCATCACCCCAGAAGCCTGTCTTGCAATCATTGTCCTATAGGTAATCATTATTCAAGTTTCCAGCTTCATAGATCAGTTTTACAAGTTTTTGAACTTCAAAAAGTGGAATCATATATATATATACACACACAAACAGACACATATATATACATATATATATATGTATACACCATGGAATACTACTCAGCCATAAAAAAGAACGAAATAATGGCATTCACAGCAACCTGGGTGGAGTTGGAGACCATTATTGTAAGTGAAGTAACTCAGGAATGGAAAACCAAATATCGTATGTTCTCATTTATAAGTAGGAGCTAAGCTATGAAGACACGAAGGCATAAGAATGATACAATGGACTTTGGGGATGCGGGGGGAAGGGAAGCAGGGCGGCAAGAGATAAAAGACTACACACTGGCTACAGTGTACACTGTTCAGGTGATGAGTGCACAAAAATCTCAGTAATGACTGCTAAAGAACTTATCCATGTATGGCCAGGCGTGGTGGCTCACACCTGTAATCCCAGCACTTTGGGAGGCCAAGGTAGGCAGATCACCTGAGGTTGGGAGTTCGAGACCAGTGTGATCAACATGGAGAAACCCCATCTCTGCTAAAAAAAAAAAAAAAAAAAAATTAGCTGGGGGTGGTGGCACATGCCTGTAATCCCAGCTACTCGGGAGGCTGAGGCAGGATAATTGCTTGAACCCGGGAGGCGGAGGTTGCGGTGAGCCGAGATCATGCCATTGCACTCCAGCCTGGGCAACAAGATCAAAACTCCGTCTCAAAGAACAAAACAAAACTTATCCATGTAACCAAAAAGCAAAGCAAATAGTTTTGTTCCCCCAAACTATTGAAATAAAAAGAGTGGAATCATACACATATAATCCATTGTGTTTGTCCTCTTTCAACATTTTGTCTGTCAGAATTATTCTTGTTGTTTGTAGCTGTTAATTATTTTTCAAGCTGAGTAGTATTCCACTGTAAGAATATATCATAATTTATTTATATATTCTATTGTTCATGGATATTTGAGTTATGTCCTATATTTGCTATTATGAATAAAGCTGCTATGAGCATGCTTGTGCATGACTTTTGGTGCACATATACACCCATTTCTTGTGAATATATCCTATGAGAGGAACTATTGGGCCATAGGGAAGGGGTGTGTTTAGCTTTATTAAATACTGTCAATAGTTTTCCAATTGATTGTACAAATTTACACTCTCATCAGCAGCATATGAGAGTACCAGTTATTCACATCCTCACCAACATGTAATACTGCCAGTTTTTTGTTTTTTTTTTTTTGCCTGAGACAGGGTCTTGTTTTGCCACCCAGGATGGAGTGCAGTGCTGCAAACAGGGCTCACTGCAGCCTTGAACTCCTAGGCTCAAGCAATTTTCCTGCCTCGGCCTTCTGTGTAGCTGGAACCACAGGTATGTGCCACCACACCCAGCTAATTTTTTATTTTTTTTGTAGAGACAGGGTCTCACTTTGTTGCCCAGGCTGGTCTTGAACTCCTGCACTCAAGTGATCCTTCTGTCTTGGCCTCCCAAAGTGCTGGGATTACAGGTGTGAGCCACCTCACCTGGCCTATAAGTTATATTTTTTAAAAAGTTTATTGCTGATAAAGATATGCCACCTCGCCTGACCTATAAATGATATTTTTAAAAAGTTTATTGCTCATAAAGATATACAATTGATTTTTTAATATTGATCTTGCATTTTGTGACTTTGCTAAATTCTCTTGTTATTTCTGTTTACGGAATATATATTTTTGGATACATATTTTTGGATATTCCATGTAATAGATGTATTTGTAATTATTCTGTTTGGGATGTTGTTACATTTCTCCAATCTAAGGAGACACATCTTTTACCAGTTCTGGAAATTTTCCTGCCATTGTTTTAGTTGAATACGGCTCCTCCATTTTCCCTATTTTTGAATTTCTCTCTTTCATCTAGACACATCATTGTAAAATTGCACATTGCAAAAGACAAAGTGAAAAATCCACGAAGCAACCTGAAAAAAAAAAGATTGCTTACAAAAGAACAACGGGTAGATTGACAACACATTTCATATCAGCAGAAATAGAGGCCAAAAGACAGTGAAGCAATATATTTGAAGTGCTGAGCTACCTACCTAGAACTCTATTTGAAGCTAAACTTTCATTCAAGAGAGAGGGTGAAATAAAGACATTTTCAGAGAAAGATTCAAATAATTTAATTCTCCTGTAACTTTGCTAAGAACTATGAAGTGGCTCATGTTACTAAGAAGCGAGAATGGAGAACAAAACAATATTGTGTGTGGGAAAGGGGAGCCATAACTACTGATGCTGGAGAGATTTAAACAAGTGCAAGAGATTGTCATGAACAACTTTCCACCAACGCATTTTAAACCTTATGTTAAAGGAATAATTTTCTTAAAAAAAGTTTTCAAATTGGATTAAAGAAGAAATAGCATACTGGAACAGACCAGGATTCATTAACAACAATGAATAAAGTAAAATCATCTCACGTGAAAAAGCCCAGACGATTTAAGGGTGAATTCCAACAACCGGCAAGAAACAGATTAACTATATAGTTGTCACTCAGTATCTGCAGGCGATTGGTTCCAGGACCCTCAAGGATACCAAAATCCATAAATACTCAAGTCTCTTTCGTAAAATGGCATAGTATTTGCATATAACCTATGCACATCCTCCTGTATACTTTAAATCATCTCTACATTACTGATATTAGCTAATTCAATGTAAATGCTATGCAAACTGTTGTTATACTGCATTGTTTAATAATTTGTGTTATTTTTATTGCCAAATTATTTTTCAAATATTTTCTCTTAGAAGTTGCTTGAATCTGTGTATGCATAATCCCTGGATACGGAGGGCTGACTGGATAGAGATTACTGTAATAAATAAAAAAGGAATTTTCTATTCCCGAACTCATTTTATGATACCTATATAATTTTGGTAAAAAGCCAAAATGTACAAGAACTATATAAAAAAATTATGAGCTGGGCATGTTGGCTCATGTCTGTAATCCCAGCACTTTGGGGGGCTAAGGTGGGAGGATTGCCTGAGCTCAGGACTTCGAGATTAGCCTGGGTAACATAGTGAGACCTCGTTTCTACTAAAAATAATAAAAAATATCTCGCCAGGTGTGGTAGTGTGCATCTGTAGTCCCAGCTACTTGGGGGGCTGAGGAGGGAGGATCACTTGAGCCCAGGAGGTCTAGTCTGCAGTGAACCATGATGGTGCCACTGCACTCCAGCCTGAATGACAGAGAGAGACCTGTCTCAGAAAAATAAAAAATTATGAACACATATACTAAATAAAATATCAGCAAATAAAATTTGCAACTGCCTATCATGATCAAATAGATCATACCTAGGTTGATTTTACTTCAGGAATAAAAGATATTAACTTTACACAAAACGTAAATGTAACTGCAAACCAGGAGCTCTTCCTTAAGCTGAAAAAGCGTATCTGTCAAACCCACAGCAAGGATCATACTTAGTGGTGATACATTTGAAAATAATACAGACTGCACTCTGCTCAGCAGACATGTTGTCTTTTGAGGTTTTGTTTAGAATGACTGGGGAATGTTCTCTTTTGTTTCCCATAGAACTCTGTATTTGAAAACTTTTATATTGAATGATAAAATGCAGTTCATGTCAGAAAAGCTGTGATCTACAAATAGTTTATTCTTATGTGTCAACCAGTTCATTCAAGCACTTCCAGATATCAGTGCTAGATGTTTGTTTTTGACATTTTGACAAAGACGGATTGCTTATATTTTAGAGCATTCCATCTTAAACTCTCCCTAAATCTGGTTATATATACATTTCATACAATATCTTACCCCTATGTAAATAAAACATAAAGTCACTGGAAAAATTCATGACACAGACATTGCCATTAATTTATGTAATATGACAACAATGAGTGCTATATAAACATTATACTGAGACTCTTGCAATTGTATGCTATAACAAAAAAAAACAGGTATAAGGGCTAGAAATCAAGAAACAAAATGGTTGTGTTTCATAGATGATATGATTGTCTATGTAGACAATCCAAGAGAATTGGAACTAATAAGAAAATTCAATCAGTTACTAGATACAATATAATTACAAAACAGTCAATGACATTTTATTCAGAGATCAAATGCAATTAGAAAAGGTAATTAGAATAGAAATCTTGTATATAATGGCAGAAAAATTATAAGGAACCCAGGAATAAATTTAATATAAGATATGCAAGACCTTACTTCTAAAATTATACAACTTTATTGAAAAGTATGAAGGAAAATCTAAGTAAATGAGAAGACTCTCAGTTTATGAATGAGGTTACCCAGTGCCATATGGCAACTGTTCCTAAATTAATTTATAAGCAATGGAATTCAAATGATACTAACAGTAGAGTTTTTTTTCCATAAAACTTGGGATCCTGAGCCAAGGACATTTTGAAGAACAAGTACAGTAGTCCTGCTACCAGATATCAAGAGTTAGTTATTTTAAATATACTATTAAATATCAAATCAAAACAGGTACTATTAGTATAGAGATAGATAAACCTTTGGAAAAAAAGTCCAGAATCATATCCATATCAATACGAAAACTTGGTGTATTTATTCACTCAATGCCTATTAAGCACTCTCTTTTTTGCTAACAGGGGCTTCTTCAAGCTGTCTTCCAGGTTCTTTTGACAGGATACCAACAGTCATTGATAGCTTATTACCTGGTATTACAAATTTTCCTGATTCATCTGTACATTTCTTGCTCTTAACATCGGAATTAGTTATTTCCTCAAGAAATCTTGATTTCCCTTATGGGAAATATCTTACCCATATGTAAATAAAACATAAAGGTTTATTTATCCAGCCTGAATGACAGAGAGAGACCTGTCTCAGAAAAAAAATTTATGAACATATACATACACTAAATAAAATACCAGCAAATAAAATTTGCAACTGCTTATCATGATCAAATAGATCATGTCTATGTTGATTTTACAAGACACAGTCTATGTGTTAGGAGTGCTCATTGCTACTGGGTTGGTCACTGTTTCTAGGACTTTTCAGTTGACAGAGCTAAAAAATTAAACATATATATTCATATACATACACACATATACATATATTACATTTAAATATATATAATGTGTGTATATATATAATGCATAGTTCAGTGTATACATACATATTTAAAGATGAAAACCCCATGAGTTCATAGTGATACTGCCAATTCAAATTCAGAAATGCAAGATTTTTACTTACATTCTCATCTATTAAATCTGTGTCTTCTTCAGCACTGGAAATCATGGTTGTTAAGGGTGTTGTTACAGTGGGTAGCTAGTCTGGTATAAGCAAGCAGGAGAGGGCTCCCCTCCCCGACCACATCCTGAGTGTCAGGTGACCATCTGGTGATGGTCAGGCTGTTGTTCACTGTCTAAATAACAATTGGTCATAGCTGGTGCCGGGGAAAAGCAGTCTTCCAATAGATAGGAAACACCTGAAACTGGTGATTAGCAGCTTCCCAATAAGATGTCAGGAGTTGGGCAAGTGGGTTCAAGCACGAGCATGCAGCGAGTCTACCCCAAGGGAAGAATCAGGGGAGAAGTAACACAAGACCCCAGAACTATGCCAGTGTATAAAACCCCAAGTCAAAAGGTCAAACTGCGCACTTGATCTCTCAAGTTGCCCACTTGGCCGTCTTCCAAGTGTATTTTATTTCCTTTCATTCCTGTTCTAAAGCTTTTTAATACACTTTCACTCTTGCTGTAAAACTTGCCTCAGTCTCTCCTTCTGCCTTATGTCCCTCAGGTGAATTCTTTGTTCTGAGAAGCCAAGAATCGAGGTTGCTGCAGCCCCGTACGGATACTTTCCACTGATAACAACATGAGGGATGAGAAAATTGGAATATTCTAGCATTACTAATTTGCTTTATTCTCTATTATACACAGAATCATCTCAGAATACTAATACTAATACAACCACTGCCAATATGATGACAGAAAATACTTAGTTTTGTTGTAACTATTGTCTGTGGCTTTTGGTTTTGCTGTATATTTGTTTTGTCTGTTTTCATGTGGGGATTTGGGGGCATTCAAATCTATGCTACTGTTCCTATAGCAGCATATGTTCCAAATCCCCTTTTGAAAAGTTCTGAAATATTCTTCCCTGGATAATTAAACATACACAAAGAGTAGTCCAATGGGCTGATGACTGCTTAATTTAGTCTAGGATGTGCTTTGTAGTTCACTACTAAAGGCCATTTGTAGTGAACTAAAAGGACATTGGAGCGTACTAAAGTCCACATGGTGGTCTCTTCTGGTTCATCCTACTGGGGATTCTAGAATAAGGTCAGTCAAGCTGCAATAGCAGTCAGAGGGTGTCTCTGGGGCTGTGATCAGTAGAGGGCCCCAGGCACCGCTTGTAGAGGCTTAATCTAGCTAATAATCTCTTTTTTTGAGACACAGTTTCACTCGTTGCACAGGCTGGAGTGCAATGGCACAATCTCAGTTCATTGCAACCTCTGCCTCCCAGGTTCAAGTGATTCTCCTGCCTCAGCCTCCCGAATAGCTGGGATTACAGGTGCGCACCACCATGCCCGGCTAATTTTTGCATTTTTATTAGAGATGGGGTTTCACTGTGTTGGCCAGGCTGGTTTCGAACTCCTGACCTCCAGTTTTCCACCTGCCTTGGCCTCCAAAGTGCTGGGATTACAGGTATGAGCGACTGCACCCAGCTCAATAATCTTAAGCAACTCTTCAAAACTACCAACATAAATAAACAATCTAAGTCAAAACAGTGTGATTGCTATCAAAATGCAGATTAAGAACAGTGCCCTACTGCCTCTTTTCAATCAGATTGCTTCTCTATACCCCTTCTATGTAGATATTCTGGAGCTGGCACTTGTGATAGTAAACATGTACTGTTTTGGTTGCCCATCACCCATTTCCCTTACTTTGGCACACACACTAATTTCCTTTTGAAGAATTAACTCTCCCTCTGGAAATTTTCTTTTTGGGATTGTCTACCCCCTAAACAGGCAAGTGATTCCAGCTTGGTTAATCAGACGCTCCTGGAACTTCCAGTCTTGATTGGAGCAATGCAGAAAGGGTACGAGATGCTAGGAGATTATTCGTTCCAGTGATGGTAGGTGTGGAGAGTGTTGATTAATTCCACTTGCTTTGGAGCCACCTTGATTCTTAACCTTTTTTCGACTTGTTTTTCTGGTATTGCTATCCATTTTGTATGTCCCCTGATATCTACCTAATATATTCATGTTCTGTTTAAAGTTGTTTGTCACTTGTGACCAAACAACTATCACTGATTTAGTGGCGATCTCTGGAGTACATAAGAAATCTTGTCTATTTTAATTGCAATACCTCTTCTAGCAGTTCTGATCCTCCTTTCCCTGCTCTATTTAAAAAACACACACTTTATAACTTACTTATTGTGTTTATTGTCTATCTCTTTCACTAAAATATAAGCTCTATGAGTGCAAGGATTCTTGATTTAAATGTGTTTCTTTGACTCGTGTATCCCAAATACCTATGACAATTAGTGGAACATAGTAGGTACTCAAGAAATATTTGTAAATTTAATAAAGTCTTTAAGCCACTGATTGGTGAATTTCTTGATGGTCTATATGGAGCACTGCTTAGTGCCCAGTTTGTTGTAAAACCTTGGCATGTTTTTGCTGCAGATGGTTTGGTATGTTATCACTGTGTGGGCTGGGAGAAAATGTAATAACATGAGGACAGTAACCAGCTGCTTTGCATCTCCAAGGGTATGAACAAAACTCTGGGCTCAGATGGTTAAAGTTCTACACAATTGTCCAGATCTTGATATCTAACCAAAGTCCATTTTACTTTTTAAGGGAAATTTTGGAAATATCAATTTCAATTTTGGAAATATCAATAGTAAGGTAAAAGTAGATTTGATTAAATGACTCAAAAGTAATGCATTCATTTTTGAATTTTTTTAAAATTTAAAATTTGCACTTATTCCAACAAAATGACACAGCACCCAATTGAGACTGAATGTCATAATCGGACAGCAGAGCTCAAGGTGGCAAGTACAGCCAGGAGAGGATGGCTAGTGTGATTAGAAGTAATATTGTAGAAACTGAGCCCAGAATGAAGTTATTACCAGAATGTTACAGTTGCTAGTGCAAGGTAAATTGAACAACTAATATTGGAAAGGAAAGAAGAATTAATATTTATTAAGCAAGTATTATGTTTTATATGACATTTACATATGTTATTTTACATATACCTTTCATATGTTTTTTTCACATTATCCTCAGAAGAAGCCTATGTGTTAACACCTTCATTTTATAAACAGAGAAACTGAGATGAGAAGCTAGTTAACTTGTGGTCACACAAGAAAATGGCAGATCCAGAATCTGGCTCAGGTTGACTGATTCTAAATCTCTGACACTTTCCACTACATCACCTCCAACCAAGAAATTAGTTATTAAATCTGAAATTATAGAAAACAAGCCACCTTTTCTGGGTAAAGATGGTGGATGAATATAGGCAATAGCTATCACCCTCTTGTCGAACCCCAAGCCCCTCTAATCTACACTTTTTTTTTTTTTTTGAGACAGAGTCTTGCTCTGTCACCCAGGCTGGAGTACAGTGGTGCAATCTTGGCTTACTGCAACCTTCACCTCCCGGGTTCAAGCGGTCCTCCCACCTGCCTCCCATCAGCCTCCCAAGTAGCTAAGATTGTAGGCGTGTGCCACCAGGCTCAGCTAATTGTTTTGGTGTTTTTAGTAGAGGCGGGGTTTCTCCATGTTGGCCAGGCTGGTCTCAAACTGCTGACCTCAAATGAACCACGTGCCTCAACCTCCCAAAGTGCTGGGATTACAGGCATGAGCCCCTGCGCCTGGCCTAAACTTTTTTTTTTTTTTAGGGCATAAACACTTGAGGACAAGGGAATGGGACAGAAAATGAATAAAATTTTGAAAATTGGTAAGTAGACAGGAAAGTGGTAATTGATTAAGCAGACCTGACATGACTGAATCCTCACTAAGCAGCGGAGAAAGTTGAGAAACAAATTGATTTACACTGAGTTGAATCCCTAAGGCTCAATTAGAGCGGATACCTCTGTAAGTGCAAAGAAAGTAGTCTGATTTCTTTTTGAAGCAGTTAAGCTCCCTAGGCCTACGTCCCGATTCTACAGAGTTGTATGACGGCTTGCTCTTCCATCATCATGGAAGAATATTGAAGCTATATTCCTAGGAAATGTAACATAGAAGGGGTAATGTAGAAAGGATTCCAAGCACAATTGAGGACAGGGGCCCATACTGAAAGCAGGGAAGAAGGTAAAATTTGTATACTCAATTCTGAAATCACTGAATCACTGTCTTTCCCTACAAACCTCACAGAAAGCCAGCAGCCAGTCCCATACCCTATAGGAGAGGAATTCAGATGATCATTCTCTGGGGAATCTCAGCAGCCCATGGCTTTCCAAGAGAGAGACCTAATGACATTAACGCTGGGGATTCCTTAGGGAAATAGCTGTCCTCATCGCTTGGAACTGGAGCCCATGGCAAAACAGCCTCACCTTTGTGCTCAAAGCTTCTAATCAACTTTTTAATAAATGTAAACAAAAATTTTAATTGTGGTAGAAAAAAACACATGAAATTTTTCATCTTAACCATTTTTAAGTGTAGACTTCAGTAAGTATTTCAGAATATTCACATTGCTGTGTGACAGATCTCCAGAACATTTTCATCCTGCAAACCTGAAACTACTACCATTTCCCCCTCTTCCCTGGAAACCACCACGCTTCTGTTTCTGAGTTTGACCACTTCAGATCTCTTGCATAAGTGGACTCATACAATATTTGCCCTTCTGTGACTGGCTTATTTCACTTAGCATAATGTCCTCAAGTTGCATCCTTGTTGTATAGCATGTGACAAGATTTCTTCTTTATTTAATTAAAATATTCCAGGTTTTAATCGACTTGTAAAGCTTCACTCTTAAGTATGTACAGACAATCTGCAATTATCAGGCATCAGAGCAAAGCTTCTTGTATGTAGCAAACAACATAAAACACCAAACAACTCAGGGATAAGATAACTTTACAAAAACTATCACTTAAAACCTCAGAGAAGGCCGGGCATGGTGGCTCATGTCTGTAATCCCAGCATTTTGGGAGGCCGAGGCAGGCAGATTACCTGAGGTCAGGAGTTCAAGACCAGCCTGGCCAACATGGCGAAACCCTGTCTCTACTAAAAACACAAAAATTAGCTGGGCATGGTGGCGTGTGCCTATAGTCCTAGCTACTCGGGAGGCTGAGGCAGGAGAATCGCTTGAACTCGGGCAGTGGAAGTTGCAGTGAGCCGAGATCGCGCCACTGTACTCCAGCCTGGGCAACAGAGGGGACTCTATCTGAAAAAAAAACAAAAACAAAACAAAACCTCAGAGGATAGGAGATTCCATACAGGAAGCAAGAATAGAATAATTATAACAAAAAGATCAGTAAAAACAAAAACAAAGAGTTCTTGGGAAAACCTGAAAGAATGGTTGAAATATAAAGCGGAATAATTTCTCAGAAAGTGGAAAAAAGAGAAAAAGGATGAAAAATGAGAGAAAAAAGATATGAAAATTAGAGCACAAGGTCAGGAAACCTAAAATCCAAAATAATAGGAATTTTACAAAGAGAAAACAGATAAAATAGAGGACAGGAATTCATCAACAAAATAATTACAAAAATTATGCAGAACTGAAGCACATGAATCTCTTAGTTGAAGGGTCCACCTCATTCGCTGCACAATGGTACAGCATGATGAAATCCCAGGACACCAGGGACAATAAGGGAACTCTACCAATTTTATTTTTTTTTACAAAGAGAGATAAAAAAGAATTCAAAGTTAGAATGGCATCAATATTGGAGAAATGTCTTCAAAATTATAATAGAAAATGATCTCCAATTTAAAATTCTTTGCCCAGCTAATTTATTAATCAAGGTATCCAATGACTATTAAATTTGTAAGTGTCAAGGCTCTACTTTATCACTTTGTTTGCTGAGTAGCATTGCAGAAATAAAAACGTCAGTTCAGGCCCGGTGCACTGGCTCATGCCTGTAATCCCAGCACTTTGGGAGGCTGAGGCAGGTGGACCACTTGAGGTCAGGAGTTCCAGACCAGCTTGACCAACATGGTGAAACTCTGTCTCTACTAAAATATAAAATTTAGCCGGGTGTGGTGGTGCGTGCCTGTAATCACAGCTACTTAGGAGGCTGAGGCAGGAGAATTGCTTGAACCTAGGAGGTGGGGGTTGCAGTGAGCTGAGATCGTGACACTGCACTCCAGCCTGGGCAAAACAGTGAGACTGCATCTCAAAAACAGAAAACAAAAAACAAAAAAAATACATCAGCTCATTTATCTGTATTTCCTTTTTGTTATCTTTAAATACATTTTAATTGTGGAATAGTTTCAGATTTACAAAACAGTGTGAAGACAGTACAGAGTTCTCATTAGTCCATGCTCAGTTTGCCCTATTATCAACATTTTACATTAGTATAGCATGTTTGTCACAATATAGGAACCAGTATGGATACATCATTATGAACTAAAGTCCATGCTTTATTCACATTTCCTGAGTTTTTACCTAAAGTCCTTTTGCTGCTCAAGTTTCCCATCCAGGAGACCACATTACACTCAGACATCACAACTCCTTAGGCTCCTCCTGATTATGACAGTTTCACAAACTTTCCTTGTTTTTGAGGACCCTGACAATTTCAAGGAGTACTGGTCAGGCATTTTGTAGAATGCCTGTCAACTGAGATTTGCCTGATGTTTTTCTCATGATTAGGCTGGGATTATGGGTTTTGAGGAGGTAAAGTGCCAGTCTCATCACATCCTATTAAGGTCGCATGCTATCCACATGACTTACCACTCTTGATGTTTACCAGGAGCACCTCGCTTAGGTGTGTTTATCAGGTTTCTCCACTGTCAAGTTACTCTTTCCCCCCTTTGCTTGCTGTACTTGTTGGAAGTCACGATGTGCAGCCTACACTTGAAGTTGGGAGTTACACTCCACTTCCCTGAGGGTGGAATAGCCACACAAATTGTTTGGAATTCTTCTGCATGGTAGATTTATCTTTTCTCTCCCTATTTATTTATTCACTCACTTATTTATACTAGCATTGACTCATGGGTGTTTGTCTTATACTTTGGGTTATAATCCAATATTACTATATTTATTTTGCTGTACTTTCTTTTTGTAATACTTATTTCAGAGGTGCTATGTCACAGAGACCCAGGATATTCTAGTCGTCTTTCTTCTAATTTATAGCCTTTAGTCTAGATTCTAAAACATATAAAATTAATGTAGTGAAAAAATACTCTTCTACTTGTACACAAGCCACAGACTTTTATTAAAATAAATGCAGTCAGCATTCTCTGTTAGCAATGAAAACTGTTCTGCGGAAAGCATGGCGCCTGTGGAGCTTACAATCTGTTCAGTTACTGTAATGACATTTCTCCCGAGTTAGGTCTGTAGAGATGAATTTACGCCGTAGTTAAACGAGCTGCTATGGAACCTGAGGCATTAAAATGCTTTTTACTTTACTGATTGTCATTGCACTTATATTCCCATCAAGCAATGTTATGTAAGAAAATGTATTTTATTTAATTTCTAAATGACTACAGCAGAGAATTATATTTAGAGTAGACAGAGCTTCTTAGGCAGCCTTACAGAAAAACCAATCTGATGAAGCTGGAAACCATCATTCTAAGCAAACTGTCACAAGGACAGAAAACCAAATACCGCATGTTCTCACTCATAGGTGGGAGTTGAACAACAAGAACACATGGACACAGGTCGGGGAACATCACACACGGGGCCTGTCGGGGGGTGAGGGGCTGAGGGAGAGATAGCATTAGGAGAAATACCTAATGTAAATGACGAGTTGATGGGTGCAGCAAACCAACATGGCACATATATACATATGTAACAAACCTGCACGTTGTGCACATGTACCCTAGAACTTAAAGTATAATAATAATAATAATAATAATAATAATAATAAAAACAACAACAACAAAAATCCTCAAAAGGTTTGGGTATTACATTTTGAATACCTCTTTAAAAAATACACTTGTTGTTTGAACTTTTTTTTTTGAGATGGAGTTTCACTCTTGTTGCCTAGGCTGGAGTGCAGTGGCGCGATCTCAGCTCACTGTAACCGTTGCCTCCTGGGTTCAAGCAGTTCTCCTCTCAGCCTCCCGAGTAGCTGGGATTACAGGTGTGTGCCACAACGCCTGGCTAATTTTGTATTTTTAGTAGAGATGGGGTTTCTCCACGTTGGTCAGGCTGGTCTCGAACTCCCCACCTCAGGTGATCCACCCGCTTCGGCCTCCCAAAGTGCTGGGATTACAGGCATGAGCCACAGTGCCTGGTTTTTGTTTGATCTTTCTAATTTTTCTACTTGTGATCCTCATGATGTAGTCTGTGTATCTTCAATTGTGTAAATGACTAAGTGCTGAAAACAAAGACTCATAACAAGTCATTTAGCTTGGACAGGTTAAACAGAAACAATGTAAAAGAGTATCAATGATAGCATTAAAGTTATTCCTAACTTTAATGAGAATGTTAGCTTTCACCATTAAGTGTGAAGTTTCCTGAGGGTTGCTGGTAGAAGCAATTTATCAAATTTAAGTAATTTTCTTCTATTCTTCTATTAATAAGATTTTTTAAAATTTGAAATTAATGGTACATTTATTAAATACTTTCTCTGGGTTCAAGTGATTCTCCTGCCTCAGCCTCCCAAGTAGCTGGGATTACAAGCATGAGCCACCACACCTGACAGATGTGTGTATTTTTAGTAGAGATGGGGTTTCACCATGTTGGCCAGGCTGGTCTGGAACTCCTGACCTCAAGTGATCTGCCTGCATCAGCCTCACAAAGTGCTGGGATTACAGGCATGAGCCACTGTGCCCAGCCCCCTATAATCTTTTAATAAAGCCATTAGCATCAGTAGATTTCCTCATGCTGACCATGCTTGTAGTATTGGAAAAAACGCTACTTGGTTCATATGACATAGACGTTATTTGTTCCTTGAGGATTTCATAATACTTTCTTGCAAAACTATCTTGGACTAGTACATTTACTATGGGACACTTTTTTTTTTCCCCACAACTTTTTCTACTTCTGTATTTATAGATGAATTTAGGTTTAATAAATCTTTTTAAGTCAATTTTGTTCATTTTAATTTTCCTATATTTTCTATTTTATCTAGATTTTCAAGTTTACTTATATAAAGTTATACCACATTATCTTAAAATTGAAAATAACATTCTTTACATACATCATTGTAAAAGAAAATAAGATTTCAGGACCCTGCAAATTTATTATTCCAAGAGAGAAATTAAGCCCTTGAGTCATGTAGCATGTTTACAACTTCTGCCTCTTAGTTTATAGATGAACTCTCTTCCTCGTTGTTCTTGTTCTGTGAGTGACTAGGGACAACCAGAGACCAGACCTTCTCTCTTTTCAATCACTGATCTTTGTTATAGGTTAACAGAATCCTTCACAGTCTCATACCTAGACCACCTTGACTCATCAGATTGTTGCAATTATGCATTAAGCTTTATGCAAAAAGATATTGAAATACTGTTCTGTTTTCTTAAACTTTTTGTATATAAATGACCCCAAACTTCTACACTTAGGAATGCTGACCTCCATTCTTTGGAATCTGTATTTCTTGGTAGGCCCTCCTGAAACTTTGCCTTTGAACAAACTCTCTTTAAACTAAATTTTGACCTTTTTGATTGTTTTAGGTTGATATCATTATATTGTCTTTCTTGATTCTACCTCAATGTTATTATTTGTATTTTCTTTAGTCAAACTAACAAAAATTTGCCTATTTTATTGGCCTTCTGCAATAATCAATTTTGTATTTACTTGATTGCTTTATTGATTTCTTTTTTTTTTGAGACAGAGTCTCGCTTTGCTGCCCAGGCTGGAGTGCCGTGGCGTGATTTTGGGTCACTGCAAGCTCTGCCTCCCGGGTTCACTCCATTCTCCTGCCTCAACCTCCTGAGTAGCTGGGACTACAGGCGCCCGCCACCACTCCAGGCTAATTTTTTTTGTATTTTCAGTAGAGATGGGGTTTCACCATGTTAGCCAGGATGGTCTTGATCTCCTGACCTCGTGATCCGCCCGCCTCGGCCTCCCAAAGTGCTGGGATTACAGGCGTGAGCCACCGGCCGATTTCTATTTTTTTTTTAATGAACAAGGTAACTCCAAAGAACCAGTTAAAAAACTAATTTTTTGTACTAAAAAAATTGGCTAGAAACATGTTGGTGATTGAAACGGAGGCCCAAACAGGTCCAAACCAGTAGAAGTTTTGAGTTGCTTAAACTTTTCTGTTCTTGTTTTTTGTCAGAAGGAAACTTTATTCTACAATGGTATTCACAGATTTGCAGATTTTCAAAGGTCTCAGGATACGTCCCATGAGAATGTCAGGGTATTTTGTCTTTAACAAACTGGCTTGGATGGAATCAAAATGATCCCACACATGAAAAATAATTGTTGTTCAGTTATTACTGTAGACCTCTCCATAATGCATAATATGATAAAGCGATAAGAAGATTACATAATGGACAGAGGAAAAGCCCCTGTGGCAAACCAATTTATATAGCAGAATAGATAAATGGGTTTGCACTAAAATTGTGCATCGATTTTGAGCCTGCACCTAAAATGTCCCAGAAGACTGGCTTCTTGCTAATATTTTAAAATAGCTGTACCAATTCTATTTTAGCCTTGGGGTCCTTTCATGACTATACCTGCAGGAAAACTTCAATAATGAGGGAGAAAATGAAAATATTTGCATTTTGAATAAGTTTTACCATCATTTTTCTGTCTTTCTTTTTACTCATATGCATTTTTGCAAATATTAAAGCCAGAATTGATTAGAACAAGAATGCTGTGGCTCACACAGTATACCCTAAATCAACATTTCTGTCTGGAAGTTGAAAATTTATCTTTCTAAGCCAGGCTAACACCTAATAGTCTCCACATTGTGAGATGTGTAAAGGCCATCATGACAATGGGGCAGAAAGTTTAGTCAATTCAATTTCTTTAACACCTCATAACACTCTGGGGTTTTTCTTCACTGTCCAGGCTTGTAAAATTTATTCTGAGCCTTTAATCCTTCCCCCAGCTTTTCTTAGGTTTTTAAAGTGAATGTAAAACAAAACAAACACAGTCTATAAAAACAATTCCTCTGTAGCAGCACACGTTGCACTGGGCATGCTATGAACACAGGCTTGTCAGGGACTCTAAAAACCTGCGCCAAAGTGTGTTAGGCTTTTCAGACATTCTTACAGACTTTTTTTTTTTCTTTTTTCTTTTCTTTTTTTTTTTGAGACGGAGTTTCACTCTTGTTGCCCAGGCTGGAGTGCAATGGTGCGATCTTGGCTCACTGCAAGATCTGCCTCCCGGTTTCAAGCGATTCTCCTGCCTCAGCCTCCAGAGTAGCTGGGATTACAGGTGCTCACCACTACACTTGGCTAATTTTATGTATTTTGTTTGTCTGTTTGTTTGTTTTTTAATGTAAGAGAGATGTCAACAGGGAGTCAACATTTGCATGAATTACATTCCTCATTCTGCCTTTGTTTTTTAAATATTATTTTTATTACAAAGATGAAGACACAATTAAAAATCATACATTCAAATTACACAAAAGATAGCACATTCACATGGAAAAATTAAAACCTTACAGAAAAGAAAATAATAGTAAAATTCTCCTGTTCCTTGTCTCCACTTTGGCTCAAAAATAGATTTTTGTCTTTTTATAAATGTGAGAAATGTAAATATTGACTAAGGATGCTACCAATTACTTCAAAAGATTGGGTTATATTCACAAAACCAAAATAATTCATCATTGATAACTCAAATCTAACAGTACAATAGCAGAAAAGCAAAACAAAACAAAACAAATCAAAAATTCCTCTAATATATGATTACTAGGTGTCATTTCCAAGGGCAGAAAATGATGGCTATTCTCCTTGTATCCTAGTAAAGAACTAACAATGCATGCCTTTACTCTAAGGAGGGAAAATCCTTTCTTTGAAATGACACCGGACTATATATAATTTATCATCCAAACGGGAACAAAGGCATAAACCAGAAGATTCTGGATTAACTGTGACATGTGGTCATCCTATACAGTATGCTAATCTATTCAATTTTAGCATTCATTATGTACTGCCCATTACTGTTACTTTGTAGTTTTATATGTGAGGTTTTGTTCCACATTTTAAGTCTCAGTTACTTACAAGCACTGTGACTTTTACTCTTGATAACAGAAACAAAATCTCCAGGAACATCGCTAGGTACATAGTAAGAACTTAATAAATTCTCTTTCTGTATTAACTTGATTAACAAATATCTTCTGTATTTTCTTGATTTCTGTATTTTCTTGATTAACAAATACCGAAATGACTTCTAAGATCTTTCTGTCTTTGCTTCCAGATTATCAAAAGCCTCCTAGCTGTGATTTTGTGGATTGTTAGGTTTTGCAGTATTTTTTCAAAGTCTCCAAAATTGCATTAAAACACACACAAGGGGTCATCCCTATCTGATTCTGGGGATCCAGACTGGCTACTGGTTCTGGGCCCAGAACTCCCAGCTGACTGTGTCACTGAGTGAGATTTTTGAAGTGGCCGATTATATTCCTGAATTTCTAATCTGTTTCTCCTAGGATATAGTTATAGCATCTAGTACTTGTTTGTTTTAGATGATATTCAATCCCAAACAAATAACAACAATAATAAAAAACAGATTTCAAAGGAGGCAGGACCAGAGGGAGCTATGACTGTTGGAGGAAGCAATTCATTAAAAATTTACTTGGAGGTGGCAGCGCTCTTTTTTACTGGAATTTCTTTACTGGCCTTATTAGTTTTGGAAAAGATTCTGCACTTGCTCTGCCATCCCCTTCAAAGATGTACAAGATGGAATCCCAGCCTGCTGGAAAGTCTACTGGGGAGGCAAATGCTTGAGTGAATAAATTACCATACAGTATTGTACGAACAACAACAGACAGACTTACAATCAATCCTGGAGAGAGTGACAAGCTCTATTAGGGTGGGAGTGGTGAATGGGGTGTGACATTAGGGCAAGTAGAATCTGATCTGAGTTTTGAGAGACAAACTCCATTATGAAGTATGGGGATAAAAGGATCATGAAAGACTTGTATGGGTTTTAAAATTTCAGATTTGAAGTACTGGGTAATAGAAACTACTGTTAACGTTGATTTGTATGGCTGGTTAAGTTTTTTCAAAGGAGCTATGAAGCTACGGATGATGATCTCTTTATATACCACATGTTTTTACTTTCCAGACATTACTGTACCATTTTTATCTCTTATGTGGCTATTGAAAATATGATAAAAATGGTACTTGAGTGATTTTGTTGCCTTAATGACTACATCATTTAATAAGACATGTAGATGTCACACAAAGTATATAATTCATATAATTAAAAATACACACATGTGTAATTATAGGAAATACACATTTTTTATGACCTGCAATTGATTCTTTTTCTTTCAGTTTTTTAAAAAAGTGCTCTTTTAAAAATGGCTGTTTAGATCTCCATGGAGGCACCATATTTTGCAATTAAGTAAGGTCTTTTGAGTTTCTTCAAATTCATAAACCTGTGTCCAGAGATTATAACTCCCTCACTGAGCCATAAAACACATATGCTTAAGTAATTAAAGGAACTTATGGGGTTAAAACATGCTTGAAATTCCCAAACAAGTTTGTAAGTACTTTCCCAGAGAACTACTCACCTAGGAGGTTATGGCAGGTCTCAATGTGACAGTGATTTGCGCCACTGAGCTTAGAGCTTTATGACTAGTTTTACTCAATGCAGAGATTTGATTCTATGTTTGTTTGTTTTTGTTTCTCTGTGCTGAGAACATATTGCTGAACTTGTGGCTTGGGGGTCCTGTGGGTTAGAAAACCATGGTAATTTGTTTCCCTTGTTAGGATTTCTCACCATTCCTTGGTGTTGCTGTAACTAAATCTAGGGTGTCTTCCCATAATGGTTTGATCTTGGCTTATTCTCAATGATGTAGGTCCAGTGGTAGTCTGTGTGGATGACTGAAAAACACAGTAAATCCATTTAGCCTGGTGGTTGTCATGCCTCTGGCCCATGACAGGAAGTAATTCTGTAGAGTGGGCTTATTCCCTTTGGCCAATTTTTTTAGCTCCACTATCTGTAATGACTTCTACACATCTACCAAGCATTTTCCTTTCTTTAACCATTTCTTTAAAGGGGAAGGAAGAGATGTGATGAAGCACCACCCTGTGGGAATTTGTGTATGGGAAACTTGTGCAAGAAAATGCTGATGTTCAGGCTACTGCTACTGTTGTCAGTAATAAAACCCTTTGTCTCCAATCCAGTTGTCTTGTGTCTTCAGCAAGTAGAGTACAATCTGACTCTTCACAGTTCTTAAACTTTTGTGATAAGCTGTCTGGGGTCTACTTTCTTTGCCCACTCATTAAACTTGGGTGGTTCCCAAAATTCTGCCTCTGGCTTATTGCTTTTCTCTTCCTTCATCCTTTTTCTGAGTGTTTGCATTAAGTCTCTCGTGTACAGTTCTAAATGATAAAGGATGAACTCCAAATCTGCATGTCCAGCCATCCTCTCCTCTGAACTCTGGACTCATATATTCAACTCTGTTGCCCAGGGCACCTCAAACTCAACATGTCTCAAACTCATGACTTGTATTACCCTGCCTGGGACTTTGCCTCCTCTAGGGTCTCCACCTTAGTTGATGGTACAGCTATGCACACAGGCACTTAGCTAAGTGATGGTCTTTGACTCCTGTGCTAGAGTCAAAGAGGCACCATAGAGGCACCATATTTTGCAATGAAGTAAAGTCTTTGAGTTTCTTCAACCTCATAAAGCTGTCCTAGAGCACAGGAGTCAAAGACTGTCACTTAGCAAAGTACTTGGGTACATAGCACCTCCTCCCACCTCCCCACACTTTAGTCACTAGTATTGCTGATTTTTCTTCTTAAATTATATCAAGTCCCACCTTTATTATCACTACTCCAGTTTGAGCCCTCATCATCTATGTCTTGGGACACACAGTGTAATACTCAGGGTTTTTCAAGAAACAGAGCCAATAGAAAATCAATTAATCAATGAGTTGATTAATTATAAAGAATTGACTTATGGTATTATAGTGACTGGTAAGTCCAAAATCTGTAGGTCAGGTCAGTGGTGCAGGAGACCCTGGGAGAGCACAGCTGCCCACTGGAAGGGTGTCAGGCAGGAAGAACCAATGCTGCAGATGAATCTGAGTCTGAAGGCAGTCAGCTGGAGAACTCTTCCTTCCTCAGGGGCGGGTTGGTTTCTTTTTCTACTCAGGTCTTCCACTGCTTGGATGAGGCTCACCCACATTATGGTGGACAATTTGCTTTCCTCAAATTCACCAATTTCAATGTGAATCTCATCCAAAAACACCTTCACAGAAACACCCAGAATAATATTTGACCAAATATCTGGGCATCCTGTGTCCCAGCCGAACTGACATAAAAATAATAGTCACACGTAGTCTCCTAGGTGATTTCCTTGTTTTCACTTTTGTCCCTTTCACATTTGCCCTTCGAAGTCATCTATCTGAAAGACAAATCAGACCATATGACTCTCCTACCCAAAACCTTCAAAGACTCCACATTAACCTTGTATTCCTAAACATGGCTGGTTCTCCAGAGAAACAGAACCAATAGGATTTAGAATCCTACAGGAGTCTAGGATAAAAATCATATCATGAGAATCTAGGACCTCATTTTTGTCCATCTCTCCAACTTCATTTTGTGCCACCTCTTACCTGACCTATTATGCCACATTGGGACATACGGTGTTATAATTCCTTGAACATTCTAAGCTGGGACTCTGCTCTTCCTCTAACTAGAATTCTCTTCAGCTTCCCCTTACACTTGGCTAATTCCTACTATGGGCTGACATACAAGTCAAGGTAAACTCTAGGAAGATTCCTGACTGTCTTGGATTTCCCAGGCTAAAGTTTGTGCCTCTCCTCTGTGCTCTTTCTTCTGTGAATAACATGCTGCCCATATTTCTACCACTGCTTTACCACAATATATTAGAAATTACTGGTCTAAAAAATTAGACTCATTAACCAATGTCTTCTATGAGGAAAGAAGCTATATCTTATTTATCTTTGTAACTTTAACGTCTAAATAACATCTGGCTTAATAGTACTGCTCAATAAATACTCACTGATCAAGGGACTGATTTTTAAGTCCACAAAATTCCATATTGGAGTGTGATGGAGGAAATAAGGGGTAAAGGAATAGAAAATAAGGGTCTTCTTTGATGAAATTAAACAAAAACAAAAACAAAAACAAAACCCGAACCCACGATGGTTTCAGATTCTTTTGGGAAAATGGCTTTAAACAACTTCCTAGAAAATCAAGGTTTTCTTATTGAGCATTTAGAATACCTGTAGGGTCAGAGGCTGTCTGTGACTTTATCATGATCAGAGGCCATTCAGTTCTCTGCTAGACATCTGGGGAGGGCTTGGGTTTTAGTGCAAAGATAAGCCTCAGGACTTGGAGCAGGAATGGCTGATGGCAGTCACACTAACAGGTAAGATCAGCTGACACTTAAAAAATTATAATTAATCATTATTTTATTTTTGAAAGATTTCAAACACCTAAGAACACTACAATTAGGTGTTTTTTTTTTGTTTGTTTTGTTTTTTTTTTTTGTGGCTCATGCTTAATACACAGGCATTTTTGCTGCAAGGCAGTATTTAGCCCATACATCACATTGTGGGCACCTGAAACCATAGCAACCATGTTTTACTGATCTTTTGTAAGCAATTTAATTTGGCTTAAACATTTAGAGACTTTATTTTGCCAGTTATTTCAGGAAGTGGTTTAAAAAAACACTTCAACAGGCATACGTTTTTATTGCCACTCTTCCCCTCCCCCCAAATTCTTGTGCTTTTCTTCTGAACCATTATCTTCTCTCTTTTTTTTTTTTTTTTTTAGATTCTAGAGGTAGAGAATGATTTGCAGCCATAAGGCTATCAGTGTGCTCATGTATCATTTACTTAGTCTTTGAAATCAGGCTCAAAGGATTTGGTCTAGGGCAGAGGCTGGTACTATCTTTTAAAGAAAGTCAAAATGCCCCTTTCTCATTTTTCTATAAGTTAACACCATTGGAAGTTCAAGTAATTTTCTGCTAAAAGGCAAGCTGAGATAAAAGAAGACATTTATTGATGCTTTTACATGTGTGTCAGGAAGTAGGATAGTATCACTACTTTTTAAAGCTATTAACTATAGGAGGAAAACACATCTAATTTCTAACAAACATCCTTTGAATCCAATCTCACTGTAGCTCTTCCAAGTACATTAGCGGAATTATCTCTATATTACCAAGATTGGTATCACAAAATAACAGCAGAGTTTCAATCCTAAAAGCTCAATAACTGATGTCCGTCGCAAGCCTCTCGCACTGGAATTTAGAAGCTTCCATTCAGAATGACTCACGACAAAATTTGTCAAAACTTGTGGATATATATGGATATATATGGAAAATTTCCTTCCGCTCAAATCAAGAAAGTTTTGTTTTCTCTCAAAGTCAGTGGGTGGGGGAGTGCAAAAACTTCTCGTTGATAAAATATTTATAAGGTAATATTTTCAAAGTTATAATCATGATGGTAAACACATTTATAAAAAATTAAATGAAGCCAAGTGGGAGTGTAGTTAAATATCTTCTTAAATATTTTGGCAGATTACAGTGGAGATTAAGATTCCAGGCTATTTTAAAACAGAATTCAATGATTTCTTATCTCTCAACTCTTTTGTAATTGTAATTGGGGAGCCATACAAATAATAAAAATATTAAGATTATTTATGCAGATATTTGTTTGACTTGCCACTATCTATACAGCTTATTTTTCTTTGCTCAGACCTCACGCTTGGTTAAATGTACACTGGGATCTGTTAGTGGCAGAAATATTTTTATAGTTAAATTAGAAGACATTTTAAAATGTTTCATTTCTGTATATAAATATAAACATGTATTGACACTAATAGTTGAATTTCCTCAGTGGCACTCTGAAACCATGATAGAGTTTTGTAGTATGCAGTAAAGAAGTATTAAGAAATCGGCAGTGAAGGAGGCTTGGTGAGGGATCTGTTACACAATCCTCCGTGGATTGGCCTTCCTTCATGGTAGGCCTGTCCAAGCAAATTCCACTTAGAATTGAGATTTTTCTTTCTTTGGTTTTTCTATTCTTTATACATTTGCAACAGAAGACTGCAGACCTTAGATATAAAGTTGGCTGGTGCAAGTTGCCTAAAAAGGCACTTTGTTTTTTGTGTTTTTTTGAGACGGAGTCTTACTCTGTTGCCCAGGCTGGAGTGCAGTGGCACAATCTCGGCTCACTGCAACCTCTGCCTCCCAGGTTCAAGCAGTTCTCCTGCCTCAGCCACCCAAGTAGCTGGGATTTCAAGTATGCACCACCACACCTTGCTAATTTTTGTATTTTTTAGTAGAGACAGGGTTTTGCCATGTTAGTCAGGCTGGTCTTGAACTCCTGACCTCAAGTGATCTGCCTGCCTCGGCATCCCAAAGTGCTGGGATTACAGGTGTGAGCCACCAGGCCTGGCCCCATTTTGATTTTTGAAGCAAAATGGTCTAATTGGCTTTTAATTGTGCGTTTAAAAATGCTTGTTCATTCCTTTCTCCCCACCCCACCCCATGTCCTTGAAAAACTTCAGCTCCCGTCTTCCTGACTACCCCGCTATGCTGGGAGGCTGGCTTCTCAGTGTGTCTAGGCTACTTGCCGTTTGCCTGGACATTCCTGATAAGTAAGACTAAAATCAGCTGCCTTATTTGAAGAGGGGCCTCCTGGTATCTTTCTGAGGAGCATTAGACAGTGGGACAAATGTTTGACCCATGCTGCTGTGTTGCATCTCCTAGGTTTTTCTGATGCAAGGACTTCCCTGAGCTGGACTGATGATAAAGAAGCCAGTTTCCCGAGGCCCTCTGGCCACTGAGCTGGACCCATTCCCCAGCATGACTCCTCAGTCATCCGTGTGGGCCACACCCTGCTTGGAATGTTGAGAAGAAATGATCTCCCCTCTGTGGCTAGAAATACACCGTTTCTTTCCCATTGGACTTGAGAAGTTGGGAGGAGGCTTTAAACTCTGCTTGTCCTTTTCATTAATATCCTGTCCTGTAAGTCTGTGTTCCTGTGTGAAGGTACACTTCCTTGGGTAGAAAAAAACCTGTTCTTGGATTCACCTTGGACCTAGAAAACTAGTCTTAACATCAGGCTAATATCCTCTGCCTGACATCATCACTGTGATCTCATTCAATTCATTATTCAATGTCTCAGTCCTCTTCACAATGGGTTAGCTCTCTTCCTTCTGACTTTTTGGTATATACGTCATCAGAAGTGAGTTAAGTGATTACAAGTCAGATGGGAAAAATATATATTTATTTAACAGAATTTAATTCTTTTTAAAGCCGCTATTTTCACCGGGCAGTGGAAAACAATCTTGTCATGACCATGTATTTCAGTCAACTACATTTAAAAACTTTCTGTTGTGTAAATCGTCAGTCAAATTGACAGGTTACTATCTGCTTCACATCACAGTTCACAGCTCCCTCTCTGAGGCTTCTCTTCCCCCACTCATGGTCCTGATGCTATCCCACTGGGCTTCAGGGTCCATCCCCTGGCAGTGTAAGGCAGAGGGGGAGTTTGTTTATGTGCCTGGGTACAGTTTGGCAACATAAAAGTTGGTTCACTCCCTTATTTTTTGTTTCCCGCTTCAATGCTAATGCAGTCCAGCTACTGATGTCCATGGTTGAGCCTCTAGGCATGGATGACTTCCAGTGTTGGCTCTCTTGTGTGTCACATGGGATGATCTTTGGTGTCTGGGCTGGTGCTCTTTACAGAGTACTGCAGGGGATCCTGTGGAGGCACCACTGCTTCCCCTCCCCTGCTCTCCAGTTTTCAGGAGTGTAGTTCCCTCTTCTGATATGGTTTGGGTGTGTCTCCACTCAAATCTCATCATGAATTCCCACATGTTGTGGGAGGGACCCGGTGGAAGGTAATTGAATCATGGGGGCAAGTCTTTCCTGTGCTGTTCTTGTGATAATGAATAAGTCTCGAGATCTGATGGTTTTAAAAAGAGGAGTTTGCCTGCACAGGCTGTCTTTCTCTGTGCCTGCTGCCATCCATGTAAGATGTGACTCACTCCTCCTTGCCTTCAGCCATGATTGTGAGGCTTCTCCAGCCGTGTGGAACTGTAAGTCCATTAAACCTCTTTCTTTTGTAAATTGCCCAGTCTTGGGTATGTCTTTATCAGCAGCGTGAAAACGGACTAATACACCTTCATTCTTCTGGCTGGCCTCTTTTGGGGCTAGTTAGCAAGCTGGATCTTCTCTCTAGGTATCTTCAAATGTCTACTCTTAAGTTCATGAAAAACCTAGAAATCCCCACTCCACCACACTTGGCTGCTTATGAAACCAGAGGTGATGCTTGCCTTATCTTGCCTAATTTCCCTCCTCATTCTCTCTGCTGACCATTTGTCCATGCCCTACCAGGCATCCTGCTGGGTCTGCCAGAGAAGTGGTCAGCAATTCCCTCCGCTCAAAATCACTTTCACACTTCTGGGGAGATTCTCTCAGGCACCCATTCTCTCTCTGGGGTGGCAGTAGGAAGTGGTGTGTGGGTGTCTTAAGTATAATTTTTACTTCTTTTCTCCAGTGCAGTTTCCCAACTTGTTTTATATTTTGTCCTCTGGAAGTGTGTGTGTGTGTGTGTGTTGGTTGCTGGGTGTTTGTTTTGAAAGTGGAGAGTGATTTGAGGGAGAAGGGAAGCTAAAATCATTATTTGATGTCTCAAGTTGCAGATTGATGGAAATGATACATTAGGAACAGAAAACATGATATAAGAGAGGGAAGAGACTTGCTGGAGTAATTCCTTAAACAGGAGAAGGGAGGAGAGGGATGGAAGCTAATCCTGTCTGCCTACCTGGACCTTTGCTTTTTGTGTTTCAACAAGAGGTTTCCTGTCTTGTTCTCTGTTGCCTAATTCCTGCTTTGGCGCTCTGAACAAGATAGCAGAGTGGATGAGTTATGTATCAGAGAATAAATCAAAACTCTTGAGAGCTGAAATTATGAACTTACTAGATATTTCACAACAACTGGATGTTGTGAGTTAAAAGTAGTAATATCCAACCAGCATAAAACAATTAAAACTTCCAAGTAATGATGGTTACATTCATGTATTTATTTATTTTCCTAAAAAAATTGCAAACTTCTCCTATCATGGTAACTGTCAGTGCTAGAGTTGGGAAAGAAGTTGGGGCATGGATTCAAGGTAAGAATGTAGGATCAGAAGGGGCAGAGCCAGGATGAGGTAGAGAAAGTTATTTCTAAGTCCAATATGTTGTTTACAACATTCAAGGGCATAGGAGGATATCGCACCTCCCTGAACTTATAAAATACGCAGCGGTCCTTCTTATTTTGGGCGGACATTATAAGCCATGTGGATCTGTGGTTTGCTTTCCAAGACTGGAAGTTATACTTGTTTTACAGTTGCTAAAGTTTACCATTCTTGAAAGTGCAGGTAGCTGCTTTAAAATACTGTTCTACAAAAAAGATCATTCTGATCCAAAAAAGAAAGTGGTAAGAAATCTCCTTAGGCTTTAATTGCTGAGTAAACAGAGTTCTTAAAGGTCTGTCTACAGACACCACAAGTCAGAAGTGGGTTTCTTTAGTAGAGGGATGTGACAGACCAGCAAGGCTGGGATCTGGAGATTAGGTAGGCACACCTAGGAGCCTCTGTCAAAGGAAACAGCAATGTCAGGAGATCCAGGAAGAGAAAAAGACGTCCAGGTAGAGTGTGAGAGACTGTAGGCAGGAAGCAGAGGGGGACTGGAGATTGGAGATCAGAGCAGAGGGTGGAACTGAGGCAGAGACTGGTACCAAAAGGGCCCAGCAGGTCCAGGTGTCCTGCGATAAGACAAGCCCAGCAGGTCTCACAGGTGGAAACAAAACAAAATGTCGACTAAAAGTATGTGGAGTAAGGCAAGGCCAGAATCCAGGCAAGCAATTCAGTAATAGTTTTGGGGCATGAGGAGCAACAAAGATCCTAAGCTCAACACTTAGGATTCTGAGCTCAAAACTTCCTGAGACCAGGTATCGTCTTAGTGTGGTAGAATTACATAGGTGCATGTGGCAAAGCAAGTAACGTGGGCAATGAATTCCAACACTCGGATCTCTAGAGTACACACACACGAACCACACACCCCCTACACGCCGTGCAGGGGATCGAGGCCCTGAGTTTTGGGTTAAATGAAGATTGCCGGGTGGAGGTCATTAGAGGGAGGATGTTAAGTGAAAATGCTGTATAACCTGCATGCTATTTGCAAGCGGTTGTGGTTCTCCTGTCCAGCACTTGCCACTGGACTCTCCCCTCTGTGTGTAAGCCCCCAGTAAAACCCCATGTCTTGTTTGCTGGCTCTGGGTCTCTTCTTTGGCCTCTTGAATCCTTAACAGGGTTAATAGGGTTTTGACATGACACTCCCACACCCCCCGACAGCCCCCCAATACCACACACACACACACACACCACACAACCCATAAACATCACACACACATACACCCACCTCTACAGAGGGAGAGAGGATGGGAACATGATGGAACAAAAGAGTCACAAAACATATTTTAGAAGTAGGAGGAAAATATGGATAATTTCATTTTCTTTTCTTTTTTGGTTTGAATATACTTTCTAAATTGTCTACTAATAAACATGTGCTATTATTTTAATAATAATATACAGACTTTCTTTAAAAAGAAGTCTACCCAAATGAACCGCAGTGTATTTGCAGACAATTTGAGGATTTGGTATTTGGTTAAATGACTGGGTGACTGCTCCTAGATGGGACACAGATGTAAAACCAAGCAATTGCAGGACACAACAAATTCTCTTGGAATTGGGTAAATTCCCGTATTCAATCTGCTTGCCTTTTATCTTCTTGTGGAAATTTCTTGATTGACTGGTGGAATATCCACTTTCTTCTAAAACAGTCAATTAGGCCGGATCTATCTGTGACAAAATGAAAGAAGAGTTGAAAATTATTGAACTGAGGTGATTATTTGGAAAGATTCAAACTGAATAAATAAAGGTTGGACCCCCAATCCATGTACCCAGCTGGATACTTTTTATTGGCCAGTTGAGCCCATAATAGGATTGTGGGATAAGAAGAATATTGGGTTTCATTTTTTAGTTCATTTTGCAAATGAGAAGAGCCCTAGGAAAAATTCCTTTTGTTCTTTATGCCAAAATATTTCATCATTAACCCAATACAAAATGTATTAGATAATACTTTTTAAAAAGCACTGGACCAATAAACTTTACAAGATTTAAAAATGTTTCCCATCCCAAATGTTTTCATTAACCTCAATGATATAAGTGGAGCCAAATACATCAACAATGAAAAGATAAGCAAATCTTAGTCACAATTGAAGTTTTTATTTATACTCAGGAATTGGCCTATAAGAAAAGAAATATTTGGTTACCCGAATGAAATTGACTATTTATTACACATGTACATGTCCATCATAAACCTCAGGTCAAATTGGAAAGTCAGTTTGAATGGCAGATATGCTTTTAACATATTCTTGTTTGTGTGCATTGTCTGAATTTTGGGAAGCCACAGTTGCATTAAGACGATAATGGGATGGTTTGGCCATAGACTTGGATGTTAGGTAACTCGCATGCTGTGTCTTTAATGCAAGGCCAATTATGTTTAGCAAGAGATAACAAACAGTTCAATAGGTTCGTATCACCCTACTCCTGGGTTAGTTGGGTAAAGATCACAAAAGGGGCCATAAGGAATATAATGATGCTAAATGGACCCTAAATATGCTATTCCCCACGTAAGCACCAATTGCAGTATAAAATCCATTAGAACTTTGCTAATTATAAATACTTTCTAGTCTCTGCTAGAGTGAAATAGTGCACCTCATTAAATATGGTCATTAACATCCTGTGAGTCCGGTGATTACTCCCACACACAAATAGTCTCAGTGACTACTGACCCCTACCTGGTGGGTGGAGGATGTGCGTGTTTCTTGATTCAGCTCTTTGTTCTGTCATTAAGGCTTTGAGACCAAATAATTCAGGCTAAATGAAATTTGATTGTTAGGAGGACAGGTCTGGGCCAATTAGGCCAAAGCAGTGGCTTTCATTTAGTGTTTTCCCATCTCTTATGCCCCACTTACCAGATGTCTCCTGATGACACTAGCTTAGAGGTGCAGATGTGTCTTTTTTCCTACTTGTTCCCACCAATTGTCCTCTCTCATATTTCCATGGGCTTTTAAGCTTCCAGGTGGTAGCTGTGAGATGGCCCCAGTCACTCCTCTTTTATGGGTACACCTGTGGACACGAAGTCCAGGCATCCCCGGCCCAGCGTAGTCCTGGCTGCTCTGTGTCACTGTCTTTGCCCTGTTGATGCTGGCATATTGCCTGGGCTATGGTCTCTGTGCCTGGCTCAGAACTTGAGGCCTTTGGAATGGCTTCCCTAAACTTCCATTCCCCAGTAGGGTATACTTCCCTTTTCTTTTTTTTTTTTCCTTTTTTTGCAGGGAGTTAAGCTGCTAAGGCCCAGACTCAATGCTACATGGAATCCCACCAGGGCCCTGGACCATTTATTTCTGTATGATCCTTTATTTTTTGTTCTAAGCAACTTGTGGAACCTAAACAAGCTTGCTTTTGAAGAACAGTTTTTTAGGTGGTCTTGCACTGACTCAGTTCCCCTGCTTTTTGTAGTTTCTGTAGTTCTATATATATAACTATAGAGTGTGCTGGGAAGGCAATAGCTGAGATATGGAGGAGCTGCCTGAAACAGTCCAGGCCTTGTTTGTGTCCTTCCTAGGGGATGTAACACTTGAGTTAGGCAGGAACTGCATGGGACAGTCTGGGCTTTGTTCCTTTCTACCCTGGGAGCAGGATGTTCTTTAGCCCAGTGAATCACATGCCCCTGAGGTATACAACCCATGGTGGCTGGCTGCCTTTCAGGGTCCTCAGCTGTGCTGCAAGTGGGGCACATGCAGTCAAGATTCCATCCAGCTTGGGCAGCTTTCTTGAGACTTGGGGAACTGGCTCACCATGGATCTCATGCTTCTTTTGTTCCTTGCTGCCTATCTGTAAGTAATACATCTGCTTCCTGGAACTTGTTGCATATGAATGTGTTTTGTCACTAGACTCAGACAAGTTGGCAACTGGTACACAGTGAACCTGCTTCACAGTCTCATGCCTTCTCCGTTCCTTACTGTGTTCATCCACCAAGGACCAACTATCAGACTCTTTAACCACTGAACGCAGAGTTGGGAAGACAGGCCCCCAATAGGTTCTTGTGAGTGGGTGTGACCTGGCACCAGCAGATCATTGTCTGTGGGCATCACACACTATGAGTTTTCCTCCCAATTACAATAAGAAAGAAAGCTAAATTTGGTGGAGTCAACAGTGCAGAGGTGTATCTTGTTTAATGCCATAGAAATAGCCCTAATGTTGCACCTGAATGGGATATTTATTAATCATAAGGGAGGTCATTATTTCAGAGAAAACTGTAGTGAAGAGTTTAGTAAAGCAAAGATCCCATTTTTTTTTTTGTAACATGAACCGTGCTTCCAGACATATCTGATCTATAAATTTTGATTTTATGTTTCAGATTTCTTTAAAGCCAAATATGCCTATAAAACTTAAAAAACTTAACAGTTTTATGGGGGGCTGGGGCTGGAGCAGGGGTCCTTCATGATTCTTTCATCTTTTAAGTTGCCTCCTTCCGTTCAGATGGACAAGTGACTGTTCCCCTGGCAGCTTTTGCCAGGCTTATAGGAGCCAGTCGCCTGGAAGGCCGTGTCTTTCATGAGAGAATCAGCATTCTCCAGACCTGTTTTTCACGTCCTTTTTCTGTTCCTTTGAAAAGAGACATAAGGAAGCAGGAAAGCTGGATTTTGGTCTTGGTTCTACCCTAGATGGCTGCCTGATTTGAACCAATCAGTTGGTGTTTCCGGGTCTCCTTTCTAATCAGTAAAATGAGAAGAGTAGGCTTAATGATCACTAAATTTGCATCTGGTAGTGCAATTTTAAAAAACGAAAATAATTTTGAAAGTCCATTTTTGAAAATGCCACCAAATCATGAATTTCTCTATTCATATTCACATGCTAACTATCAAGGACATGTGTTGTGCTTTTATGAAGGCAAAAAATGGCTTGGAACTTTCGGGAAACTTCTATTTAATAGAGCTAAACGATTCATGTCATGTCCAGTAGTGGCAAACTGCATTCTTGAGTAATGGTGGAATATATTTTCTCAGGTGAAAGCTTAAATTCAGTTCTACTGGGGCTTAATTAAGCAATACTGTCTGAAGTCATGAGCAATTCTGTGAATAAAATCACTGAAGAAATAGAAATGCCTCAGAATGCAATGCTGCTCTATAGCATTTGAGACATGATCTGGTTTAGTTAGTTTGAGTTCTTACATTGGAAGGAAATTCAGGGCTCTCTGTTGAATGGAGCAGGGGTGAATCCCAATGGCCTTGCCCTGTTGCAAAGAGCTAGGGAAGTTTATTTTATGTCTGGACCATTGGGTGAAATCCTGAAACCAATTTTCTGCTGGAAATTGTGTGTATCCTTCTGGCAACAAGCTGCCTGAGCAGCGAGCTGTCACATTTCAATGCGGAAGCCTTTTGTTTGGCAATGAGATAATTTTAGTTCTTATGCTATTAGGAATGTATTTAGAAATTCAGCATAAATGCTTTTGGAGTATACTGGGCTATTCATAGGGGAGCTAAGGTCCAGGGCAAATCACAGTATATTTTCTTTTCCTACTTTCTCATCTGCCCCTCCTTTCAAATGCCAAGTTTTGATGTAGTAAAAAGAATACCAAGGGCAACCTTGAAAAATGGTTCCTAAAGCACAGTATGTGCAGAGTGCAGGGAGGTACACAGCGGCACCCATTCCTTACCTTACTAATGGAGGAGGTGGAAGAGCTATCTGAAAGCTGAATCTGTACATAGGTTGTTGCGGTTTTCTTGACACCTACTGGCTTTTGCACTAGGAAGCTTTATTAGCTTTTTCAGATTTAAACATCTAAGATACCAAGACAAACTGGACATGTTGTAAACGAGGTGTTGAGATTTGGATTGCTCATAGGTCCATGAGGACAGATAATCCAATCCTGTTTATTGTATTTCATTGTTTTTTAGAGACAGGGTCTTTCTATGTTGCCCAGGCTGGAGTACAGTGGCTATTCACAGATGTGATCATAACTCACTGCAGCCTTGAACTACTGGGTTCAAGCAATCCTCCTGCCTCAGCCTCCTGCACAGCTGGGACTTACAGGTGCACACCACCATGCCCAGCTTAAATCCTGTTTATTTTTATCTTCAATTTTTATAGTGTAAATTATCCATTTGTTCTTATGTGCTAAAAGAATGATATTTAAACATTTTCCTAACATCATTGTGTGCTTCTTCATTGCTTATGCAAGGAAAAGGAGACATGAGTATAAGGAGACACCATGTTTAAAGTGGCTTAAATGTCTTCTTACATTGAGCTTTGTGTAAAATGTAACCTGAACAGAATGATGGTGTCTTCTGTCTTTCCCATGAAATTTCTGTTCATTTAAAATTTTTTTTTATGTACCAACAAAGACCAAACTGCAGCTTTTTCTTTACATTTTCTTATATTTGCTCTGTTCACCTAACCTTTCATGAACGCTTTTGAGTTCAATGGAGCATATAATTATTACATCATATAGAAATAGTTGGGGGAAACAAATGGCATAGTGCAAAAGATATAATTTATGGAGGGAAGTCATCCAGAAAAACCTGGAAGGAATGTTTAATTTATTTTAAACCTCTGAATACCATTGCCTTTTTCCCTTTCAGTTGTCCACATTACATTCTTTGTGTGACACAGGAAAAATTATTAAACACACATCTATATAAAAATCCAACAGTAGTTGCTATAAAAATTAAGATGTTGCAATTTTAATGACAATAGGAAACCAGCAGAAATTTAAGGCATTAACTTCCTTGATTAAAGTATATGACTATACCTAGAGTCAAGTTATTCTCATTTGTCAGCATCTGAAATGACTTCCTGTGTTCCTCAATTTTAGAAAGATGCAAAGGTGAGACCCCAGCCTTAGAGAGAACCAGCAGGAAGTGGTGAGTGCGCCTGTGTGTGTGGGGCTCTGTGTGTGTGTGTGTGTGTGTGTGTGTGTGTGTGTGTGTGTGTGTGTGTGTGTATGGTGGTAGAATGGAAATACTACTGATATTTTGATGCTAATTTTATCCCCTAACCAGATCTATGGCATACACGGCTGTAGTGGTATAAAAATAATGCACTTACACAAGCATACTTATCATATGTGTGTTTGTGTTTGTGTATATGTACATAAACATGTATGCATACCTTGTAGATTTGTGAATAGTATACTTATTTTGGAATTAGGATTTTAAAAATAAGCAGATATAGAGTATAGTAATATGGGGAAGCATCATTTTGAAAGATTTACTTGAATATTTAGGTTTTTGGCTTCTATTAAATGTCCGTGCCTATCTATGGGTTTTCTTATCTTTTAGCTCAGCAGCTGTCAACACTGGATTCAATAGAATCACCTGGGTAACTTAAAAAAAAATTCTAGTGCCCAGACTCCATCCCCAGAGATTCTGATTTAATTGGTTTGGGAGTAGGATTGGGCATTGGTGATTTTTAAAAGCTCCCTTGGTGATTCTAATGTGCAGCTAGGGTCGACAGCAACTGCTTTAGCCATGTGTTGACAAGCAATCCCTAGCAGTACCTAACGACAGCTATTTGGTGATCCTGAGTTTGCAGATATTTTTCCTGACTCGTTGTGGTTGTTGCTGGAACCCAGAGATGCTGAGGCCTTCGAAAGGGCACCATCTATAGCTTCAGGCAAAACACCTAGGAAGAACAAAGCAAGTGAAAGGACTGAGGAGGACCTAAAAGTTGGGCAATTTGTACAAGATTAAAAACCTTAGTGGAGTCAGGACTTGAACCCAGGTCTTCTATAGTGATGTGGTTGAGGGTCAGGGCTCTGGAGTCAGACTGTTGGCTTGGATGTGTTGGCTCCTACAGTAACTAGCTGGTTGAGGGATGATGGGCATGTTATTTTTTTGTCTGCCTAGTAAAGATTTGTTACCTTTCAGTTCCTGAGCCAGTGATGTTTGGGAAAGAAAAATATAGCATTAGTGTCAGTCTTATGTAGCAGGTTTTAGCTACTTAACCTCTCTTGGCCAGTGTTTTCTCACGCCTGAAATCCCAGCACTCTGGGAGGCTGAGGCAGGTGGATCACAAGGTCAGGAGTTCAAGACCAGCCTGGCCAAGATGGTGAAACCCCATCTCTATTAAAAATACGAAAATTAGCTGGGCGTGGTGGCAGGCGCCTGTAATCCCAGCTACTCGGGAGGCTGAGGCAGGAGAATTGCTTGAACCGGGGAGGTGAAGGTTGCAGTGAGCCAAGATCACGTCACTGCACTCCAGCCTGGGCGACAGAGCAAAACTCTGTCTCAAAAAAAAAAAAAAAAAAGGAGCTAATTATTATGATGCCTACTTCATAGGTTGGGTGGTTGAGAGGATTAAATGAGGTAACAAATGTGAAACCACTTGTGACTGTACCTCACACATAATATCTCCTCAATACATGTGAACTATTATTATTAATTTTTACTACCTGACTACATCTTATTCTCTATTATACTGTACTAATTCAGATTCTTCAACTCAACATGATTGAAATGATGGATGAGCCTTTCATCTTTTTTGATAACAGTTCTTTGTATGACTTCAGTTGTCTTTTCTTCTAAGCCAACTATAGATGTAAAGAATAAATCTCTATTGCTTATTTTTCATTATGTCCTAGAAATAAAAAAGGGGCTATATGTAAATAGCATTAAAGTAGATCCATATACAGATCTATTTTATATGGATACAGATCCACATAAAAATGGAATTTTGCTGTAATAATCATAGCCATTATATGGTATTTACTATGTTCCAGGTATAATTTTAAATGTTTTACGTAAAATATTTAAAAAAACTTTTTGTTATAAAAAATTCCGAAACTACACAGGAGTGCCTGTGTATGTATAGTACATGAACCTCTATATACTCACAATTCTTTTTTTTTTTTTTTTTTTTTGAGACAGGGTCTTGCTCCGCCACCCAGGCTGGAGTACAGTGTTGCCATCATGGCTCTGTACAGCCTCAACCTCCTGGGCCCAAGTGGTCCTCTCACCTCAGCCTCCCAAGTAGCTGGGACTTACTTGCAGGAGTCTACCACCATGCCCAGCTAATATTTGTAGTTTTTTTGGCAATTCATTTTTAACTATTATCCACTCATGGACAATTTTGTCTATACCCTTGTACTCCAACTATCTTGATATCATAGACATTTTTCTCTAAGTAGTTCAATGTGCTTCTCAAAAACATAAAGACCTTTAAAGAGAGATACTCACAATACCATTACTTTATACATACATAAAATGTAGCCCTTATAAAAACTTTATGCATTAAGTAGTAGTATTATCCCCATTTCATAGATGACAAAACCAAGGCACAGACAAGTTAAGTAACTTGCCTAAGGTCACACAGCTAGTAAGTGCCAGAGTTGGAATTTGAAACCAGGTAATCTGGCTACATAGTCTGTTTTCTTTTTCTTTTCCTTTTTTTCTTTTTTCTTTTCTTTTTTTTTTTTTTAGCACAAACACGTTTATTTATTAACCAAAGGGATGATCCTAATTAATCTAATACTTTGAAATAGCTGCATGTAAAATGTTTGTGATAACGATAATTGAACACAGTAATGAAAAAAAAAGCAGTATGGAGATTTGCTTATTGAACTGAGCTTGTTCATTCTTGTAGTTAATTCCTGTCCAAAGTGATGATGGAATTTTTATTCTACTTTTTCATAGATCCGAGTACAGGTGACATTGTTCGTGACACAATCCATCACTGATTGCATCTTTCAATTTTCTTGTTATTGTGTTTTCCTTCCCATCCCACTCCAGATGTTGAACCAACGCACCATCTGTAAAGCTGCAGACAGTCTGAGTTTTTCTGCCATCAGCTGTGGTTTCTTCAAACTTCTCTCCCAAGGTACAAGAAAACTGTGTTGTTTTCAAAGTGCTCTCAGTTTTTATGGTGAGGTTTTTGCCATCACAAGTGATGATACAATCTGGTTTGGCCATTGCGCCCATATTTCGCAAAGATATTCCCACTCCTAGTTTCTTCATGTATGCATCAAAGCCTTTGCTGTCCACCAGGCGCCATCTTCCTTCCAGCTGCTGAACGGTGGCCCCATGGTGCGGGCAGGCCGCTGTGCGGAGCGTGCGGAGCCAGCGGAGCGGGATTGGCGTGGGCAGCCTACTGGTTTGTGTTTTTAACCATTTTGAAATACCAGCTTCTCAAGTGAAAAAATAATGCAATACACAATTTCTTCTCAATGAATACAAGATTTTTTGTTTGTTTGTTTGTTTTGAGACGGAGTCTTGCTCTGTCGCCCAGGCTGGAGTGCAGTGACGTCATCTCAGCCCACTGCAACCTCCTCCTCCCGGATTCGAGAGATTCTCCCACCTCAGCCTCCCCTGTAGCTTGGATTACAGGCATGCGCCACCATGCCAGTCTAATATTTTTGTATTTTTAGTAGAGACAGGAGTGGTCTCACCATGTTGGCCAGGCTACTCTCAAACTCCTGGTCTCAAGTGATCCACCCACCTCAGCCTCCCAAAGTGCTGGGATTACAGGCGTGAGCCACCGCACCCAGCTGAATACAAGGTTTTATCTTTTAGTGTTTTTAATGTCCTAATTACATAGGTGTCCTACTGGTGACCAAAATTCAGTTTTGCCTTCTACAGGTGCCATGGCCTTAGGTGTCAGATCCATCTGGCTCCTCTGTTTATCACGTGTGACTTTATGCCCATTACTTACCCTCTCTAAACCACAGCTCTTCTGTCTGTTATATGATAACACCTACCTCATGCAGTATACTAGAGAGTTGTATATTTCTAAATGTTTCAGTGTTTCAGTATTTAAATGCTAACACATGGAAGTTTTTTTATTGAAACCTTTGAAAGGATGTGATGTACTTGATTAGATCGAATCTCTTGACTTGATTGGTTAGGCCGCAGTCTCTTGAATGGTCAAGAACTGCCTTGATAAAGACTCAGTGCAGCTGATGTAGAAATGCCTCTTAATTTACAGCTGGAAGGCTGTCAGCTTGTTAAACCAAAATGAATGTTATAATATGTCAGCTTATATGAACCAGGGAGCATCATTTTTCAAGAAATGATGCCTCTCTCTTTGAGCTACTTTAAAGTCATTTGTCAACATCCATCCTAAAAATACAGTGAAAATTCTTAAACTCATATGCACATCTTTTGTTGCCTGGCTTCTTCCACACTAGCCTTCAGCTGGGATCTACGCTGTGAACAATAAGCTGGAGTGTGAAGAGTGTTAAGACCAGGGAGTGTAAAAGTGTGTGTGTAGGGTCCATATGTGTGACTACCCTCTAAAATTAAATAACTTGTTTCTTAATCACCTTCTATTTTGCAATATATGTGCCATTCCTATGTACCAAAAATTTGAATAATCAAGGTTTTATCATGCACAAAATATTTTATGATATTTTTCCTTTGCTCTGTAACATCTGATATTCAGAAACTACCTTATTCTGGATTTTCTTTATTATTTTCTTTGTTCTTATTAGTTATTCCCAGGGTTTATATTGAACAATTCATCCTTGTCAAGGAAAAAATCATGCTTTCCCAATATTATACTTAATTGTGTGTCCTGTTACTCTAACCCACGTGATTTATAGACCTTACACATTTTGACAACAACGGCATTCCTTTTAGTATTCTCACTAGGTAAGAATATCACCTTGTAACCTTGTTCTCTCCCCTTTCTCGTCTTTGTTAGGTAAAAATGAAAGGGTTATTTTGATTTTCAAGCAGCAGCTGAGCTTGGCTCTCACCTTCAAGATATCCCTGCACAATGAAAAAAACAAATGTTATTTTGCTCTATAAACATTATATTTGAAATTTTTCTTCACATGTCTTTTAAATCATCTGTTTGGCCTAAGGCTTCTTGCTACCCCTGGCCTAGGTTTGGAATCCCTCCAAACCTAGCCTCACTTTATATGGGTTGTGGAGAATGCCGATTATTTGAAATTCTCCGTTGAAATCAGATTTCTTGCCTCCAGCCATATGTATATAGGGGAAATTAGGCTTCCTGCTTTTCCTAAAGTTGTGTCAAGGTAATAGCTTATGCTGTCTCATCAAACACTGGGCAGGGCTTAGATGACATGTCAACCATTTTGAATTTTGCATTAATCTCTGAATGAAATAAAAACTCTAAGTTATATTCAGTTTAGGGAATTGGATCCTAGGTGTAAAGTCAGAAAATTGGAGATGGTTTGTTATTTGGATGAGTTTGGTTTTGCAGTTAGCTGATGCTTCGTTTTGTCTATCAATCTGTCTATGGCTTTTTCCAATCACCTTTTTGAAGTGTACTTTTTAGGCAATAATAGGTATATTTTAAAGTATAGAGTTCATCGAGTTTTGTATATATTTAGGTAACCACAGCCCTAAGCAAGATATAGGACATTTCCATCCCCTCCAACTGTTCCTCATGCCACTCTCAAAGTGACAAGAAAGAACGCCCATCAGAGACTGTCATTCTTAGGAGAAAACATATCCTTTAAACCCGGTTGTAACAGCGTGGCTTCCCTTTAACAAAAGCAGCGTTCACTGTAATGACTTTATTATAAGTAGACACACGCAGGCAGTCAATGAGCTCTTGCAATGAGTGGCAGCTCAAAGAGGAGGAGGGGAAGAACCAGTGGAGGTGGGTGGATGGATGGTGGGCAGCAGTTTATTATAACCACAATCAGCTCAGGATGCTGGTATTGGCCTCAGAGGGACCTGGTTTCCTGTGGTGTTAGCAAAAGGGATAAATTATAGTCGACATCTGCAATGAAGGACAGCAAGATGACCCGGAGGGGAAAATGTCAGATGTGGTAGAGGTCAGAGAGCCTGGTTATTCAACAAATGCAGGTTTGGAGCAGAGATCAAAGGCAGCTGCCAGAGAGTAAAATGGTGTTAGAGGTATGTGCTCAGTAATAAGTATATGGGTGTACCTAATACTGGTCAAGGTATTGAGCCGTCAATAAATCAAACAATTCTGCCTGGGCAAGGCAGAGATAGGACTTCATGGTGGTAGATGTAGTGGATGACAGGATGAAACAAAGGCAAGGAAGCTGCTGATTGCAATTAAACAGGGTTTATTTTTGATGAGGTAGGTCTGAATTCTTTTCCTACCACATCTCTGTGGGCGTTTGATATTGTTCAGACAGCTCAATTAGAGGATTTTGATGCCTTTAGTGGCTCAATCAATCATCTGTAGTAAGGTTTGGATTGTTTGCATGCTGTAATGTGCTGATGAAGATGGCAGTTAGCTCTTTCATTGTAAGAATGGTAGGACTGCAGTGGGGGAAACACTCATGCTATTTCTGATTTAAATTGTCTGCACATGATCAGATCTGAAAAGAATAGTTTGGAAGACAAATAAGAAAAAAGTCTCAGTTTTGCCCATGTGCCAGGCTCTATTTATTTTTTAATTATTCAATTTATGCCACATTATCTAAATTGAAGTACTTGCAACTTGGTCCATAAGACAGCTAACAAGTAAGGACTTCTCTGGAGAGTGGATTCAGGATAGTTAAAACAGATTCTTCCAGTGGATACTGTGGTCAAATTTCACACAGTTCAGATTAATTTTCCAAAGCAAGAGGATTTTGGTGATGCCTGGATATATGGCAAAGCCTCCAGCAGTAGTGGTACATTGGTGTTTTCTGCCATTCTGACAAGGAAAAATGCCAGCAATTTAGTTAATCCTACAGGCTGTCCATGGAATGCCTGAATTTCTCTTTGAGAGAGTCACTGTGTCTCACCAGAATTCAATCCATTAAGTTTTACTTGTGGAGTTTCTCCTAACTTCCTCATAAATAGAGTGAGATGCACCTTTTACAGTGCACTAAAATATCTTATCTGTTCCATGCCATATGGCTGCTTCTTCCTATTTAAATAAAATAAATAATCCTTAAATATGCATATATTCTTTGCATAGACATGTGCTTGAATTACCAACTGTTTGTTATGGTTTTTGTTAATTCGCAGCAAATCAGTGTGTTCCGTGGTTATATTTCTCCTATGACAGAAGCCTGTTATTTCACTTTTAGTACATGCTAATTCTCCTAAGACGAGCATCCTCAACTCATTTCCTTGGAGACAGTAAGAAAATCTCAAATGTATCAGGATCAAGAAGATAGTACTACTCAGGAAATTTTAGTTACGATTTTTTCCAAGTATATTCTGATTAAGCAAAAAAGCACATACAACCTCCCTCTCTAATTCTCCGAATCACTTTTTAAATACAGTCCTCTCTCTTTTCCCTAACCTTTGGGGGAACTAGTTTTCTTCTCTCTCAATTATGTTTTCATTCTTTAAATGTGGTTGGATAACAATGACTTTAACTTTCCATCTTACAGCTATTAAAGACCTTGACCTGTTGGTCCTAATAAAAGAGTTATGAACCATGCCCTGCTAAATGACTTCACTCCCTGTCTCTCCCTTCACCCAGATAAATTCCCTTGGGGGGTGATAAAACACTGGATTGAAACGGACACATTTGGTCTCTGTTAAAGCTATTTATGGTGATTTCTCTGCTGCGAGCATTATACTTAGGGCAACCAGATGCTCTTCTTTTGGGGTCCATCTTGTAACATGTTCTCTCAGTATTCTGAGAACTCCTTTGGGGCCAGGAAATGATCTCCTCTCTGCAAGAGCAGTTATGTAACAGCTTCATCCAGGAGAAGCAGTGCATATAGAGAAGAAAAATAGCACAAAATGGAAAAGTACATTCAGTTTTTTAAAGAAAGCATTTAAAAAATCCCATTTGATTTCTCTTTGTCCACGTTCTTAGCTCCTTGTAGTGAGGTACTTTAGAAATGGGCTGGCAGTTATCCAGAGGGCGTGAATGATTTTTCAATGTTTGCTCTTTTGTTTCTGAAAGATTACAAACTGGGGGAGCCATCTAAAGGCTCAGGTAAACAGACAAAGATGTCAGAGTTTATTCTGAGACTCTGAATTCTCAGTTTTTCTGATAAATACATTGTTGCACTTTTCTCCATTCATCCTCTTGATGATTATTACACCAGTTAAAAACATTTAAAATGAATTCTCCACCCCTAGTCTTCTCTGAGAGCATTAGGCTTTTATGCTGCTATGGCTACATAAATATTAATATCTATTTGAAGAAGACATTTTTAAAGATCAGAGTATTTTTTTAAAATAGACTTAATTTTTTAGTGTAGTTTTAGGTTCACAGCAAAATTGAGCAGAAGAAACAGAGATATTCTATATATCCCCTGCCCCCACAACATGCGTAGTCTTCTCCATCATCATCACCGGCCACTGAAGTGGTACATTTGTCACAGCTGATGAGCCTGCATTGATGTGTCATTATCACCCAGAGTCCCCAGTTACATTAAGACTAACTCTTTCTGTTGACCTTGTATGGGTTTGGAGAAATGTCAATAAAATGTATTCTCCACTGTCATTAGGTGAGTGTTTTTTTTTTTTTTTTCCTTAAAAAAAAAGAGTCTTACTCTGTCGCCCAGGCTGGAGTGCAGTGGCGCGATCTTGGCTCTCTGCAACCTTCGCCTCCTGGGTTCAAGTGACTCTCCTGCCTCAGCCTCTCGAGTAGCTGGGATTACAGGTGCCTGCCACTATGCCCAGCTAATTTTTTTCTATTTTTAGTAGAGACTGGGTTTCACCATGTTGGCCAGGCTGGTCTTGAACTCCTGACCTCGTGATTCGCCTGCCTCGGCCTCCCAAAGTGCTGGGATTACAGGCCTGAGCCACTGAGCCCAGCCAGGTGAGTGTATTTTATTTACATACTTGGAAAATCTGAATGATCTACTATAGATTACAGTTTTTCAGTTGGATGTTTGGTGTGTGTCACCTCCTGAAAGTTTTATGAAGTTTTAGCTGTCACGCCTAACACTCCCAGAGGTCTACTTTTTTTTTAGACCAACATTGAGTATAATAACTTTATTATATTTTAAAATAATATTTTAATAACATTTCATTATTATAATGATGATAATTTTAATATTATTAATATTTTAAATAATATTGTTAAAACTGCAGTTAACTTTACCTGTTAAAGGGTAGACGAGTACTTCCATATAAAGCTCACAGAAAGTGGAGAAGATCTTTATTACTCTACTGGCAAGTTGTCTGGGAGCCCAGGAAGGGCAAGAGGAGTGTGGCTAAGCAGAACCTTCCTCTCCTCAGCCTTGCCCACACCATTTCTGCAGTTCCACAAGCAGATTGCACAGTTGCCAGCTCTAGAAAACAATATCCCCAAACGAATGATCAGATTTCATTGAGGCAAGGTACTTTTCTTCTACTGCTTCCAGAAAATAACTTTCTTTTGGGAGTGATAGGCAAAGGAGTACTGAGAATTGTATGATAACTTTCTTCTCATAAGCTGTGAGAAGTCTAGGCTGTGCAGGCAGATTTAAAAGAGAACATCTGTTTCTGTTTCTTCAGGAAAGAAATCAGTGTGAAGATTGGATGCTGTTCTATCCTAAAGCCATTTGGGTCTCTAGCACAATGCCTGGCACAAAGCAGGCATTCGAATATTTGCTGAATTAAAATTTCTCTACTAAAATAATCCATGAACCAGAAAAGTAAAAATAGCATTGTAAATATTAAGTTCCAATAGTGGCTGTTGTAGGAAGAAGACAAAATGATTAATTTCAATGTGTGTTCATAGATTCAGAATGTTTATATACAGTTTGCAAAGACTGTCTACCCCTTTAATGCTGTGATTGGGTAAAATGTCAGACACCATGCTAAGTGCTAGAAATACAAAGATGATTTAGATACAATTTGCATTTTCTAGGAGCTCACTGGTAGGGAGGATAAATTACTCTACTAGAATATAGCATCCATGAGAGCAGAACTTTATTTTGCTCATCATTGTAGCCTCAATGTCTAGAATAGTTCCTAACACATAATAGTTGCTTAATTAATAACTTTTGAATATAAAAGAGTGGCTGGATTATTCTATTACATTGAAGGAAAATTCTGAATGACCATGTACTTGCATGACAAATAGCCACTGGTAGGAAATTGGGCATGCTCCTTATCCAATCTCTACTATGATCTATAGAAGATCATAAAACTTGCCACTATTTTTAAAATTCTAGATTATCGCATGGTATATTTGGATTGATTTGGACATGAAACTTCACATCACTTAGTGCTGTCTCAGGACTATCTTCCTGCATATGACAAAACATAAACTGATGATTTCTTTAAGAGTGCTAAATCTCTGAGAATTCTTTTTTTTTTTTTTTTTTTGAGACAGAGTTTCACTCTTGTTGCCCAGGCTGGAGTGCAGTGGCATGATCTTGGTTCACTGCAACCTCTGCCTCCTGGGTTCAAGTGATTCTCCTGCCTCAGCCTCCTGAGTAGCTGGGATTACAGGCACCCGCCACCATGCCCAGCTAATTTTTTTATTTTTAGTAGAGACAGGGGTTTCACCATGTTGGCCAGGCTGGTCTCGAACTCCTGACCTCAGGTGATCCGCCCATCTCTCCCTTCCAAAGTGCTGGGATTACAAGCATGAGCCACTGTGGCCGGCTGTGTCTCTGAGAATTCTGCAAGCAATGAATTCCCAATTCTCTATGAACGGGAGGAAGAGCCCACCTCACAGAAGCTGGTGTACATAGCAAAAATGGTCTAGAGAGGTAGATCAACAGCACCCAGACACACGACAGGTAATTAAGTCTGTCCCATAACTACATCATCCAGAACAGGTGGATTTCTCTTCCAGAAGAGTGACTGCAAAAAAAGAAAAGTGGCTGGTTTCCTATCTGATGCAACTGGACCCAGCTAATCTACTGACAGCTAAAAGTGGAGAGTCACAAAAAAGGATGCATAATAATTTACGCATTACATTTACATGTACTTTAAAGCACGCATATGCATATTCACTCTTCAATATGATGAGGTAGGTTCAGGGCATTCTCTAAGTATTGTTGTGCTGATTGGAATACCTTTATTTCTTTGTTGCATAAACTATGTACATAACACATCTTCCATAATTGCCAGTGTCAGTGTCTTTAAATGGAGAACTTTAAGAATCAGAACAAGAATGTGAATTGAGAATTGAAAGTCCATTGAAAAGCATTCTGAGGACAGAATCTTTCTTTACTTTTATGACTTTACAGTTGGACAGTTGTAAACTTCCTAATTCCTCAGAAGTTTTACTTACTTGCCTCTATTGAATCTTTTCAAAACAATAAACTAAAAAAAATTAATATTTCATTGGCTTTCCCCATATTTTATTCAATTATGAATTTGCAATAACAAGTACAATGGTCCTAACTAGGTTTCAGAACAAACACAACTGATTCTTAATAAGAATATAACTCCATGGGTGGGAGCAGACACGCAGATGCACACTACAGAGAAGCAGCCAATTAGCTACGCGTGAGAAAAGGTTTTGGAGTTTTAACACCAGCTTTGCCTTGGGTGGCCTGCAAAACTGTGGTATTATAGATGATCTACACTGTGTAACAACGAAAAACAACATGTAAGGTTTTCATGGAGCAATGATGTGTAGCTCCTACTTTTAGTATAATATTAAAATTGTTACAAGTGAATGTAAAGTACAGCACTTACTTAAGTTGGTTTGACAACTCAAGAGGGATTTGTTTCTTTTTGCCGAGAAAAACAGAATAGCTCTCACCTGTAATCCTAGCACTTTGGGCGGCTGAGGCAGGGGAGATCACTTGAAGCCAGGAGTTCGAGATCAACCTGAGCAACATAGTGAGACCCGCTTCTCTACAAAAAAAAAAAAAAAAAAAAAAAAAAAAAAAAATTAGCTGGGTGTGGTGTCACGTACCTCCCAAGTCTCAGCTACTTGGGAGGCTGAGGTGGGAGGATCACTTGAGTCCACGACTTTGATGCTACAGTGAGCTATGATTGCACCACTGCATTCCAGCCTGAGCAACAGAGTGAGACCCTGTCTCTAAAAAAATGTACATGACTGGGAGTCAGAAAACCTGGGTCCAAGTCTCCACTCTTCTACTTACTAGCTGGGTGAGCTTGGGCTTCACTTGAACCATCTCAATGTGCCCATCTGGGTGTCTGAAAGTTGTATCCTGAATAAAGCTTTACCCTCACCTTTACACGGGGGGTCCAAAGCCGTCACTATTATGAGAGGAGAATTTGGAGAAAAGCATCAGTTCTGCAGGAAATTTACTGGGTTAGTCAGGGCTGTAAGTTAGAAACAATAGACTTCGACTCTGGGTGACTAAACAGAAAAAGAGTTTGTCAAAAGGTTATAGAGTAACTTACAGAATTTTTGGGAGGGCTGCAGTGCCAAGCCAGAGGTAATCAACATCTCAAACCCTGAATCAGAACTGGTTTTTAGCTGCCACCAAGACATAGATGCAAACGTTTGTACCACTCTGCGCCAGAGAATCATTTAGCCCAACCAAAGCTGACAAACACTCCCCACCTGCGCCACCCCCAATTCTTGTGTCAAGGACTCAACCTTGTAGCCACTGCCCTCTGCTGCCACTTCATGATAGAGAGGGAGAGAGAGAGAGAGAGAGACAGAGAAACACTCCCCATTTTTTCCTAAGTCCAGTGTGGATGGGTCTTTTTTTGCTGAAACCTTGGTTACAAATTTGATTCTGGCTATAAATAATGCTAGAAGAGCAAGTACCTATCATTTATTTTCAGCTTTGATAGCAAGTTCTTTAGATAAGAATGCACCAAACATAGAAGCAGCCAAAATGAATGTCAAATATTCACCTAGGCAGAAAGCAGCCGTGTTGAGACCACCATGTGTAGGAAGGCTGAGAGATTTGTGCCTAAGTGAATAGAAAGTGTTCAGAAAGGAGAATCAAGAAAACCTCTTTCCTTACTTTGGAAGGAGGAAACCTACAGAATCACCCAAAGCTGGAGGGAATTCAATCATGGTGATAGTTGGGAATTGCAGCTTTACATCTGTTCTCAAGGTAAGGAGAACAATTGAGATGGCCAGGCGTTAATGAGCACCCTTTGAGGGTGATGAATGAGCACTTCTATCTGCCTACTGTAATGGAAATCGGAATAGGATGTATTCCTAATGGGATAATGGAACAGTGCTACTGTGCTTTAATTTCCCAATTTTAGTAGGATTTAGGCAGCTGTGATTAACCTGATAAATCAAGGAGAGGATAGTGCGAAGGGATCCAAACAGCTGAGCCAACCTGGCACTCCTTCCTCCCGCATCCTTGAGGGCCTCATCAGATAATACTCTTGGTATAGATTCTCTGTCAGGCTTCCAAGGCTGGGTCCCCACGGTGCTGAATGCTGAAGTCAGGGCCAAGATTCTCTTGGCTGTAGTTCTCTTGTGTGCCCGTGGAGGCTGTCTCTAATCCTATTTTGGAATGGGATGCAGTCAGGAAGATCTCATTCGGAGATAATCAGCCGGCAGTTATCGCACCCAAGGTGGCCTTTGGATTATGAGGCATTTATATATTTAGCAAATATTTATTGAACCCCCACAGCGCTTGAGATGCAGGACTAGGTATCGCCATTGGAGAGAGAGGCACACACAGCCTTGGACTCAGGAAGATTAAAGGAAGAGACTAACACATTGCCTGGAATGCTGAACTGCAAGGGACTCCTTTATATGTTAGTGTAAAAAGGAAGTGTTTCTGTTTGCATCTTGGGCTGCCCTGGACTGTGAAAATCCCCCTCCTCAGGGAGCTGGTTGTGTCTGTGAGTGAGTCGATGAGCACTGAGCCTAGTTAGCATCATTGGTTATGAGGGTAGATGAGGCTCGTAAGCCTTAGCTCAACCTTTTGGGACCAGCTGCAGCCAAATCCCAAATCTCAGGGTGCGAGTGCCAGATCTACTTGGGACAGCCTGGTTGGGAGTCTTTTAGTTGCCAATTTAAGGTTAAAATAATACTCTTTATGTTTCAACTTCTGCCAGGCTGAGTCCTTTGTGGCTTATTTTGCATTGTTTAAGCACATGGCGAAATGAGCTCAGGTGGTCAAAACAATTCTAATGAAGTTGAGTTTCTACTTCAATTGTTTTGTATCTGAGACTCTCCCCTAAAGAGAGGAACTGTTTTCCCTGGGTCCTGCCAGCTCTTTTATTGTAAAAGTGAGAAGGCCCATCCCGTGGCTTTCTACTCTGAAAAACAAAAGATTTGATGCCCATTGAGATTGATCTTAGGCACAGGCCATGGGATGTGGAACACAGCCTTCCTTTTACAGTGGAAATTTCTGAGCAAGAATTTTGGGGACTTTGATGAAGAAGGTCCAGGCACTTCGTGGGGCGGAGTGTGAACATGTAGTGCTATAGGTGATGAAACTCAGTTTCTTGGTGTTTATAAGCACCAGCTAATCCTCCTGTAGTGCTTCTCTCTCAAGCACAGTTCTAAGTTTGTACATATATTTGAAATCTATGACAAATTCTGTAAGTTTGACACTGTTATCATCATGCTCATATTCAGGTGGAAAAACTAAGGTGCAGAAGCTAAGCACCTGCCTGAGTTTCCTACAGGTAAGTGGAAAAGAGGGGGCCAACCCCAGAGCTTGAACCTTTCGCTGCTATGCCACACTGGGTTTGAAGGGTAGTTTTCTTGAGAGTAGAGGAGACACAGTGATTGGACAGTGATGCTCTGCTGCCATAGGCCAGGAATTCTGTTTCCTTATGACCCAGGCACGTCACCTTGTGGTTTCTTTATACAGAGATCAGCTTCCCTGATGTAGTTGGAGAAGAAATGGACATAAGAGGAACAAGGTCCAGTGTGTCATCCTGCTTCTTACTCTGATCATTCTCACATTCATCTCTAAGTTTCTTGAGGTTAGGGGTGATGTCTTATTCAGTGTCATAACCTTTTATTAGCCAGTGCGATACCTTAGCGTGCAATGTGTTAAAGGAATGACTGAAACACTCTTTCTGGAGTTCTGGCTACCTGTGGGTGGGCCTGCAGGCTGCTTTAGGAATATTTGATGAAAATACTTTTATTCACAGATGTGTTCACAAATCTCCAGCACTTTGGGCATCACTGGTGCCATGCATATTTCATGCTAATGATTTGGTGAGATTTGCAGCTCTTGCAAAAGAAGAAAAGAGTGCTTGCCTGCTTTCTTTAGGATGCAGTCTGGTGATCTTGTGTCTAGGTTGAAGACTCCCAGAACTATCTTGATTGTAGTGAGAGCTGAGGTCTGACGGGGTGAAATATCCACCTGTAGCAGTGGAGCATACATTGGTAAATGAAATCTTTCCTCTCTCTTTCCTAATTGAATGCCAGTTTTAGCGGGAGAGGGGCAGTCACATATCCACCTAAAAATGATCACCCTTCTGAACAACTGTCAGTGGTCATTTTTCATGGTGCCAGCCAAAGAGATTTGAATTGAGGGTTTCATGGCAAGCTTTTGAGTTTCAGATGTAAGTACTCTTCTTCCTTATTTTATTACTTTTTCCTTCTGAAATAATGATTGGGGTCTGGGGATGCTGCAACCATTTTGTTACAATGAGGCAACAATCAAGTAACCGAATCCAACATTCACCGGCAGGCAGAGCAGAATGCAAGAGTCTAGGTCCTTGACCACATATTTGAAAAGCTGCAGTAGCTCTGGAGGGTTTCAATTCAGATTTCTTTTTATGTGGAAAAATAAACATTTAGGTCAGATCTTCTGTAAATCAAGTTTTTTGTTAGTTATAGATGAATACAATCTTACTGATCTAGATGGCATCTTTAGTCCTTGAAATTAGTAAAATGTTGAAGACTGAAGTGGAAGCTAGCAATAATCATTATACAATGTGTGGAAATAACCAGCCAAAGTAGCACGTTTAAGAGACCTATTGCAAACATGTATTTATAATGAGAGAATAGCATGTTTCCAAATAACTGCACCAGGAAGGTTTTAATCTAAAGCACAAGTAGTATACACTAAGTTTTTGAGAATTATGACATGAAGTAAAGATGTCCCATAGTTGACTGATGAAGAATGTTTAATCTGGAGAGTAAAACATTTGTGAATCCACCATTGTTCAGGGGAGGATAGACATTAGTTTTAAACACCAATATGAGTTATGCAGACAAAAATACACATAAATGAATAAAAATACAGGTCATCTAGTTCCTTCCAGTTGTGGGCTTGGGATCAGCAGCATAGCCTCACTTGGGAATTTGTAGAAACGCAAATTCTTGGGTCTTATTACAGACCTACTGACTTGGAAATGCTAGGAGTTGTGTTTTAACAAGCTCTCTAGGTGATTTTGATGTTGAGTTAAAGATTGAGAATCATTGCTTCAGATGCATTTTCATACTTTAGATTAATTTCCATATGTTAGGCTAACCAAGACTGTTGCCCCCCCACCCACCAAATTCTAGGGTGGTCCACATCTTTCTGATTTGTAACTTGGCCTCCTGGTGATCACCTCCAGAGGGAATATCCTGTGATGGTAAATTAAGAAGTTGGCGCTCTGCCTTTCGAATCAATGTCGTGTAAGATGTAGTCCCTTCCTCCCAAAAGCCCTAAGTGAACCACTAATATCATGTTCCTAAATTTGAGTTAATCCTTTTACCAAGGGGAGCCTCATTCTGAAGCATTGGACCTCTCTTTATTCATCTTTCCTATAATAAGAGCACTCCAAATCATAATAAAGTTTAGTTTTTTAATTTAAAAAGACTTTGCAAAGCTAAAAAAATCAGATTTGCCACCAATAATCCAGAATGTAAACAGTCCAGCATCAGCTGATTAGCTATTTTTTTTTCTTTGACACAGAGTCTTGCTCTCTTGCCCAGGCTGGAGTGCAGTGGCACGATTTCAGCTCACTGCAGCCTCTGCCTCCCGGGTTCAAGTGATTCTCCTTCCTCAGCCTCCTGAGTAGCTGGGATTACAGGTGCGCGCTTCCACGCCAAATTTTTGTATTTTTAGTAGAGATGGGGTTTCACCATGTTGGCCAGGCTGGTCTTGAACTCCTGACCTCAACTGATCCCCCCACCTCAGCCTCCTAAAGTGCTGGGATCACAGGCATAGCCACCACACCCGGCTAGCTAATTAGCTATTGGCTATACGTAGATAAGAAGGAGAATATGGCAAATATATTTTTCTGGCTAGCTAAGATGATTTGCTGGCTTAAACACTTTAGAAAAGTTTAGCTGTACAACTAAACTCAATGTACATTAATAAAAAGGTTAATAATATATGGGGGGCTTTGTTTACCTATTTACACTAAAAGCTATCAAAATTAATGACTTATTTTTTTCCTCATAAAATATCTTGACAACGAAATATATTTACCTTTAGGTCTGATTTGATTTATTCTGGCAGGAAATGTCCTAAATCTTCCCTGCTTCATGACTACATTGTAATTCTTTGTCCCAGAAGATGAAAGCAGATGCATGCAAGAAAAGAATTTGAGGGCTGGGCACGGTGGTTCATGCCTGTAATCCCAGCACTTTGGGAAGTCGAGGCGGGTGGATCACCTGAAGTCAGGAGTTTGAGATCAGCCTGGCCAACATGGCAAAACCCCGTCTCTACTAATAATATATAAATTAGCCGAGCATGGTGGCACGCTCCTGTAATCCTAGCTACTCAAGAAGCTGAGGCAGGAGAATCGCTTGAACCCGGGAGGCAGAGGTTGCTGTGATCCGAGATTGCACCACTGCACTGCAGCCTGGGCGACAGAGCAAGACTCCATCTCAAAAGAAAAAAAAAAAGAATTTGAGGATGGTACAGCTTCCATTAGAAAAGAACTAATGCTTGAGTGGGAAACATGTTCAGTAGAGGTTGGGCCACCTTTTGTTTAACACATTTGACTTTCGTAAGTAAAATTAATTTCTGATTTTATCATTTTTTTTTTGGTGTATGTTTTTACCAGAAAACAGACGCAGATATGTTAGTGTGGAGAGATGTGTGGAAATAATAGGACTCAGCTAAAAATAGAGTGTAGTGAATGCTAATTAAATATACAGTGAACCCTTATTGTAACATAATCTGCTATAACAATGTATTTAAAAGAGCACAAGTCCACCTGGATCTGTTTAACAGTGGTGTAGCTACGGATACATTAGTAAACTCTTTTTAAAAAAGTCACAACACAGAGATAAAGAATAAAACAGTGATTACCAGGAGCGGGAGAGAGAGAGATACAGGTCAGAGGATGCAAAGGATGAACAAGTATAGAGATCTAATATACAACATGAGGACTGTACTGTATAATACCGTACTGTACTTGGGATTTTTGCCAAAAGAATAGATTTTAGGTGCTCTTGCCACAAAGAAAAAATTGATAACTATGTGCGATAATGGACATGTTAATTTGCTTGGCTATAGTAACTTCTCACTGTCCATATGTACAGTTATGTGCTGCATAACGATGTTTCAGGTAACGATGGACTACATATACAAAGTTGGTCTTAGAAGTTTATAGGCCAGGTGCGGTGGCTCATGCCTGTAATTCCAGCACTTTGGGAAGCCAAGGTGGGCAGATCACGAGGTCAAGAGATTGAGACCAGCCTGGCCAGCATGGTGAAACCCTGTCTCTACTAAAAATACAAAAATTAGCTGGGTGTGGCGGCATGCACCTGTAGTCCCAGCTACTCGGGAGGCTGAGGCAGGAGAATCGTTTGAACCTGGGAGGCGGAGGTTGCAGTGAGCCCAGATCGCTCCACTGCACTCCAGCCTGGCAACAGAGCGAAACTCTGTCTCAAAAAAAAAAAAAAGATTATAATAGAGCAGAAAAATTCCTATCACCTAGTGAAGTCTTGGCCATGGTAATATTGTAGTGCAACAATTGGTCATGTGCTTGTGCTGTAAACAAACTGGTGTAAACAAACCTACTGTGCTGCCAGTTGTATAAACGTAGAGCACATATAATCATGTACATACAGAATACTTGATAATGACAATAAATGACTATGTCACTGATGTATGTATTAACTACACTATCCTTTTTATGTTAATTTTAGAGTGTCCTTCTAGTTATAAAAAAAAATTAACTGTAAACAGCCTCAGTTCCATGCGTGTTATTGCCCCCGAAGACCTTCCAGTGGGACAACATGTGTCAGTGGAAGACAGTGATATTGATGATCCTGACCCTGAGTAGGCTTAGGCTAACATGTGTGCTTATGTCTTTGTTTTTAATAAGAAAGTTTAAAAAGTAAAAAAAGAATTGAAAATGTTAAAAATAGAAAAAAGCTCGTAGGATGAGGATATAAAAAAGAAAATATTTTTGTACAGTTGTATAAAGTGTGTTTTGAGCTGTGTTATTACAAAAGAGTAAAAAATTTCAAAAAACTTTAAAAGTTTATAAAGTAAAAAAGTTACAGTAAGCTAACATTAATTTATTATTGAAGAAAAAATTTTAAAAAATAAATTTAGTGTAGCCTAAGTATACAGTGTGCATAAAGTCTATAGTAGTGGACAGTAATGTCCTAGGCCTTCCCATCACTCACCACTCACTCACTGACTCACCTATAGCAACCTCCAGTCTGCAAGCTCCATTCATGGTAAGTACCATATACAGGTGTACCATTTTTTGTTTATACCATTTTTTTTTTACTGTACCTTTTCTGTGTTTGGATATGTTTAGATACCACATACTTACCGCTGTGTTACAAATGCCTACAGTATTCAGTGCAGTAACATGCTGTACAGGTTTGTAGCTTAGGAGCAATAGGCTGTGCCATATAGCTGGGTGTGTAATAGGCTGTACCATCTAGGTTTGGGTAAGCACACTCTGTGGTGTTCACACAATGATGAAATTGCCTACCAACATGTTTCTCAGAACATATCCCTGTTGTTAGTGACACATAACGTTATGTATATCAAAACATCATATTATACACCTTAAATATATAAAATAAAATAAAACTTTCATTTTACCCTGTTTCCTGGGGTCTGGAACGCTATTGTTTTATTGAGGATTCAAAGTATTTATGCCAGACTGTAGTAGTCTATATCCTAAATGGTGGACTGATGTTCAGTAGGCAGATGCCAGTAGGGACATGGATGTCTCTTCAATTCCCATCATTAAATATTTTAACTATCAACCCTGAATAAGCACAACTTTGAATAGTGTAGCTAGGAAAGCATGGCTAAGAAAAGTAAGAGTAATTGCTCCAGCTTTTCCTGGGATCTGGAAATATTTTCACTGTTGGACATACCCAGATAGGACACAGCATTTAGATTCTATGCGGGGAGTCCTGATTATACAAAAAGGATGTTTGGGGTAGGGAGGAGAGAAAAGCATTAAGTGAGTGAAAGTAGACTAAAGATTCAATTTAGAAAATACTAGGGCAGAGTGAAGGGAAGCAGGGATGTTCATGGTATCAAGATAATGCCAATGGGCCATCTGATGGGCTCAGATGTTACCCATCTGGGCCAGATGTGCCACCTATATATATTCCCGTTTTCATTTGTCTTTCTTTATTGCTATGCCTCCTATTTTATAGAGACCTTCTGTTGTTGGTGATATTAGGTTTTAAATCTCGTAATGAAACCACCCAGCTGTAAAAGTGTTTATGCCACAAGATTCGGTTCCAGCCAGGTTGACTTTGTAGCTCAGGGGTAAATGTACTTGTAGTCTACCTTCTTTTGACCTTAGGAAAATAAATACACCAAGAAGACAAGCCTGGGGCAGTGATTTACTCAACCTCTACAGACTTCTGCATAAAATGAAGACGCCTGAAATGGTTTGCCAGACAAGGAGGCTCCACTCCATATCAACCCTGTTGTTGCTCTTTGAGCTATCCTGCATTATGCCGATAGTTCTTCCTCTGGCATCTCTCATTTGAAAACCAAATAATAGCCTAACCTCTTATTTGCCAGAGTTCAATGAAAACACCACAGTTCTGTTTTTATCTTGTATAGAGCAAAATCAGCTTTCCGAGTGAAAAATTCAGATTCACAATACTAATGAGGTTATCCTGTGGTTTTCAAACAGTGATCGACAAGCCTTCTCAGGGATGGCATTAGGGAATAAGGGGAGCCTCAATTTGGGAGTCTAGGGTGGGAGTCGGGACTTGCCCCTTTTTTCTCTGGGGCAACTCTGTCTCTATCTGTATTATAATTCAATTCCCAATATGATTTTGGTTGATGGCTGTTTTTATGCTAAAAATAAAGTGTGAAAATCTTGATGTGATGGCTATTTGCTTTACAAAAGGATTTCTAGGGCATGCAAAGTGATTCAAATAAAGACTCCTGGAACCACTGCTTTCTCCAGATGCTTGGATACTTTTGTGGGTTCTGTCTTTGGTGGCCAGGCATTTCCTCTCACCACTCCCCCCCGCTAACCCCCATTATTTTTTTTCTAAAATGCTCTGCTCCATAGAGATCCACATAATTTAGCTAACTTGGGTCCTCTTTGCAAGGTGGGCACACAAGTCTGTGACTTTGGATTCCCAAGGGTCCATGCACTTCATGTCCTTTATGGGTCTGTGGGCTCCCAGCACATCAGAAGATGTAACTAGACAGAAGATGGAGGGCGGCATCTCATTTCTCAAGTGAGATGTCCTCAGGCCCTAGCTTCAACCCTTCTGGGACATGCACACACACATGCACACACATAAACAATAAACATTAGCTCCGTTGGATCTTTAACATATTTTCTACCTATTGAGTTTATCTCTCTTCAGCTCCCACTTTCTAACTTGTACACGTGGCATTACAATGGTTGTTATTACTGCTACATATAGATTTAAAGAGATTGATAAGTTTCTTTTTTCCTACAGGTCTGATATAACTTGGATTTTGTCCAAATCTCATGTAGAAATGTCATCCCCAATGTTGGAGGTTGGGCCTGTTGGGAGGTGATTGGATCATGGGGGCTGATTTCTCATGAATGGTTTAGTACCTCCTTGTGATAGTGAGTGGGTTCTCGCGAGATCTGGTTGCTTAAGAGTGTGGGGCACCTCCTGCCTCGCTCTTTTGCTCCTGCCCCCACCATGTGAAACATCTGTTCCCGCTTTATCTTCTGTCATGATTGGAAGCTTCCAAATGATCCGGTTTTAGGTATTTCTTTATAGCAATGTAAAAATGGCCTAATGCAAAGACTTGTAAACGATTCCCTCTATAGATGATCTTGTAGATGCCATTTCTAAAGCTCTTACTCCTTCCTACTCTTATTTTGAAGCATGTTGGCCTCCAGGCCTTTTCTCAGAAAGAACTACTCCACTCCTGATTGCCTGCTGCCCTTGTGCCGTTGCAGTGGGCAGCTATGGTGTGATTCTTTAAATTCTGCTGTCTTCCCACTGCCTGGGGTTGTCTGTTCTTCACATCTGAATTCTATGTGCCAGAAAGCACAGCTTCTGCTCTCCAGGAATTTGTCCTTGATTGTTACTTTATATCTGTGCCTCCTGATACTGCTGATACAGCCAACTATCTGGAGAGCTTTTTACAAATACCAAGGCCTAGTATCTCACTTCTAAGAGTTCTTATTTAACTGGAGGGCTGGGCCCAGGCCTCTATAGTTCGTAAAAGCTCCCCAGGTTATTCAAACATGCATCAAAACCAGAGAATCATTGCCTTCTGGTTGGCAGGGCTTTTAGGTGATAGTCACCCAAGTCATGTCAGCTGTGGCCTCCCCAGGTCTCCAGCGCTGGATAGGAACATTCTCTAGGCGTTTCCCCCATTCTAGCAGTATCAGCATCACCTGGGAATTTGCTAAAAATAGATTCCTCCGCCTGCTCCAGACCTACTAAAGGAGAAACTCTGGGGGTGGGGCTCAGCGATCTGTTTTAACAAGCCCTCCATGTGATTCTGATGGAGATTGCAGCTTAAGAACCACTGCTCAAACCCACAATTTCCATGGCTTGATGATGATCAATGCATCTGCTAGATTTCCACACATTCTCTGGGTCTGTTTTTTTTCACTAAGTCCTCTGCTCCAGGTCCTTGTGGCTGACTCAGTGGCAGCACGTTGACTTTGGTGGAAGTCTCTACACCCCTCCAAAGAATCCACTCACCCAGAAAGCCTTTATGGACATACAGACTTAACGAAGATATGTGGAGGAGTGGTGAGGAGGTGTTTATATCTCAAACCCGGAAGAAACAAGGTAACAATGGTCTATTAGAAATCCCTGTTCTCTCTTTTCAACTGTGGTATCCTTGGGTCTGTTCTTCTGAACTTTGCAACGTACATCACTGGGCTTCTTCCCTTCTTGTGAGCTCCTTTGGATCTTCAGAAAATCATCCTTCTGTTGTGTTGATCTCTCATCAGTGTCTAGTTGACAACTTGCATTCAAGTTGTTTTGAACAACTTTTGTTGAACAAAAGTTTGCCCTTTAGTTTCATCTACCCTGTCAGACAGCAGTTATAGATTACACTTTTTTTCTTCTTTTTTTTTTTTTTTTGGCTGCATAGCCCAAAGCCAAGTGAACTATGGCAGATTCAGTTCTCATAGGCACAGAAGGCATCAAATCTTATCATGGGGGCTCTTACTGTTTTGACCTGCCACTTGATCCCATACGTCAACTGAATCAAGACCGTGCTGAATAAAGGACTGGAAGACAATAGAAAGCCACCAGTTTGATTGTTTTTCCTTCTTAATTTTTCTTTTCTCATAGAACTGAGGTTTCTGGGGTGGGGGAGGCGGTCAGGCAGGTATAGCCTTTGTCAGCCTCCAAAATGATAAGCTTGGTCTAGTTCATTTCTAAGTGGGTGATAAGAGAAACACTGTACTTCAAAATTCACAAAGACGGAAAAATTATTTAAGAGTAGATCCTCTAAATGCCAAAGGACAACTTGAAATTTGTATTAGACTTCTCTAGAAATAAGAACTACTAACGAATAAATCAGCTTGGTAGTGATTTTAAATGTGTCCAAGATGAGGAAGTTTTTACTTTACTTGACAAGGAAATAAAGACAGTGAATAGATGATTCAATGGATTGCTGATGTGGCTCCACATCCATTCTGGCAGGTGCACCATGCTCAAATATACATAATAATAGTTTAAATGTAAATAAGGTTAATGAATTTTAATATTCCTCTGAATCTTGTATTCATACTTCCATTTGCATAGTGACTTATTTCTCAAGTCCCTTTGTAAATATTGTAATGAAATAAACATTAGAGGCGAGCACAAAGGAGCGCATACAATTAATTCAGCAGACGGCCCTCCATGAAGGCAAATTGGAATCATATCACAGGATCGCAGACGTCAGGGATGGCCGAGTCACATAAGTAAACCAGCTGATCCTTCTTTTCTAGTGGGGAATGGTTCTGTTTAGGAGGTTTTCAAAAAAGTAGGTTGCTTTCACTTTATGCGCCTCAAGTGACAAGGTTTCTGAACTTGCCTTCAATAGAATATTTGCTGTGCTCCATCTGAAGCAACTGTGGTCCCAGGGATGTGGTGTAAGGGATGAAGAACAGAGGCACCTACCCAAGCCACCTCAGGCGTAAACTGTCAGAGGGTGAGGGTGGTCCCATGCTGGGTGTACTCAGGCAGGCCCAGAGTTAATTGGAGGAGCACTTAGGAACAGAGAAAGACTCCTGTCTCTTAGCACAGCGTTTAATTTTTCTATTACCAAATTTGAAAAAAGAAAACAAGTTTACCTTCCCCTCCTCCACTATTGTTCTGGCAAATATAAGTCACATTGGTCTTAAATACTTGTTGATTAAAAGTGATGTTTAAGGTGGTTAAGGATGATTATAGGTTTCAGGCTTGTCTTTACCTCCAAACCATTATATACAGCAACCTCCCTTAAAGCTGTTGAACTTGCTGCTCTTTGTTGAATGCACTGTGCTCTTCATACCTCTGAGCCTGTGCCCGTGCTATTGCAGCATGAGTGTTGGGGGTCACAGTGTGGAGCCCAGATGCTGGAATCAGGACACCCATGTCCAAATCGTGTGTGAAACACAAATATTAATAGTAGCCACCCCATGGGTTTGGTGACAGTTCAATGACTTACTACATGTGAAATGTTTGGGAGAATGCTTGGCATGGCCAAGTGCTTATAAGCTGTAGCTCTCACTAGCTCCTTGCTTGAAATGCAATTTCTCCTCCTCTGTAAAACTCCTTGCACCTTGGGTTGAACATTGTCACACTTCTTCCCCAGCTTTCTAACTCAAGGGAGGATTAATTTCTTGTTCCTCTTACGTTTTCCTGGCACATTTTACATATTTCTGTCATTGCATAGTATTTGTAAAGATATATTAAATTTAGTCCCCACATATTTTTCCTATTCCCAAGCTGTAAATTCCTTGAGGACTGGACCATATTTAATTCATCAATGTATTATCTTTCAGCATCCCAAACAAGCCTTGGATATAGCAGATGCTTGATATTCATTTGTTGGATTAAACATAAGCACTGTATAAGCATTCCATTTTTGGATAAGTCTGGCTGAACACTTATTGTGTGCCCAGTATTGCTCTGGATGTGCATATGGATAAAAAGAATGTTTCTTGCTCTCCGTTGACTGCATAACCCGAATCATCTGTGAATGTAATTGTGCCTTAATAGAATGGGCAAGACCAGGGGAATGGAGCAGGAAGGGGTTCAGATTCTGCTTTTCATTTAGCACCTGAGATCCACATTTGGGAGCTCTTTGGATGCCCATCCATTTTTGAATAGCCTTCACGTATCTGGGGCAATTCCCATATTATGAGTCTCAGTGTCCCTTGTGGTTAGGACATAAGCGTGGCACGCTGGGCTTCCAATAAGGTATGCTTATGTGATGCTTTGGTTTGAAAGGGCATGAGGAAACAGGTTTATGCTGACTTCTCTGTTTTGCCTATGTAGGGGCCAAGGGAAAACTTCCCTTTGCCATCTAAAGATTCACTGAAAATAACACACAAACAAAGGCAGATTAATAGGGGAAAAGGCATACAAATTTATTAACATGCACAGGGAATATAACAGAGTGATTACCCCACTACACAATGGGGTAGAAAAGGGGTATACCCTTTTTTCTTAAAGGAAAGGGAGATGGAGAAGTATGGATGATTTTAGGGGGATAGTAGGTGATTTTTGGAGGGAATTCAGTGGGCTTGAAACACATACAATGGCCTAGGACAAAGTCTCTTGGGCCCACAGAACAGATGGTGATTTGTGACAAACTTGTCCAGGTGTGTGGACAGGCTTCAGGCTTTCTTCCTGTGATATGAGTTCAGTTAATGAACACTCTGGGATGGGACCAGAGATAATTGTTTCTTCTTTGGTGGGTCCGGACTTTAGGCAGATAAGGGAGCTTCAGTGAACAACTTTATCTTGTACTGTAGGGGAGACAGGACTGAGAGACAGGAGTGAGGCAGGGGGAGGTCAGAGAGATCTTGAGGCTTCTTCCTCAGCTCAGCATGTCAGAGCACCATATTTTGGGCGTATTGGTTTCTGAGCCCCAACACATTGCTATGGAGGCAGCTGACTTGCAGGTGCAGTAGAGGTAGTAAGAAGAGAAGCATTTGTACTGGAGGTGGTGGCAGGTATAGTGAAGTCAAGTCCTGGAATTTAATTCATGAAGATAGCAGCATTACTAGCAACAGCGTCTTCATTACTCTAGTTCTGTGGCATCATTTGGGGGCATTTTCCTGGAAACAGAACTTCTAGTCTCCCTATGATTTCTGTAAGTTACCTAATATCCCCTAATAAATCTCCTTACTGCTTAAATTAGCCGGAGGAGAGCTTGTTGTTTTCCACCAAAAACCCTGATGAATAGAGCAGCTGTTGAACCAAATTCTCTTGTCCAGAATTTTTAGGGGGTAGTGATGATAATAAAAATATTGTTTGTTTGGAGATGTGGACTTAAAATCAGTGTGAGAACTCATTAGGGTCCCCCAGATGTTGTGCGGCAATGGTTAACTACTGAAGGATGTTAAAAATCATATAGTTCAGTTATTTTCAGTGGCATATTTGAGGAAACTTAGTTTTCTTCTTCCTAAAAGGCTGAACTATACAGTCTGAAGGGTGCCTCCAAATTCAACCAAATAACGCATTCTTTTCTCCCGTCAGTGAAGGTTACAGAGCAGGAGTGTGAGTTAGTACCTTTATTTGATAGCTGTCTAGACCCTGAAAGCAAATTGGCTACAATCAGCAGAGGGAGCTAGAAGAATCAGGAAACTAGAAGGCTGAAATGAAATGAAGCAAGAGTTTCCAGGGGGAAAATTATCAAGCATAAGAGAAGGTCAGAAAGAGTTCAGTTAGGATTTTCTGAAGGAAAAAAAAAAAAAAAAGACTAGGAGAAAGTAAAGCGATCAGAAAATTGTTATAAGGGTAATAATAACATTAAAAATAGAGAAGAATTAAAGGATATGATTAACAGCTGTCACTACTTCAATTGACAAAGCTGGTTAATTGCCCATGTAATCCTAGTGTATAATTTCCCACCTAGTATACTTCACTCATGAGAATCATAAATGAATTACATATGTTGCTTTTGTTAGGCTGCTGGGGACGTGAATCCAAGGGATGGTTTTGACTTAGAAGGAATGACAATGGTAATACCTAGCCCTGTGTACACATACAAAAGAGTCTTTCCTGTTTACAGGTTGAAGGGCTTTTTGAGCTAAGACTGAAGATGGGTTTTATGATCTGTCTGTCTTCATTATGTGTATACGAAGCTGAGGCCCAGAGAGCTGAACTGACTTGCTCTATGACAGGCTTCCTGGGATGCTACATCGTGTGACATAAACATCAGGAATTCGTTATTAAACTCCTTGTTTTACAAGAATTAACCAATCATCACACAGAAGTTCCCAGGTCTAAAAAATCCTCCTCCTTGAGCACATGTTCAGATTCTCGTCCCCATTTTATTTACTCAATTGTCAACCACTCAGAGAAAGACAGTGGTACCATGCATTTTCTAATCAACGCTGGACAGAGGTAAAGCCTAAACAAATTGCTGGGATGTGCTTCTTTATCTCCTCCTTTTTCTTTTGTCCTCATTCCTTGATACTTGACAGATGTTAAATGCAAAGAACAGCAGGGTGAATGCAAAAGGCTTTTGCACTCTTAAAGCTTGGGTACACCTGGATACTTCCTCAAAGTATTCTAGTCCTGCAAACACTGGGTGAAGGAAAGCTTTTCTTCCCTTGCATTTCAAATGCATGGTTTTTGTCAATCTAAACTAGAAGACTTCTTCCCTTTACATGTTGTTAGATTTTTAAAGATTAAAAAAATTTTAGATGGGAAATGAATTTGTCAGGTTCAGGCATTTGGCTGAGTCTTTGAGCTAGTGAGAAAAGCCTGTCTAATGCTACTTTTTAGCAGTTCCTATATTGTTACAATCTATGGAACTAAAATTTCATTTCATTATATTCTAGGTTCTAGAAACTACCATGCTGTAATCCCATCACTGTCATTTGCCACCCATTTCTTTCTGTGGTTTATTTGAATTACTCTAGTGATTCTTGGAAAATCTTAGAGGAATAGGAAGAATTATTAAAAAATGAAAACCATTTTCCTTGGTTATTGCTCAAGCTGTTTTTCTGGCTTTGACTTTGACTTCAACTGTGGAAACGGAAGCTTATTTATTGGTGTAATAAATGATCCTTGTTACATTTCTGTGCTTTTCTATTTGGGTTCCTTTTATGAACTTTAAAAAAATTGAAATCTTTTTCTTTGGGTGCTATAGCAGCAGAAAGTTCTTAGAAGAACTTAAGATATAATTATTTACAAAAATACTTATGGAAATAAGTCTGCCATAAATGTGGGTAGAATAAAGGGGATGCTTGTTCTAATATGTTAGAATGATACTAGTATTAAGTGGGACAACCACCTTCAATGATCCCTCAAAGACACAACCAGCACAGGGAAGAGTAGGTTTGCTTGAGAATCTCTAAGCCTTGTTTATTTGATCTCTGTACTTGTACTAGCCATTTTCTAAAGTGAACCTTTTGATAATGCCACAGTGTTCTCCTTTTCTGAATGGTGAATCTATTTCAAGCCATCAGAGTCCCTTTGCTGCCTTTTTAAAGCCTTTCTAAGAATATTTATATACTGCACTGTGAGCTTTGTATCAGCATCAGATAGTCAATAACAATTGATCTTTATCCTCAAAGGCTTTGGCATTTGCAGTGTGTAGTGATTTCTCTTGGATCTCAGTGTCCATGATATATACGTTATCGCAATTTTGAAAAGGTGTGAATTGAGGTTGGAGACAGGGTAGTAGGTGGCAGCTGAACATTTGCTTCCTGGTGAGCCTAGACAGCTGTCCATCACCTTTACATCAATATAGTTTTAAAGTTTTGTTGTGCCCTGCTAATTTTTATATCACATTAGGGGTGTGTGTCTGTGTGTGCGTGTGTGTGTGTGTGTGTGTGTGTGTGTATGAAAATAGCCATTGAGTGAGAGGGTAAAACTGTAGTGATGTGAAGATCTGTCCAGGAAAGTTGGCTTATGATGAAAACATAATTTGGAAGAGAGCCAGGAGGTATCAAAAAGATTCTCAAAAGCTGGGGATTTTTGAATGTCTGGGAATATGTAAGTGTCAAAGGGCTAGTTTATATACATTTTGAAGAAATCCAGAAATTATACAAAATAAGAATAAAAAAGTGTTACATCCCTTGCAAAGTCCTCTGACTTACATTAAATACCTCTTAGCTTCATTCATGTTAAATCATTTACTTGCATTGATGGGCTTGTTAATTTGTTTTTGTTGACATAATAGATATTATAAAACTCAAGGTATTATGAATCATTTTCTTTGAAACATAAACTTCATAACACACCAGATTTATTTATAAAGAAATTTAGTTTGGATATACAAATAGGAGTAGCTGTAACTTTATTCAGAAGAATGAATTGGCTTCAAATATTTTCATAATTTTACACTCCACTTTTTATTTTATTTTAAGTTCTAGGATACATATGCAGGACGTTACACTCCATTTTTGAGAAATCTTTAGATTCATGCACACTAGCCAGTTTACAGTATGCATGACTTCACAGATTTGTTGGCTAAGCAGTTTAAGCACCCCGGAGGTGGAGACCTCTCTGAAAGCAGCTGCTCATCAGGTCTGGCAGCAAAAGAATTAGAAATGTCATGAGCCTTCCCTGGTCCTCTCTGGCCCAAAGAATGACTTCCAAGGCATCATGCTGGCCTGCCTTGATTCCAGGACAAGTGTGAATCAAAAACCTAAGAGGGAAGAGGGATTAAATGTTAACACTACAAAGTGCTGACTCAGTTGGCCTAGCAAAAAAAATCTATTATACCACAAATAATTTTCTCTACAACATAGATGTAGAAAATCCCTACTGTGAAATTCTATCCTTAGAACATGGACTTCACGGGATAACAGCTTATCAGGGGTCAGGGTTGTGGTCAGCTTAGTACCTTGGTGGTTTGATGTTAAATTAACTAGATATATGGGTCAACTAAAAGCTTACTGGCTCACAAACACATGTAGGGTATTTGCTATTGGGAAAAAGCAATAAATGAAAGGCAGAGGAAAATAATTTTTATAGATTTTTTTTAAGCAAAAGAAGCTTAAGCAAGCACCCTAGAAAATCCATGTTTTAAAAAATTTTTTTTAATCTGTGGTGTAAATTTAGGTTTAAAGTTCTCTTTGGCCATTTGTCTATGAAAAAGTTGAAAGTAATTCCATAATTTGTTGCTAAATTGAACAGTTAGACTCTGCCTTGTTATTGAGTTGAAAACCTTTGAAGTGTTGTTTTTCATGTGTGTCTCCTTAATTAGATCATAAGCTCTTTGGTATTATAGACTACACCTGACTATTCAAATCCTCATATTGTTTAATAAAGAGTTCTAATGAAATGTATACTTTAACAATTATATACTTTTCCTTAGAGTTCTTGCTAGGATATAAGGTTATAGTCACACTATTATGATGATGAAGTAAAAGGGCCAACACGAATGCATAGGAGAAAAGAATTTCAGAAAATACCAAAATACTAAATTGAGTATGTCAAGATGATAGAATTATGGGTGAATGTTTTCTTTCTGTATTTTTCAATTTTATTATAACTTTTGGAACTATCCAGTAGTAGAAAAACTAATCTATTAAAATTAAAATATACTTCTGCTCCTGGATATCATAGAAAGCCCATATCAGGCTGGGCGTGGTGGCTCACGCCTGTAATCCCAGCACTTTGGGAGGCTGAGGTGGGCGGATCACCTGAGGTCAGGAGTTCGAGACCAGCCTGGCCAACATGGTGAAACCCTGTCTCCACTAAAAACACAAAAATTAGCTGGGTGTCATGGCACGTGCCCGTAGTCCCAGCTACTCGGGAGGCTGAGGCAGGAGAATAACTTGAACTCGGGAGGTAGAGGTTGCAGTGAGCCAAGATGGTCCCACTGTGCTCCAGCCTGGGTGACAGTGAGATTCCATCTCGAAAAAACAAGCCTCTATCACATGAATGTTATCACCAAGAACACAGATATACATATATTATAACTATTTGAAGTCATCAGAAAGCAACCAAGGCAGCCAGGATTTGAAGAGTCAAGACAGAGAGGTGAAACACATTGAGGTGATCCTGAAATTCTCTGCCACTTTCCTCTCTACAATTGCTGCTGATTTGCAAGCAGGGATGACAGGCTGGGTAAGAAGTGGTATCTGAGTGTTTTCAGCTTTCTCGTAAAGCTAGGGAGACAAAACCCAACAAACAACCCCCCAAAAATACCACAAAGAAAACTGGAGCTCAGAACCAACCAAAGAGGAAGAGCCATGGTGAACACCTGAGTTGAGACTTTTGGAAGACTAGACCCCAGGAAAAAGAGCAAACCAGAAATAGACCAGCCCTCTCAAAGGCTGAAACCCAGTCTCAAAGCATCTGAGCTCCTAATTGGATCTGTCTTTGGTCTAACTGCCTTTGTGAAGAAAATTACTCTCTGGAGTAGGCTAGCATATCCTCTGTAATTTTTCATATACAAATATGGTAATTAGGAGATAACTGGGAGACTGCAAGACAGGACCGTGTGATTCAAAACTAAAGGAAAAACAGAAACAAATCCATATGTGATCCAGATGTCAGGGCTATTAGATACAAACTCTAAAACAACAGCAATTAATAAGCATAAGAACAGAGATAAGAGACAATTTGTATTAAAAAAAAAGAGTCACACAAAAAAAGTTAGACTAGAAGTTTCTAAGTTCCCTTCTGGTTCTTAAAAAGCATATATTGTTATGGATGTTTTGTTCTTATTTGCCTTTTTGTTTGTCTTCCTCATAGGGGCATGACGTGGTGGCCTCATGCCTCTGTAGTTCTCTACCGCCTCCTTTCTGATGAGCTCACTCATATCTGAAGGCTCACCTCACTTAGGAAAATTCTAGCTGTGTTGAAGAAGATATCCAAAACTCACTTCCTTTTTCCTCCCACCCCAGAAAAAGGAAGTGAGTTTTGGATATCTTCTTCAACACAGCTGGAATTACCTTTTGCCCCAGGTAATTTCCTATTCTGTGGGCTGAAGTTTGGCAAAGATATGTAAAACAAATTCTATTTTATAGCTTACTGACTTACTTTTTCATACTTGGGAATTCACTCTGCTCTTCAACAGATCAGACTCAGCTGTTAATTTTATTTCCAGTTCTGTTTCAGTCTCTGAATAATCTTGGACAGACATAACCAACCCATCAAGGCATGATTTCCCACTGTGTCCAGATGTAGATTTAGAATCTTTCTCCAGCATCACATTTAAGGCAGATATTACCAAATGATTGGGGTGGCCATGTAAGTTAAAATTTCTTTTTTATTCTTGAGGCAGATATCTCAGAAAGCTCTTTTGGCTCCAGACTTCTATGGTTGTATCCCATAGCTGGTTTTAGTTGTTGTCCAGTACATCTGTGGGTGGGTTAGGAACCTCAAGGATGAGTGGGCAGGAGGAAGCTGTGGTCTGAGTACCATTCTTGATGTATTTGTTTTAATCCAAAATTGTGTCTGTACCATTACATTTTTCTGCCCTGAATGGTACATCTGATAAGATGGACCTTGCTACAATATGTGTCACTTGTCAAGTTAGTTGAAAGCCCTGATGTGGACTTTTAAAATCAAGTGCCTTTTGTGGTATTGGACACAGCCAAATTCAATCTCTCTCTCCCTCAAAGTGGCACCTCGTCAATGACACCACTCACAGATTCGTCTCTGCTGTCTGCAGCCAGACACTGGTGCTCCCAACTGGTTTACACTGCATCCCTGGAGCAGATCATCTACTGCTGTGTTAGAAGTATGCCTACCTGGGCATCTATTGTCAGGAATGGTTTCAAAAGACTAGAGAATAGGAGTTAAAGGTTTTGATCCAACAGATAGACAAAAGCCTTTTTTCTTTTCCTGCTTGACTTCTTAAAAATTGTGTTAAAGTACACATAACATAAAAATGTACCAAATTAGCCATTTTAAGTGAACAGATCAATAGTGTTAAGTAATTTACATTATTATGCAACAGTTTTCCAAAACTCCATTCATCTTGCAAAATGAAAACCCTACACCCGTTAAATAACAACTCCCTATTCTCCTCTCTCTTCAGCCCCTAACAACCATGATTCTACTTTTCTGTCTCTGTGATTTTGACTACTCTAAGCTTCTTGTCTAAGTGGAATCATACAGTATTTGTCTTTTTGTGACTGACTTACTTAATGTCCTCAAGTTTCATCCATGTTGTGCCACGTGTCAGAATTTCCTTCCTTTTTAATGTGATGATGATTATTATTTTCTTTCAATAGTTCTTGGGTACAGGTGGCTTTTGGGTATATGGATAAGTTTTTTAGTGGTGATTTCTGAGATTTTGGGGCACCCATCACCCGAGCAATATCAACTGTACCCAATATGCATTCTTTTATCTCTTACCACCTTCCAACACTTCCCTGCAAGTCCCCAAAGCCCATTATATCATTCTTATGCCTTTATGTCTTCATAGCTTAAGATGTTTCTGTTTTTACTCAAGTTAGAGCCTTAATGAATTGATAAATTGTGGCTGGCGAATGGACTGGGGTCACAGTAGAATCATTAAGCTATGTCAAATTCACTTGATTATATTTAAGCAGATGAGAACTGTAATATATACTTCCAGACTGTTTCATAGGATACATGTTTCTGCAACTATGAGGCTAGAACTTCTCCCAGCCTGAAAACACACTTCATATTCTGAATAAATTAAAAAGCACATCAACAAGGTTGAATGATCACCATGTTGCAACACAGACAAAATTTCTTGTGTAGAATCATGTGTCTTTTGAATTTTAAAGATTGTAGGCATCTTAAAAGGAATATAAAAAACCCAGCACTGAGTTCTATTTGTTTTAGGACTATTTTAGAATTCCAAAAAGTTTTTTTAATGCAAAAATCTGTCATTATCTGTAAAAGATTTTTAGCTATTCCTGGAGCTGTAGATTGGCTATATTTTTGAGAGATGAGTCAGGAGGAGGAGGACTGGCTTGCCACAGCTGGGTCTGTAATCAGGGCTATTTTCCCCTTCCAGGCAGCAGGAGGAGGTTATGCAGGTGTACACAATGTGCCTTTACCTGCTTTCACCCCAGTTGGGAGTGGCATCCCTTAACTGCCTCCCAAGGCTATGATCTGCAATCCTTCTTTCCAAACAGGGTGTTCTATGGTTGGCCTCATACTTTGATGGTTTTAAGACTTTGTTCAAGGCTGGAAAGTCACTAACATCTATCTAGGGGAATTCTGACTCCTAGAGGCTGTGTTTTTGAGAAAATTTTCTGAAGAAAGTGCAAAGTTTTAAAAATGTGAACATAAAGACATTATATAACATATAGCCTACAGGCTAGCATGAAAATTGTAAATCTTTTTCCTTATTCCCAGTTTGATCTGGAAAGGGACTTCAGTATAAGTTTTTAAAAGATCTTTGTATTATGGAACATTTCAAATGTATACACACAGACAGTGTAGCATAATGGACATCCGTGCCCCTACCACCCAGAGTCAACAACTATCAACATCTGCCATTCTTATTTCATCTACACCTCCTTCCATTCCCTTCCCCCAGCTCTGTAACCTCAGCACATGCATAAAATGGGCATAGGTTTTAAAACGACATTGTTCAATGAAACATTGATGATCACTGTTATGGTTGGAGAGATAAGGTTTGATCTACATTTTATTTTGGCATTGGTATCTAAAACCATGTGAAAACAAACTTAATGTGTTGTCAGTTGAAATTTAAAGCAAATAAATTAACCTCAAACTAGCATCTAGTCCTTTATTTATTCAATAAATATTAGTGAAAGCCTATGTTCGAAGCAGTCTTCTAGGCTCTTTGGAAGAGAGTAGTGAACAAAACCAACAAATTCTTGCCTTAATGGAGCTTATATCTTGATGAGAGAAAGAGAGAGTGAGTTTGAAGCTTCAGTATTACATAGGGGCATCAGAGGGTGTATAATGGGAAGATGCTGTCTGAGCAGGAGGTGAGGGAGGAAGCCATGTAGAAGCAGCATGAAGACTGGTACTATTCTGGTAAGAGGGAATAGCAACTGCAAGGGCCCAGGGGTGGGATGGGGCCTAGTTTACACCAAGAACAGCAAGGAGGCTGCGATGGCAGAAAGGAGGGAACGAGGCAGAGGGAATTAGGAGAGGAGGTCTGAGAGGCAAGAGGAGGACTGGTAGCTTGTTTGGAGACATCTCAAGGACTTAGGTTTTCTCAGGGAAGCAGAGCATGAGCAGAAGCTGTAGTTGGGCAACAGAATGAAGCTGAAGAGAAAAGCTTTGGCCTGATTAAGCCAAATGGCACCTTAAAGACAAGACTGAGTGTAGTTTTCACACAAGCTGAATCTCCCGAAGTAATCTGAAAACCACCAAAATTTTCTTCCCCGAATCTAATAGAAATGCTGATATCCTGGACATACTTATTTTTCCAAGATGTTTTATTCAAGTTTCCAGTCCAACTAGATTGTTTTTAATATCCTTCTCCTTTCTTTTTTTAAACAAGGTCTGCCAGACAGAACTTCCAATGAACGACTAGGTTTCCTTAGACAAACCTAATTCCCAATTCTGCCTCTTATTGATGGGTAGTATTTGCCTTGAGTCTTGGGTACAGCATTGATAATTAAGTTATGTAGTGTGTCAGTTTTCTTATGGAGCCCTGAGAAATTATCCATGGCTCTGAATGACTGTATAAGTTACTTGAATGCATTATGCTATATATTTATATGGTACCATATTTATTGTGCCACTACTGTCTTACAGACAAAATTGTTTTGGGAGGTTTCAGACAGACTTTAAATGTCTTATAATCAGTTTTATTTTATCACTACCTTTTCTAAAAAGATTAGATTTGAAAAAATAGTTGCTTTGCTTCTGGTCAAATCCCAGTGTAAAGTGATTATTGATTCCTTTAGCTGTGTATGTGGTGGTTTGATATTGCCTTGGGGCTAATGCATTTCTTTACAGGGGTGGCAGGGTGTGTTTATTATAGTACCTGAGGTCTCACAAAGAGGGGTATGGGAGGGACTCATTATGAGTTATAACTTTTAATGATTCACACTCAAGATAAAATTCCATTCAAGCTGGTATAAATGGGGGGTCATAGTGTATGATGAAATTCAAAAGACAGAGAAGGATTGGACATCAGTGTATGAAAATCAGTTGGATATCAGAAAGTAGAGACAAATGTATTCTTGGGTAGCTTGCATAAAACTTGCTTAGCAGGATTTATATGTTTACTTTAAAAATAATTTTTTGTTTATTTACCTAAAAATATTGATTAACTACCTATTCTGAAGCCATAGCTGTGCTGTGTGCTGGAAGAGACAAAGGAATTTGTAAGATATGGTTCTTGTCTACAAAATGATCTTAAGGCAGTATGAGACACCTTTCATGGGCTCATCAAATATTTTTTGAGCACCCACGTTGTCAGACTCTGAGTAAAGAGGTATAAAATATTCCTTTACAGGAAATATCCATTTGTTTTTCCTTTGTATCAACTGTCTGCTTGCTCAGAGAGGTCATACCCCAAATGACAAGTAAGCACTGTAACTTCTGGCATTCTAGTGGCTGAATTACAGAATAATGCTTTTTAATAACACAGATAAGGGCTTTCTAGGTCAGCTATACAAGAGCAAACAACAAACAAAGAGTCAACCAGATATCTCTGCCCTGGTTTTAAAATTAGTGTTTTTGAACAAACGAAATGACCCCAAACCAAAGGAAACTAATTATGGCCTGATAATGGTCTGATAGAGGCTATATTTCGACAGCATAATATGGCCCCATAGAATTTTTCAAAAGGAACAGGGAAAGGAGGATGGGTAGAATAAATAAAGAAGGATATAGCTTCCATTTGCCAAAGTTAAGCTTTTCTGTTAAAAAAAAAAAAATAATAAACCAAGTGAATCCCATCACTGCTTGGAATTTTCAGCTTTTAAAAATAGTCACTGACTTTGATGTTTAAATTGTGGCTAAGCTGGCCTTCTTTCACTAGAAAGAGATAAAATTTAGTTTTTCTTTCATCTATTCATATCCACACACCCCTTCTTAATCATTATTCAAAGAAATTGCTCATGTAGCTCTTGGCTCTTGGCTGACCCCCCAGCCTTACTAGTAAACAGTAAAGTGCTGTGAAGCCGAGCTGCCTGCCCACCATCAGGAGAGGGTTATAAAGATGGCCTCTTAGCCCGCAGCACACATGTAACAGGGAGACTTGCACAGCTGATGGTTTTAGTATTCATGAGTAGAGGAAAAAGAGAAAATGCATGTCACTGTGGATTTGCTGATAAACTGAGGAATGTGTGCAGCCTCCTTGTTTAATCCACTCTGCCAAGTGAGCTTTGAACGCTAGCCTGCACTGAATAATAAAGATCCTTACATAGAGAGTTGTGCCAGGCCCCTCATTAGAAGTAGGAAAACCCAATGACCGGATCAACATTTCAGTACTATATTTAGCTGGTGAGAGAGAGAAAATAATCACTTTGTCGCTCTACTTCCTCCTTTGGGTTTTGTCCTCATTTAACTTTTTATAGAGGGTTTTCGGGTTTATTTATGTAACAATAACATTTGTCAGATTATTCTTCATTGCAAAAGTAATATATGTTCTTTAAAGACAAATACAGAAAAGGAGAAATGTTACTCCACCGCTGAAAGGAAAACCAATGTGCACACATTTCACTTTTTGCTTAGGCATAGTTTTAGCTTATTAGTTTTTGGATATAGTTTGATCATGCTGCATTTTCACTCATCATAAACATTTTTATTTACCTGTGGCAAGAGTGTTTCACTTTAAATGGCTATATTCCTTTGGGAAATAATTTATTTAATGGGCCTATTAGTGTGTTATTCTTACCATTTGTTTGTGGTAAATCATCAATCCCTAAACAACATTTTTGTGCATAAGGCTCTTTCCCTTATTTGGAGGTGTTTCCTTAAGATAGATTTTCTAGAATTGGATAGACTTTTTAGAATTGATCCAACAGGGATAAAAAAAAAATTCTCTGTTTTGTCTTTTTTTTTTTTCTTTTTGTGGAGAACAGGGTCTTGCTATATTGCCTAGGCAGGTCTTAAACTCCTGGGCTCAAGCTATTCTCCCGCCTCTGCCTCCCTAAGAGCTGGGATTACAGGCGTGAGCTATTGTGCCTCACAAAAGTTTTTGAACATTTCTAAGGTTGTTGATAACAGTAATTTTCCACAAATATTGTACCAATTTACACTCCCATTAGCACTGTGGGAGTGGTCATTGGAAGTGTAACATTGAGGTAGGATTCTGTCTCTGTTTTTGCTTAAAAAGCCTTCAGAGAAGATGGAAGAATGGCTCTCTCCACTTTGTTACGAATTTTACTTTCTCCACTCCCACCACATTGTTATCCATTTTGCATTTAATACTTAGTGACCTTGGACATATTTCTCCACAGCAGACCTATCCTTTGCCTCTGCTGTAGGTACTTCATACCATTTCTGTTAGCCTTTACAATTAGTTTGGATTGGTCTCTTTAGTGAGGACATTTCTCCACTGTTCATCCTCCTAACTGTTGATTTTGAGAATTACAAAGTAGATCAGTGGCAAATAGGGTACAAAGTGAAACAATGGAAGAAGTCAACCAGGTTGTGTTTAGAGAAGTATGCAAAATTTTGATGATTGTAGGGAATTTGGCTTTTATCTCAAACTTATATTTTATATGCAGAAAACTTCCACCTGTTTTGAAGTGTGAAACGAATATATTTTGTAGGCTGGTAGAAAACATTTGGCTCAATAAAGAGTTTTTCAGTTGCAATGATCTGAATGCCTACATCTCCTTAACTTGCGAAGAGAAAGCAAATAAATATTTGTAAAATATTCTGATTGTGCCAAAGGCAACTTTGATCAATTTTGTCATTGGTTTACATAGCATGAAAAAAGTTTCAAATACTTTTCAAAACCATGGACAATTTCATAAAGTGGATTTGTGCAGCATCCAGAACAGCCCTATCTATGTTCTCATGAGTATTAGCTATTTGTTACTGCACACCAGGGTGCGCTGAGAAGCACTCAAAGAAGGAATGTGTATGTGTTTGCATGAAACCAAAAGCTGAGTCTTTTATCTTGATTTTTTAATTTGAGCTTATTCAGTGGAGTTCTTTGGGGAAGTTGGAGAATGAGAAATGATGAATAATATAAGGAAGAGAAGTATATTTTTCTAGAATAATTGGGCATTTTAATATATATACTGAAAAGGGCTCTTTGATGGTTTCAAATCAAGAAATACAGTAGAGAGTGTTGCCATGACCTCTTACACGTCTTCTAATAAGATTTTCAAATGACATGGTTCAAATGAGTTTGAACAAAAACTTGTACTTTCGTAGATTTGTATAGAGAAAAATATGAACCCCAAGTATTAACACGATGTAAACCTGATGAAAGAGCTATTCCCATTTATGAAAATGTATCATCTTAGACAAGAAACAGACATTAAAGGGCTACATAAATGCTTCCTATGTGAAATTTAATAAGAAATCAATGCATTTTCAATTTGTACCACTTTTCCTGCCATAGAACTTGGCATTAGATATCATTGTGTTACAACCTTTGTCAACTATAGGTCATTTTAAATAATTTATTCCAGTTTTAAAAATTGTTGTAGATACTAAGCTCATATCCTGATAAAACACAAATTTTACACAAATTTACAGTTTGGCGTATGTGAAATTATTGGACATGTATGGCTTTAAAGTGGGAAAATGCAGAAATTTTCTATTTTCAATCAGCTGTTTTATTCACTGAAGCATTTCAATGCTAGACAATTGCAGGTTTACTTATTATAGGCAGAGATTCTGTAATTATAGTTCTCTAAAGAAGCATATAATATATATTATATTTGGGATGTTGCACAGAATTATATTTGCTTATTCAAATGAAATTCTGAAGACTATAAATTCAGTAGTCATTTCTACCACTGATGAGAATATTGAAAACAAAAGTTAGTAACCACAGCAAAACATTCCATTAGACAGAACTAGATTGTTTTCCCAAATGCTTTTCTATTTATGTTGTGTTGCTAACTGAATATGCACTGGAGTAATGGGTTTGCAAAGTCTATTGCAAATACAGGTGCTATTTCAAAGTTAAGTAAGATAATTGAGATGGTTAAATGAGTATAATATGAAATATATCTTTGAAATGTAAGCATTGTAGGATCCTCCTTAATCTAAAGGTGTGCTTTATGTAGAATACAGATAACTTAATTTTCTAGATAGATAAAGAGGAATAGTAGCATAAATAATTTTTAAATGCACATAATCTAAACATGCTTTACTTGACTTTAGAAAGTATTATGCAATTTTTATTTTGATTGCAAAAGCCATATCCTTGTAATTGTGTTCTTTTAAAGCTAATATTAAATTTAGTTTTACTTCAGAGAGCATTCACCAATTGATGGGAGGAAGTTTTAGTGTTTCTCTAAGTGAACTTTGTTCCAGCATGTCACCCAACTCTCCAAAAAATATCAGGTGCATTTCTTCCTGGGTGTGTGTGTGTGTGTGTTTACCTTAAATGAAGAGAAGAGCTTCTATAGTGGACAAACCTGGATTAAAGTTATAGCTCTGCCAGTTACTAGCTATATAACTCTGAGAGAGGTTTTAAACACTTTTAAAAAATTTCAGTCTTTTCATCTGAAAATGGTGATAATAATGCTGGCATTTCTGGGTTGGTGTGAAAGTTGAATAAAATAATGTACTTAGCACAAGTGCGTGGTATAGAGAAAGTGCTCAGAAATTGCAAGTTATTATTAAGAGATACTTTACAAATGTCAGTTTGCCCTCCTGCTCTTTAACTCTGCTTCTCTAGATTTTATGGTTTCTTTAAGACCCAGTTCAAATCGCACCTCCTTTATGGATGCTTCCTTGACTTTTTTTAAAGAAAAATTCCCTTTTCTTTTCTTTGTGTAAATATTTAAAAATTAAACTGATAATACAATAACAAAAATACTAGGTTGGTGCAAAATGTATTGTGGTTTTTGCAATTAAAAGTTATAGCTCTGCCAGTTACTAGCTGTTCATCTCTGAGCAAGTAAAAGTAATGGCAAAAACCGCAATTACTTTTGTACCAACCGAATAGTATAGAGGCTTATAACACACAGCAAGAATCTTCTGTCTGCCCAGGCTTCTTCCAACTCTCAGCCCCACTACTCCAGGGTGTGGTAGTCATACACGAAATCCAAGGTGGCAGCATTGTTGAAAGGCAGCAGGACAAAGGATGGGATAAAGAAGAGGGCAAATGATACCAGTCTACTTTCTCTTAAAGGAGTATCCTAGAAGCTGCCATATTTTACCTCTACTTCTATCTGCTTGGCCAGAGTGAAGTCACACGCCCATATCAGCTGAAAGGTGGCTGGGAATTACCTTCATTATGGGACACTATATGCCCTGCTAAAATGTGATTAAGACAAGAAGAAAACATGCATATTAGAGGCAAAATTGGCAGTCTTTGAGAGTTGGAGCTCTTTATATCCTTTCTTTCCCAAGTATTGATCTCTTTCCCTCCCCAGTATCCTCTGATATTTCTTCTAGCCCTGGCTCTCCTCCAGGACTCAGATCTATAGGAGATTTCCCAATCCTTCTATATTGTTCATTGCCATAGCTCCTTTCTGTTCGTCAGAAGTAACCTTCTAGAAGACAGCAATCCTTTATTTTGCTTAAGTAAGCTGCATTTCGTAGAAAACGTTGATGCACTATTGTGGTGGATTGCGTTTTTTTTTTTTTTTTTTTTTTTTTTTTTTTTTTTTTTTTTTTTTTTGAGAGAGAATCTCTCTCTGTCTCCCAGGCTGGAGTGCAGTGGCATGATCTTGGCTCACTGCAACCTCTGCCTCCTGGGTTCAAGTGATTCTCCTGCCTCAGCCTCCCAAGTAGCTGGGGTTACAGGCGCCTACCACTACACCTAGCTAATTTTTTTAATTTTTAATAGAGACTGGGTTTTACCATGTTGGCCAGGCTGGTCTCGAACTCTTGACCTCATGATCCACCCGCCTCAGCCTCCCAAAGTGCTGGGATTACAGATGTGAGCCACCATGCCTGGCCTGCATTTTTTTTTTTTTTTAATCAATGCCCGCTTCCTTTTGCCCTAGAAAGAATTATACTTTCCCTGCACCATTGACTGATAAAGGTAAAATTAATTAGTAAAACGTATCACATTGGCAGAAGCTCTAGGAATCTGTCTGGGCTTCAGTCACTCTCTTTGTTTCCTCTGCTATAAGACATCTTTTGAGATGTCACTCTGGACTGCGTGCCAGAGTGAAGACAGCATGGAGCGGATAGCCTCTTCCAAGTGCCAGTGAACACACAGCCTGAGCAGAGTGAAAACCTTTGTAACTGTGAGCTACCAGGCTCTTGGGGGTATTTATCACCACAGCATAATTTTGTCTATCCTGACTGATACAATCATTATACTAAAGGCTTTTCCATCTAATTTCCTTTTTCACCTAAGTCGTCTCTACCCCACTCAGGAAGGAGTGAGGAGGCAAAGCTAGAAGGCATTGATAGGAAAAGGAAAGCTCATTCTGCCACATTAAGACCATAATGTCACCAGCTGCCTATTTTATATTCTAATTTCCAAAATATACTTGACATTTTATTTTAGCATTTCTAATCATACATATGCAAAATGTTAAGTGAGGTGATTATGGCAGGAAAAAGTGGCCCCCAAGTGAAGCTATTTATATACAATTTATCTTATCTGTCTAGGAGCAATGGCAATGTCTTTAGTAAAAAAAAAAAAACAAAGCAAAAACAACTAAGGCAGGGCACAGTGGCTCACACTTGTGGTCAAAGCACTTTGGGAGGCTGAGGCAGGAAGATCACTTGAGTCCAGGAATTTGAGACCAGCCCTATCTCTACAAAAAATAAAAAAGTATCCAGGTGTGGTGGCATGTACCTGTGGCTCTAGCTATTCATGAGGTTGAAGTGGGATGACTGCTTGGGCCCAGGAGTTTAAGGCTGCAGTGAGCTGTGATTGCACCACTGCACTCCAGCCTGGGTGACAGAGCAAGACCTTGTCTCAAAACAAAAAAAGGAAAACATTCCTTAATTGTGTTTTTCTCTATGTGTTTAACCCTCAATGAATGGTTTATTTGCTTGAGAGAGCTTTAGTATAGTCTGTAATATGTATGGTCATGTGATCATTAGTAAGTGAAAGTGTTGTTTCATTTCGTGTATGAATTTGAACTAAGTTGTATATTTCATACCAGGAAGCTAAGTTCCCAGGACTGGTGTATCCAGCCTCAGGGTTCTGGCCTTATGGATCTTGGCCATGACTGTTATTACTCTCTCCCTCCCTAAAGGCTTGTTAGCATTTTAAGCAGGTGAACTCTGGACATGGAATTATGATGGGGCTTCTCATTATGGAGCCCTCTTCAAATCTTAACTTACAAATATTTCTCACACATTCCTACCACTTATACATTGTCAGCCTCTTTCTCCTACCCAGTCTCTGCGTATGACTCAATAACATTTTACCTAAGAAGCAGAAATATTTGTCAACAAAGAAGATTTAGAAACCTCATGTAAACAAGCTAATCTTGGTTTTGAGAGATGTGCTGATAGTTGGTTCATGGAGCTAATGGGGTAATAGTTTGATGGAGTGTGCCTCATCCATTTATTTACCAATCCATCTGCAGCATCCAGGACAATATTTGGCACACAGCAAGCACTCAGTATGCATTTGCTGAGAGAAAGGATGACAGATATCTTGGGACTCAGACAAGGCCTCCAGGGACAGTCAGCCTTTTGATACTAATCTTAGTATTTTCTCACTTTTGTTTCCTTCTATATGGACCCTCAACATTACAGGATATGTCTGTGAAATAGTGAGGCTGGCTTTTTAAACAATCATATCAACACATCCAAAAGGGATTTGACCTTTAGATTCCTCACCCTAGGAAGTTCAATGAGGTTGCCATTGCTCAGAGTACTTTATGAACCCTGCTTCTTCCCCAGCAGGCAATCCCTCTGAAGGGCTGGTGTGTTTATATCACAAGTATTACCAGGTACCAGCAGCTGTGACTGGATGACGTAGACTCTGAAACCTGCAGTGCCCCTTCTGTTCCTCTGATTACTACCCTAAGGCAGCAATCATTGGTGGACACAGTAATAGCTAATGAGTCTAATTTCTTCCAGCATCTAGTTGACATTCTAGTGGGGGAAAATAAAATCAAGCAAATGTACTGGGTATCTGAAGTTCCACAGTAACCAACTCCAACAGGTGGCTTCCTGTGTGGTTCTTTTAAAAAAATATCTTGGATGACATTGGCACTAGGGAAACAATTCTTCATTAAAATTATGGAGACTGCTAGAGATATGGCTAGATTAATGAAGTGAATTACTATCGCAGTCACAAAGGTGCCCCAGATTGTTGAAGGAGTTAATGTTTGGTTATTTTCTTGGTGATCCTAAGGGCACTTATTATAAGGAGGCAGTAAATTAGGCACTGGGGAGAAATTGGTTCATTTTAACAGACACTTCTGTAGTAGTTAAAAAAAAAAAAAAAAGGACTTAGTTTTTGTATAGGCTTTCAATAGATACACATGTTAGAAAATTGAGGTGTAGAGGTAAAAATCATGGGCTCTGGGGTTAGGCTGCCTGGATTCAAATTTCGATTTGCTGATAATGTGATCTTGAGCAAGTGACATTTTTTCTATACCTCAGTTTTCTTATCGATAAAATGGGTATGACAATAGTCTTTATCTCATAGGATTTTTTTGAAATTAATAGACTTTATTTTTTGAGCCATTTTAGGTTTGCTGGTACTAGGAACATTTGCTTTACTATGGTACATTTATTACAATTAATGAGCCAATATTGACACATTTTATTAATGTCCATAATTTACATTAGGGTTCGCTCTTTGGATTGTACATCCTCTGGGGTTTGACAAATTGTGTGATGACATGTACTTGCCATTACAGTATCACACAGAATAGTTTCACTGCCTTCTAAATCCTCTGTTCTCTGCCTATTCATCCCTTTCCCCACCTCAGTCCCTGGAAACCACTAATCTTTTTGCTATCTCCATAGTTTTGTCTCTTACAGGATGTCATATGGTTGGAATCATACAGTATGTAGTCTTTTCAGATTGCTTTCTTTCATTTAGCAATATGCGTTTAAGATTTCTTCATGCCTTTTTATGGCTTGATAGCTCATTTCTTTTTATTGCTGAATAATATTCCATTTCTTGAATCTACCACAGTCTATTTATCCATTCACTAACTGAAAAACATCTTGATTGCTTCCAACTTTTGGCGATTAAGAATAATGCTGCAGGTTTTTGTGTTTTTCATTCATTTGGTTAAATTCCAAGGAGTGCAATTGCTTGATCGTAGGGGATGAATATGTTTAGCTTTGTAAGAAACTGCCAAACTGTTACCCAATGTGGCTATAACATTTTGCATTTTCCACTAGCAATGAATGAGACGCTCTGCCTTTCTGCATCCTGACCAGCATTTGGTGTGTCAGTGCTTTAGATTTTAATTATTCTAATAGGTGTGTAGTGGTATCTCATTGTTTAAATTTGCAATTCCCTAATGACATATGATGGTGAGCATTTTTTTTAATATACTTATTTCCCATCCATATATCTCCTTTGGTGAGACTTTAAAGAGTTTTTAAGTGAATTACATAAAACAATACGAATCAATTACTCAGTATAGCACCCCACATACAGTAAATGCTCCATAAATATTACCTTTTCTCATTATTAGAATGCTGAAATCATCCTGGGAAATCTACCTGAAGAAGCTGGCAGGACACCTCATCTGCATTCTTAGGAAATGATATCAGTCTTTTTCTAAAAAATCTCTAATTGAGGAAAAACCAACACACTCTGGTATCTCTCAGCCTTCTCTGGGGGAAGTTCCTCCCATGCTAGAAAAGAGTAGACAAGGGGGCAAAAGTAGACAAGGGCATTTTAAGAACTGGCTGATTACTTGAACTGTTTGGGAACTTTCATGAGATAAATTTGAGTCCCATACTGATTTTGATGTACATGATAGGGCTACAGAGTAAATACTTTTATTTTATTTTATTTATTATTTTTTTGAGATGAAGTCTCGCTGTCACCCAGGCTGGAGTGCAGTGGCGCGATCTCGGCTCACTGCAAGCTCAGCCTCCCGGGTTCACATGGTTCTCCTGCCTCAGCCTCCCGAGTAGCTGGGACTACAGGTGCCCACAACCATACCCGGCTAATTTTTTTGTATTTTTAGTAGAGACGGGGTTTCACTGTGTTAACCAGGATGGTCTCGATCTCCTGACCTTGTGATCCACCTGTCTTGGCCTCCCAAAGTGCTGGGATTACAGGCATGAGCCACCAGGCCCGGCCTTTATTTTTTAAAGACAGGGTCTTGCTCTGTTGCCCAGGCTGGAGTGCAGTGGTGCAATCACAGCTCACTGCAGCTTTGACCCCTTAGGCTAAAGCAGTCCTCCCACCATAGTCTCCCAAGTAGCTGGGACCACAGGCGTGTGCCACCGCACTTGACTAATTTTCAAATTTTTTTTTTTTGTAGAGATGAGGTCTCCTTATGTTGCCCAGGCTGCTCTTGAACTACTGGGCTTAAGTAATCCTCTCATCTCGGCCTTCCACAGTATTGGGAATACAGGTGTGAGCCACTGAATTTGGCCATGAGTATATACTTTTAAAATGCCTCTCAGGCTATTTTGATAATGCACCAGGTGTCTGAACAATCTGACTACATGATATGTCCATGACCATACAATTTATCATTTAAGCTAATCACTTTTGAGAGTGAAAGGTACTATTAACAATTTACCAGGACAATAGGTGAACACAAGGATAAGTTGGGCAGATGTCCTGGGGAAACTGGGATATGTGTTCTCCCTGTGTGTAAGTCTTTTCTTGACTCTAAGGTTCTAAGAGTATAGTAATAAATCCAAAAGAAATGCTTCCTAATGTGCTTTATGTGTATCTTGATATTCACTCTAATTTTCTAGAAAGAAAAAAGTTGGGCTTATGTTAATATTGATAGATAATATTGAAAAGGAAAAAGTAGGAAAAATTAAAAAGGACCCAACAAGGTAGACCTTATTAGAATTTCAACCAAGGAAATTCAGATTTTCTATTTATGTTGAAAGTGGCAAAACCCATAATACTCAACTGAAATTAATTTTATATTGAAAAGAGCCATTTGTACTTGTTTGGGTTTTTCAAAGGTGGTAGTATCTGGAGTGATATTTTAATGAAAATACAGCCTAATGTAAATCTTCTTTGCTTGACTTGAACAGACTTGAAAGAAAGCCAAGTATCAGACAGAGGAGGATGTCAGTTTCTGTGGCACCCGTGGCAATTCAGATGCAGGGTGCAACGTTAAAGTCTACACCTCTATATAATTCTTGGAGGCTGGCAAAAGTACAAACAAGCCAATGCTTGTTGAATACATACAGTTATTTCAAGCACTGAGCTGTTTTATAGTCCTCCATCAAATAAAATAGACATTCTGATCCATTTTATGGATAAATAACCAGAGACTTGGAGACATTGAGTAGCCTGCCTAAGGTTACACAAGTGGTAAGTGACAGAGACTAGATTTGAAACCCCGGTGTGTCAAGGGTCTTTCCTCTATATCAGCCTTGCTGCTTCAGTTGTAGAAAAGGGTCCATTTTATTGTAGTGGAGGTCTCAGCTGAGCTGAGGTCACAATTCAGAATTTACATGGGGCTAGTGAGTTTATTGGTGGAAACTTGAAGACAAATATTTTGAGTTTTTGTACTGGGGGCCAGGAATTTTCATAAAGTAGACTTTTGTGAATATAAGGACAGAAACAAAGGGTGGTGTTGAAGGCATTATGACATTAATTTCTCTACCTGGTCTACCCTCTATGGAGAGATAATCTAAAGGCAGAAATATATAAGCTGTTTCCATAAGGAACTTTATTTATTTGATAGTGTCTTATTCTGGTCACCCAGGCTGGAGTTCAGTGGTGATCATTGTTCACTGTCACCTCAAACTCCTGGGCTCAAGTGATCCTCACTCCCCAGCCTCCGGAGTAGCTAGGACTATAGGCACACACCATCACACCCAGCTAATTTATAAATATTTTTGTAGAGACAAGGTCTCACCACATTGCCTAGGCTTGTCTCAAACTCCTGGGCTCAAGTGATCCTCCCGTCTCAGCCTCCCAAAGAGCTGGGATTATAGATGGGAGCTACCCTGCTCAGCCTCATGGGAAACTGTTTTCTCGTCATATGAATGTAGTGTGACAAGGCCAAAGGCTAGAGGAGTAAACAGGGACTAATTTGTGAAGGGCTCTGGGGCCAAGAGAGAGGGTTAGTACTCCATCCTCAGAACAATAGGAATTGGTTAAAAGAATTGAAGCAGGGGAATAAAATAGCCATCTTAGTGCTTTTTGAAGATCACTGTGTTTGCAGTGTGGAGAATGGCAAAGATGAGTAAGAGTGGCGAAAGGGTGCTGTCACAGTTGTGCGTGGGAATAATGAGTGTAGTCTGAACTATAGGTGGCAGTGGAGATAGGGAAGAGTGAATAAATTTAAAAGATATCAAGTAGGTAAAACGTGTAAACTTAGGGATTGATTGGTTGTGGGGTTAATAAAGAGGGAGGAATCAAGGATGACTCTCAAATCTTTAGCTTGGAAAACCAGATAGTTGGACTGCATTTATTGAATAGTGGCAGGTTGATAAGTTCAGTTTCAGACCAAACATATTAAGTTTGAGGTACTCTGAATGGTTCACATGAAGATGACCTGGAAACAGTTGAATAAAAATGTCTGGAGCTTGGGAGAGAAATCTGGCCTGGAGATATTGATATGGGAGATAATAACATATGGATTGTAAATTAAGTCATGGAAGTAGCTGATATCATCTTGCAAGAATATATAGAATGAGAAGAGCAGAGAGTCTAGGACTAAGCCTGAGGAAGACAGGGTGGAAGAAGGAAGCTTTTGTAGATGATTAGGAGGGAGGGGCTATGGGAATAGGAGAGAAGCCAAAAGAGTGGTGTCACGGGGGTCAGGGAGAGTTTTAAGGCAGGTGTGACCACCTGGGTTTGGGACTGACAGGAGATCAAGCAAGATAAAGACTGAAAACTGCTTATTAAATGTAATACAGTTTTTGTTATTTATAGGGACATATATTAACAAAGTTTGAATACCACAATTTCCAATTTGGAATGCTACTTTGGCAATGTGTACCACTTTTAAATCTATTCACGAACTGGAAATTCTGGGTTGTGGAGAGAGAAAGTATAATAAGGAACTATTTCCAAATAGCATCTTAGGGGAAGGTGGTTAGTCCTGAAAGTAGGTAATGCATGAGTAATTGATTAATGGTATGTATTACATAGAGCTTGTTAATTGTTGAGTGGTACTTATGATATACTCACTGCAATCAGTTTTTCATTATGTTCATATGTATCACTCATATGCAAACACAACACTTCAAGATGCGTTGTTAGTTCAATTTTCAGGGCATGTGTTCAGTTGAGAAACTGTCGGCTGTGGCAGCAGCCCCCATAAGGACCATGATGACAGTTTCACTGCAAAATAGCACCCCTTTGACCCTGACATGTTTCAGGAAATGGCTGGTCACAGAAAACGCTCTGCCCCTAACACTGAACAATCTTTCCTCCTTTGAATTGTTCCTAAACTACTCACTTGTTCCCTTGCCTATCAAAATCTGCCAAATGTACCTGAAGGCCAGTTAGGGTCTACTCCGCTTCCCAAAGTCCCACCTTCACACAACGCTTGCCCACCAAGTGCTGTCTCCTTGGCATTTCCTCTTTCTACTCTGAAACGTACTCTCCTCTCAGACACTCTGAACCCCTGCTGAAAGGAAAGTGGCTGCAGAATAATTCCCTTGCCACAGTTTATGAATAGATAGCTTTTTAAATTTTGTCTTTAGGTTTTGTTGGATGTAGGTTGAAAAAAATGAACTTGATTCTTCTCCAAATCAACCTAAATGCTATTTCATGCCCCTTTTTCAACTGATAGTATACAATGGCCCATTTTGGTCAACAAAGTAATTTAAGGTTCAAACTCAATCAATTCAGGGTTTTTCTCTCTGTTCCCCTCACACCCTGGCTCTGGTGGTATAAATGCATTCTGAGGTATTTGTACAGAGTCTTGGCACTGCAGGAGTGAGTGAGGCAGGCCTTGGGAGCATTTTGTTCCAATGCAGGGCTGGGACAGGCCCCTGGGAGCTGGAATTCAGGGAGGCAGGTGCAGGGCAGGGAAGTGAGGGCCGTGAGCCTGAGGGGCTGTTGGGGAGCTGACATTTTCTTTCTGGATCTATCAGCTAAATAGGTGTGTCTAGCTTGCAAAAATTAATCAAACTGTACCCTGGATGCATTTTTTCTGACTATATATTTCATTAAAAAGAAAAAAATATATATACCATTCTTAGGGACAGAGAATTTCTGCCATAAGATCTCTGTTTTCTCTCTCTCTCTGTGTCTCTATCAGTAGAATTTGTTGTTCTCTAATAGGTAAACAAATGATAAACCTCAAGTTATTTTTATTTTTACATTTTATAAGGTATTTATATAAAAATATATTTAAATTTATAGATATAGTTCAACCTAGTTGTCCAAAAATGGCTGACTGTACTTTGAACTAACTGAAACTTCTTTGGGTAAACTTCAGTTGTACAAAGTTGTTTCATGTAAGTATGTTCTAGACCCAGCCTTAAACTCTAGCCTTGGCCACAGCTACGCCTGTTGTAGATGAATATTAAAGATCTTGAGGGGCTTTGTGGAAGTCTGTCGTAACAGTGGTTTGGGCCAAAATCTCTGCTTTGGGCAGTAGAGAATTTGGCTTGGGCTCCTGGTGTGATTGTGCTCAGATGGTTGCCTGGGGGCCCTATGAACAGCAAATCCCTGGTGCCTTCAGGCCTCTGCACTGTCCTTTTACTATCTTTAGGACCTGATTTGAGGTATTTAAAAAAAAAAATGGCCCAAACGGCAATGACTTTTGCACCAACCTATAGCAGGAACCTTATAAAAAGACCATCAAATACTTCATTTTTCTCAGAAAAATGAATGGAGGCAGAAATTAATTGGATGGAGAGAATTGACTACACCTGAAAACACTTAAGATAATTTTACATAGAGTTGGTCTACTTTTCTAATTTTCGTAAACCAAATTAAAGTGGATTTCATGACACCTGTGGTTTTGAAAACTTATTTCTTAGGATAAGTATTATTAAATAGAATTAATACTATTGGCCTGTTTAGACAAAAAGATCAGTTAAGTGAGAACAAAAATTAGAGTCTATAGACAAAACAACCGGCTGACTGACTTACTCTTCACTTAGCTTTTGGTCATTTTATAATGATTGAGCCTTAAAATCACATTGCTTAATATGCAGTCCTCAAAATGTTCTTAATTAAGCACAGATGCACATTTTGCGTTTTCAGCTATGCTTCTGCCTTCAAGTCCATTGCTTATGCCAAACAAAGCAGAACATTCCTAGAAATATGAACCTTATATGGAATAGTTTATGTTCTTTACATTTTTCCTACCTCTGTGATTCATACATCTTAATTACGACAGAAAAATATATTTGGAGAAGGTCCTGTGTGCCCCATGGTATTACAATTACTTAGTACTGCTAATTATTAATGACCTGTATTATAAATGTTTTTCAAAATGGTTTCTTTTTTCTTAACTCTTTGCTATAACAGTCCCCCAAATTGTGCCTCTCCTGGGAGGTGGGGTATGTCTGGGATATGTGATAGATTGGAACCGCATGGGCTCTAAGACAACATTTCTGGCTGGCTGGCACAAATTCGCCCCAAAATATAGTAGTAATGTCTCTAGGTTCCTATAAAAGGGGGTAAAGTTATACCAACCTGTTTTATGAGACTGTTGGGAGAGATAAATTGTTAAGAGAAAGTATAATGACAACAATATGTATGAATCAATCCCCTGAGACATAGGAGTTTAAATGCATCTACAAATCAGGTAAATAACTGGTTACCCAGCTATGTAACCAAAGAAAGCAAATGTCCACTTGAATTAAGGATAATGAGAATAACATATGCATTAGAGAAACATACCAATCAGGTAGGTGGAATTCGCTTTCCTGTATTTGAAAAGGTTAGCAGGAAATGTTAACTATGTAATTGAATATATTATAGCAGAAATGAGGGATTTAATGTTATTATAATTGATCACAAAGTATCTATAGGCAGAAATAAATAAGGCTGCTCACCAGTGACTTTTCAATCTGCCTCAGAAAGCTTTATGATAATTTGCTAGGAGAAAAACCTCTGGTCACTATTGATTAATAATGCATTTACAATATTTTTCTGAAATATTTTCCTGCTTTATGTCTGTTAAAGTAAATGCAGCTGATGAGAAAACTTGCGTGAGGCCAATCTCAAAGGAGCATTAACAACAATTCCATCCAGGTCTGGAGCCTCCAGGCATTGGAACTGTGTCCTAGTTACATGAAAAGCTCTGCAAGTGTGGAATTCCAAAATTGTATAAATGTTTTCTTCCCAAAACATCTTTTTTTTTTTTTTTTTTTTGATACGAAGTCTCGCTCTGTTGCCAAGGCTGGAATGCAGTGGCGTGATCTCGGCTTACTGCAACCTCTGCCTCCTGGGTTCAAGGGATTTCTAGGTAGTTTTTGTATTTTTAGTATTTTTGTATTTCACCATGTTGGCCAGACTGGTCTCAAACTCCTGACCTCAAGTGATCCGCCTGCCTCGATCTCCCAAAGTGCTAGGATTACAGGCATGTGCCACCACGCCCGGCCGCAATATATCTTCTTTTAAATAAAATAGAATTTGAAAAGAGCTGTGTATGGTATTTCAAATATTCCTTCTTTGATCCCAGGTTTGGAAAATTAAATCAATATTCCATCCCTTTGTGTATATATACATTATCTTTTCTTTATTCATCTTTTTTTTTTGAGACAGGATCTTGCTCTGTCACCCAAGCTGGAGTACAGTCGCATGATTATAGCTGACTGTAGCCTCAAACTCTCGGGCCCAAGTGATCTTCCTGTTTCAGCCTCCCAAGTGGCTAGGACTACAGGTGTATGCTACTTTGCTTGGCTAATTAAAAAAAAATTTTTTTTTTTTTTTTTGTAGAGATGTGGTCTCACTGTGTTGCCCAGATTGGTCTTGAACTCCTGGACTCAAGTGATCCTCCTTCCTTGGCTTCCCATAAGGGCTGAAATTGTGAGCTGTCATGCCCAGCCCCATTCACCTGTTGATGGACACTTAGGTTGATTCTGTATCTTGGCCCAACATAAAGAAATGATAAATATTGGAGGTGACGAATATGCTGATTATCCTGATTTGATCATTATATATTGTATACATGTATGAAAATATCACTCAGTACCATAAAAATATGTGCAATTATTAGGTGTCATTTAAAAATAAAAAAGTATTCCTTTTCTTGTTGTGGAACTAGAATAATGTCCCAATTCACTTTATGGTTGGCAAATATATTTTTCCTTAGAAATAGGAAACCAAGGGGATGATATTCCTGCCTGTGATGCCCCAAAATATTTATACCTCGTGTTAATTGAAACTATTTCCAGAGCAGTTTAATTCAATCCATCATAGAGGGTGCTGGTCAGGTGAGAACGGCTCTTTGGAGGCCTGGATGACAATCTTTCCAGTTTCCCATGAGATAACAGATACAGCCAAGAAGTATGGGAAGGAAATTGTGGGCAGTATAGAAATCTAGAAAAACATAGGAACCAGAATCATTTTGCAGTTTTTTTTTTTTTTTTGGTATACAGATCTATTTTTGTGCTATTGTAAAAGATGTTTTAAAATATTAATGTGATTGTTTGCTGCTAGTATATAGGCATGCAATTGCTCTTTATACACTGATCTTGTATGCGGCAGCCTTGCTAAACTCATTTACCAGTTCCAGTGGCTTTTGGTAAATTTTGTAGGCTTTTCTTCATAGGTAAGTATATTATCTGCAAACAAATGCTTACTGCCTTCTTTCCAATCTGAATGCCATTTATGTATGTATGTATGTATGTATACATATTTGCTTATAGTACTGGATGAAACTGTCACTACAGTGCTGACTGAAAGGTTTTCATGGTGGAAATTCTTGTTAATAATCTTTATTAGGATGTTGACTATAGATTTTTCATAGAAATCCATTATTGGGCTGAAGAAATTCTCTTCTATTTTCAGTTTGCTGAGAGGTTTTTTTTAAGATTTTTTTTTTTTTAATGGATGTTGGATTTTGTTGAATGCTTTTTTATGCCTCTTTTGGGATGATCATATGGTTTTCCTTTTTAAATTGGTTAATGTAGTTAATTATATCGATTTTTTGGAATGTTAAACCAATCTTATATTCCATACTTCTGAAGAATTTATACATCTATATTTATGAGGAATGTTAGTCTGTAGCTTTCTTTTATTGTAAAGTTTTTGTCTGGTTTTGGAATCAGAGTAAAGCTGGCCTCATAGAATGAATTGGGAAGTATTTCTTTCTAAGTGTTCTGAGTTTGTGTAGAATTGTGTGTTACTCTGTTTTTGCATTACTCTAAAGGAATACCTGAGACTGGGTGATTTATAAAGAAAAGAGATTTAATTGACACACAGTTTTGCAGGCTATGCAGGAAGTGTGGTGCTGACATCTGCTCTTGGTGAGGCCCCAGGAAGCTTACGATCATGGCAGAAGGCAAAGGGGGAGCAGACGTGTCTTGAGGTGGGAGCGGGAGAAGAGGGAAAGTGGGGAGGTGCCACAATCTTTTAAACCAATTAGATCCAATGTGAACTAACTGAGCAAGAATTTACTCATGATCACTAGGACAGCACCAAGCTATTCTTGAAGGATCTGCCCCCATGATCCAAACACCTCCCATCAAGCCCTAACATTAACACTGGCGATTACATTTCAACATGAGATTTGGAGGGAACAAACATCGAAACCATATCAAATTGGTATTATTTCTTCCTTATATGTTTGATAGAATTCCCCAATAAAGCTATCTGACCTGGAGTTACTATATTTTATGAAAAATTTTAAAATTACAAATTTAATTTCTTTAACAGATAAAGAACTATTTAAGTTATCTCCTTATACTTACATCAGCTTTGGTGGTCTGACTTCAACAAATTTGTCTATTTCATCTAAGGTGTCAAAATTATTGCCTTAAAGTTATCTCTCCCCTCCCCTCCCCTCCCCTCTCCTCCCCTCCCCTTCACTCTCCTCCCCTCCCCTCTCCTCTCCTCCCCTCGACTTATCACCCAGGCTGGAGTGCAGTGGTGCAGTCTCAGCTCACTGCAACCTCTGCCTCCTGGGTTCAAGTGATTCTCATGCCTCAGCTTCGAGAGCAGTTGGGATTACAGGAACCCACCACCTTGCTTGACTAAATTTTGTATTTTCATTAGCCAGGCTGGTCTCAAACTCCTGACCTCAGGTGATCCGCCTGCCTCGGCCTCACAAAGTGCTGGGATTACAGGTGTGAGCCACTGCGCCTGGCCTATTTTTCCTTTTAATACATGCAGAATTCATAGTGATGTTTCCTCATTTTGATATTGGTAATTTGTGTCTTCATGCTCTTTTTTTTCTGATCAGTCTGGATATAGGTTTACTTATCTCTAAAAAATTTTTGGTTTCATAAATTTTCTTATTTTTTGTTTTGATTTTTGTCTTTATTTTTATTTCCTTTTTTTCTGCTTACTGTGGGTTTAATTTTTTCCCCTTTGTTCCAAAGATAGAAGGGGTTGGTGATTTCAGAATATTTCTCTTTCCTAATATATACATTATGAACTATATATCCCTCCAAATATTGCTTTTAATGCATTTCACAAATGTTAATATGTTTTGCTTTCATTTTCATTTAGCTCCAAATGACTTTCTAAATTTGCTTTTGATTTCTTCTTTGACCAATGGTTTCTCTGGAAGTGTGTTAAGTTTCCAAATATGCGGGGATTTTCCAGGTATATTTCATTATTGATTTCTAATTAAGTTTTACTATTATCAGAGAACATACATCATAAGATTTAAAACCTTTACATTTATTGAGACTTGTTTTATGGCCCTGAAAATGGTTGATCTTTATACATGCTCTGTGTGCCCTCCAAAAGAATGTGAGAGATGATAAAATCTCTAACCAAAATTGTGGATTTGCCTATTTCTCTTTGTGTTTTTATCAGTTTTTGTCTCATGTATTTTGAAGAGCTGTTACTTGGTACTTAAACCTTTGGAATTCTTACTCTTTGTGAGAAATTGAACTTATTATTATAAAATGACCCTCTTTTATCTTTGTAATATTCTTTGCTTTGAAATCTACTTTGGCTGACATTCATATAGCTGCTTTGGCTTTTCTTTTTTTTGATTAGTGTTAGCATGGTCTATCTTTACTCATCTTTTTAACTGCTAACCTATCAGTGTCTTTATACTTAAAGTACGTTTCTTATATATAGCATACAGTTGGTCTTGTTTGTTTTTTATCCAATTGAATAATCTCTGCCTTTCAACCACAGTGCTTAGACTGTTTCCTATAATATTAGTAAATTGGTTGGTTTTATTTTATTTACTTATTTTTTAAATTTTATTATTATTATACTTTAAGTTTTAGGGTACATGTGCACAATGTGCAGGTTTGTTACTTATGTATACATGTGCCATGTTGGTGTGCTGCACCCATTAACTCGTCATTTAGCATTAGGTATATCTCCTAATGCTATCCCTCCCCCCTCCCCCCACCCCACAACAGTCCCCAGAGTGTGATGTTCCCCTTCCTGTGTCCATGTGTTCTCACTGTTCAATTCCCACCTATGAGTGAGAACATGCAGTGTTTGGTTTTTTTGTCCTTGCGATAGTTTGCTGAGAATGATGGTTTCCAGTTTCATCCATGTCCCTACAAAGGACATGAACTCATCATTTTTTATGGCTGCATAGTATTCCATGGTGTGTATGTGCCACATTTTCTTAATCCAGTCTATCATTGTTGGACATTTGGGTTGGTTCCAAGTCTTTGCTATTGTGACTAGTGCCGCAATAAACATACGTGTGCATGTGTCTTTATAGCAGCATGATTCATAATCCTTTGGGTATATACCCAGTAATGGGATGGCTGGGTCAAATGGTATTTCTAGTTCTAGATCCCTGAGGAATCGCCACACTGACTTCCACAATGGTTGAACTAGTTTACGGTCCCACCAACAATGTAAAAGTATTCCTATTTCTCCACATCCTCTCCAGCACTTGTTGTTTCCTGACTTTTTAATGATTGCCATTCTAACTGGTGTGAGATGGTATCTCATTGTGGTTTTGATTTGCATTTCTCTGATGGCCAGTGATGATGAGCATTTTTTCATGTGTTTTTTGGCTGCATAAATGTCTTCTTGATGGGGTTGTTTGTTTTTTTCTTGTAAATTTGTTGGAGTTCATTGTAGATTCTGGATATTAGCCCTTGGTCAGATGAGTAGGTTGCGAAAGTTTTCTTCCATTTTGTAGGTTGCCTGTTCACTCTGATGGTAGTTTCTTTTGCTGTGCAGAAACTCTTTAGTTTAATTAGATCCCATTTGTCAATTTTGGCTTTTATTGCCATTGCTTTTGGTGTTTTAGACATGAAGTCCTTGCCCATGCCTGTGTCCTGAATGGTATTGCTTAGGTTTTCTTCTAGGGTTTTGATGGTTTTAGGTCTAACATGTAAGTCTTTAATCCATCTTGAATTAATTTTTGTATGAGGTGTAAGGAAGGGATCCAGTTTCAGCTTTCTATATATGGCTAGCCAGTTTTCCCAGCACCATTTATTAAATAGGGAATCCTTTCCCCATTGCTTGTTTTTGTCAGGTTTGTCAAAGATCAGATGGTTGTAGATATGCGGCATTATTTCTGAGGGCTCTGTTCTGTTCCATTGATCTATATCTCTGTTTGGTACCAGTACCATGCTGTTTTGGTTACTGTAGCCTTGTAGTATAGTTTGAAGTCAGGTAGCGTGATGCCTCCAGCTTTGTTCTTTTGGCTTAGGATTTACTTGGTGATGCGGGCTCTTTAAAGTTCCATATGAACTTTAAAGTAGTTTTCTCCAATTCTGTGAAGAAAGTCATTGGCAGCTTGATGGGGATGGCATTGAATCTATAAATTACCTTGGGCTGTATGGCCATTTTCACGATATTGATTCTTCCTACCCATGAGCATGCAATGTTCTTCCATTTGTTTGTATCCTCTTTTATTTCCTTGAGCAGTGGTTTGTAGTTCTCCTTGAAGAGGTCCTTCACATCCCTTGTAAGTTGGATTCCTAGGTACTTTATTCTCTTTGAAGCAATTGTGAATGGGATTTCACTCATGATTTGGCTCTCTGTTTGTCTGTTATTGGTGTATAAGAATGCTTGTGATTTTTGTACACTGATTTTGTATCCTGAGATTTTGCTGAAGTTGCTTATCAGCTTAAGGAGATTTTGGGCTGAGACAATGGGGTTTTCTAGATATACCATCATGTCATCTGCAAACAGAGACAATTTGACTTCCTCTTTTCCTAAGTGAATACCCTTTATTTCCTTCTCCTGCCTAATTGCCCTGGCCAGAACTTCCAACACTATGTTGAATAGGAGTGGTGAGAGAGGCCATCCCTGTGTTGTGCCAGTTTTCAAAGGGAATGCTTCCAGTTTTTGCCCATTCAGTATGATATTGGCTGTGGGTTTGTCATAGATAGCTCTTATTATTTTGAGATACGTCCCATCAATACCTAATTTATTGAGAGTTTTTAGCATGAAGGGTTGTTGAATTTTGTCAAAGGCCTTTTCTGCATCTATTGAGATAATCATGTGGTTTTTGTCTTTGGTTCTGTTTATATGCTGGATTACATTTATTGATTTTTGTATGTTGAACCAGCCTTGCATCCCAGGGATGAAGCCCACTTGATCATGTTGGATAAGCTTTTTGATGTGCTGCTGGATTCGGTTTGCCAGTATTTTATTGAGGATTTTTGCATCAATGTTCATCAAGGATATTGGTCTAAAATTCTCTCTTTTGGTTGTGCCTCTGCCCGGCTTTGGTATCAGGATGATGCTGGCCTCATAAAATGAGTTAGGGAGGATTCCCTCTTTTTCTATTGATTGGAATAGTTTCAGAAGGAATGGTACCAGTTCCTCCTTGTACCTCTGGTAGAATTCGGCTGTGAATCCATCTGGTCCTGGACTTTTTTTGGTTGGTAAGCTATTGATTATTGCCACAATTTTAGAGCTTGTTATTGGTCTATTCAGAGAGTCAACTTCTTCCTGGTTTAGTCTTGGGAGGGTGTATGTGTCCAGGAATTTATCCATTTCTTCTAGATTTTCTAGTTTATTTGCGTAGAGGTGTTTGTAGTATTCTCTGATGGTAGTTTGTATTTCTGTGGGATCAGTGGTGATATCCCCTTTATCATTTTTTATTGCGTCTATTTGATTCTTCTCTCTTTTCTCCTTTATTAGTCTTGCTAGTGGTCTATCAATTTTGTTGATCCTTTCAAAAAACCAGCTCCTGGATTCATTAATTTTTTGTAGGGTTTTTTGTGTCTCTATTTCCTTCAGTTCTGCTCTGATTTTAGTTATTTCTTGCCTTCTGCTAGCTTTTGAATGTGTTTGCTCTTGCTTTTCTAGTTCTTTTAATTGTGATGTTAGGGTGTCAATTTTGGATCTTTCCTGCTTTCTCTTGTGGGCATTTATTGTTATAAATTTCCCTCTACACACTGCTTTGAATGCGTCCCAGAGATTCTGGTATGTTGTGTCTTTGTTCTCGTTGGTTTCAAAGAACATCTTTATTTTTGCCTTCATTTCGTTATGTACCCAGTAGTCATTCAGGAGCAGGTTGTTCAGTTTCCACGTAGTTGAGCAGTTTTGAGTGAGTTTCTTAATCCTGAGTTCTAGTTTGATTGCACTGTGGTCTGAGAGACAGTTTGTTATAATTTCTGTTCTTTTACATTTGCTGAGGAGAGCTTTACTTCCAAGTATGTGGTCAATTTTGGAATAGGTGTGGTGTGGTGCTGAAAAAAATGTATATTCTGTTGATTTGGGGTGGAGAGTTCTGTTGATGTCTATTAGGTCCGCTTGGTGCAGAGCTGAGTTCAATTCCTGGGTATCCTTGTTGACTTTCTATCTCGTTGATCTGTCTAATGTTGACAGTGGGGTGTTAAAGTCTCCCATTATTATTGTGTGGGAGTCTAAGTCTCTTTGTAGGTCACTCAGGACTTGCTTTATGAATCTGGGTGCTCCTGTATTGGGTGCATATATATTTAGGATAGTTAGCTCTTCTTGTTGAATTGATCCCTTTACCATTATGTAATGGCCTTCTTTGTCTCTTTTGATCTTTGTTTGTTTAAAGTCTGTTTTATGAGAGACTAGGATTGCAACCCCTGCCTTTTTTTGTTTTCCATTTGCTTGGTAGATCTTCCTCCATCCCTTTATTTTGAGCCTATGTGTGTCTCTGCATGTGAGATGGGTTTCCTGAATATAGCACACTGATGGGTCTTTGACTCTTTATCCAATTTGCCAGTCTGTGTCTTTTAATTGGAGCATTTAGCCCATTTACATTTAAAGTTAATATTGTTATGTGTGAATTTGATCCTGTCATTATGATGTTAGCTGGCTATTTTGCTCGTTAGTTGATGCAGTTTCTTCCTAGCCTTGGTGGTCTTTACATTTTGGTATGTCTTTGCAGTGGCTGGTACCAGTTGTGCCTTTCCATGTTTAGTGCTTCCTTCAGGAGCTCTTTTAGGGCAGGCCTGGTGGTGACAAAATCTCTCAGCATTTGCTTGTCTGTAAAGCATTTTATTTCTCCTTCACTTATGAAGCTTAGTTTGACTGGATATGAAATTCTGGGTTGAAAATTCTTTTCTTTAAGAATGTTGAATATTGGCCCCCACTCTCTTCTGGCTTGTAGAGTTTCTGCCGAGAGATCCGCTGTTAGTCTGATGGGCTTCCCTTTGAGGGTAACCCGACCTTTCTCTCTGGCTGCCCTTAACATTTTTTCCTTCATTTCAACTTTGGTGAATCTGACAATTATGTGTCTTGGAGTTGCTCTTCTCGAGGAGTATCTTTGTGGCATTCTCTGTATTTCCTGAATCTGAATGTTGGCCTGCCTTGCTAGATTGGGGAAATTCTCCTGGATAATATCCTGCAGAGTGTTCTCCAACTTGGTTCTGTTCTCTCCGTCACTTTCAGGTACACCAATCAGACGTAGATTTGGTCTTTTCACATAGTCCCATATTTCTTGGAGGCTTTGCTCATTTCTTTTTATTCTTTTTTCTCTAAACTTCCCTTCTCTCTTCATTTCATTCATTTCATCTTCCATCACTGATATTCTTTCTTCCAGTTGATTGCATTGGCTCCTGAGGCTTCTGTATTCTTCATGTAGTTCTCGAGCCTTGGCTTTCAGCTCCATCAGCTTCTTTAAGGACTTCTCTGCATTGGTTATTCTAGGTATCCATTCGTCTAATTTGTTTTCAAAGTTTTTAACTTCTTTGCCATTGGTTTGAATTTCCTCCTGTAGCTCGGAGTAGTTTGATTGTCTGAAGCCTTCTTCTCTCAACTCGTCAAAGTCCTTCTCCGTCCAGCTTTGTTCCGTTGCTAGTGAGGAACTGCGTTCCTTTGGAGGAGGAGAGGCGCTCTGCTTTTTAGAGTTTCCAGTTTTTCTGCTCTGTTTTTTCCCCATCTTTGTGGTTTTATCTACTTTTGGTTTTTGATGATGGTGATGTACAGATGGGTTTTTGGTGTGGATGTCCTTTCTGTTTGTTAGTTTTCCTTCTATCAGACAGGACCCTCAGCTGCAGGTCTGTTGAAGTTTGCTAGAGGTCCACTCCAGACTCTGTTTGCCTGGGTATCAGCAGCGGTGGCTGCAGAACAGCGGTGGCTGTAGAACAGCAGACATTGGTGATCCGCAAATGCTGCTGCCTGATGGTTCCTCTGGAAGTTTTGTCTCAGAGGAGTACCCAGCCGTGTGAAGTGTCAGTCTGCCCCTACTTGGGGGTGCCTCCCAGTTAGGCTGCTCGGGGATCAGGGACCCACTTGAGGAGGCAGTCTGTCCATTCTCAGATCTCCAGCTGCGTGCTGGGAGGACCACTACTCTCTTCAAAGCTGTCAGACAGGGACATTTAAGTCTGCAGAGGTTACTGCTTCTTTGTGTTTTTCTGTGCCCTGCCCCCAGAGGTGGAGCCTACAGAGGCAGGCAGGCCTCCTTGAGCTGTGGTGGGCTCCACCCAGTTCGAGCTTCCTGTCTGCTTTGTTTACCTAAGCAAGCCTGGGCAATGGCAGGCGCTCCTCCCCCAGCCTCGCTGCCCCTTTGCAGTTTGATCTCAGACTGCTGTGCTAGCAATCAGCGAGACTCCATGGGCGTAGGACCCTCCGAGCCAGGTGCAGGATATAATCTCCTGGTGCGCCGTTTTTTAAGCCCGTTGGAAAAGCGCAGTATTAGGGTGGGAGTAACTTGATTTTCCAGGTGCTGTCTGTCACCCCTTTCTTTGACTAGGAAAGGGAACTCCCTGACCCCTTGTGCTTCCCGAGTGAGGCAATGCCTTTCCCTGCTTTGGCTTGCGCCTGGTGCGCTGCACCCACTGTCCTGCACCCACTGTCTGGCACTCCCTAGTGAGATGAACCCAGTACCTCAGATGCAAATGCAGAAATCACCCAATTGGTTGGTTTTAAACCAATTATCTTGCTATTTATTTTGTACTTGTCCCTCAGTTTTCTCTTTTTTGTCCTTTTCTGCCTCCTTTTTGATTGAATATTTTCTTTTCCTTTTCTTTTCTTTTTCTTTTTCTTTTTGAGATGGAGTTTCGCTCTTGTTGGCCAGGCTGGAGTGCAATGGTGTGATCTTGGCTCACCGCAACCTCTGCCTCCTGGGTTCAAGCGATTCTCCTACCTCAGCCTCTCAAGTAGCTGGGATTACAGGCATGCGCCACCATGCCTGGCTAATTTTGTATTAGTAGTAGAGACAGGGTTTCACCATGTTGGTCAGGCTGGTCTCGAACTCCCAACTTCAGGTGATCCACCTGCCTTGGCCTCCCAAAGTGCTGGGATTACAGGTGTGAGCCACCGCGCCTGGCGAAATATTTTCTTTTTAATGATTCTGTTCTTTTCTCTTTTGTCTGCTTATTGGGTGTAATTTATGTATGTGTACACACACGCAAGGTGGTAAAGAAGTGAAGAATGTGCCATCCCAAAATATGCCTAATTGTTATATTGATTATTTTGAGTTGAAGACATTGGAAAGATTTTAGTTTCAGAAAGGGTGAGCTGACCTGTCTTTCTGCATGCAGCAAGTGATAAGGATTCCTCTGGTGGAGTACCCTCTCCAAACCAGGGTGAGAAAGCCATGATCACCAGCGACTTGGAATTGAAGTCTGCATTGGACCTGAATATTCATACTTAATGAAGGAACCCTTATCTTGCATCTGTTTTACACTCTCCCATGTATTTCCAGTTGACTCCCCTAGAACATTTTACTGCCCTAGCCGGATTTTCCTGAGCCAGATTTTAATTGTCCTGTCATTTCTTTTCTTTTTTCAAATAGACCCTGTCTGTCTCTGTCATCCAAAGTGGAGTGCAGTTGTATGATCATGCAGCATCAAATTCCTGGAATGCTCCTATTGTATCTCCCAAGTAGCTGGGGCTACAGGCTTGTGCCACCATGCCAAGCTAGTTTTTAATTTTTTGACTTTTAAATTTTTTTAGAGACAGGATCTCGCTATGTTGCCCAGGCTGGTTTTGACCTCCTGGCCTCAAGAGATCCTCTTGCCTTGGCCTCCCAAAGCACTACGATTACAGGTATGTGTCACTGTGCCCAACCTGTCCTATCATTTTATCTCAAATTTGTTCTTTGACTAAAAAGTATAAAAGAATCTTGCTTTGGCCACTTCTTTAGACTTCACTCTCTTGTGAATATCTGAATGTACATGTGAAATTAATAAAATTGTTATACTTTATTTTGTTAATCTGCCTGTGTCAGGTTGGTTTCTAAATCCAGCTGACAAGCCCATTAAGAGCTAAAAAAGGGGTTGGAGGTGAATCACTGGCTCCCCTATAGTTGCATTGGGGTTTAGAGTTTAACACATCCAAGCCTAACTTAAGTAATATTGTGCCATTTCATGTATGGTAAAAGGTCCCTCAATAGTATACTTCTGTATTGTTTTCCTCCCAGCCTTTGTGCTATTTGTATTACCTTTTTATATACAGGCATACCTCGTTCTGTTAAGCTTCAAAGACATTACATTTTTTTAGAAATTGAAAGTTTGTTGCAACCCTGTGTTCAGGAAGTCTCTTGGCACCATTTTTTACAACAGCATGTGCTTGTTTCATGTCTGTGTCACATTTTGGCGATTCTTGCGATATTACAAACTTTTTCATTTTTTTTTATGGTGATCTCTGATCAGTAATCATTGATGTTACTATTGTAATTGTTTGGGGGCACCACAAGCCATACCCACAGAAGACGCAAACTTAATCAATAAATGTGTGAGGCCAGGTGTGGTGGCTCACGCCTGTAATCCCAGCACTTTGGGAGGACAAGGCAGGTGGATCACGAGGCCAGGAGTTCAAGACCAGCCTGGCCAAGATGGTGAAACCCTGTCTCTACTAAAAATACAAAAAATTAGCTGGGTGTGGTGGCACGCACCTGTAATCCCAGCTACTCCGGAGGCTGAGGCAGAGAATTGCTTAAACCTGGAGGGGTGGAGGTTGCAGTGAGCCGAGATTGCGCCACTGCACTCCAGCCTGGGCGAGAGAGCGAGACTCCGTCTGAAAAATAAATAAATAAATAAATAAATAAATAAATGTGTGTGTGTGTGTGTGTGTGTGTGTGTGTGTTCTGACTGCTCCACCTGCCAGCCATTCTCATCTTTCTCCAATTCCTTGGGCCTCCTTATTCCCTGAGACAGAACAATATTGAAATTAAACCTGTTAATTAATAACCTTTCAATGGCCTCTAAGTGTTCAAGTAAAGGGAATAGTCACCTGTCTTTCACTTTAAATCAAAAGCTGGAAACGATTATTTTAATGAGGAAGGTATGTCAAAAACCAAGATAGGCCGAAAGCAAGGGCTCTTGTATCAAGTAGTCAAGTTGTGAAAGCAAAGGAAAAGTTCTTAAGGGAAATTAAAACTGCTCCTCCAGTGAACACATGAATGATAAGAAAGTGAAACTGCTTTATTGCTGATAGGGAGAAAGTTTTAGTGGTCTGGATAGAAGATCAAACCAGCCACAACGTTGCCTTAAGCCAAATCCTGATCCAGAGAAAGGCCCTAACTCTCCTCAATTCTGTGAATGCTGAGAGGTGAGGAAGCTGCGAAGAAAAGTTGGAAGCTAGCAGAAGCTGACTCCCATAAAATGAAAGTGCAAGGCGGGGGAGCAAGTGCTGTTATAGAAGCTGCAGCAAGTTATCCAGAAGATCTAGCTAAGATCATTGATGAAGGTGGCTGCACAAAACAGGTTTTTCAATGTAGATGAAACAGCCTTCTATCCAATGCTTTCTCTTTCTTTTCTTTCCTTTCTTTTTTCTTTTCTTTCTCTCTCTCTCTTTCTCTCTCACTCTTTCTCCTTTTTTTTTTTTTGAGACTGAGTCTTGCTCTGTCACCCAGGCTGGAGTGTAGTGGCATGATCTCAGCTCACTGCAAGCTCCGCCTTCCCGGTTCATGCCATTCTCCTGCCTCAGCCTCCCGAGTAGCTGGGACTACAGGCACCTGCCATCACACCCGGCTAATTTTTTTGTATTCTTTAGTAGAGATGGGGTTTTACTGTGTTAGCCAGGGTGGTCTCGATCTCCTAACCTCATGATCAGCCCGCCTCGGCCTCCCAAAGTGCTGAGATTACAGGCATGAGCCACCATGCCCAGCCTCTCTCTCTTTCTTTCTGTCTTTTTAAATTTTATTTATTTAGAGACAGGGTCTTGCTCTCTCACCCAGGTTAGAGTGCAGTGGCACAATCACAACTCGCTGTACTCTCAACCTCCAAGGCTCTAGCAATTCTCCCACATCAGCCTCCCAAGTAGCTGGAACTACAGGCGTGTACCACCACTCCCGGCTAATTTTGTATTTTTTTGTAGAGATGGGTTTTTGCCATGTTGCCCAGGCTGGTCTCAAACTCCTGGGCTCAAGCGACCCAAAGTCCTGGGATTACAGGTGGGAGCCACCCTGCTCTGCCTCGTTTCTGCTCTTTCTGAAAATTCTAGGGCCCTTAAGAATTACGCTAACTCTACTTTGCCTGTGCTCTATCAATGGAACAACAAAGCCTGGATTATTACACATCTCTTTATAGCATGGACATTGTAATCCTACTGTTTAGACCTATTTCTTAGAAAAAAATTTCTTTCAAAATATTACTGCTCATTGACAATGTATCTGCTTACCTGAGAGCTCCAACAATATATGTACAATAGATGTATGACAATATTAATGTCATTTTCATGCCGGCTAACACAACATCCATTCTTTAGCCTATGGGTCAAGGAGTAATTTTAACTTTCTTATTATTTAATATATACATTTTGTAAGGCTATTATTTAAGACATACATTTTATAAGGCTATAGGGACAAGACCAACCATTAAAATTTTCTCCATATCAGCAAAATGGAGATCCAATGGATCTGGACAAAGTCAGGTGAAAACCTTCTGGACAGGAGTCCTCATTCTAGATGACATTAAGAACATTTGTGATTAGTGGAAGAAGGTCGAATATCAACATTCACAGGGGTTTGGAAGAAGTTGATTTCAACTTTCATGGATGACTTTGAGAGGTTTAAGACTTCAGTAGAAGTAACTGCAGATGTGGTGGAAAGAGCAAGAGAACTAGAATTAGAAGTAGAGCCTGACGATGGAATTGAATTGCCGCAATCTCATGAAAAAACTTCAACTACTGAGGAATTTCTTCTTATTTATGAGCAAAGAAAGTGGTTTCTTCAGTTGGAATCTATTCCTGGTGAAGTTGCCGAGAACATTGTTGAAATGGCAACAAAGGATTTAGAATATTGCCAACATTTTGTTGATAAAGCAGTGGCAGAGTTTCTTTTGAAAGAAATTATATTGTGGGAAAAATGCTATCAAACAGCATTGCATGCTAGAGAGAAATCCTTTGTGAAAGAAATAGTCAACAGATGTGGCAAACTTCATTGATATCTTAAGAAATGGCCACAACCACCTCAACCTTCAGCAACCACCACCCTGATCAGTCTGCAGCCATCAACATCAAGGCAGGATCCTCCATCAATAAGATTATGGCTCACTGAAGGTTCAGATGATCATTAGCGTTTTTTAACAATAATTTTTTTTGAGACAGGATTTCACTCTCACCCAGGCTGGAGTGCAGTGGAGTGATCATGGCTCACTGCAACCTCAACCTTCTGGGCTCAAGCAATCCTTCTGCCTCAGCCCCCACAAGTAACTAGGACTACAGGTACCCACCACCATACCTAATTTTTAAATTTTTTATAGAGATGGGATCCCACTATGTTTCTCAGGCTGGTTTCAAACTCTTGGCCTCAAGCAATGCTCCCGCCTTGGCCTCCAAAAGTGTTGGGATTACAGGTGTGAGCCACTGTACTTGGCCAATAAATTTTAAAATTAAAGTATATTCATAGTTTTTCAGACATAATGCTATTGTACACTTAGTAGACTATAGTATATTATAAACAACTTTTACATGCACTGGGTGATATGGTTTGCCTCTGTGTTCCCACCCAAATCTCACCTTGAATTGTAGCTCCCATAATTCCCATGTGTTGTGGGAAGGACTTGGTGGGAGGTAACTGAATCATAAGGCTGGGTCTTTCCCATGCTGTTCTTGTCATAGTGAATGAGTCTCATGAGATCTGATGGTTTTATAAACGGGAGTTCCCCTACACAAGCTCTCTTTTGCCTGCCGCAATCTAAGATGTCCCTTTGCTCTTCATTCATCTTCTGCCATGATTGTGAGGCCTCCCCAGCCATGTAGAACTGTGAGTCCATTAAACCTTGTTTTCTTTACCCAGTCTCAGGTATGTCTTTATTAGCAGCATGAGAACAGACTAATACACTGGAAAACCAAAAAACTTTTGTGACATTTTATTGTGATATTCACTTTTTGCCGTGGTCTGGAACTGAATCTGCAAGGACTCTGAAATATGTTTGTATATAAGCCCTGTTACATTATTAGGAATTTTTTCTGTCAACCTAAATAATCAAAAGGGTCCGAGTTTAATTTAAAGAGAGTTTATTCAAGTGCAGAATTTGAGGATGAGCCACCTGGGAAGCACAGATTCCAAAGAAGTCAGTGTTCTGAAATGTTGACGTTTGGGATCATTTATACAGACAAAACTTAGGGAAGCCTAGCAGAACTTCATTATCTTTCTGAGTAAGGCTGAATACATAGTTACAATGATATGATTAGTCAGGGTGGTCTTTTTCTTTGGGGAAAGGCATATTTACCTTCCACACTGAAGATGTAACAGTCATGGAGTCTTGGGTGCCATTTGGTTAGTTGGGTGCAGGATAATAAAGGAGGCAGTTAATCTTGAACAAAGATCGGTGATTGGAAGGGGAGAAGGTCTGGTTTCTGGTTTATCCTAGTCATATATTGAACAAGAACAATGAAGAAGAGAGTTAATCCATAAACTAAGAGGCAGAAGTTGCAGATATGCTACAAGACTCAGTCTCCAGGGCTTAACTTCCCTCTTGGCATGATAAATTTAGAAGGTCCTGGAATTTTTTCTTTTACATTTCTTTTTTTTTTGAGATGGAGTTTCACTCTGTTGCCAGGCTGGAGTGCAGTGGTGCGATCTCGGCTCACTGCAACCTCTGACTCCCTGGTTCAAGTGATTCTCCTGCCTCGGCCTCCCAGGTAGCTAGGATTACAGGCATAAGCCCCCACGTCCAGCCAATTTTTGTATTTTTAGTAGACCCGGGGTTTCACCATGTTGGCCAGGATGGCCTTGATCTCCTGACCTCGTGATCCACCCGCCTCGGCCTCCCAAAGTGCTGGGATTATAGGCGTGAGCCACAGCGCCTGGCCTCTTTTACATTTCTTAAACTTCCAATGATATGTTTAAAACATTAAAACATTGTCTCTATTTACCCACATATTTGCCATTTGTGCTGTTCTTCATTCCTTATTTAGCTCAAGATATGTCTGGTATAATTTTCATTTCATATAAAGGACTTTCTTTAATATTTCTTGCAGTATAGGTCTGCTGGTACTGAATTCTTCCAGGTTGTGTTGTGTTGTTTTGTTTTTTGACTGAAAAAGCCTTATTTTGACTAATTTTTAAAACATATTTTCAGTGCATGTACAATTTTACAATGACAGTTAATTTCTTTTAATTACTTTAAAGATATGTTATTGACTTTGGTTTTGTACCTTTTTTAAAAAATGAGAAATTTGCTGTCCTTATTTTTTGTTATCTATATTGCAGAGGAGGAAAAATGGCTTCTGTCTCCTCTGCCTAGGTTCTTTGGCTGGGTTATGAATTAAATTGACATAAAACAGATGAAGATGAGATAAACCATTTTAATTATGTACGTATGCATGGTAGTCCAACAAAAATGTGAGACTCAAGAAAGGGCCAGATGATTGAAGCTTATATAGCATCCTGAGCTCCAGAAAGGAATAGAGGCTTGAGACTTCTAGTGGAGTGCTGGGATGGAGATGAGTTATGACAGCGTGAAGGGAGAAATTGCATGGTAAATAAAGGTTGCCTCATTATGCAGATAAAACTCAGGTGGTAAAAAGTTTTCTCCGAACAGCTCTGTCATTGGTACAGATAACTTTACTAATGGAAATGTCCTTTATAAATGTAAATTTCCTTTACAAAAGGGGAGTTTTATGCTTTATTTTAGAAAGTTGAGGGGAGAAGTGAAGAACTTTTCCTGTATTGGCTGGTTCTCAGTTTCGTTTAACTCAAAGTAATCAACATGCCTCGGTGGCATATTCTGGTCTCCTGGCATATTTTGGGGTGGTGTGGCCTGAGCCCCAGTGGTATGCAATGTATCTTTTTTTCCTCTGGCTTATTTTAAGATTTTCTCTTAATCACCAGTTTTAAGTAATTTAATTATAAATGTGCATTTTTTTAAATTTTTTTGTGACGGAGTCTTGCTCTGTTGCTCAGGCTGGAGTGCAGTGGCGCAATCTCTGCTCACTGCAAGCTCCGCCTCCCAGGTTCACGCCATTCTCCTGCCTCAGCCTCCCGAGTAGCTGGGACTACAGGCGCCTGCCACCACACCTGGCTAATTTTTTGTATTTTTTTTTTAATAGAGATAGGGTTTCACCGTGTTAGCCAGGATGGTCTCGATCTCCTGACCTCGTGATCCACCTGCCTCGGCCTCCCAAAGTGCTGGGATTACAGGCATGAGCCACCGCGCCCGGCTGCATTGTTTTACATTTATTATTTTCTTGGTTTGTAATCTTATCGAATCTATGTGGGCTTATAGTTTTCATCAAATTCCAAAAAGTTTTTGCATATTGCTTATTCAAATTTTTTTTCCATCTTCTCCCCTCTTTCCATTTTTTGAGAACTCTCAGGGCATATATATATTAAGCTGCTTGAATCTGTTCCACAGCTTACTGGTACTTTATTTCTTTTTAATTCTTTTTTACCACTCTGTGATTAATTTTTTGTTGGTTTCTATTTCAATGGATTCAATTTCATTATCTTTTCTCCTGAGATATCAAATCTGCTTTTATTCTTACTCAGTTTTTCATCTCAGGCATTGTATTGTTCATTCTTCGATGTTCAGTTTGGGGGCTTTTAACATATCTTCTCTGAGTACCAGCAGTTTCTGTCCTGGAGCTCAGGCTGAAGAGTTAATATTTGTGTATATGCCACAGGATAGGCTCCAGGGAGAGAACAAGCAAGACAGTCTTGACAAGTGACAGAGGGTCAGGAACGGGACGGGACATGTTCCCATCAGCCAGAGTGGAACACCTCATGATTCTTAGAGCATTAGGTAGCGTACTCAAACGTTTACTACCTCAGTGGTGTGACACAATTATCCATAGATTAAATGCTGCTGTGGTCTTATCTTTAGAAAGCTGAAAAGCAAGACCCAAAAGGATCACACTGTTGCCAAGTGACTTAGCTGCATCCAAGAACAAAACCCAGAGATATTTTTAGGAATGCAGAAATATCCAGTACCTAATTAAAGTAAACTTCAGGCCAGGTGTGGTGGCTCACACCTGTAATCCCAACATTTTGGGAGGCCAAGGCAGGCAGATTGCTTGAGCCCAGGAGTTTGAGACCAGCCTGGGCAACATGGCAAAACCTCCACTCTACAAAAAATACAAAAATTAGCCAGGTGTGGTGACATGTGTAGCTGCCTGTAGTCCCAGCTACTTGGGAGGCTAAGGCAGGAGGATCATTTAAGCCCGGCATGCAGCGGTTGCTGTGAGTGGAGATTGTACCATTGCACTCCAGCCTGTGTGACAGAAATGTCTCAATAATAAAAAGAAAAAGAAAGTAAACTTTACAATATTTGACATCTAGTTAGAAATTACTAGGCGTGCAAAGAAGCAGGAAAATGCAGCCTATAATAGGAAACATAATCAATGGAAGGAGTCCTAGAAATGACACAGATGATACATTTGTAGGAAAAAAAAAACCCATACACTAACAGTATCATCATCTATTTTACATATTTTAAGAATGAAACCTACAAAAAAACTTTATAGCTCCTGTAACAGTTACATCAGCAAAAAGATCTTTCTCAAAATGAAAATTACCAATATATATTTGCAATCTTTCATTTGTCAAGAGCAATTGACACTGCTTTCAATTACATTGGTTTAAAACGAAGTTGATATCTTAATAAATGAATTTGCCAAAGAGCAAGCCAAAAAGATGTTTTTTTTTCCCCTTCTTTTATTTCTGGTTCGGAGGTACATGTACAGGGTTGTTACATGAGTAAATTGCGTGTCGCTGAGACTTGGTGTGTGAATGATCCTGTCACCAGGGTAGTGAGCATAGTACCCGATTGATAGGTAGGCTTCTCATCCCACGGCCCCTTCCCATCCTCCTCCCTCAAGCAGTCCCAAGTGTCTATTCTTATCTTTGTGTCCATGTGTATTCAGTGTTTAGCTCCCACTTATGAATGAGAACATGCGGTATTTAGTTTTCTGTGCTGCCTTAGTTTGCTTAGGATAATCCACTCCAGCTTCATCCATGTTGCTGCAAAGGACATGATTTCATTCTTTTTATTGACTGTATAGTATTCCATGGTGTATCTGCACCACATTTTCTTTATCTGGTACACCATTGGTGGACATCTTGGTTGATTTCGCATCTTTGCTATTGTGAATAGGGCTGTCATGAACTTACGAGTGCATGTGTCTTTTTGGTAGAATGATTTATTTTCCTTTGGGTATATACTCAATGGGATTGCTGGGTCGAATGGTAGTTCTGTTTTACGTTCTTTGAGAAATCTCCACACGCTTTCCACAGTGGCTGAACAAACTTACCTTTCTGCCAGCAGTGTGTGAGTTCCCCCTTTTCTCTGCAACCTCACCAGCATTTGTTTTTTGACTTTTTAATAATAGCCATTCTGCCTAGTGTCAGATGGTGTCTTGTGGTTTTGATTTGCATTTTTCTAATGATTAGTGATGACGAACATGTTTTCATATATTTGTTGGCTGTGTGCATGTCTTCTTTTGATAAGTGTTTGTTCATGTCCTTTGCCCATTTTTTATGGGGTTGTTTGTTTTTTGCTTGCTGATTTGTTTAAGTTCCTTACAGAGTCTGGATATTACCTTTGTCAGATGCATAGTTTGTGAATATTTTCTCCCATTCTGTACATTGTCTGTTTAATCTGTTGATAGTTTCTTTTGCTGTACAGAAACTCTTTAGTTTAATTGGTCCCACTTGCCAATTTTTGGTTTTGTTGCAATTGCTTTTGGGGACTTAGTAATAAATTATTTGCCAAAGCCAATATCAGGAATGGTATTTCCTAGGTTTTCTTCTAGAGATTTTATCTTTATGTTTTAGGTCTTACATTTAAGTCTTTAATCCACCTTGAGTTAATTTTTGTATATGGTGAAGGGAAGGGATCCAGTTTTAAGGGGTCCAGCATAGTTGTAGGTGTGTGGCTTTATTTCTGGTTCTCTAACTTGTTTGGTTGACCCCTGTGTCTGTTTTTGTACTAGTACCATGATGCTTTGTTTACTATAGCCTTGTAGTATAGTTTGTAGTCAGGAAGTGTAATGCCTTCAGCTTTGTTCTGTTTGCTTAGGATTGCTTTGGTAATTCAGGCTCTTTTTTAGTTCCATATGAATTTTAAATAGTTTTTTTCAATTCTGTGAAAAATAGTGTTGGTAGTTTGATAGGAATAGCATTAAAGCTGTAAATTGCTTTGGGCAGTATGGCCATTTTAACAATATTGATTCTTCCTATTCATGATCATGGAATTTTTTTTACTCATGTTGTCTGATTTCTTTCAGCAGTGTTTTGTAATTCTCATTGTAGAAATCTTTTATCTTCTTGGTAAGCTATATTCCTAGGTGTTTTATACTTTTTGTGGCTATTGTGAATAAGATTGCATTCTTGATTTGGCTCTGAGCTTAGATGTTATTGGTGTATAGAAATGCTGCTATTTTTTGTGCATGGATTTTGTGTCCTGAAGCTTTACTGAAGTTGTTTATCAGTTCTAGAAGCCTTCTGGCAGAGTCTTTGGGGTTTTCTAGGTATAGAATCATATTGTCTATGAAGAGAGATAGTTTGACTCCCCCTCTTCCTATGTGGATGCCTTTTGTTTCTTTTTCTTGCCTGATTGCTCTGGCTAGGACTGCCAGTACTATGGTTGAATAGGAGTGGTGAGAGTGGGCATCCTTGCCTTGTCCAGTTCTCAAGGGGAATGCTTCCTGCTTTTGCCTGTTTGGTATGATGTTGGCTGTGGGTTTGTCATAAATGGCTCTTATTATTTTGAGGTATATATTTTTTATGCCTCATTTGTTGAGGGTTTTTATCATGAAGTGATGTTGGATTTTATCGAAGGCCTTTTCTGTGTCTATTGAGATGACCATGTGATTTTTGTTGTTAATTCTGTTTATGTGGTGAATCATATTTATTGATATGCATACGTGGAACCAACCTTCCATCCCAGGATTAAAGCCTACTTGATTGTGCTGAACTCGCTTTTTGATATCCTGCTGGAAGTGATTTGCTAGTATTTTGTTGAAGAAAAATTTTATCAATCAAGACATTACTTAATAAATTTTTATATTGTTTTATGTAAAAAATGGACACCAAAAATATTTTTGAGAATGCGTAAGTTTTTGTTACTCATTTATCAGTTTTAACTTTGCTATGTTTTATTAGTAATATAGAAGAAAAAGCTTTATATTTTAGTAACAGTAAGCAGCCTTTCCGTCTCTTATTTTCTGAATGTGGGGTCACACATAGTCATTTTATACTGGGATGTACAAATTACACAGAAGGCCCTGCCAAGAAGGAAAAGCAACTCTAAAGCTATTTCAGGCTTTAGATTCTCCTATAGTAAAAGACCACCACTAAATCACAAAAGATTCTTATTCCATTCATTTTTCTCAAGCTCTTGGGGTCATCAGTCTAATTGTGAATGCAGATGGTTAATGTGTCAGCTGTGCTGAGGGCCTCAGATATCCATTGTAAAGATACGTTTCAGTCTAGAGTAAAATGGTAGGAAAATGCAATGCCTTAAAGAGTTGAACACTTAACATAACCATGTGATGCTGAGTGTAAGACAATATAGAGAGGTAGGAACTCTGGCAACCTGGGGGAACTTATTATGACCAAAGGAATATGAACTTAAAATACAACAGCACAATACAACAAAACCAGGGCAAATTTAAAACTTCTGCAAGCCCTACTCAGCCTGTTTACTGGCAGTTGCAATTCCCATAAAGAGCTAACTATGAAGGGATGACTCTCAGGTAGAAAAAGATATAAACTTGTCCCTGGATTGATTCCATAAACTATCACTGTTGAGAATCTCTATAAATCTATTAGCATCCATCATTCAATAAAGAGCTACTGCAACGAATGACATATAGCAGGTGCTCAATGGTGCGTCTGTATATAATCATCATCATTGCTGTTCCTGTTTACAAGCAGTTTAGTAGTGGTGGTGACAGAAGTCACAGTGGATGAATACTACGAGTTGCAAACTGGGGTTGAGGAATAAGACGAGTAAGTATGGGGGCTAGATGCCCTCCCTTTCTTTTGGAGACAAAGTCTTGCTCTGTTTCCTAGGCTGGAGTGTAGTGGTATGATTTTGGTTCACTGCCAATGTCCTTCCTGGGTTCAAGCAATTCTCATGTCTCAGCCTCTGGGGGAACTGGGACTACAGGCATGTGCCACCACGCCTGGCTAATTTTTTGCATTTTAGTAGAGGCAGGGTTTCACCAAGTTGCCCAGGCTGGTCTACAACTCCTGAGCTCAGGCAATCCGCCGACCTCAGCCTCCCAAAGTGCTAGGATTATAGGCATAAGCCACCAAGCTCGGACTTCTTTGAAGCTGGTAAGGTGATCCTGGAGAAGGGAGAATGCCCTGGAATTGCTGAGTGAGTGCACCTAGAGGACCAGGTATTCGTGAAAGTTGTGTCCTCATTGTCCCATCACTCAGCCTTTACTGAGTGAGAGTCTCCCATTGACTTTGGGTGCTTCTGACAATTGATTCTGCCATTAAAACTGGAGCATTTTTCTCCATTTCTACTTAGCACTTGCTTAAGGTGTGACACCCATCCATGCCATAAAACTGTGGGTGAACTCCCCTCCCCTAATTATCCTCTGTGGATACATTCCTCAGGGCTCTAGGATGTGCACAGACCCAAGGCTAGTGCTAAGTAGAGGGCCTGGATAGTTGGCAGGGTGATGGTGGGGAAGCCATTACGTGTGTGTCAAGAGGATGAGAGGGGGAAGAACAGAGCAGTGCAAGATGCTTGAACTGAGGTGATGGTTAGGATAACGTATCATGTATTAGGATATGCATCTGCTTTTGTTGAAACTAAATTTAATGATGAGTTTTCTAATTCACCTCCATAGCAGTATTCTCTAAAAGTTTTTTTGTTCAAACATCTGTCAAAAGAAGCTTTTGAACAGGTGTCCTCATAAACATATTTATTACTCTATAAGTTATTTAGCGAAACTAATTATTAAAATAATATGTAAATTAAAAAGCACTCAAAATAAGTTTTAAAAGAATAAGATATAAATAAATGTATGCAGAAGCCCTAGTATTTGTGTACCACCTGAGATGTGCACACTTCACTTTGGAGACAACAGCCCTAGAGGAAGGGCTCAAGAGAAGCAAGCCTTCCATTTTACCGTGAATCCAGGAAGAAGCCTTTAAATTCCCCACTAGGCCTCACAGCTGAGGTCTCCACTTACCATGCAGGATAGAGACTATGATACCATTGAAATGCAAGCAGACAATCCAAGAGCATTTCTAGGGAGCTCTAAATTATGAAGCAAATCATATTCAAGTTTGTTTCCAGATATCTCAATCACCTTTGAAGGAAAGACTTTGTTCATGGAATGTTCACTAAAATCTTCATCAAAATTTATATTGACTTTCAGGTTCATCTTGGAGAAAGAACTTGTTGGTGACAGTGAACTATTAGGATTTTTATTATATGAAAGCCAGTACAACAAGGGAAATAATAAAAAGGAATATTAAAATGCCAGTAGGCACACTACTATATCTTATATTCTGTTTTTCTTTTGTATATGTTTTCATCCAGTTTTCATTTATGTATATGTTTGTTGCATGATTTCAATCAGTATAAATATTACCTTGTTTTCTGATCATTTTTTTCACAAAAAAATTTGTGAGATGATTAAGGTATATTCCAGTAGTAACATGGAAATGTTAGTGGCTGCATTATATCCCATCAAATATTAGTATTCAATTTAGCTGTTCACCAATTGTACATACTGTTTCCAAATTTTTCTATAATATATAATGTTACAAGGAACAATTTGTGCATTTAACAGGTATAAATTTAGTTACCTTGGAATAATAACCAATAATGATAGCTATCATATATTGAGTATTTACTATGAAGTATGTAAAGTTCTGTGGAGTGGAATTCCAGGGCAAAAACATATGAACGTTATTATTTTTAATAAATGTTGTTAAATTTCTAGAGGCAGTGTAAATTGACTCTACAGCTGAGAAGTAATGCGAGAGTTTACCACTTTCTCCACTACTTTGATAGCTTTGGGAATTATTAATATATCAGGATAAAATATTTTATAACTTTAATGGTTGATTCCAGAATTCCTGTTAAGGAGGTTATAGACTTTTTAAGGAAAATACCTTGACCAGCCAATTAGGGGTGAATGAAGGCATTCTGAATACACAGATCGGCAAAAGCCAAGATGAAAAGCTACTGTGAATTCGAAATGAAGAAGAACTTGGTAGTGAAGCACAGGAAGAAAGAGAAAAGGGAGTGAGGAGAGAGTTGAACATAACATGGTAGAAGACTGAAATTCTAGTTCTGCAAATGGCCAAGTGACTTTCATAGCAGAAATATCTCAACTTGCATTTTCAGGTTGTTTGTGTTGTGGCCATGCACATTCCCTGACATCCCAAATTTGCAGTCAAATCTTTTTTGTATATAGATATCCAGGGGACTGATTGCTTTGTGGGAAATTAAGTAAAACAGTTCCACATCTAGGTCAATGTAGTGTGAAATTAAACAGGATGCATGAAAAGGATGGTGAGATGTTCCCTAAACAAATTCAAAAATTTTAGGAGCTTAAACCAGAGGTGACAACCAGGAGAAGGTAAACTTCTAGGAAATTCTCTGAAGATTTTAAGAATGTTTTCCCTCTAAATGATGTATTTATTTTCTCCTATATCTTATAGCAACTAGTACAATAAAGATATGCAGTGAGTACCTAATAAATGCTTCTTTATTGATTCACTCAATATTGACAGAAATTTGTTAGCACAAATTATGAATCAGTCAAGTCACATAATTGACAAAGCATCCTTTTATTATTTATTAACAAACAAAACCACTAACATTTGGGGGGCAGTCTCCAGGCAATCAGGAAGAGCAGATGGAGTCATTTAACTCTTTTAGATTGCTGGATTGCTGACAGGTGCATGTGGAGCTAGAGCAGTCACCTCCATCTGGCACAGACATGGGTAGTTACTGAGATATTTAGCATGGTAAGACAACGTTAAACAGATTCTACCGCAAAGATACAGAATTTTCAATGGCAAAAGTAGATTTTGCCCACTCATGGACTTTACTTAAAGGGCAAACTTTGATTGGCAATTAATAAAAATAATGAGACTATTTTTAGGTAATGACCAGTTTTAAAACGTTAGTCAGGGATATAAAGTTCTGCATTTAGTAGCAGCAAAATGAACCTACTTTTTTCTATTCGTTTGGTGCCCTCAGTGCTATGCAGTATTTCAAGAGACAATCTGAGGGCACTGCTAATTCAGCAACACAGAAAATGCTTTCATATTCCCAGAATTAATTCCTCAGGCTTTACAATCTCTAATTCTTTCCTGTAAATTTGACAGAAAATTCCTATAGCAAGTGTTATCACCTTTACATTTCTAAATAGTGAGCTACCTCCATTTTATTTGCTATACCTTCTTTAACTATTACAATTATGTAAAAAATGGAAATAATGTCTTATAAAAATGAGAAACATTACTGATCTCTTTCATCATGCATAGTAATTTGTATCCCTGAATGTATTTAGGAAAAGTCATTTAAGGAGACCCCCCATGGTTTTGAATTGCACAAATGTGCATGTTGAAAGGCCACATTTTCTGATGTGGCATTAAGAAGAATGACATTTATTAATCTTTACTGCCAGAGCTGTGGAATAGATGACTTAGGCAGGTGTAAGTTTTTAAGCACCAAAAGATTTTTTTTATATGTTCGAAACATTTTTTTAAAAAGTGGGTCTATAGAGGTTGTCTAAAAAAGTGGTTGTGCCCTGTTTGAGATATTGGAATTGAAGTTGAATAAAGTGTCACACACACAGCAAAATGATACTCCCTTTTACCCAATTTTTAGACAAAGTGGGAATGCAGTACTTAAAATGAACCAGTGAATTTTATACTTTAGGGATTTTTTTTTAGTAGGAACTCTCCTAGTTCCAAGAGTTCTTTGTAAAAAAGCAAAAATGAAATCTATGTTTTCAGAAGTGTTAATATGTCTAGTGAAAATTTAGCAGTTGGGTTATATAAAGAATATTTTCTGGTCAGGTGCAGTGGCCCATACTTGTAATCCCAGCACTTTGGGAAGCTGAGGCGTGTGGATCATTTGAGGCCAGGAGTTTGAGACCAGCCTGGCCAACATAGTGAAACCTTATCTCTACTAAAAAGGCAAAAAAAAATTTAGCTGGGTGTGGTGGTGCGTGCCTGTGGTCCCAGCTACTCAAGTTGCTGAGACATGAGAATTGCTTGAACCTGGGAGGTGGAGGCGGAGTGAGCTGGGATCATGCCACTTCACTCCAACCTGGGCAACAGAGTGAGAGTCTATCTTCAAAAAAAAAAGTATTTTCTTTGAAGGGATACCTAAATACATATTTGAAAAAGGTATGCACAGAAAAGAGTAGTTTCTTTGGTAGGGTAAAATGTTTTTTATCTTCTTTGAGTGGGAAGAATACAAGTAAACTAGGAGACTGAATTTTAAGGCAACCTAAAATTCTGGTCTGACTTTGCTTTGTTATCTTGGGCTAGATACTTACCTCTCTGGGAGTAGTTTTCTCATCAGAGATAGGTGAGTCAGAGTGGGACTAAATAAGCAACAGGATTATTTCTATACTTTCCTTATGTTTTTCCATTTTTCCTGGATCTCATTGTTTCTTTTGTAGAGTCATCTGTCAATTTGTTAGTCTTCTTGCTTCTTTGAATAAAATGTTGTCTTCTTTCTCCCTGCTTATAATTTTTTTTTGTCTTTAATTTCCAGCTGTTTTACCATGATGTGTTTAGGTGTTCTTTCATTTGTATTCATCCTATTTGAGGTTTGTATATGCATTTTCTATTTGTTTATGTATCAGTCTGTATATTTTTACAGACTTATAGTTCATGAGTCTTTTCATCAGCTGTATGCAATTTGCTATTAGATCCATTAGGTGTATTCTTGATTTTGCTTATATATTTTTAGTTCTAAAATTTGTATTTTTTATAATTTCCATTTCTCTGCTGAAATTCTTCAATTTGCCATCAACTTCTTGAGGGTATTAATCACAATTTAAAAAAATTCATGTCTAATTATTCTAATGAGGTTTTGGTAGATCTATTACTGCTATATATTATTCACTTGATTTTTGGTCAAGTGTTCTTGTATCCTGGTAATTTTGGATTTAATGCTAGATGTCATATATGAGAAATTGGATTCTGAATGATTTTAATCTTTTTTCAAAAAGGATTTGCTTGTGTTTTGATTTAGGCAGTTAGCATAGTGGAATGTCACCTTAATCTAGCCAGGAATTGAGATGATTCAAAGTTAGATTTTAGTGTTTTTGATGGCTGATCCAACATTGTTTCTGATTCATCATATTTACAGGGATTCCCAATTGTCTTTCAGGAGTCTTAGCTGAACGTCTTGGTTATTTATCAAGATTCCTTTTCCTTGGTGTGTTAGTCTATTTTATGGTGGTATAAAAGAGCACCACAGACTGAATAATAAAGAACAGAAATGTATTCTCTCACAGTTCTGGGGTCTGCGAAGTCCAAAACCAAAGTGCTCGCAGGTTGGGGCCTAGTCTCTCTGCTTCTAAGATGGCATCTTGAATGCTGAGTTCTCGAGGAGAAACATTGTGTCCTCACATGGCAAAAAAACAGGAGTGGGAGAGAGAGAATCCACTTCCATGAGCCTTTTCTATAGCAGCATGAATCTATTTGTGAGGGAGGAGCCCTCATGATAAACACCTTCCATTAGGCCCCACCTCTCCATGCTGTTGCTTTGGGACACACATTCAAACTACAGAACTCGGTATACCCTGAATTCCAATTTATGTCCTCCTCAGCCTCTTAAGAGGGTTGGAAGTTCTGTTTGGTGTCTCATCCTTCTAGACACAGGCTTCTGCACAACTTTTCAGTCCTTGTGACACCACTGGTAAATTGGCAGAGGCTTAAGGGTAAAACATACTGAATATTGAGCTCACTTCTCTGTGCTCCTTTTCTCTCTTTGAAAAATCTAAGTTTTTGAAACTCTTTGATGCCTTCAAGCATTTATAGTTTAAAAATGTCTTTCTAATCTTCTATTTTTTTTTTCCTGCTGGAAGATTTGTCTGGCAAAACCAAAACCAAAACCAAAAAACCTAATCTTGTGTTCTGACATGAAGCAGAAAATCTCTATTAAGTGTTAAACTCTAAAGTTCTACATTTTTTTGTGATTTTATTTATAAAGGGTGGATTATCATTTCTTAGTAGTTAATCTGTAGAGCGTATATGGTAATAAATAACTAGGGGTTTAGATACTGCATTTGTTGTTAAATATATTTCTGTCACCTGTTCTGACCGATGAAGTTTAAAGGCCAAAGTTATAGAATGACTGTCAGAATGATTTTTCCTACAGGACTACATAGGCATGTCTTGTCTGATGTCTTAACATAAACCAGGATGACAGTTCTGTGGTTCTTTAATGAAAACAGGGTTTTTCCATTCTTCATTCTGGTGAGAAAAATCTTGAACCAGGATAACCATTTAGAAGCTATTGATGTGAACCCACAATGAAACTCTGCTTTTCCAAAGTCTTTTGGGATATATCAAGGCCAAATCATAGGTATCTCCATAAATAATTATATACACAATATTTCCACAGCTGTGCAATACCAGATGGTTTTGCTTTTTTAGGCTTAAAGGAACTTCCTTCCTTTGCAGTTAAAAAGTCAACTATGTCAGAGCCTATACAACCATCCTTCTTAAATGAGACACAGAAGGTCTGAGAGACTTGAATTTGAACTCCATGATAGTCTGACTTTTAGTGGAAGAGAACTCAATTACGTTTGTCACATGTTGGCATCAAAAGATTTTGCCGCCAGTGTAGCGAATGTTTTATCTTTCAACTGAATTATTTAATTTGCAGTAATGACACACTAAAAGACAGGTGGAAGTAGTGAAGCTGCACGCCCCACTGACCACTGATTTCAGCTCTTAGCCAAGGTTGTCCTTGCAGATTTGCTGAACGGTGCATACTTGGGTCTCTGTTCAGCCCCCAGGCTCGTGTTTGTCTTGACTCCCTTCTTTGTACTGCTTTTCTGATTTCTCTATTGTAGGTTCATCTGAGGCCAAATACCTGATGTCAACTTTGTTTTTGCCACAACTTAGAGATAACATAATAGGGGCAGCCTTTTCAATAATAGTAAGAGATAAAAAGTGACCTATTAAATAAAGTTACTTTGGATTTCGGGGAAAGAATTTCTTCCTTTATGAGGAAGAAGGCAAGACCCTTTTCATCTTTGATCATGGGTTAGCTAAAGGTTTTAGAAGGATTAGGACTAAATATAAATGCCAAAATTATCCTTGTTTTTTGTCAACATATAAAAACATGTCTTTTAAATTGGTATGTTTGTTTTTACTTTTGCTTTTATTATTTTGAAAAGTATTAGCATTGTAAACAATATATTTTGTTGTTGGTGTTATTAGTTGTATCTAGCTTATAAATCTAAAGCTTTGTTATTATAAAAATGATACTTGCCTTATTCAAATTTTCTCAATGCATTTTTATACATATAGACATTTTACACAATATCCTGTAAATAAGATTCTATTATACTATAGTCTTGTGTTTTTGTTCACCAAGAACTTATGATACCATTCCAGGTAAAGAACTATATAGATCATTATCAAGATACGCAAGATGAAACATGGATGTCAGTCATGATTTAATAATGAATTATTTGGCAAGTGTAGAACTTGCTATGGTATGTGTTGTGAGTGGAATTGTGTCCCCCAAAATGATGTCCTGAAGTCTTAACTTCTGGTACCTGTGAATGTGACTTTATTTGGAAACAGGGTCTTTGCAAATGCAATCAAGTTAGGTTGAGATCATACTAGATTAGGGTGAGCCCGAAATCCACTGACTGGTTTTCCTCTAAGGAGAGAGAGATTTAGAGACACAGATTCCCAGGGAGGAGTACCATGTGACTACAGGGGCAGAGACTGGAGCAATACAGCTGCAAGCCGAGGAATGTCAAGAATTGCCAGCAACCACCAGAAGCTAGGAAGAAAAAGGAAGACTTCTCTCTGGGGCCCTCAGAAGGAACATGATGGCCAATAGCTTAATTCTGGACATCTGGCTTCCAGGACTGTAAGAGAATACATTTGTGTTGTTTTAGCCACCTAGTCTGTGGTAATTTGTTACAGGAGCTGTCTAAGAAACTAATATAATATGTTATGCTGAATTATTTTATTTTATATTATGTATTTCTCTACAGCTGGAAATTAGTTATATTAGTGTCATGTGTCCCATATATCATGGGTTAACATTTCAATTCTAATTAAAGAAGCAACTATTATGACATGTAAGTGGAATGTGGAATTTAGGAACTACGACATTATATATCTCTGATAAGTTTTCAAGCAAACTTTATCCACTTTTAGTCTCCTCAATTAAAAAGGGACATGAAAAATGTGGAGATTCATTAATTGAGACCAACAAAAAAGGCTAACAGGCTGAAAAATAAGGGTATTAGTCACAGACTTAGAAAGCTGAATGGGGACATTAGTGACCATCCACCCTGGGGCTGGCATACTGCCAGCACACACCCTGCCTTTCCATTGCAGACACCATCCAAACAGCGTGCTGCTCAGCCCTGGCCCAGACCCAGCCTCATAGTCCTCCTCTGCACAGTGTACCAGAAAGTTGTAACCAACTGATAGAGATAGCCCAAAAGAAAGCCTATGGGCTATTATGTTCCAGCCAAGTCTTTTCATTTACAGATGAAAACACTGAAGCCCAAGGAAAGGGAGCTAATTGTAGGACCCAGAATAAGTTAAGAACTGGATGTTAATCCCCAAATTCCTGTCTTGTGCCTATTTCACCACCATATCCCCTCCTAAGCAGTAATCAAAGGATAAAAATCTCTTTTGGGGGGAGGGGCTGGGGTACATAATTTGGGGCTATCAAGATTTCCTTCAAAATATTAAACGGGTTCCATGTAACTCCCTAATAGTATGACTGGGGTCCGATAGAAACATTAAGTATCTTGGGATACAGAATTGAACTTGAGTAGTTAGTGTAGTTCTAATGGTTAAGGATTGTGGTAGTGGTTGGGGAAGAGAAGGAAAAGAGCAGACGCTGTTGCTAGAGGGCAAGGACCATACCACTTTGATTTCCCCATGTTGTTATTTGACAAGATTTATTTAATAAACCTTGTGCTTCGTGATAGGGACATCCAGAGGGGTAAAAGAAAGACTTCTCCCTCAAGGAGGTCAATACATGTAAGTAATTAATGTGTCACAGGGTAAACCCCCAAATTGGGGTTCAGCCTGGGAGGCCACATGTATTCTTGGCTTTGTGCAGGAAGGAATTAAAGAGCAAGCCAACAGAGTGAAGTAAAAGCAAGTCTATTAAGAAAGTAAAGGAATAAAAGGGTGGCCAGTCCATAGGCAGAGGAGCCTTGAGGGCTGCTGGTTTGGCTATTTTTATGGTTATTTCTTGATCATATGCTAAACAAGGGGTGGATTATTTGTGAGTTTTCCAGGAAAGGGGCAGGGAGTTCCTGGAACTGAGGGTTCCTCCCCCTTTCAGATTATATAGGGTAACTTCCAGACATTGCCATGGCATTTATAAACTGTCATGGTGCTGGTGAGAGTTTCCTTGGGTATGCTAATATATTATAATTAGCATATAATAAGCAGCCAGGACAACTAGAGGTTGTCTTTGTTGCCATCTTGGTTTTAGCCAGCATCTTCACTGCATCCTGTTTTATCAGTGGTGTCTTTGTGACCTGTGTCTTGTGAAACCAGTCCTGCCAAACTCCTGTCTCAAATGGAAACGTGGTGAGGTGAGTTTGGCAATGCATTCTTGGTGCAGGGACGCAGCAACAGGTAGTACTTTATTATTTATAGAATTAGAATAATGAGAGTTGGAAGCTGATTAGAGCTCATTGATCCTACTTCATAGTCAGCCCAAAGATCCTCTCTACACTATACCTTGCAAAAGATCAATTAGTTCATTTTCTCTTCACCTAATTGACTTAGAGGTTAAATATATATACAAAAATGTGTGTGTGTGTATTTGTGTGTGTGTGTGTGTGTGCATGCACATGTATGTAGTTTTGCTTCCATCTAACTCTGAAATGATTCGTAACCTAAAAAAGATGAAAAATACTCCTTTGGTCTTTGCTCAAATGTTTCCAGAGATGAGGTATCCATTATCTCATAATGCAAAGTAAACCAAAAATAAATTTCTAAGCCCTCCAGCTGACTGAACAGAGCCCCTCCTGGCCAAAGGGATTCCAAAGAAATCTGAATAGCTAGGGGAGGGATAGCATTAAGAGAAATACCTAATGTAGATGATGGGTTGATGGGTGCAGCAAATCACCACGGTACGTGTATACCTATGTAACAAACCTGCATGTTCTGCACATGTACCTCAGAACTTCAAGTAAAATAATAATAATAAAAAAATAGCTATATAATTAGGATACTTTTGGACTTAGGAGATTGAACTTTAGAAAATGTTTTCTAACGATCTTGTTGAAGTTTATAATCTTACGTAACACCATAATTTATATTAATTCATTTTTAATTCAATAAGTGCTTATTAAAATATTTTTTCTTAAAAAAAAAACTAGTTCAGGCCATCTGACTAGAGGTCAGATATACCTCATTATACCCCATTCTTTTTGGAGTTTACGCACAACTGGCCAGCATTAACATGAAGATAAAGGTTGTAAGACTGACAAAACAGACATTTTGTAGTAATAAGATGACAAATTCTAACCTGACTCTGGTATAGCATCACATGACAGATAAAAGGCCCTGAAGGTAATCGAAGTATTTTACCCCAAAACAGATTTCTTTGACATTATCTTGGAGTGGTACTGCCAAGCCATCTCTTGTGGGGGAAATTTATGTTCTGTAGAGAATCTCCTTCCCTTTCTGGGTCTTATCCTCATCCAGAAGAGATTTAACTAAGAATTTGACACCTTTTAAGGTCCAAAAAGAGACATTTACCATCTAGTTTCTCTGAAGTATGCTACCTAGAGGCTTTATCTACATAACAAGAACCTTGGCTCACAACCCCTGCTTATTTTAATTCAAGGATTTCTTTCTGCTGACTTCAACTCTTTAGGCAAAGCTTAACTATTTTAACCAACTGCCAATCAGAAAATCTTTAAATCCACTCATGACCGTACGTGCCCCCTCTGAGATGTCCCACCTTTCCAGGTTGAACCAATGTATATACCTTACATGTGTTGATTTATGTCTTTGCCTGTAACTTCTGTCTCCCTAAGATGTATAAAAGCAAGCTGTAACCCAGTCACCTCAGGCACATGTTCTCAGGACTTCTTGAGGCTGCATCCCTGGCTGTAGTGACTCATATTATCTGAGTCACTCATAGTGACTCAGAATAAACCTCTTCAAATATTTTACAGTTTTGTCTTTTTCTCATCAACAACACTTAACTACATTTAAAATAAAAAAAACATATCTATATATATAGATATGTCTATTGTATAGATATATACCTATATCTATCTATCTATCTATCTATCTGTCTATCTATCTATCTATTGTACTTCCAAATGCTGAGGCTTTATCTACTTTTGTCCAAATATGGGGAATCATCCTAGACCCTACCAATAATCAGTTCATCCTACTCATATCGTTTCCTAAATATTTATTGAATTCTACCCTTTCTTTCCGTCTCTAATTCTCTTTTTAGTTTAGGGTTTTTTTTTTAGCTTTTCCTTGGAATTCTGCTAGCCTTCCAACTGGTTTCTGTACTTCTTAGGTTCATCTGTCACACAGCAGTCAATGTGATCTACTTGAAAAAGATATGACCATGAAATTTCCCACCCACAATCTTTTTACTGATGTCCTGTTATCTAAAATTTGATTTCGTAACAGTTACGCTGGAAGCTAGAAGCCAATGGAGTCAAGCCTTCAATATTCTGAGATAATATATTTCAAACCTAGAATTCCATACTTACTCATATGAAAACTAAAGTGTTAGGATGGAATAAATATATTCAGAAAGTTGAATGATGTGCTTCACCAACACGAGTGAGTAAAGAAGGAAGATATAAGGAATCCTGAGTATGGGGCACCTGCCACAAGATGCAGCAATGGGAGTTCCCAGGATGACAGTGAAAAGAAACATAATAGCTATGCAGAAGTCCTCAAAGAGGAGCAGGGAGGCAGAGGGATCTGAGAGCAATGTCCCCAAAACAATCAAGAAAATGTATCAAACCGATCTATTGCCAGATTTTAAAAATTATAATGAGAGGAATTTTATATATCTGGGCCAGTTGGGTGTGAATTAATGATAGGTACATGGAAATGAAGCAATTGAAAGGATAAGGCAATTATTAACTCAAAAGAAAACAAAAAGTTGTACATTACGTAATACAAATGCAGAAGTAAACTCTCACATATATGGTCAAATGATTTTTGACAAGGCTGCCAAGACTACTTAATGGGGAGAGGACACCCTTTTCAACAAATTGTGCAGAGAAAACTGGATATTCATTTGAAAAAGAACAAAGTTGAATTCTTACCTTACACCACATCCAAAAATTAACTGAAAATAGGTCAAAAACCTTAATGCAAGAGCTAAAACTATCAAGCTCTTGTAAGAAAACATAGGGAAAAAGCTTCATGACACTGGATTTGGCAATGACTTACTAGATGTAACATCAAAAGCCTAAGCACCAAAGGCAAAAGTAGACAAATGGGACTACCTCAAAATTAAAAACTTTTGTGCATCAAAAGACACTATCGGAGTGAAAAGGCAACCCACAGAATGGGAGAAAATATTTGCAAATAATGTATCTGATAAGGGATTATATCCAGGATACTAAAAGAACTACAATCCAACAAGAAAAAAAAACCTAATTAAAATGGGCAAAAACTTAGACATTTCTCCAAAGATGATTTATAAATGGCCAATAAGCACATGAAAAGATGTTCAAAATCACAGTTCATTACAGAAATACAAATGAAAACTATAACAAGATACCACTTCATCCATTAGGATGGCCATTATGTAAAAAAAAGGAAAATTACATATAGAATTATCATAGGATCTAGCAATTCTACTTCTTTGTATATACCCCAAAGACTTGAAAGCAGAGACTTGAAGAGATATTTGTATTTCCAAGTCCATAGCAATATTATTCATAATAGCAAAAAGGTGGAAGCAACCAAAATATCTACTGAAAGAGTGGATAAACCACATGTGTATACACATACAATGGAATATATTAAGCCTTAACAAGGGAGGAAATTCTGACACATGCTACAACATGGATGAATCTTGAAGACATTATGCTAAGTGAAATAAATTAGTCACAAAAGGATAAATATTGTGTATGATTTCATTTATATGAGGTATCTAAAACAGTCAGATTCATACAAAGTAGCTTGGCGATTGCCAGAAGAGTGAAGTAATGGGAAGTTATAGTTTGATGGACACAGAGTTTCAGTTTGGGAAGATGAGAAAGTTCTGAAGATGGATGGTGGTGATAGTCACAGAACAAACAGTGTGAATGTACTTAATGCCACTGAACTCTCTGCTTGAAAATGATTAAGATGGTAAATTTTTTGTTAAGTATATTTTATTTTAAAAGACTTTTTAGTTAATTAATTTTAGAGACAGGGTCTTACTCTGTCACCAAGCTGAGTGGTGATCATAGCTCACTGTAGCCTCGAACTCCTGGGCTCAAGTGATCCTCCCACTCCAGCCCCTTGAATAGCTAGGACAACACTTTCAGGCTCATGTTACTGTGCCCAGCTAATTTATTTTTTATATTTTTAAAGATAGAGTCTTACTCTGTTGCCCAAGCTAATCTCAAAACTCCAGGCCTCAAGCAATCTTCCTGCCTCAGCCTCCTGAGTAGCTAGGATTACAAGTGGGAGCCACCACTCCTGGCTTTTTTTACATGATTAAAAAAATGTCACCAGACTACCTTGCTAAGCATTGAATAAATATGTCTCAAAATGACATTGCTAATTAAACCTTGAAGAAACTGTTTAATTTCTCTGTATCTCATAATACTAAAAAAAAGTATAGCTTTTAGTCTCCTTTGCAGATAAAATGAATATCATCATTAAAAAGAAATTACCTAATACCTTATACAGCTTAGCTAAGACCCAAATTTACACCAATATTATTATGCACAGACTGAATATTGATTTTCTTTAAATTATACATATATTTTTGGGAATTGAGGAAGAGGTGAATATGGTAGTAGAATTAAAACTTCTAATATTAGGAAGCCAATAAATTATTTCTAAAATTGTAAATTAAAAAAATAGCAGTTCATGCAGGTTATTTGTATAGGGTGAGTTAAAATGCTAAAAGATTAAAAGTGGTTATTTTTGAGAAGTACAGGAATAGGGTATGTGCCTGACTTTTTTTCCTGTTAACCTGATGGCACCGTCCACTATCTGAGTTTTAAAACCATGTACATGTATAATTTTGATAACAATTAAAGTCAGTTAAAAAGCACATATATATATATGGACATACACATAGATTTCTTGACCAACCCTGTTACCAAGTGTACATTCTTGATCATATGATGGAATTAGGATGAAACACTTATAATAATTGTAAAGAGTATTATGATTTAAAAAGTCTTTTTATGCTTATTCCTTTGGAGGAAGCCAGCCTCCATGTTGCAAGGAAGCTCAAACAGGCCTGAGGAGAGTCCATGTAGTGAGTGGTCCTATGGTCAGTACTAATTTGCAAGCCATATAAGTAAGCATCTTAGAACAGGATTCTCCAGGGCCAGTCAAGTCTTAAAATGACTACTGCTGTGGTCAGCATCTCAATAGCTCACTAGAGACCCTGAGTCTGGACCACCCAGGTAAGTTGCTTCTGAACTCTCCCACAGAAACTATGTGAGATAATAAATTTTTATTGTTTTAAGCTGCTAAGTTTTGGGGGTAAATTGTTATTCAGTAGCAGATAACTTATGTAGATTTTGGAGGAAACTGAGGTTTAGAGAGATGTAAAGGCCTGCCCATAGTGTCATATCTAGTAAATAAGTGGTGGAGGCAAAGATTGAAGTACATTTTCTGGCCCCAGATTCAGTGCCTGTTTTTGTTGTTGTTTACAACACCAAAGAAGCCTCCTATCCCCAAGAACAGTGTGATGATCTCTTGGTGTTTTCATTTCATTGGGTCAACTTTGATATATAAGTTAATTCTGAGAGGTTTTAACTGCCAACACATAGGCTTAGAAATCATGACATCTAAATCAGTTTCCAATTTCCAAGCTGTGCGGCATACAGCTCTCCATTCATTTAGGGGCTAGTATCTAAGAGTTCTATTCCTGAATAAGGAATCACTGTAATAATAAAACCTGGAGTAGTAGGTCGGGAGGAGCCAAGATGGCCAAATAGGAACAGCTCCGGTCTACAGCTCCCAGTGTGAGTGACGCAGAAGACGGGTGATTTCTGCATTTCCATCTGAGGTACCGGGTTCATCTCACTAGGGAGTACCAGACAGTGGGCACAGGTCAGTGGGTGACCGTGCACGAGCCAAAGAAGGGCGAGGCATTGCCTCACTCAGGAAGTGCAAGGGGTCAGGGAGTTCCCTTTCCTAGTCAAAGAAAGGGGTGACAGACGGCACCTGGAAAATCGGGTCACTCCCACCCAAATACTGTGCTTTTCTGACGGGCTTAAAAAAACGGCGCACCAGGAGATTAATATCCCGCACCTGGCTCAGAGGGTCCTACGCCCACGGAGTCTCACTGATTGCTAGCACAGCAGTCTGAGATCAAACTGCAAGGCGGCAGTGAGGCTGGGGGAGGGGCGCCCGCCATTGCCCAGGCTTGCTTAGGTAAACGAAGCAGCCAGGAAGCTGGAACTGGGTGGAGCCCACCACAGCTCAAGGAGGCCTGCCTGCCTCTGTAGGCTCCACCTCTGGGGGCAGGGCACAGACAAAAAGACAGCAGTAACCTCTGCAGACTTAAATGTCCCTGTCTGACAGCTTTGAAGAGAGCAGTGGTTCTCCCAGCATGCAGCTGGATATCTGAGAACGGGCAGACTGCCTCCTCAAGTGGGTCCCTGACCCCTGACCCCCGAGCAGCCTAACTGGGAGGCACCCCCCAGCAGGGGCAGACTGACACCTCACACGGCCGGCCGGGTACTCCAACAGACCTGCAGCTGAGGGTCCTGTCTGTTAGAAGGAAAACTAACAAACAGAAAGGACATCCACACCAAAAACCCATATGTACATCACCATCATCAAAGACCAAAAGTAGATAAAACCACAAAGATGGGGAAAAAACAGAGCAGAAAAACTGGAAACTCTAAAAAGCAGAGTACCTCTCCTCCTCCAAAGGAACGCAGTTCCTCACCAGCAACGGAACGAAGCTGGACGGAGAATGACTTTGACGAGCTGAGAGAAGAAGGCTTCAGACGATCAAATTACTCCGAGCTACGGGAGGATATTCAAACCAAAGGCAAAGAAGTTGAAAACTTTGAAAAAAATTTAGAAGCATGTATAACTAGAATAACCAATACAGAGAAGTGCTTAAAGGAGCTGATGGAGCTGAAAACCAAGGCTCGAGAACTATGTGAAGAATGCAGAAGCCTCAGGAGCCGATGCGATCAAATGGAAGAAAGGGTATCAGCAATGGAAGATGAATGAAATGAAGCGAGAAGGGAAGTTTAGAGAAAAAAGAATAAAAAGAAACGAGCAAAGCCTCCAAGAAATATGGGACTATGTGAAAAGACCAAATCTACGTCTGATTGGTGTACCTGAAAGTGACAGGGAGAATGGAACCAAGTTGGAAAACACTCTTCAGGATATCATCCAGGAGAACTTCCCCAATCTAGCAAGGCAGGCCAACATTCAGATTCAGGAAATACAGAGAATGCCACAAAGATACTCCTCGAGAAGAGCAACTCCAAGACACATAATTGTCAGATTCACCAAAGTTGAAATGAAGGAAAAAATGTTAAGGGCAGCCAGAGAGAATGGTCGGGTTACCCTCAAAGGGAAACCCATCAGACTAACAGCGGATCTCTCGGCAGAAACTCTACAAGCCAGAAGAGAGTGGGGGCCAATATTCAACATTCTTAAAGAAAAGAATTTTCAAGCCAGAATTTCATATCCAGCCAAACTAAGCTTCATAAGTGAAGGAGAAATAAAATACTTTACAGACAAGCAAATGCTGAGAGATTTTGTCACCACCAGGCCTGCCCTAAAAGAGCTCCTGAAGGAAGCACTAAACATGGAAAGGCACAACCGGTACCAGCCGCTGCAAAATCATGCCAAAATGTAAAGACCATCAAGACTAGGAAGAGACTGCATCAACTAACGAGCAAAATAGCCAGCTAACATCATAATGACAGGATCAAATTCACACATAACGATATTAACTTTAAATGTAAATGGACTAAATGCTCCAATTAAAAGACACAGACTGGCAAATTGGATAAAGAGTCAAGACCCATCAGTGTGCTGTATTCAGGAAACCCATCTCACATGCAGAGACACACATAGGCTCAAAATAAAAGGATGGAGGAAGATCTACCAAGCAAATGGAAAACAAAAAAAGGCAGGGGTTGCAATCCTAGTCTTTGATAAAACAGACTTTAAACCAATAAAGATCAAAAGAGACAAAGAAAGCCATTACATAATGGTAAAGGGATCAATTTAACAAGAAGAGCTAACTATCCTAAATATATATGCACCCAATACAGGAGCACCCAGATTCATAAAGCAAGTCCTGAGTGACCTACAGAGAGACTTAGACTCCCACACACTAATAGTGGGAGACTTTAACACCCCACTGTCAACATTAGACAGATCAACGAGACAGAAAGTCAACAAGGATACCCAGGAATTGAACTCAGCTCTGCACGAAGCAGACCTAATAGACATTTACAGAACTCTCCACCCCAAATCAACAGAATATACAATTTTTTCAGCACCACACCACACCTATTCCAAAATTGACCACATACTTGGAAGTAAAGCTCTCCTCAGTAAATGTAAAAGAACAGAAATTATAACAAACTGTCTCTCAGATCACAGTGCAATCAAGCTAGAACTCAGGATTAAGAATCTCACTCAAAACCGCTCAACTACATGGAAACTGAACACCCTGCTCCTGAATGACTACTGGGTACATAACAAAATGAAGGCAGAAATAAAGATGTTCTTTGAAACCAATGAGAACAAAGACACAACATACCAGAATCTCTGGGATGCATTCAAAGCAGTGTGTAGAGGGAAATTTATAGCCCTAAATGCCCACAAGAGAAAGCAGGAAAGATCCAAAATTGACACCCTAACATCACAATTAAAAGAACTAGAAAAGCAAGAGCAAACACATTCAAAAGCTAGCAGAAGGCAAGAAATAACTAAAATCAGAGCAGAACTGAAGGAAATAGAGACACAAAAAACCCTTCAAAAAATTAATGAATCCAGGGGCTGGTTTTTTGAAAGGATCAACAAAATTGATAGACTGCTAGCAAGACTAATAAAGAAAAAACGAGAGAAGAATCAAATAGATGCAATAAAAAATGATAAAGGGGATATCACCACTGATCCCACAGAAATACAAACTACCATCAGAGAATACTACAAACACCTCTACACAAATAAACTAGAAAATCTAGAAGAAATGGATAAATTCCTCGACACATACACTTTCCCAAGACTAAATCAGGAAGAAGTTGAATCTCTGAATAGACCAGTAACAGGCTCTGAAATTGTGGCAATAATCAATAGCTTACCAACCAAAAAAAGTCCAAGACCAGATGGATTCACAGCCGAATTCTACCAGAGGTACAAGGAGGAACTGGTACCATTCCTTCTGAAACTATTCCAATCAATAGAAAAAGAGGGAATCCTCCCTAACTCATTTTATGAGGCCAGCATCATCCTGATACCAAAGCCTGGCAGAGACACAACAAAAAAAGAGAATTTTAGACCAATATCCTTGATGAACATTGATGCAAAAATCCTCAATATAATACTGGCAAACCGAATCCAGCAGCACATCAAAAAGCTTATCCACCATGATCAAGTGGGCTTCATCCCTGGGATGCAAGGCTGGTTCAATATACACAAATCAATAAATGTAATCCAGCATATAAACAGAACCAAAGACAAAAACCACATGATTATCTCAATAGATGCAGAAAAGGCCTTTGACAAAATTCAACAACCCTTCATGCTAAAAACTCTCAATAAATTAGGTATTGATGGGACGTATCTCAAAATAATAAGAGCTATCTATGACAAACCCACAGCCAATATCATACTGAATGGGCAAAAACTGGAAGCATTCCCTTTGAAAACTGGCACAAGACAGGGATGCCCTCTCTCACCACTCCTATTCAACATAGTGTTGGAAGTTCTGGCCAGGGCAATTAGGCAGGAGAAGGAAATAAAGGGTATTCACTTAGGAAAAGAGGAAGTCAAATTGTCCCTGTTTGCAGACGACATGATTGTATATCTAGAAAACCCCATTGTCTCAGCCCAAAATCTCCTTAAGCTGATGAGCAACTTCAGCAAAGTCTCAGGATGCAAAACCAATGTACAAAAATCACAAGCATTCTTATACACCAATAACAGACAGACAGAGAGCCAAATCATGAGTGAACTCCCAGTCACAATTGCTTCAAAGAGAATAAAATACCTAGGAATCCAACTTACAAGGGATGTGAAGGACCTCTTCAAGGAGAACTACAAACCACTGCTCAATGAAATAAAAGAGGATACAAACAAATGGAAGAACATTCCATGCTCATGGGTAGGAAGAATCAATATCGTGAAAATGGCCATACTGCCCAAGGTAATTTACAGATTCAATGCCATCCCCATCAAGCTACCAATGACTTTCTTCACAGAATTGGAAAAAACTACTTTAAAGTTCATATGGAATCAAAAAAGAGCCCGCATCGCCAAGTCAATCCTAAGCCAAAGAACAAAGCTGGAGGCATCACACTACCTGACTTCAAACTATACTACAAGGCTACAGTAACCAAAACAGCATGGTACTGGTACCAAAACAGAGATATAGATCAATGGAACAGAACAGAGCCCTCAGAAATAATGCCGCATATCTACAACTATCTGATCTTTGACAAACCTGAGAAAAACAAGCAATGGGGAAAGGATTCCCTATTTAATAAATGGTGCTGGGAAAACTGGCTAGCCATATGTAGAAAGCTGAAACTGGATCCCTTCCTTACACCTTATACAAAAATCAATTCAAGATGGATTAAAGACTTAAACGTTAGACCTCAAACCATAAAAACCCTAGAAGAAAACCTAGGCATTACCATTCAGGACATAGGCGTGGGGAAGGACTTCATGTCTAAAACACCAAAAGCAATGGCAACAAAAGCCAAAATTGACAAATGGGATCTAATTAAACTAAAGAGCTTCTGCACAGCAAAAGAAACTACCATCAGAGTGAACAGGCAACCTACAAAATGGGAGAAAATTTTCGCAACCTACTCATCTGACAAAGAGCTAATATCCAGAATCTACAATGAACTCCAACAAATTTACAAGAAAAAAACAAACAACCCCATCAAAAAGTGGGCGAAGGACATGAACAGACACTTCTCAAAAGAAGACATTTATGCAGCCAAAAAACACATGAAAAAATGCTCACCATCACTGGCCGTCAGAGAAATGCAAATCAAAACCACAATGAGATACCATCTCACACCAGTTAGAATGGCAATCATTAAAAAGTCAGGAAGCAACAAGTGCTGGAGAGGATGTGGAGAAATAGGAACACTTTTACACTGTTGGTGGGACTGTAAACTAGTTCAACCCTTGTGGAAGTCAGTGTGGTGATTCCTCAGGGATCTAGAACTAGAAATACCATTTGACCCAGCCATCCCATTTACTGGGTATATACCCAAAGGATTATGAATCATGCTGCTATAAAGACACATGCACACATATGTTTATTGCGGCATTATTCACAATAGCAAAGACTTGGAACCAACCCAAATGTCCAACAATGATAGACTGGATTAAGAAAATGTGGCACATATACACCATGGAATACTATGCAGCCATAAAAAATGATGAGTTCATGTCCTTTCTGGGGACATGGATGAAATTGGAAATCATCATTCTCAGTAAACTATCTCAAGAACAAAAAACCAAACACCGCATATTCTCACTCATAGGTGGGAATTGAACAATGAGAACACATGGACACAGGAAGGGGAACATCACACTCTGGGGACTGTTGTGGGGTGGGAGTAGGGGGGAGGGATAGCATTGGGAGATATACCTAATGCTAGATGACGAGTTAGTGGGTGCAGCGCACCAGCATGGCACATGTATACATATGTAACTAACCTGCACATTGCGCACATGTACCCTAAAACCTAAAGTATAATAATAAATAAAATAATAATAATAATAAAACCTGGAAGAAGTTAAGTACTCTACATATGCACCAACTTCTGATCTAGCCTACACACTGAGTCATTTTTCTATATATTACCTTTCTTATCTCTTTGGCTATGCCTTTGATTGAAAAATACATTAAGAATATCACTCACATTGTAACATTGTAAAGAAATTATGACAACTCATTTTTTCCATCAGTGCACTAAACATAGAGATAACTATTAAGTTTTTGCTGTTTTTATCCTGTATCTGAGTAAGTATTTCAATTTGCTCTTCTCTTCATCTCACAGATTTTTAATTTTCTGTTTCATTTAAGGTCATTAAGGAATATTACTTAAAATGGGCAAAAAGGCTAGTGTTTAGTCATTTTTAATTTACTGTGACACACACTTTTGCTGACTTACTGAATGAGGTAAGGTTATCATAATGCATCATCTGTGCTCCTTGATGCTTTTGGATTGCATTTCCATATGGATGCGTTTTCTATTAGAAGTCCTCCTGGGCACATATTGCCCCTATTAACTGAATCATAGATTGCAAACCCTCAGAAGGACTAACTAGTCTGATGTGGAGGTGTGGTGAGAGTTGAGATGAAAGACAAAGCCATTGCCAATAATTTAGGACTTTTCTAGGCTAAAGGTCACTGTTCTTGTCTTTCTGTTAGCTTCCCACACTACTGTCCAAGAATGCCTGACTCCTAGCTAGTTAGTTGCCTCCACATCCTAGAATTCACATGAGGCCATGCTGGGAAAACCGGTCTTCATGTAGTTCTACGGGTATCCTCTGGCAGGCTGTGAAGACCACAGGACAGGTGCTTGGGTTTGGGCATGAGCTTGAAACAGGAGGATGACCCACAGGAATGCCTGGAAAGGACACTGGAAGGAGAAGGAGGAGGTTCTTTTCATCCTACTTCACAAAGCTGTCTATGGAACCATGACCATAGATCTCAAAACAGTTTTGCATGTCATCTTCCCCTTTCCTCACTCATGGCACAAGTCAGTGTAACTGGTCTATAGCCTAAAGCCAGAGAAAGACAGATACTGTAAGATTGCTCTCTAAAGACTGATTGTCAACCTTTTTTCCTCTTGCCTTTTCTACTATAAAGACTGGGAAAGCTAAATATGCACAGTCCCAGCTTCCTTTGGTACTTGGGATGCTAAGTGGAGAAGTTTTGGCCAATGAGACCTAAGGGAGGATTTTCTGAGGGGTGTATGGACAAGCTTTGGCTTTTCTGATGAAATGGATTTGATGCGGCTGGCTCAGATCTTTGCCTCTCTGCTTTGTCTTGCTTAGAATCTGTGTGTATGGCTGGAGGAGCAGCAGCTTTCTCGTGCTCATGAATTTAATGAGCTCACATACTAAGAATGGCAGCACAGATAGTAGGAAGAGCCTTACTCCTGATGACATCTCTCAGCTTCTATACCATTCTTGGACTGCCTAGTGTTGAACTTTGTATTAGCCAAAAAACAAAATTAACTATTTTTTTAAGCTATTGAGACTACTTGGGCATTCTATTTCCTTTAAAATAAATCACTCCTAATGATACATCAATAAGTTGGATCATTTTGGTGGTTAGTGTAGACCTAACTTTGGCAATATTGCCATTTTAGGCTGGATAATTTTTTGTTGTGGGGGACTGTTCTGTTCATTGTAGGATATTTGGCAGCGTTTCCCTAGCTAGGTGTTAGTAGCATGCCTGCACTTGTGACAACCAAAAATGTCTCCAGACATTGGTAAATATCGCCTGGAGGATAAATCAAACCCTGAAGGAGGAGGCAGCTTTAGAAATACAGATTATCCACTTGTATCAGTCAGTTAGGTTAGGCGATGCTGCAGTAACAAAGGACCCCAACATTTCAGTGATCAACAACAACAACGATTTGTCTCTTACTCAGTATGCTCCATATCTATAGTGGCTTGGCTGAGGTTTTGCCTCATGTCATTTTCAGCCTAGGACCCAGGAAGGTGGAGTAGTTTCCAAATGAATATTTCCAGTTGCTCAGACAAAGAAAAAATAGCCCATAGCAAAGCAGGTGCTGGCTCTTAAAACTTCTGTCTGGAAGAGACACATGTCGCTTCTGCTCACATTTTATTGACCAAAGCAAATCACAGGGCCCTGCCTGAGTGCAGTAGGGTGGGGAAATGCCATCCTTCCACACAGAGGGGCACAAAATATGGGTTTGGGAAAAGGAATACAGAGTACCATACCATCTGAGAAAAGTAGATTCTTAAAAGAATGATACTAGTTAATGACAAGTACTCTGCCCAGACCTACCCTTAGGTATTTGCTGGGCTGAGAGCCTTTCACAGAAGAAGGGGCCAACAAACTTCTTGAGCAGAAAATGATAGGGTCAAAGCAAGAAGTAGAGTTTTGGAAAGTTCTAGCTTCTGGGAAAAAATGTGGAGCGTAGAAGTACAAAAGAATTGAGTTATTAACTCAAGGAAAGTCAGAAAATGGCTGGATTAGGATAGTGGTTGGTACATAGACTTTGGAGTCAAACCACCTGTTTTCAAAGTAGAATGCACTGCTTTCCATTTCTCTGATAGTGGGCAAGTTAATTAATCAAGTCTCTCCTCATTCATCTGTAAAACAAGGAAAGTGACTGCATTTACCTCACAGCATTGTTGTTCCAATATAATACAAGTAAAGTGGTCAGGACAGCTGGCACTTGGAAAATAATAAGTGTCATCTAGTCTAACATAAGAGCTGGTTTTGCACAGCTTTTGGGATCACCATCCTTGTAGGGTATTGGGAAAGGAAAAAGTTATTTTTCTTATATTTATTTTATTATTTTATTTTAATTTTTATTTATTTTTTATTTTATCATTTATTATTTTATTTATTTATTTATTTTATTCATTTATTTTTATTTTACTTTAAGTTCTGGGATGCATGTGCAGAACGTCCAGGTTTGTTACATAGGTGCAGCACACCACAATGGTACTTGTATACCTATCAACCCCTTATCTAGGTTTTAAGCCCCGCATGCATTAGCTGTTTTTCCTAATGCTCTCCCTCCCCTTTCCCCCCACACCCCAACAGGCCCCAGTGTGTGATGTTCCCCACCCTGTGTCCATGTGTTTTCATTGTTCAACTCCCACTTATGAGTGAGAACATGCAGTGTTTGGTTTTCTGTTCCTGTATTAGTTTGCTGACAATGATGGTTTCCAGCTTCGTCCATGTCCCTGCAAAGAACATGAACTCATTCTGGAAAAGAAAGAAGTTGTATGAAATCAGACCCTGATTATTTCATCTCTGTTTCTTATCTGAGTTGCAATCTATTTTAGCTTGGGCTGCTATAACAAAATACCAGAGACTAGATGGGCTTAATTATTTAATAGACATTTAATAGATATTTATTTCTCATGATTCTGGAGGTTGGGAAGTCCAAGATCAAGATGCTGGCAGATTCAGTTTTTGGTGAGGGCTGTCTTCCTGGCTTACAGACAGCTGCCTTCTAGCTGTGTGTTCATATGGCCTTTTCTATGTGCATGCTTTCCTGGGTGGCTCTCCTAGGAAGAGAGAGAGACGGAGAGAAAGAGAGAGAGAATATTTCTTTCTCTTCTTATAAGATTCTGCTTTTTTTTTTTTTTTTCTTTTTTGAGACAAAGTTTCACTCTGTCACCCAGGCTGGAGTACAGTGGCACTATCTCAGCTCACTGCAACCTCTGCCTCCCAGGCTGAAGCAATCCTCCCATCTCAGCCTCCCAAGTATCTGGGACTACAGGTGTGTGCCACCACAGCTGGCTAATTTTTTTGTAGTTTTAGTGGAGATGGGGTTTCACCACATTGCCCTGACTGGTCTAGAACTCCTGGGCTCAAGTGATCCACCCGCCTCAGCCTCCCACAGTGTTGGGATTATAAGGGTGAGCCACTGTAGCCAGACTATGAGATTCTTTGTAAGGAAACTCTTTTGCTTCTATAATCTCATCACGAGAGTTCCAGCCTCCTAACCTAATCACCTTCCAGAGGTCAACCACCTAATACTATCACATTAAGGGTTAGGGTTTCAACATATGAGTTTTGAGGAGGACACAAACATTCAGTCCATAACACAGTCTCTTCAGTCATCAGCTGGGGCCCTGGAACTCGGGACTGTGGGCCTCCTTGATGAGGCAAGGATGTAGGGTAAGAAAGAGGGAGGAAGTGGCCAGGGGCAAATGTGAGGTGCATTTCACCCCCTGTCCTTCCTTTCTTCTGCACCACTGGAATGTCCAGTTGGATGGGTAGACCAGAGGTCACTGGAGGGTTGGGGCTCTATTAAAGGGAACTTACATGGAAAGATACTTAGAACTGTCAAAAGGAAAAAAATTTCAAAAGGAATGCTTTCAAGAAGTTAAAGCTTTCACAGGTAGTCCTCCCTAGGACACATCCAGATTCCTGCCCTTGCTCACACGATCTCAGGTCTACCCTCCTCTGTGAGAGCCTCTCTTCAGATCTCCTTGGGCAAACCTGAACTGACTCCGCAGGAGACCACCTGACCCACAGGGTTGTGCACACACTGGACCCATCTCTATCCTCAAAGCAAAGCCTTGCAACAAGTCTGGGGATTTGGGGTAGAATTAGGCTGTACAGTCACAGCACAATAGTTTTTAATGACCCTTGATTTCCCAAGTCCTGCAGAAAACTTTTGAGAGGGATGGTGGGGAGGAATTTAGGCATTGCAAGTCTAGTCCTTTTCAAGGTCTATCCCCAGTGTAAGTTGCAGATATGAATTTTTGTTTCTGATTTTCCTGTGAGTAACAGTGTCCATGGATACAGCCTTATCCGTGCAGGAGACACACAGATACACATCTGCCATGGACAAATTCTCATTCTCAGGCGGGGGACAGTAAAGCCACAGGATAATGAGAAATGTTTAGCCACACCAAATGCCAACTGTGTGTAGTTATCAGCAAGATTCCTCTCTTCCAGTGCATTTAGCATGCTAAATTATTATGCAAAGCAGAGTGAATTCCTTTTATCCATCTCTTTACTTTCAAGTAAATGTCTTTTGGAAATGATAGGAAGGTGAAAAAATAAAAAGCAAACACGTGCATTTCTGATCCACATACATCTTAATGGCTGTTTCCTTAGCCAGGCAAAAATGATGCATTTGGTCTGTAAATGTCTTAGAAAAAGCTATTTACTTCCTTCCCTCTGGCCCAAATAGACGTAGGGTGTGGATGGAGGTCATTCTTCAAGTATTGTTATTATCTCCTAAGATGCTACATTAATATGTTATCTAGCCTTAAATTGTTTATATATTCTTTCTTTCTTAGTTTACATTTAAAAATAACCACTCAATAAAGCTCTCAGAGATGGTGCAGATGTCAAATAATATTGCCTGACTTTGCATGACAATATCTCATTTTATTCCCTAATTTAGTTTAATTCAAAACAGGGCTAATGTCTGTGAAATAGCCAATACAGAGACCAGCTGGAAACCTAACTGGCATCACAAGCTCTGCTCAGATTAACATTTCAAAAATGGCACCATATGGTGAAGAGCTTTGGATTTTGTGACAAAGAAACAGAATGAATGCTGGACATCATAAACCAGCCTAGACTACATTGAGTCATGCACTGGAGTGAAGCGTTCGTTAACTGGAATCATAGAACCCTCACCTACTTCCTTAGCTAGCTCCAGGAACAAACTTTTTTATATAGTGTTTTAGCAGACATCTTTTTTATTTTATGGGAGAGCTAAGCAATCTCTGATTTGAATGTGTTATTTTCAAATTATTATGAACATTGAAACCATCCTTTAAAACCATAAATATGCACCATAGAAAGGTTTTAGTTGAAAAATCTAGACACATTTTGATGTTTATACATACATGAAATCATTGAGAAAATGTTCTGAGATTTGCCAAAGAAATTTCCCTGAACTTTTATATTCATATGAACTTGAAAGGTAGGTAAATGTGATCTATATGTTTCTACTCATCTACTGTTAAATCTTTCAAATGATGTTTGTTAAAAGCACAGAATCCATACAGGAGTCATTTTCAACTCCTTTTTCTTTTTTCGTTTTTTTTTTTTTTTTTTTTTTGAGACGGAGTCTTGCTCTGTTGCCCAGGCTGGAGTGCAGTGGCGTGATCTCAGCTCACTGCAAACTCCACCTTCTGGGTTCAAGTGATCCTCCTGCCTCAGCCTCCCGAGTAGCTGGGATTACAGGTGCCTGCCATCACACCTGGCTAATTTTTTGTATTTTTAGTAGAGACTGGGTTTCACCATGTTGGCCAGGCTGGTCTCGAACTCCTGACCTCGTAATCTGCCTGCCTCAGCCTTCCAAAGTGCTGGGATTATAGGTGTGAGCCACTGCACTCAGCCTCAACTCCTTTTTCATAAACTCTTGAGATGTTTTTCCATTCCAAGCCCCCACCACTTCCTGATGGTGAGAGCCTGATGGTCTTTCTAAGAAATCATGTTGGAATATGCCAAATAAAAATAGATAGATAGGGATATATAGTATAGATATCTATAGATACACCAATAAAGTGCCATGTAGCTTAAATATAAATTTTTGCAAATGATGCATTTTTTATTTGTTAAAAAGTGATGTTTAAATTTGCTATAGAGTTTATAAGACTTGTTTTTGATTTCAACAAAAACCATAATGCATAAATTTGTCAGTCTGAGTGTTGTCTTTTGGTGACTTATGTTCTCAAGTTGTCCTTGATGTTAATAGAACCTAGTTTTTTTGGTTTCAAAATGTTGGGAGTTGGTATGGATTCTTCAGAGAGGGAAACCCGGGATATAATGTACATTTCATCTTATTCCAAACCCCTCTCAGAAGCGTTCTGCTTGAAAGGAAAAGGATAATGTTTTATCTGAACAGTCTTCTTCTGTTTTTCAAGGGTAATTTATTCCTGAAAAAATTATTGAAGGAATAAATCATCATAAATAAAAAATGTAATCACAAATAATTGAAACAGGGAAGAATTTCATGTTTTGTTTTAACTTTTTGTTTTTAAAGAATTACAGATTCACAAGAAGTCGCCAAAAAATGTACAGGGACAGGGAGTTCCTGGGTTCCTTTCACCAAGTTTCCCCCAATGGTAACATTTTTGCATAACCATTAAAACTGGGGTATCGACATTGGTACAATCTATGTACATGCATAGATTGTGTGAGTGTGTAGTTGTATGCAATTTTATCATGTGTAGGTTTGTGTGACAAACACCACAATCCAGCTACAAGGCTCTTCTGCCACCACGAGTCTCCCTCTGGTTGTTCCTCATAGCCATACCTACCACCTTCCCTACCAAACCTAACTCCTGGCAACCACGAATCTGTTTTCCATTTCTATAATTTTGTTATTTCAAGAACGTTAAATAAATGGAATCATACAGAATGTAACCGTTTTTGAGATTGGCTTTTTTTTTTCCAGAATAATTTCCCTGAGATCCATCCAAATTGTTTTATCTGTCAATACTTTATTCCTTTTTATTACTATCTAGTATTTCATAATATGGATATATCACTATTTGTTTAGCCATTCACCCACTGAAGGACTTTTGGATTATTTATGAGTTTTGTGTATTATGAATAAAACAGCTATCAACATTTATGTACAGATTATTTTTTGGTGAACACTTTCATATCTCTGGAATAAATACCTTAAGAGTGCAATTGCCAAATCATATGACAAGTGCATATTTAATTTTTAATTTTGTAGGAAACTGCCAAACATTTTTTCAGAGTGGCTGTATCATTTTACATTCCCATCAGCAATGCAAGAATGATCCAATTTCTCTGCATTCTTGCTCACATTTGGTGTTATCATTCTTTAAAATTTTTTTTAACCATTTTTTTTTTCTTGAGATGGAGTCTTGCTCTGTTGCCCAGGCTGGAGTGCAGTGGCGCGATCTTGGCCCACTGCAAGCTCTGCCTCCAGGGTTCATGCCATTCTCCAGCCTCAGCCTCCCGGGTAGCTGGGACTACAGGTGCCCACCACGACACCGGGCTAATTTTTTTTTTTTTTGTATTTTTAGTAGAGACGGGATTTCACCGTGTTAGCCAGGATGGTCTCCATCTCCTGACCTCGTGATCCGCCCCCCTTGGCCTCCCAAAGTGCTGGGATTACAGGCGTGAGCCACCTCGCCCAGCCAGTCATTTTTAACATTTTGGTTTTAATGTACAGTGTTCTAATTGCTAACGATGTTGAATATAGTTTTGCATGTTTATTTACCGTTTATATATCCTCTTCAATGAAATGTTTGTTATGTCCATTGTCAATTTTTCAACTGGACTGTGTGCTTTTTTAAAACAGTTTTTGGTCTTTTATTCCTTTTGTATCTAAAAAGTATTTTTTTCCCTATTGGTTGATCTGGATTATTTCTTTTTTTTACCATTGAGTTTTGAGAGTTCTTTTTATATTCTAGATACTAGTCCTTTCACACATGATTTGTAAATGTTTACTCTCCATCTCTAGCTTACATTTTTATCCTCTTAACAGGGTCTTTTGCAGAGCAAAAGTTTTTAATTGTGATGAAGTACAATCTATCTATTTTCCCTTTTATGAATTGCATTACTGATTTCAAGTCTGAACACTTTGCCTAGCTCTGGATCTTGAAGATTTTTTTCCTAAGCTTTTTCATAAAAGTTTTATAGTTTTACACTTCATATTTAAGTTTGTGATCTATTTTGTGTTAATTTTTTTAAGGTATCAAATTTAAGTGGAGCTTCTTTCTTTTTTCTTTTTTTCCTCTGCTGTGGATGTTCAATTGTTGCAATACGGTTTGTTGAAAAGCCTGCCCTCCCTCCATTGAATTGCTTTTGCACTTTTGTTAAAAATCACTTGGATATACATCTGTGGATCATTTCTGCTTCTCTGTTCTGTTCCATTGATCCACGTGTCTTTCCCTCCACCAGTGCCAACTGTCTTGATTACTGCAGTTATGCAATGAGCCTCAGCATTGGGTAGAGTGACTCCTTTAATTTTATTCACCTTTTTCAAAATTGTTTTAGCTATTCTAGATTTTTTTTGCCTTTTCATATGAATTTTAGAATAAAATATGTCTATAAAAATCTTTGCTGAGATTTTGACAGAAATTCTGCTAAATCTATAGGTCTGGGGATACTTCATAACTCCACTATGTTGAATTTTCTAACATATGAGTGCTATGTCTCTCTATTTAGGTTTTCTTTGATTTTTTCTTTCATCAGCATTGTCTAGTTTTCAGTATTCAGATCCTGTACATGTTTTGTTAAGTCATGTGTTTTTAAGCCCTCAAACTGGCATCCACTTACACTAAAACAACATAATATCCCATTAAATTGGGCACAATTATTTGAATAGCTGTTAAAATAAGTTATAATAGCCCCTGACAAGGTGTTATCCCTTCATTAATTAGAAAACAGCTGTTTACTTGCTCTTGTTAAGCAATTTTACAGCCCTTATCACAGTATACTAGGTACTACATTCAGATGTATTTCTGCCACTTACTAACTCTGTAGTTTCAAGATTAAGATTGCTTAATTAATGTGTGCCTCAGCTCCCTCAGCAGAAAAATGGGATAATAATAGTACCCACCTCTTAGGATTGAGTGAGGATTAATAAATTAATATGTGCAAAATGTTTAGCACAGTACACCACATATTGTCAATGCCCCCAAATTATATATTAATATTCTTTTATTATTGTAGGACAATAGCACAATTCAAACTATATTGCAAAGCAAGTAAAAATGTAACAATAAACATAATTCAAAGACAAAGGAATGCAGTGAAACAATGTGAGTGACGTCATACTAAATAGACAAGTTGACGTCATAAATGGCATGATTCCTGAGATTATTTCTGCTGCTATAAATTAGCATACCATGAGTTTCCTGAGAGGATAATTTAATGCAATTCGAGCTAACTACATCTGCAAAGATGACTGCATGTGGCACAAGAAAATCCAAATTGGTTTCTATTAATGGGAAGAAATGCCTCAGAAGCCAAAGGAAGGGATATTACATGAAATGCTTCATAAATTTGAATTCTCGTAACCCAAATAGGCACATCTTGGATTATAACTATATTTATAGATCACTTCACTTGGTACTTATAAAATTGATTTCAGGCTTTAAATATTCCTCTCCTGTATCATTTTTACTTTTGAAATATCGTTCTCTAATACAGTTACTAGCTCCCTTGGCAGTGGTTATTAATAAAAATGTAGAATTCTAAGAACTTTGGGAGCTTTATTACTTTACTAATGTTGAGGTGTCTACAAATGAATGCCTTGTCTTTTCTATTAAGTCGGGGCTTGAAGCCCCAGGTGATCTTTCTCCTCTCAACACCATGGTTGGGACTTCCCTAATTCTCAAACCCTGATTTATTTTTATTAAGTCTTCATTGTGAAACTGACACAGCCCCTACCCAGCATGCACAATGGCTTTGTGAGAATCTCCTATATACTTTCATCCATCAATTTATCATCTCTTTAATACTCAGGAAAGATAAACACCCAATTCTCCATGGTTTGGTTTCCCTCCTTAACATTCATTATAACAAACCACCTCATGTCCTGCCAGAAGGGCTTAAATTGATTCCTGCCTGCATGTCCCAGCTGGGGCTCTTGGCTTCATGTCAGTCCCCGGGCCTACAGATGAGCTGGATATATTTTGAATGCAGCTGTAGACCTTTTTAAAGAGCATAAGCCAAAATGAGTTCATAATCCCTGGAATGCACACTCTATGTAGGCTTTCATTTGTTTTTGGAAAAATCCCAGAGCTGGTAATTTCAGATAGAGTTTCACTGGCCTTGACCCTTTTGCATCCAGGGGGGATTTTTGTTTCTTTGTCCATCTCCTGGACTCTCTGTTGCCTTTGTGACATTTTTGTTATATTTCTGACTATTACAGGAAGAGAGGAAGATACATGTTCTTGATGTAAGGTCTTTAAATTCAGAATAGGGACACCCAACAAGGCTAGCAGAAGTTTGCTAAAACAGAGGATGGGAGGATGTGCTATAAGATACATCTATTTGAACCCAGGCTATACTTAGGATGGAGCGGTAGGTTTGAAACTCAAGGATGGATGACTGAGTTTTAGTGGAAGGAAAATGTGTCATGAAATTATTAGAAGTGATCTATTTTGTCTCATAAAATATTGGTGAGTCTGTCTTTATGTTTGTTGGCATAGCATTTATTATAATACATTTTTAATATATCAATAAATTAAATGCTTTAAATAGCATCAGCTTGATAGGGATTTAAAAACATACTTTCAGTACAGAGTTGGAAAATGTAATTGATTCATAATTATTCATAATACTAGTCTAAATGTGATAGATATTAGCAATTCTCTCATAAAAGATGCTTTATATTAGTTTGTCAAGCATAAAAATTCTCTCTATATGGACTTTTAAACTTACAGAATTACTAAAATAAGAAATAATTCATTTTATGTAATTTGGGTTGTGGTTACCAACATGCTACAACATGTTTCATCTCTTCCTCTTTCCTTCCTCCACACAAAAAAGGAAATAAGACAGTTTTTGAAAGTTTAAATTTTAAAAGCAGTGCCTTATGGATCACAGCAGAGCTGGGCAACACAAGGAAAAAGTGTTAGAACCATTTTCAGGCTGGTGAGACTGCTGTGAATCTGGTGAGCCATGCAATTACAGAATGAGAATTAGAGGCCGGTGTGGGCATGCGCCATCCAACTCACCACGGAAAGAGGAGTCCTGGCTAGTGGACTCAATCATTGTGTTTTCCGTGGAATATCTAATTCAATGTTAGATAAACAGGCCTTAACTGTCCCTTCTTGAGAGTCATTTCTTAAGATACTGTCTCCCTTAACTCTGATTCCACAATTTCTCCCCAGCCTTCTGATAGCTTGTTTCCAATACAAGCCATTTGTTGAAGGTAAATGACTGTGCTGATTGGGGTTGTATGATCATCCACTCTCTTTGAGAATTGCATTTCTCACTGTAATTCAATGACTTAACATTCTGCTTATAATTTGATTTCCCTTATTAATTCAATAGATATATATTGATCACCTGCTACGTGCATCACTTGCTTAATGGGAAGGAAAGCAATACTTTGCGGATATGAACAGTGCCGTCTATTTGGTTGCAGAATTTCTCATTGTGAGTTAATAAATGGGCACTGTGCTGTGTGTGTATGTGTGTGTGTATTTTAGTATCTATGTGTTTGATTGATCATGTACATCTGTTCTTGTGAAACAGCCTTTGTTTCACAAGATGAGTCTGGAACAATAACCTCAGGTTTCTGAGCCTGTAAGTTGCTTCTGTCAAGGGACACCTTTCATTTTGAATGATCTAAACAGCCAAACAGATGGTATTGCTTTCGTGTGCTTCTTGCAGCAAAACATTTGTACTTCATCCTTATATCAAACTTAGGAATTCTCTGACAGCAAAGTAATCCTTCTTTGATACTTAAGAGGACACAGCTGACCTCGGATAAGGATTGCCTATGAAGCCCTTGTTCTCGGTTCAGCAATTTTGGCCCACAGCATCAGACACAGAACTAACAGATAGTTCTCTATTGTGAGTAAAGAACTTAAGTAAACCACAGGAACAACTCCTAACCAAGAGGTAGGTGGCAAGTGACAGAATAAGAAGTCTTTACAATTTTTTTTTCCAGATCACATTTACCTTAATATTGAAGGATTGTCATTTGTCATAACCTGGCAATCTTCACTCTTCCCCTAATCTATGAAAAACAAGAGTCAGTTTCATCAACAATAGCTGCCTGTTGGCCAAAATGAAGGCTGTTGAGGCAGGAAAAATCATAAAGTTTTACTGGAAGCCAAATGTGAGGATGGACCTGGAAAAACACATCAACAAAGTTGGGCGTGTTCCAGAGTCTGTTACAAGTTGGAAGCTAATGTGGTTTGACTCTGTGTCCCCACCCAAATCTCATGTTGAATTGTAATACCCAGTGGTGGAGTAGGGGCCTTATGGGAGGTGAATGAATCATGGGGTTGGACTTCCCTCTTGCTGTTCTTGTGAAAGAGTTCTCATGAGATCTGGTTGTTTGAAGGTGTGAGACACCTCCCCCTTCTCTCTCTCTTTCTCCTGCTCTGGCCATGTGAAGACATGCTTGCTTCCTCTTTACCTTCCACCATGATTGTAAGTTTCCTGAGGCCTCCCTAGAAACAGAAGTCTGTAGAGCCTGCAGAACTATTAGCGCAATTAAATCTCTTTTTTTCTTTGATTTCCTACTTTTAAGTTCAGGGGTACATGTACAGGATGTGCAGGTTTGTTACAAGGTATATGTGTGCCATGGTGGTTTGCTGCACAGATCATCCCATCACCTAGGTATTAAGCCCAGCATCTATTAGCTATTCTTCCTGATGCTCTCCCTCCCCCACCTCCCCAACCCTCTGGCAGGCCCCAGTGTGTGCTGCTCCCCCCACCATGTGTCCATGTGTCTTCTCATTCAGCTCCCACTCATAAGTGAGAACATATGGTGTTTGGTTTTCTGTTCCTGCATTAATTTGCTGAGGGTAATTGCTTCCAGCTCCATCCATGTCCCTACCAAGGACATGATCTCGTTCCTTTTTGTGGCTGCATAGTATTCCATGATGTATATGTACCACATTTTCTTTGTCCAGTCTATCATTGATGGGCATTTGGATTGAGTCTATGTCTTTGCCGTTGTGAATAGTGCTGCAATGAACTTTATAATAGAATGATTTATATTCCTTTGGGTATAAACCCAATAATGGAATTGCTGGGTTAAATGGTATTTCTGCCTCTATAAACCTCTTTTCTTTATAAATTACCCAGTCTCAGGTAGTTCTTTATAGCAGTGCAAGAAGGGACTAATACAGAAGGCTTTTATAGGAAAGTTAAGGAGAAGAGTAGGGGACTCCTCATACCAGAGTTGTTCTTTTCACTAGACAGTACAATACAGAAGTTATAGTCATTGGTTATAGATTACAACATATAGGCCAAAATGTTCTATGTGCAAGACAATCCTTAAAACTTCATGATTCAGAAATAAGTCAGTGTGCTTTTCAATGTCAGCAGGTTATGTACTTATCAGTACATCAACAGTTGGAGGAACTCATGATAAGATTTGAGGGACTCAGATAAGATTCTTTACTCAAGGATAGGATGTAAGCCATGTATCCCAAGACCTCCTTCAGGTGGGTTAATTTGGAAGTCTGCCACATGTGACCTGTAGGTTATCTGGCCTGACAAGAATGCTGAAAGTAACCTGTGGGTATTCTATATTTTCCACAAATGAGTTAGGAGAGTGAGTGCTTGGTTCAACTTTGCCGTAACCTTCTTGTATGATTCAGGTGATGCTGGGTCTCGGTTTTCCCATTTTTTGATGAAAGTGTTGGGATAGATAACAGTGATTCTCAGATTATTTTTAGCAGCATAATTCTTTCTATAAAAGATTCTTACACAGAATCTCTAAATGTAAAATAGATAAATACAGAATTGCTCAAGTTATAGCAGGAAAGGAGGAGCTCTGAGCCCTACTGGTTTGCTTGTCCTTTTTTCCTCAATCTCTATGACATCCCTGGAGTCTGCTCCCTAGTGGGGATTTAGTCTGGTTTGGAAACTACTGGATTAGATGGGCTCTGAAGTATCTTCCTCATATAAAGGTCTGAGATTCTACTTTTAACATTGCTTTCCTCTAATTTTCCAGATACCATGCCAGTATCTATCATCTATTATCTGTCAATCTATCATCTACCTCTGATTAAGAGCATAGTTCTGAAAGTGTAATGTCTGAGTTTGTGTTCTAATTCTGACACTTTACTGGATATGTGACATAGAGCAAGCAAGGTAACCTTGCTGTGCCTCCATCCTCATGAAAAGGTTGGGGGAGAATACTATCTGCCTCCAAATGTTGCTATGTGTATTGCGTAGGTAAATGTGCTGAATATAATGTAAGAATTCAACAAATGTTAGCCATTACTGTTATCATAATCTGGTTAAACCTTTGAAGTTTAAAACAAATTTAAAATGTATATAAGAAGTGTAAGGAGACTGGCCCTTCTCCCTCAAAAACTGATCCCAGATGCCAGAACTTAGGTGCTGAAGTGGAAGACAGCAGCCCTAAGAAGGTAGATGATGGAGCTGGGTCAGTGAGTGCTTGTTAAGCAGAGGCTAAGAGCAGTTTCTTCTCTTAAAGCTGCTGACTATGGTGACAGAATGAGACTCTGCCTACAGTCACGATAATGCACAGTTTGAATATTTACATAACTTGTATACCGTACTGGCTTTTATCCCCAAATGACATTGCAGAACTTCAAGCCCCTTGAAAACTCAACCCAATACATACATTTTTAATAAGTACTCAGGAAGTATGGCTCAAATGAGCTTATGAATATCAACACTTATTTTCTCCTCTATTTCTAGCTCAGACTCACTTCCCTGGATTCTGGGTAGTCAGCTGGGTGCTGCTGTGCCTTCTGGTGGGTGACGCTGAGCCAGTGGACCCTGCCACTGGTGAAACATTGAGGCTGCCATTACTCTGTCCTGTTCATTGGGCATCAGTGACCCTAATGCAGTGGAGCCCTTAAGGCAGGAAAATGTGTAATCTTAGCTTCTTGGATGTAGATGGGGGCAATGCATCTCTACCTAGCTAGCTCCTTTATACTCCATTACAGGGACCAGGCCTCCACATGACCACATGGCCATAGAGTCCTAAGGCCAACTAAAGAAACCAACTGCATAGATCTTGGGTCCCCTTGCTGCCACCTCACATCTTTTAACCCCTCCAAATAGCCGGATGTCATCTTGGGAGTATCTTAACACCTTGAGTTTTCAAGGGGCTTGAAGTTCTGCATCTTGGGAGTATCAGAGAAAGAAAGAAATCTGAAAGACTAAGTGTTTACTTAAAAGAGACTGTTTAAATGGAAAGAGTGAGATCTACCGTAAGTTGGTAAATTTTAGACACATACTCCCACCTTTTTCTTCATCCTATCATCACTCCACTGGGTATATAAGTCCTCTTCTTAGGACTGTGGAGTGGTGGGTTGTTCACACAAGAAATTTTGGAAAGAGCGTGGTAGCTGAGCACTGTGTTTAGGGCACTAACTTTTTTTAAACCAGACACACAGTGTGAGAGGCACTCACTCTTGCAACGGTGGGTGGTTCTTCCCAGATTGCTGCCAAAGGGACAGCTTGGTGCTGAGTCAGCTCCCCACATACAGACTGTAGTTTCAATTTTGTAGGAAATATTTTCTAGCTAATGAGGTATGGATGTTATACGCTATGGCTAGAGCTATGACCATTTTTTTGAAGCCAACCCTGAAAGAAATCCAGCAAACATTTATGTGTGATGTTTATAAAGTCATTTTTTCTGACAATTGATTTCCACCCTACACCTGCAGAGAACTAAAAGCAACAAGGCAGAGTCTGTTCTCCTCACCACTCTCCAATGGTGACCGGGGCATCATTACTCCTAAAGTAATCTGGGGCTGCCCTTATGCCATCTGTAATTTATCCCATCTCCCTCCTTCATTTCCTGTGACTGGTCTATAATAAACCTTTTCTGTTCTCATTCTGCAAGTCTTGCTTATCTATCTCCACATCACACGCTTCCTACTTTATACCTCAACCATGGTCTGTTAGCTTCCTCATCGATTTTATGTGATCCTCCCCGAAACCATCTGATAAATTGTTGGGAATCTAACATCTCATTTCATTATCCTACTCAATATTAATGTTAAAGTGACCTGTCAATGTTAAAGTGACCTGTCCCCAACCTCCTTTCCTGTCTCCACAGTCAGAATTGCATTCAAGAGTCAGCCAAGAGCTGCACAAGTTTTAAATGCAGGAAATACCATCAAACCAATGCCCATGGTTTGGAAACTTGGGAGGCTGGCAATTTCTATGCCAAGCCCACAGCGGGCCCCTCTATGTCTTCATTCATTTCGTGCCATTAGATTGGAGGTCAAGTTTACATCTCACGTATGGCCCCCGGCCACTGCGCCTCATATCCAGTCAGGGTGATCTATTCACTGCCCGTGCCATGAACAAATCACCCTGTGAGCCTTTGCTCAGCAAGACCTCCCTTGCTGTCTCTGCCTATTCAGATCAACTCATATTCCTCCCTGTCCATGAAGCCTTTCTTCCATGATCACCACAGGTTTCGCAGAGTTTTCTTTCCCATCTGAATTTTTATAAACAGTAACTTGAGTGGTGCAGACTAACTACATTTTACCTCCAGGCCTTATTCCTTATTAAAGATGTTCTTATTTCCCTTGCCCTTTTTAACTGTGAGAATGCCAGAGTCTAATCGCTGTCTTTTGTCTATTTGCTTGTGTTGTGGGTATATAGTTCTGCACCCCCAGATATCAATGCTGGTAATTCTACCAGGAACAAGACTATATCTCATGTTTACTTTGCATCCCCACAGTTTCTAATATCTTGTTCTGCGTGGGGTGGATGCTCTGTAAATACCGATTGACTAATGAATTAATTCTATGACATAGCCATACTTGTCATGATATCTCAAATGGACCACACAATCAATTCCAGAATTATAAGGTAAAGTGAATAACTGCTCCCTTGAAAGACACTTTGCATGTTTCAGAACTGAGTAGCATACCTTCAAATAGTAATGATTACTGCTAATATTTACAGAGTGTACATATTGCCCAGCACTATTCTAGGCATCTTTATCTGTGAGATGGGTACTATTATTATCCCCACTGTTATAGACAAGAAAACAGGCAAAGCTATTAGTTGTAGAATCAGAATTTGAAGCAATGAAGTTTGGCTTTATATTCTTAACCATCACGTGAATGCCTTTAGGTTGTTGGAACATCATGGTTTATAGCAATCAGGAGCAGCACTGAGAAAAGTCTCTAAGAAGCATATATGAGGTTTTGCTGATAGACTTGACAATGACTAAGTCAAAGGCCAAATTTTATGTGTATCATGTGTGAAAAAGTTTCTGAACATCAGTCTTTTTAACTACTGATAAGCTCTTGAGGACATAAATATGCATGTCCTAACAATCACAATAGCAGCGCCAACTTCAAAATACAAAGACAATACAAAATACAAACTTGATGACAATATACTTTTAGAGATCTCGTTTCTGTTCACATTAATACATTAGCCACACGTTTTCCAAATATTACAATAATTTTTCTGTAAAGGGCCAGAGAGTGAATCTGTAAGGCTCTATGGACCACAAGGTCTCTGCGGCAACTACCTGGTCACTGCAGTGCAAAAGCAGCTAGGAATGACATGCAAATGAATGGACATGGCTGTGTTTCAATAAAACCTTATCAACACAAAAAGACAGTGTGCTGCATTTGGCCTGTAGGCCATAATTTCCTTACCCCTAGTTTAGACAAATCATTTCTGTCTTGTCAGTTACCATTGGAATTGTGCAGGGTCGAATCCACGTCTTTCAAATTATTCCCTCTGCACTTCTGTTAGGAACCACTGAATAAAGGGACTACTTTTTAATTTCTGTCAGGCTCTCCTTAATCTTCCCATCTATGGATTTTTGAAAATGTTTCTCGGATATTAAATCAATTTCAGGCTCTAAATATTGCTTCACATTCATTGACTTCTAAGAACCTGGGAAGGCATAGTATTCAATTTTAGTTTCCTGTAATTTGGAACTGCTCATTATTGATGCTTCAGATCTGCTTCTGATTCTTAGTTCTCAGATATCCTGGGAAGAAAATATAGGGACAGAAAAGGGAAGAGATAGAAAAAGGGAATAAGGGAAGTCAGAGAAAGAGAAGACAGGGAAAAGATGAGGGAGTAGGGACTCTGAACTCTGAAGAGCAGAAATATCTATGGCACTCTTTGGACTACTCTAATACAGAGCAACTTACAGAATACCTGCCACTGGATAGCATATAAATACAACAATGTTGTCCAGGAACCACACACAAAATATAGAACCCGAGTAGGTGTTGCCTAGAACAATGGAACAAACAACCAATAAATATTTTACAAAACATATAGAACTGATGCATGGACTTTTCCCGAAAATGCCACAGATTCAGAATGAAGTATGTTAAAAAATTTTTATTTGGTTTCTATTTGTATTAAATAGCATTTCTTCTAACTTCAAATGAAGGTGGTAGCACATCTCTCTTGATGACAGAACAGTTACTGTGAACAAGACAATGGTGAGTCTTCATTTGATCCTTCTGTTTACAGAAACAAGTATGAGGAATGTTATGCCCAGGAATCTGATCAAGTTTGAGGGAAAGAAAAAGGACCTTTTAGATGCTGTGGCCAGGCCTTGATGTAACCAGACGATGGTTATCAGGGGCAGCTGGCTCAGTGGCATAAAAAAGGCTTTGCTTTTCCTGATTTTTGGTCTTTGGGCATGAGAAGAAGGATAATGAATCTGTGAGAAATGACTCATTCTAAAGAATAAAGTCAGTACATGTTTTATTTAAGGAAATATTTATCTTCCTTAATATGAATTGAGATTGCAATTTTCTGAAAATTATCTGATAATATTGGCAGAAAATTGCAGTGAATGTCAATCCAATGCTTCTCTGCTGGATAACCAGGAAGAATGAGACAGTTAGCTAGACCTGGGGGGGAAACTACTACTTCATCTCCCTGCCCCCTGTCCTCCACTGTGGTATTATTCATAGCTAGATGTGGATTTGGGACTCTACTACTGCAGGTGTCTTATGGCTTAATCCTAAAGTAAAATAAACTCTTGGGGTTAGGCAGTGGGTTGCTCCTAAAAGGTGGATATAGGCCTGTGATTTAAAGGTTTGTAGAAAGAGTCTATCTCAGAAGAGAGAAGATGGGGGGTGGGGCGGGGGTGGAAAGGAGACTAACATGGATGTGTCTTCATAGGATTCACCTGAGAAGGGTTTACTTTTTAAAATTTTATTTTATTTTTTTACTTTTCCCATGAACTCTGGAATAACTATATTTAACTAAAGGTTTTAGTCATGTCCTACTGGACATGACTTTACCCCCAACTATTTTGTAGAGTGAGTTTACCCTGTGTTTTGTGATATGGGTGGTGCTTGGAATTAAGAGATGCAATATTAAAGGACCTCTCCGAGGGAGCTTTGCACAACAGGGTGGGTGTAAGAACTCATGGAGGTTGGGCGTGGGAGTTCTTGGTAGAGCTGAGACACCTTGGTGGGTGTGGGAGGAAATAGGGAGAAGCAGCTGCCAACTGAATGGCGTAGAAGCAGATGCAAGATCCTAAAACAGTCTTCTCAAGAGGGAAATAAATATTGCTCTCAAAATCAGAGAATCAGCAGCAAGGTTCTATGCTGATTCACTTGGCTCTAATGTCTTACTCCTACAGATTGCCGGAAATAAAACATTTTAAGAAGTCTGACGTTATGAGAAATTATCAGAAGCATCTAGCTGTAAATGCACAAATCTTATTTTCTCGCCTTGGGCCTTTGAAACTGTCTTCAATATTTGCTAAAAACAACTACTTAAGCAGTTTGTCTTCTACCTAATGTGGCAATTCAATTCCTCAATTAGATTGTTGCTACTGTTGGCTGATTAAAACAGAATGGCATGCAATGGCAGTTTAAGTATTGGGCTTTCTCCTTTGCATTCAGGTGGACAATTCTGTCATGGTCCCTAGCATTGTACTTATTCCTTCCATATTTCTCCCTTGCATAAATTTCTGCCTGGCTTAAAGGAAAAGGAGCCTCTCTTTGGATGCTCTGTTTCTGGAAATGGGAGTAGAACTGGGCAGATGCAGGTGAGAGGTAGGTGCTAATGGAGTTAGATTAAACATTTTAACATTGAGCAGGAAGCATGTACTTTAAAATCAGATAGACACACTTACTTTGGGATACAAGGCAACTTTCCTAACCTTTCTAAGCCTCAATTCTTTATCAGCAAAAAAAGGAATAATAATGGAACATTCTAATTAGGGTTGTTGTAAAAAATTATATGAAAAATGCATTAAAAACATTTAGGACAATGCCTGGGTCATGGTTAACACTCCATAAGTACTCTTTATTCAATAGATACTTCTTGAATATCAAAATATTAAAGCTGATCAACATAACAATTTGAAAGATCCTATCAGTATTTCTAATGGGAATAATTTGAATTCTGATTTCCTGTTTCTGATGCTAGATAGGAAAAGTGGTAGCCTCTCCTTTGCTCTCGATTAGCATCTATATGAGTGGATTTTATGTAAATGAGACATTTGCATTCATAGTGACTGGAGAAATGAGTTCTAAATCATGTAGACTGTTTGGCACCTCATTTTCTTGTTTTCTAGTGTTGCGCTAATGCCTGCCTCTAAAGCACCTGGGTCTTCATGTCTGACTGAAGTCATTAAAAAAAATATGTGAACTGCCTTTTTTAAAATTAGTGACATATGCTTCCACTCTACATTTTAGACAAATAATCAAAATTTCCAACGTCGATATGGGTAATTCTTTATTTAAGTGAAATCTCACCACTTACATACTTATCTTTTCAAATTGCCAGTTCACCAGTATGAGGAAAAATGGAAAAACTTTCTGATGTTGGTGCTGTCATGAGCTTTTCATTTTAGTGTAATCATGTGATTAAATATATTTTGTTAATTTGCTGGGATATTTCCCTTTCCTGGAACGTCTTCTGAACTCCTCTCTCATTTGTTATATAGCAACAACAGCAACTCTGTGCTGAACGTTGACCTAGGTCCTTTACATGTTTTAATTAAATTTAACCTGGCATCCCCTTAAGATGGTGGATACTATTTAATCCTATTTTTACAAGAGAGAAAATTAAAGCTCAGCAATATTAAACAAATTGTTTAAGACCACATGGCTATTACACAGCAGAGTTGGGATTCACAGCCAGGTAGATTTTTCTAGAATTCATACTCTTAAAAATTGTATTATGTTGCCTCTCCATTTAGTTCTATCTCAAACTTTCCTAAGGCTCAGATCATTGCCATTTCTTTCTGATCTACCTTTCCTGCCCAAACCATGTACCTCCCCTTCCCCAGTTCCTTTAGCATTATTTTATTTGCATCATTCATTTGTCATTTAGGGAACTCTACCTATCATTGTCAAGTAACTGTCTCAAGTTAGGTCCGGTCTCTCCCAGAAGATTGGAACTCCACATATGATGCCTACTAAATGTCTTCCTTGAAGAAGGTGGTGATGAGTAAAAAATGCTCACCTTAACAATTCTCTCTACACTGGAAAAGTACGACATAATTTTACCAAATGTAATGTGAGGAATTGAATGGTCAAGTTATAAGTTCTTTTTACCTGTTCCTTTGTATGAGGCAGGAAACCAGTCTGAGCTGGGAAGAAACTACACATTTAGGTTCTTGGATTGAGTTCCTTGGTGCCTGGTGTGAATGATCATCTTGAGTCCATATGTTCTGAGAGTTGTTTCACTCTGGCCAAGATTTTACTGTAGAGCTTTATTTATTAACATTAACAAGAATCATGGGGCTGGACCCTCATGACTCAAATGGAAAGTTTACACCTACTAAGAGAGTCCAGAGCAAGACAATTAGCACTTATGTTTTCAGGGTGAATGGATGGAAACCATCTGAGAATTAGAAAGCCTGCCAAAGTGGCCAGCACAATGAAAATCAAGTTTTCAGAAATGGCTAACTGAATACTGTGACTGGATAATTATTTTCAGAAACATTCCATAGCCAGAATTTCCCGAAACCCAGATCACATTGGTTTCTTTCCAAAATGCATGTTGCCTAAATTCTTGTTCCGCAGTCATTCTTATTCCCTCTATGGGAGAAAATACGTTTCAAAATAAGAGAAATACTCTCTTGTTGGCAGCTGAAAATAGGGGAAACTAGGTACGGCTGGCCTCACTAACTGGACTTTTTTTGTCTGCATTGTAAATTTCACCACTTATGGTCATTGGGCAATAATCAATATTTAAGCAAGTAAGTAATTTTAAGCAACTATATAAGTTAGAGGATAGCTGATAGGATTCCATTATTATGCTTTAATTCCTCAAACCATAGATGAGACTCATGGCTGCAATGCCATGCTAACCTGACATCAGTGTAAGCTCTGACCCACTTAGGGTCAATGCTAGCTTAAAAATGCTTATAGGCAGAAGAAAGCAGCAAAGGAGAGCCTTCTTTGTTAATAGCTACCTGGAAAAACAGTGTGATAAAGAAAGGAGCACACCATTTCTCGCTACATGTGAAAATAGGGAGGAGGAGCTGTTCTTTGGAGAAATCTAAAAGAGCTATTGATCTTCCAATGCTTTTTTGGAAATGCCTATGTTGCTTTATGTTGCATTTTCATTCATTCATAGTTGCTTCTGCTAATAAAGGTCCTCTGGTGGCAGTAATTCTTTTCAGCAGATTGAAGTCGTTTAGTAATGAAATCCTTGGTGTATTCACTAACATGAAGTGCGATCTGTCCTTGCACCTGGTACACATTCAGCTTTACAGACAGTCGCATTGCTATTCATGCCTTTTGTTTAGTCACACAAGGGAACTAGAACAAGAAGTATAGGTTTTCACCTTGGCTTTTATAAGGTACCTTATGAGCTATGCACCTCCTTAGAATGAGTTTGGCAGTCCTAGTTCTTGGGCAACAATGATTTGCAACTGGACTTAAGAAAAAGGGACATTAATTGCTAGTAATTAGTAGTTCACAGGGATTTTTTTTTTACTCTGAATTAATCAATCCCCTTGAGAAAAGTGAGGACTAGAAAAAGCAAGGTTTTAGCTTTAGAATTCAAGCATTTCAAGTTTAGTGTCATATCAACGATTCATTCTAGTGTTATTTTGGAGCTCTCAAAGCTTCACGTCACCCTCTCTTTTTAAATTTAATATTGCTTTGTCAAAGTTATACATGTACATTGTTTAAAAAGTCAAACCTTCTACAAAGCTCATAATGAAAAACAGCAATATCCTGTCCCACCCTTCCCTCCTCCATTCCAACTCCCCAGAGACTACCTCTTTCAACTTTAAGCTGTTTCTTCTGCTGTTTATTGCCATATTTCTAAATAACTTGCTTGTAGTGTTATTTCTTGATTTGTTTCCAGTTCTAGGTCTTACTTACTGGCCCCTTACTATATGGAAGGCAAGAATTTAGTGTTCTTAAAATCACCTCCCACAACCCCAAGGTATATCTCCCTCTTCATCCTCTCTTTGTGTTGCATTATAATTTTTGATTACATCAATATTCACTCTTTACATTGTTGGTACTATGTAACTATTCACAGCTGTGAAGTGTAGCAAGGTATGGTTACAGTTCTTATCTTTTATACGTTTAGATTTTCCTGGGGGTAAATAATTGCCTCTTTTTTGTCTGTTTCTCTTTCTTTCTTTTTCTCTTTCCTTAGGTTTCTTTGTAAACACCAGTTATCACTAATTTATTTCCAAACTGTTAGCCAGATGTGTAAATCTTCTCTCAAGTACAACCAGTACCTGTGAAAATAATGTGACCTATCTACGTCCTTTTTGTTGGGAAGTAGAGCGCTGGGAGCACATCCCTCTGGAGGTCCTCTTTCCTGTTCTGATCTGGACTGTCTGCCAAGGCTGGACACACAACTGCCATCCTTCAGCCTCCCCTCGCCACCTTGTGAAGGTTCTCTTAACTTGCTCGTGTCATGGATTTCTTTTTTCCTGAATCCCTTGTCTTCCCCTTTCTTGGTTTTCTCCCATATTTTGTTGAGAAAAATGCCATTTAGGAGTTGATCAAGAAAGGGGGCATAGGAAGCAAAGTTTTGGAGACCTTACATGTCTGATGATGATTTAATTTTATCCTCACACATGATTTCTAGTTTAGCCAGATCTAGATTCTAAGATGAAAGTCATGTTGCTGCAGAATTTTTGCAAGCACTGCTTCTGCTCTCAGGGCATCCAGTATCCCTGTTGAGAAATCTGATGCGATATTAATTCTGATCCATTGAATCGACTTTTTGCTTTTTAATTCTCTTTGGAAATTAGTGGGCCTTTTTATTGTCCCTGGTGATCTGAAATTTCTTAATGATGTGGCTTATAATGCATTTTTCTTTTATTGCTTTTGTTAGTACTGTTAATCTGGAAACTCCTGCCTTTCAATTTGGAGACTTTTTTTTGAAAAAAAGAGTTTGATAGTTTCCTTCTTTCTGTTTTGTCTATTTTTTTCTAATGCTCTTATTATTCTGATTTTGGATCTCCTGGATTTATCCTAATCTTTTCTCATCTTTCCTCTCTTATATTTCACCTATTTTTTTTTTACTCTATCTTTTGAGAGATTACTTAGCACTATCTCAAATCCTGTTATTGAAATTTTTTTCTTAATAAACTTTAATTATAAAGATATTTATAATAGCGTGATTTGCAAAATTAGGAAAATGAAAAACACTTTTACTTATTTAAATATTCTCTTTCTTTCTTTCTTTCTTTCTTTCTTTCTTTCTTTCTTTCTTTCTTTCTTTCTTTCTTTCTTTCTTTCTCTTTCTCTCTCTCTCTCTTCTTTCTCTCTCTCTCTCTCTGTTTTTTTTTTTTTCCCCAGGGTCTTGCTCTGTAGCCCAGGCTGGAGTGTAGTGGTACAATCATGGCTCACTGCAGCCTCAACTCCCTGGGCTCAAGTGATCCTCCTGCCTCAGCCTCTTGAGTAGCTAGGACTACAGGCATGTGCCACAATGTCTGGCTGATTTTTTTTTTTTTTAATTATACGTTAAGTTCTGGGATACATGTGCAGAACGTGCAGGTTTGTTACATAGGTATACATGTGACATGGTGGTTTACTGCACCCATCAACCTATCACCTACATTAGGTATTTTTCCTAATGCTATCTCTCCCCTAGCCCCTGACTCCCCAACAGGCCCTGGTGTGTGATGTTCCCCTCCCTGTGTCCATGTATTCTCATTGCTCAGCTCTCACTTATGAGCGAGAACATGTGGTGTTTGATTTTCTGTTCCTGTGTTAGTCTGCTGAGAATGATGGTTTCCAGCTTCATCCATGTCCTTGCAAAGGACATGAACTCATCCTATCCTTCTTTATGGCTGCATGGTATTCCATGTTGTATATGTGCCACATTTTCTTTATCCAGTGTATCATTGATGGGCATTTGGGTTGGTTCCAAGTCTTTAGTTTCTATTTGCATTTAAATTTCCAAAAGTACTTTACATTTTGTTTTCTGAATGCTCCCTTTTGGCTTTCTTTTCTTATTTCAAGGATGCAACATCTTTTCTGATCTTTCTAAGTCTGTTAATTTTTTTTTTTTTGCTCTGAGTATGTTAATCTATTGTTTTGTCTTCCCCTCTCTACATTGTCTTTGTTTCTTTTCAGACTGGTTTCTGTTTGCTTGTTGTTACTTTGGTCTCTGTCTTTTACATGAGGGGCTTTTCTGTAATGTCTGCTTACTATGGGCTGTATATTTACTTTTACCTCCTATCTGATAATGTTGGAAATTTAGAGCACTTTACTGCAATTCTACCCCTTCTTTCCTTTTGAATTACTGTTGTCATAAATTTTTGTGACTATTTTACATATATTTGAAACCCTGCAAAGGCATCATTGTTTTTCATAGTCAGTGTTTTGCAGACCTATTGTTTTGCATAGCCAAACTTCATTTGTTCTTACATTTAGTTCACGAATTTCCCTTTTCTCATGCTCTTCATTCCTTTTTTCAATTCCACCATTGCTTCTAGAACTGTTTTTCCTCTGCCTGAAGAATTTTCTTTAGTATTTCTTTTCATTCATATGTGCTGTGCTGGCAACAAATCCTCAAAGTTTTTGCTTGATGGGAAAGTCTTTATTTCATGTAGATTTTTGAAACATCTTCACAAAGTATAGAATTCCCTGTTGGCAATTATTGTCATAAGGCATTTTAAAGATACAACTTTATTGTCTTCTGTCTTCCAATATTTCTGTGAAGAAGATAGCCCTCAGCCCTTTATTATTGCTTCTTAGAATACCATTTTACAATTTATATTATCTACTTCATTAACTAGCAGAGTGTTAATGGAAATGTTCTCCAGTTTATAGTCGTTCAGTGTTAATATCTGGGCATATTTGAGAAGCAGCCTTAAATTCAGAGGGAGGGCAGTGGGCTGCATAGGACTACTAAGTCCCAGTAGCCCCTCATTTAGCAACCTATTCCCTTCATTACCGATGAGGAAACTGAGACTCAGAGCATCGAGTTTACCTATGATCTTAAACATAAAGAAATCATATACAGTGGCAACATAGTTTTAACCAATGCACATGTTTATGAAATGCTTATTAGTCATCCAATACCTATTGATATGGTTTGGATCTGTGTCCTCTGAAACCTCTTGTTGAAATGTAGTCCCCAGTGTTGGAGGTGGGGCCTGGTGGGAGGTGATTGAGTCTCAGCAGATCCTTCATGTCTTGGTGTTTTCCGAGTGATAGTGAATGACCTCTCATGAGTTCTGGTTGTTCAAAAATGTGTGGCACCCACCTCTCCCTTATTCCTGCTCTGCCATGTGAAATATCTGCTCCCACTTCATCTTCCACCATGAGTAAAAGCTTTCTGAGACTTCCCCAGAAGTTGAACAGATGCTGGGGCCATGCTTGTACAGCCTGCAGAACTGCGAGCCAATTAAACCTCTTTTAAAAAATAAATTACCCAGTCTGTCTAAGGCAGTACTCTATAGCAATACAAGAATGGCTTCACACACTAATTGATGGTATTTTATAAAATAACAGAATGCTCCATACACAAGGAAATCAGGACTCACCTAGTTCAGGGGTCAGGTCACATTAAGGGGTAATGTGGGTTTGAAGGCATGGGGAGAACCAGGGAAATCAAGCTATTATGGAAGAGGGTAGCCCCGACCTGTTCTCATGTGAATGTTGGGGCTCAGAAAACAATACCCCCAAAATATGGCCCTTTGACATGCTGAACTGAAAAAGAAGCCTAAAGTTCTTTCTGACCTACCCACCCACCATCCTCTCTCTCAGTCCTCTGTCTCTCCCAAAGTACAGGATTAAGTTACTCTTTCAAGTACTCTCATCTGCCTGAAATCTGGACCCTCCAAAAAAGGAAATGATGACTTCTGGTCCCTTCCATGAGTTTTCATTAACTGAACTATATTGCAGGAAGGAGGACTAAAGTCTGTCAACACACCTGGACAGATTTTTATCACAAACTACTGTTTGCTCTGAGGGTCCAGCAGACTCTGTTCCAGGCCATTGTGTATTCTTTAAGCCCATTTAATTCTCCTAAAGATCATTTACTAACCCATTAACGTCATCTACACTGCTCTATCTCCTTTTCCCCTAAGAAGAAGGGTATGTAACAATCTGGACCCCGTTGGGGTATTGGGTAATCAATCTCCTACAATTCCCCCATGCTATGCACATTAAAATAAATTTGTATGCCCTTTCTCCTATTCATCTACTTTTTGTGAATTGGTTTTCAGCAAACCTTTGGAGGACAAAGGAGGAATTTTCCTTTGGCCGCCGCATGAGACTTTGGACCCAGTGTTGCCAGATCTGACTTCTGAAGAAGCTAGAAATTTGAATGTTTGAATCTTTATGTAACAACATTTTTATATATTGGCAACCAACCACCCCCTCAGCCACACACACATAAATAACCCCCCACCCCCAAAAAACCTCTTTGCAGGTAAAATAAGATGTGTCTATAGTTTCCATCCACTTGGAGTTTTGCTCTATTGGTGCCTCTGATGTGGTCTAACTGTCTTCTGTTCTGATTAGCAATGGATGCCCAGAAAGAAGTGACTTAACCAAGGGCATATCTGAAGATTCTCTTCAAAAACCTTCTGTGAAAAACTGACAGATCATTCAATTTTAAAAAAGTATGATGGAAAAAAAACCTGGAATCTGATGATCCAACAAGCAATAATTCTGAGGACACCTCTTTGTTTATTGTCTGTAACCTGTATCATCTAAGCTGATGAACATAAAAGGTTAATAAGGTGGACCAGTGCAATAATAAGTTGGTAGATAAGTGTGTGAAAATTAAGTAGAAGTGTCCATTGGTTCAAGATATCCTCAGAGATGAGCTCCTATTTTAAAATTGTGGGCCAGCACTTAAAATAATATGTCAGCAATTTGCCCATAGCCCCAGAGATAAAGTTGAGTGAGATAATAAGTATTATTTGCAATTCCATTAAAAGAAAATTCATGCATATTTGGCAGTAATCTTTGAGGATGAATGAATGGTTAGATGGTTCATTCATTAATGCCATAAATATTAGTTGATTTCTTACTGTGAACAAGTCACAGTTCAGGCACTGAGGGTAGAGCATGAGCAAGAAAGGAAATCCCTTCCCTAATGTGACTTATGCCCTAGTGAGTTGAATCAACTGCTTAGGCAATACACAACTGGCTAAATAATAGATCAGCTCCTCCATCTCTTTTAGTCATGCCAACAAGAACATAAAAGTTGATGGTGGCCTTAGAAATGGCTGTCTCTCTTGCTCCTAAGCCAATTTTTTTTCTTTTTTTTTTTCCCAGACGGAGTCTTGCTCTGTCACCCAGGCTGTTGTGCAGTGGTGTGATCTCAGCTCACTGCAACCTCTGCCTCCTGGGTTCAAGCAATTCTCCTGCCTCATCCTCCCAAGTAGCTGGGATTAGAGGTGCATGCTAACACGCCTGGCTAATTTTTCTATTTTTAGCAGAGATGGGTTTCTCTATGTTGCCCAGGATGGCGTTGAACTCCTGATCTCAGGTGATCCACCTGCCTGGGCCTCCCAAAGTGCTGGGATTACAGGTGTGAGCCACTGTGCTGGGCTGCCTAAGCCAATTTTCTATTGCCATGGCAATGATATGCTTACAGATTTGGATTATGGCATCGACTCTTTATTCATTTACTTAATTAGCAAATAATCTTCTTGCTTATTCTGTTTGGGGTTTATAGCATTTCTTGAATTTGCACGTTAACATCCTTCATCAGTTTCTAAAGATCTCAGCTATTTTTTCTGTAAATAGTGATTCTACTCAATTCTCTAGTTCTCACTTAGCTTTCTGAGACTCCAGTTACACATATATTACGCCATTTGACTGACCTAGTTGGGTTTTACTTTTAAAAATAGTTTTTAGTCCTTTCTTCATAGTTCTTCACTTTGGGTTTTTTATTTACCAGTCTTTTATATCACTAATCTCCTTTCTTTATATGTAACCTGTTTTAAAACCATGTATTGAGTTCCTAATTTTAGAGATACTACTTTTCAGTTTTAGAGTTTTTATTTGATTCTTTTCTATAGATTCTAGTCCTCTGGTAAGATTTGCCACTTTTTCTCTGTTTTCCTGAACATATTAATCATGATTATTTTAATGTCATTCTCTGCTACCTCCAATATATAGTCATTATGGGCCTGTTTCTATTTCCTGTTTTTTGTCTTGAGTTTTGTTGATATGATCTTGTCTTTTGTTATGCCTAGTAATTGTTTATTGAATATGAGACATTAGGTAAGAAAAAATTGTAGAGGTTCCAATAATGATTTTTTTCCTCCAAAGAGGTTTTACTTTTCATTTTCCAGGCAGATAGAGTGGAACTGCTCACCTTAATCCAATCAGGGACTGAGATATATCAAAGCTGGGTTACAGTTTTGGTAAGTTCTTTCTACCTCTGTTTTATTTTTAAAAAATTGTAATTTTTTTATTTTGTTAATTGATGAGTAAAAATTATATATTCTTACTTGTTAATAACAAAGTAAACAAAATAAAACAAAAATTGTACAACATGATGCTTTGATATACGTATACATTGTGGAAAGGCTAAATTATCATACTTATCATTTTTTTGGTGAACACATTTAAAATCTACTCTCTTAGCAATTTTCTAGTATGCTTTACGTTGTTATTAGCCATAGTCACTCATCGTGTTTACAATAGCTCTCCTGAACTTATCCCTCCTGTTTAAGTGAAATTTTGTATCCCTTGACCAACATTTCTCCAATCCTTCCTCCCCCATAACCCTAGGCCCTTGATAACACCATTCTACTGTATATTTCTACGCATTTGACTTTTTAAGGATTCCACATATAAGTGAGATCATGTAGCATTCATCATTGTGTGCTTGACTTATCTTGCTTAGCATAATGTCTTCCAGGTTCATCCATGTTGTTACAAATGACAGGCTTACCTTCTTTTTAAAGGCTGAATAGTATCCCATTGTATATCTATACCACACTTATCACATTTTCTTTAATCATTCATTGATGAAAACTAAGATTTTAAAATTTTTATTTATTTATTTTTGCTCTATTAAGTTCAGGGGTGTATGTGCAGGATGTGCAGGTTTGTTACATAGGTAAATGTGAACACTGAGGTTGATTTTCTATCTTGGCTACTGTGAATAATGCTGCAGTTAATATGGGAGGGCAGACATCGGTTTGATATACAAATTTCATATCCTTTGGACATACACCCAGAAGTGGAATTGCTGGATCATATGATAGGGTAGTTCTATTTTCAATTTTCAAGAAACTTCCGTTTAATTTTCCATAATTGCTATACTGATTTATATTCCCACTAACAGGATAGCGGGGTTCCCCTTTCTCTACATCCTTACAAATACTATCCCCTGTCTTTTTTATAATAGCCACTCTAACAGGTGTGAGGTGACATCTTATTGTGGTTTTAATTTTTGTATTCCCTGGTGATTAGTGACATTGAGCATGTTTTCATATATCTTTTGGCCATTTGTCTTCAGGTCTTTTGCCCATTTCTTTTTTTTTAAAAATTTAAGTTTGAGACAGTGTCTGGCTCTGTCACCCAGGATGGAGTGCAGTGACACAATCTCAGCTCACTGCAACCTTTGCCTCCTGAGCTTAAGCACTCTTCCCACCTTAGCTTCCCAAGTAGCTGGGACCACAGGTGCATGCCATGACGCCTAGCAATTTTTTTTTTGTATTTTTAGTAGTGACAGGGTCTTGCCATGTTGCCCTGGTTGAACTCCTGAGCTCAAGTGATCTGCCTGCCTTGACCTCCCAAAGTGCTGGGATTACAGACATGAGCCACTGCACCCAGTCCCTTTGCCCATTTTTAAATTGAGTTATGTGTTATCTTGCTATTGAGTTGTTTGAGTTCCTTATATATTTTGGATATCAACGTTTTGTCAGATGTATGGTTTGCAAATATATTTCTTTCATTTTGTAGGTTGCCTCTTCACTTGGTTGATTGTTTTCTTTGCTGTACATAAGCTTTTTAGTTTGATGCAATCCTGTTTGTTTATTTTTGCTTTTGTTGCCTATGCTTCTGGGGTCATATCCAAAAATTCTTTGCCAAGACCAATGTCGTAGAGCTTTCCCTCTATGTTTTCTTCTATTAGTTTAAATTTCAGGTCTTACATTTAAGTTTTTAATCCATTTTGAGTTGATTTTGTGTACAATGTGAAATAAGAGTTTAATTTTATTCTTCTGAATGTGGCTATCTAGCTTTCCTAGCATCATTTATTGAAGAGACTGTACTTTTTCCATTTTGTGTTCTTGGGGAATCTGTTGAAGATCCCCAAATTATTACAGAAGATCCCCAAGTTATTGTAGTTATTGACTGTAAATGTGTGGACTTATTTCTGGGCTCTCTATTCTGTTACATTGGTCTATATGTCTGTTTTTATGCCAATACCATGCTGTATTGATTACTATAGCTTTGTAGTAGACTCTGAAATAGGGTAATTGATGCTTGCAGCTTTGTTTTTGTTGCTCAAGATTGTTTTTGCTATTTGGGGTCTTTTGTGCCTCCATATTAATTTTAAAATTGTTTTTAAAATTTATGTTAAAATGTCATTGGAATTTTTATAGGGATTGCATTGAATCTGTAGATTGCTTTGGGTAGCATGGACATTTTAACAATATTAATTATTCCAATCCTTGAACATGGGATGTCTTTTTATACCTCTGTTTTAGATCCACTCTTGGGGTGTAGCTCTGCAGATCTTCCAACTAACAGCTTGTTTTATTCACTGAGACCCTTTTCACTGTCAAACCCTGAACTTTAATCCTTGCCATCTCAGAACTTTAAGATCATAAAAATCTACCCTCTGCTCCTTGAAAGATTTCTGCTTAGCTTTCAGCTTCCTGCCCCATGATACTTCAGAACTCTTGTCTTAAGGATAATACCAGATGAGTGTTAGCCTTCTTTTTCCATTTCTCTCTTTTTCACTGTGATTTTGGACTTTCTATTTGTTTGTTACTTTGTTACAATTTTTATCTTCCCAGCATCAGAAGACTGCCAAAATCTTTGCTGGTTTCTCCTCTGCCTGAGAAAAGTCTGCATTGCTGACTTCTTGTCCTGCTCTCAGAATTGGCAATGCACTAGGGGAATGCCACTGCAGAAATATCAGCTCATTCTCTGCTGTTTCCCTCCTCCTCTCAATCCATTATTTCAGGAGTTCTTATAAGTCTTCAAACAGCTTTAATTTTTTTTTAAATTACCTTTCTAGTTGTTCTTAAATCTGCTGTTCTTAGCTCTCCATAATACTCAGAAGTAGAAGTCTCCATTTATATTAGAGTGAAGGACACTGTTATTCTCACTGGAGGAGAGGTAGCTTTCCAGCTGAATGCAGTGTGTGTGTGTGTGGGGGTGTGTGTGTGTGTGTGTGTGTCTATGTAGGATCTGGAGTGCAGTACTTTCTATATAGACATTTACAGGTTTCTATTGACATTCTATCTGCCATTCTGTATTCTGCCTCACCTGAATCCCCACTTCTAAGATTACCTAATGTCTCTAATTCCTGAGATTTTCTGGGGCTCCTGGGCTTTCTCTGCTAACTTAAGTCTAGGCTTACTCCTCTCTGCCATATCAGTTGCCATTTATCCACTGATTTCCCAGTTACAATTTTGTTCAGCCCTTGTGCGCTTTGCCATTTTTATCCATCTCTTTATTGTTATGTTAGTGGGTTTCAGGAGGGAGTAGAATAATATTTAACCACAAGCCCAACATTAATCCCTTTTCTGAAAACAATTGAAATTGTGTTGTTACACTACTTCTTACATAGGTGGTACTTGATCATCAGAAATGATATTGGTCAAACTGTAAGTCAAAGAAACAGAATGGAATGAGACACTATATTCCTTTAATTTGATCTCTCAATTCTTATATTTTACCAGCTGTCACAAACTGCAACGTTAAAGTACCTGCTTTTTAATGAAACTCAAGACATATTCTCTCCTTTGCCAGGACATGGACGAAGCTGGAAGCCATCATCCTTAGCAAAGTAACACAGGGACAGAAAACCAAACACCACATGTTCTCACTCATAAGTGGGAGTTGAACAATGAAAACACATGGACACAGGAAGGGGGAAAATACACACTGGGCCTGTTGGGGGTGTGGGGGGCAAGGGGAGGGAGAACATTAGGATAGATACCTGATGCATGTGAGGCTTAAAACCTAGGTGATGAATCCCAGCACTTTGGGAGGCTGAGGCAGGTGGATCACGAGGTCAGGAGATCAAGAGCATCCTGGCTAACATGGTGAAACTCTGTCTCTACTAAAAAAAAAAAATAACAAAAATTAGCCAGGTGTGGTGGTGTGCACCTGTAGTCCCAGCTACTCGGGAGGCTGAGGCAGGAGAATGGTGTGAACCTGGGAGGCGGAGCTTGTAGTGAGCCAAGATCGCACCACTGCACTCCAGCCTGGGTGACAAAAAAAAAAAAAAAAAAAAAAAAATCCTAGGTGACAGGTTGATAGGTGCAGCAAACCACCATGGCACATGTATACCTATGCAACGAATCTGCATGTTCTGCACATGTATCCCAGAACTTAAAGTAAAATAAAAATAAATAAAAATAAAAATAAAAAAAGACATTCTGACTTGGGAGTCTGCCACAGGAAACACAGAGGCTTTCCCCAAAGGATGTAATAGTCTCTTTTGTAGAATTGTTTCTTAGTATATTTTACTCTATTTTGTAGTTCTTACAAAATTCTTATTTTTTTTCCAGGAGCCTAGACTACAAGAGAATGCTGATGCATGGCTCTCTAGGTATATCCTCTGTGTGTCCTAGGAGTATACAAAGGCCTACCAAGTGGTTTGGAGGATGCTGTTCAAATTATTAATGGCTACAGTAAGACCTTGGCTGCGCATTTTTAAAAAATGAGTTTTAAATTTTTTGTGAATTTCCTCTTATTGGCATATCAAAATCTGTAACACTATTTCTGTTTCATTATTTATTCTCCCAAGTACAAAGTGCAAATACACTACTTTATCACTTGATAGAGTATATTATGTGATATGGTTTGGCTGTGTCCCCACCCAAATCTTGTCTTGAATTGTAATTCCCATAATCCCCATGTATGGTGGGAAGGATTGAGTGGGAGGTAATCAAATCATGGGGGCAGTTACCCCCCATGCTGTTCTTGTGATAGTGAGTGAGTTCTCATGAAAGCTGATGGTTTTATAAGGGGCCTTTCCCCATTTGCTTGGCACTTCTTCCTGCTGACATGTGAAGAAAGACGTGTTTGCTTCCCTCTCACCATGATTGTAAGTTTTCTGAGGCCTCCCCAGCCCTGTATAGCTGTGAGTCAATTAAACCCGTTTCCTTTATAAATTACCCAGTCTCAGGTATATCCTTATAGCAGCATGAGAACGAACTAATACATTATCTTACTGACATAATGGAAGGGTAAAAATTTGGAAACAAATACTTTATGTCAATAGACTCTACTTGCCCTAAAAGTCTCTGTTTACTTTTCTGTCCACAAATAATTATTGAGGTCTTACTTTCTGCAAAACCTTGTCTTAGGTACTGGGGATATAACAGTGAATTAAATAAATGAAGTTCTTATTTTTGAAGAGCCTTGCATTTTACTGAAGGATATGGCAATAAATAAATAAAAACATATTATGTTGTTAATATGTCACACCTGCTATAAAGAAAAACAAAGCAGAGTAAAAGAATAGGGGGCAGGGTGGTACTTTTTAAAATAGCATGGTCAAAATAAACCTCCTTAGGAGGAACTGTGGGATCTGAACAGAATACAAAAGGGCCCAACATATATGCAGTAAATAAAATGAAAGCCAGAAAAGAAGTCAGTAATCCATCCAGATGACTGGTCTACACAGTTTTCATTTTCCTCATTGGATAAACAGTGAGTCATTTTTTTCTTTGTTCAGATCTCAAAGTTACTTGTGTGTTTGGAATTAGAAAAAATTTTTTAACATGTTTTATTTGGTAACCTAGATCTCAGTTAATCTAGGATGATGCTCCTTAAAATGTATACAGTAGGCCAGACATACTGAATTTACAGATATCATTTAAGTTTGGCATTATTGTATTTACATTGACATTTATTGTATCTAAATTCAGTGATGTTTATGATGAAATTTTTGTTTGTAGTAAGCAAAATTTAGGTTCCCTTTACCATTTTGTTTATATGAAGAAGTATGTTAGACTTGGTAGGAGCTATCCTTGAAGTCACTTTTAGAAAAACATTGGCTCTACTGAGTACAGGATGGGTTAGTTTCCTGAATTTCTGGGACCCTCCAGAGAAAGACCAATAACTTAAAATTACAGACACTGTTACATGGTCTTCTCCAGCAGGTTCATGGAAATGCCTACCCTTCTGACCCAGCCACTAGAGGGATTGTTGTACCATGGAGAAGCAGTCCTCCCCCAGTGCTTTGGGAGTAATTCTGCTCAGGGCATTGTCTGGAAAGTATTCATCTTCTTTTATGAAGAAGTGATGGAGGCAGGTAAGAGAGCTCACTTTCCCAGCACGTCTCCTGTTGACTGTGGGCTCTGAGGACGTCTCTGGAGTGTGTGTATTCAGCTTTCTCATTCTCTTTGAAGTCTAGCGATTTGCACTCCAAAGAAGTTAGGATTCTCAAGACTGTCTAGGCTGAATGTAGTTTTTAAACCAAGTGTTTTCTTTACTGTTCAAAAGCTTTGTCTTTGAGAGCATATTTGCCAATAAACTGCCTAGGAGAACTTGTAATGATAACCTAAAATATCACCAACTCTGTACTTAAATTGCCCTGCTTTTAAAATGTGTTTGTTTTGGCTGTATTTTGTAGTTGAAATAATTTAATATGGCAAGTTGACACTTTGAAGTGAAACATATTTTGAGCAATCGTTTTTTTTAAAAAAACATGCAAATGTTTTGGTATCTCTAGAATTAATTATAAGCCTTACTCAATTGATAATAAATGGATGTGAATAAAATTTAAACATGTTCAATCAATTAACTTAGCTATTCAAACATGAAAACATTGAAACATTTCCTTTGAAAATAGTTTAATGACATCCATATTCGTACCGCTTTATAACTTTATAGTTAGAATTTAATTAATAAATAATGTATGTATTCCATAATTTATAGTATGCACATGGCTCCAGTTCTTAAGTAAAGGGAAAAAATACATAATATACTAACCTACACTCACCTAAGAGTCAGTCCTGTGACTGCTGAGACTCTTTACCCATGGACTCCCCTCTGTTCCTTAGGCCCCTGTGAAATAGTAATCAAAAGTGTGCTATGTATTTTGAGTTATTTTCAGTAATGTAATCAGTTTTACATGTCAAATCCATATGTAAACTATAAGTAGACAGAACATAAATACACATTTTTATATCACTTGATTATGTGGCTCAAATTTGCAGTAAAGTTTAGTGTGTGTTTTTGTGGAGTTAATTGGTCACACAGGGCTCAGAGTCTGTTTTGACCCATTTATTTGGTATAGAACCATGTAGAGGCTGTCAGGAACTTTATTTGCATGCTCTGGAATGCTAGAGTACATTTCCCCAAGGAAATTCCAAGCATTGTATGGAATACATTATTTACTCTACATGCAAAGTCCCTCCTCTGTCCTAAAGAAGATTTTTTGCTCACGTGTGTGTGTGTGTGTGTGTGTGTGTGTGTGTACGGGATAATATAGAATTCAGTTTTACAACCTCATATGTAGAGGCTTTTGTTTTTGTTTTGTTGCCATCTATCAGGGCATCACTGTGTTGCTGGTGATAATCTGTGGAAACTTCATCTACGAGTCTGCGTGTGTGTGTGTGAGTGAGCGTGTGTTGTCTCCAGTAGAAATCTCAGCAGTATGCTTCGGGGACATTTGCCATCTTTTTCCTGAGACTCTCCTGTCTGCTTAGTTTTTCTCAGATCAAACACACACTTGATTTTGTTGGGGATAACGTGAGTCTCAAAGTTGCCACTTTGCTGTTCCCTTATAGGACTCAAGGGAAGGGGCTTATGGACTTCCCCCCTCCAGGAGAGGGTGCCTACCTGCGGGTGTTTGGTCCTGACCCCTCCTTCTCTTTTCTTTTTGCCCTTTAGCTTCAACACAGCCCCTCAAGGCCCTTAGTCAAGTGCCCTGGGGCTGCTTTGGGAAACTTCAGTCTTTTTACTAGAGGAAGAAATGCCCCTCTCACCCTTCCTTTGGTCCTTTCTTGGGTCTTAGAAACTGGGGGGCCTCATACTTTGTGTGGGTGCTAGAGGAGGCTCTCCTCCACTCATCAAGAGGAGGTGGACTTAGATACCATGGGTGAGAATGGATGTTGGTGCTCCAATCCAATTCCTATTTTTGCCTCTCCGATAATGAACATTATTGTGAATTCTCTCATGAGCTTCTCAAGAAAGTAAGCACATTATCTTAAGAAGAGAATTTTTTTCCTAATTTCACATGAGAAAAACGCAATGTCTTATGTTACACGACTTTGAGTCTTTCCCCCTATAAAATAATCAGTCCTGCATTATTGTGCAAATGAGTAACCAATTCTGTCATGTTCCTGGATTATTTCTCCTGTCCCTGATTATTTTTCTCCTATTAGAATGTAAACTACATAAGGGCAAGAGTGTTTTCTTCACTGCTTGATTTCAATACCTAGAATAATGCCTAGCACATACTATATGATCAACATATATTTATTGAATAAATGAATATTGTAAGGTTGCACACTACCTCAAATGGCTTCCTTTTTGGGGGTGTGTGTGAAGAGAATATTAACTTGGATTAGTTGGTATTTTATTATAATTTTTACCCCCACATCCAGAAGAAGCTTCTAATTTACTCCCAACTTCAACACTGATGGTAATAAAAAATGACTAAAGTAAAGAAACTGAAGGACAGAGGATCTAAGTAACTTACTTTACTAATAGGCAGCTGGTCAACTTGTAGCACAGTTTGAAGTCCAAGGACTTACCTACTTTAGATTGATCTGGTTTAAATGGGTCGCACTGTGCATTCAGGATCATAGCAGCCATTTGCTGAGTAGATATAAGGTTTGTCTCTGAAAGCTAATAAGTAATTTTAGAAGTATCCATAGCAGTAATATATAAGCATTATATGTGTAACTATTTTTCAGGTTCAAGCTTACAGGATACTTCAGGATGTTAAGCATCTGATTTTGCTTAAAAGAACAGTGTTCAATAGAGTAGATTAGGAATAGGAAAGAAGCCAGCCCTGGTTTATAGACAATCAGCAAAAGCCAGTCATCCTTTGCAACATGTGGACTTCACATTGGGTGTTGAAAATGTGTTGTGGTGGGGCAAATCAAAGGAAATGTGAATATCACACAATCAAAGAACGGAATGAATGCAGGATTCATTCTGATGAGAAAATGAGCCCTCTGAATCAAGCCAGGAAGAGATGAGAGGATTGGGTTAATTTCCTTTCTAGATAATAAATATTGTGGCATAAGGCAGTAAGAGAAAGGACCATTCAGAATGATTACAGAGAAAATTGCTAAGATCCCTATGTTGGTAATTGATCTTAATGGAATTTAATTATTTTATTACCATAATCAGTCGCCTCTTATCTTGCTTTTTCTTCCAGTCTACTTTGAGAACTATTAACTCATATTACCTAGCTATGGTCAAGAAAAAAACTGCTTAATAGCAAGTTTTAATTCTTATTGCAGTGTAACTTTGGCAAACTCATTTGTGTGTATTCATAGCACTGGAAGAAAAAAAGAGTCACTGTAAAATGAACCGGGCAGGGGAGATTACTGGATAGGAGTGTCCTTGTGTATATCTTTACTCTCAATTCCTGATGTCCTGATGTGAGTACTCTGAAGTCATAAATCATGTTCGTTTATTTTGTATTCCCAGTGTCACTCACAGTACCTATTAAAAAGTAGGTAGCTAACAAATACTTACGGAAGGAGTAGTAAAAATAACTAGCATAATTTTTATTCTTTGTACTATTGCTATTTCTCAGAAATATGTGCTAGCCTGTGTATTTTTACAAATCAAATAGCTCCTTTAATTTGTTCTTTATCCACAGATATCGTGGGTTCTGCCTTTCAGATGCTGACATAGCATCTATTAAACGATATCTTTACCATTTGCTTAGGGTAGTATGCATCTTAAAGGTGGGAAAGCTGGGAATGGTGACTCACACCTGTAATTGTAGGTGTGTTTATATAACACCATGTTTATGATTCAAATTTTGCAACAATGTTTCAAATAAAACACTCTGAAAATCTACCTGAGCTCTTTCTCTTCTATCTTTGATGGATGTTGGGTACAAGACATAACGGCAACCTGTCAGAAGTACTACCCTGATAAGAAATGGTGTTTAAGGCAGCAGGAGAGGTGATATTATTGGTGTCAACAACAGTATTAGTCCAAGGTGAGGTATCTTCTCCAGATCTCTAGATCTGAGTACTATTTCCCCTTTCACGGAAGTCAACCCATGCCCAATCTGTGCCTTGGCAGCCTGGGGCAGACATCCACTGGCTTGGCAGGGAGGCAGTGCCTCCTGTGGTCCCTGGCAATCAAGCTACTATTTTCAACATCTGTATTGAGAGGTGATGTGTGTGTGTGTGTGTGTCTATGGGCACACTCAATCTTCAATCTCTGGGGTTTCATCGTGCAGAAGGATCACAACTGTTTCTTGTTTTGATTTTACAGAAGAAAAGTGGGAGTTCAGGACTTTGACCTGGCTGTTCAACTGAGACAGAATTTTGAATTTCAAAGCTTCTGTTGGGTCTTACTGTTGTAATAGATGGACATCAATAGAAAGATGGCTTTTCATTAATAAAAGGCAAAAGATTTATGTGATCTGAAAATAGGAATGCTTTCACACTGTTGGTGGGAGTGTAAATTAGTTCCACCATTGTGGAAGATAGTGTGGTGATTCCTCAAGGATCTAGAACCATAAATACCATTTGACCCAGCCATCCCATTACTGGGTATATACCCAAAGGATTATACATCATCCTACTATAAAGACACATGCACACATATGTTTATTGCAGCACTATTCACAATAACAAAGACTTGGACCCAACCCAAATGCCCAGCAAAGATAGACTGGATAAAGAAAATGTGGCACATATACACCATGGAATACTATGCAGCCATAAAAAAGGATGAGTTCATGTCCTTTGCAGGGACATGGATGAAGCTGGAAACCATCATTCTCAGCAAACTAACACAGGAACAGAAAACCAAACACCACATGTTCTCACACATAAGTGGGAGTTGAACAATGAAAACACATGGACACAGGGTGGGGAACATCACACACTGGGGCCTGTTGGGGAGTGGGGGCCTAGGGGAGGGATAGCATTAGGAGAAATACCTAATGTAGATGACAGGTTGATGGGTGCAGCAATCCACCATGGCACATGTATACCTATGTAACAAACCTGCACATTCTGCACATGTACCTCAGAAATTAAAGTATAATTAAAAAAAAGAAAGATGGCTTTTTAGGGGCCTCAGATTATCACTCAGTTCTTAAAAATGATGTTTTACTATATGAATATATATATTTATATACACACAAACATATACACACACAATATTTTCTCACAGTGAGGATAAGAGGAATACAAAGGGCAACTGCCACTGCCTTTCAAAATAACAAAATACTAATATTAATAGTGGCCGTGTAAAAGTGGATAACAATGATTTTCTTTCTTAATGTGACTGGAAACTCTGTTCTGAGGATTACCATATTTCCTCAAGATGTGTGTGTATGCATGCATGTGGGTTCCTGTGTTTAGCTAGTAGATGAATTAAGGAAGAATGAGAAGGCACCTCTTACTAAAGTGACACCTCAGAAGAAGCTATATTTGACTGAGTAACTCAGAACTGTAAGGAATATATTTCTATGGGTTACTGAATTGCACAACATTCTTGAAATTGTTGAGATTCAACAGAAAACAATACCCCAAAATGAAGGCCTCAGAAGCAGCCTCAGAAGCAAAAATTTTTTCTTTGACCTTCTCCTTCTCTCCAGTCTCTCTGTCCCATTCTTCCCCAAGGCTGGCCACAGAAACTAGAATTCCTCTTTCCCAAGGCAGATCATAGAAGCCAGGATCCCCTTTCCCCAAAGCCAGCCATAAAGCCTAAAAATATTACCTAACTTCCCCTCAGCCTTTCTGTGTGAAGACTGTATATAAATAAATGATCTGACCTACCTGGTTTGACTGTAGGTCACAAGACACCCATTCCAGAGAGAGTCCTGCCCCACACCCAGAAGGAATGAATGCTTATAATAACAGAGAGGCCAAGAAGAATCTAAGCAGACAGGCCTTGCTGGGCTTCTCCACTCAGTATGAGCATTAGATTATCCCCTTTTTGTTCAATATTTCTACATAGATGTTAATACTTTGTTTAACCTAAGCATAAAAATGGACAATTTTCTGTGTATCTTTGGGTCTTCATTCTGAAGGCTCCTGTGTATATGTTGAGTAAATTTATATGCCTTTTCTCTAATTTATCTGCCTTTTGTGAGTTGATTTTTGAGCAAACTTTCAGAGAGCAAAGAGGAAGTTTTCCCATGGCCTCTATAAGGTGAAGATGGATCTTAGAGGTAGACAAGGGATGAGATTTCCCTCAAATGGGGAAATATGCATGGCTATAGATGCAGTTACCATTGGAAACTATCAAGTAATTACTGAGGAAGTTGAGACCATTGGAAGAATTTGCTGCCCTGTGGATCTATTTATTTTGGTGTTGTCTCTTCTTTTATATTTGAACCTATTATAAATGCCAAAAATAAAACCTAATGACAACTTTTCCTACTAATACCTACCAGGTCTAAAATGGAGTTCCCATAGTTCTTTAATTACTCTTGACCAATTCCATTTCCTGCTGCATTTCCCAGCCCAGATGCTCTGAGTTGCAAGGCCCAGCCAGCTTCTTTGTCCTCTCTCCTCACTGCTAGAAATAAAGGATTGAGTTTTTGACATGCTGAATTTGAGATTTCTATTAGGCAGCCAAGTGGTGATGTCAAATAAGCTGTTTTATTTGGAATCTAGAGAGCAGGTTTGGACTGTTAATCTGGTTGTTGCTAGCATACATAATGTGTTTAAAACCACGAGACTAAGTAAGATAGTGATAGCCAATGGAGTCAATGCCCTGGGACATCTTAATAACTGGGGAAGGGAGGGGGGATAAAGAGAAGAAAAAAATAATAAAAATGGAAAAAATAAAAAAAATGGAAAAAGGAATGATTGAGTGATGAAGGTGGAAAACTTGGAGACTTTGGTATCCCTGAGACAGGTGAAGTCAATGTCAAAGATGGCAGTGAATCAGTTTCATCATAAACTTCATAAACCTAGTGATGGGTTAAGTAAGATAAGGCCTGAATATGGACCAGCAGAGATCACTGGTGACCTCATAAGAGCAGATCTGTTTGAGTGAGGTGGTCAAAATCCTTTTTGGACTGGATTTAATGGCGAATGGGGGAAGAAAACTTGAAGACATTGGGAAAAGATAGAAGAGCAAAGAAATAGGGTGGTAGGTGGTCAGGGAAGTGGGGTTAAGAGAAGGTAATATCTAGATGTGAGTTTTTACTGCATTTAAAAGGAAATAAGATGAGAAGGAAATATTTGTAACCAGTTTGTATCCCCTACTGTCTTGTAATTTCTGTCTGATTACGATAAAATAGAAATCTGGTCCAGATTTTGATAAGCTGAAGACAACGTCCCAACCTTCACAGGGACCTTGTCAATTCAGCTGTGTGATTTCTCCTTTCTTCTTTCAGAACTAGACCTCCCACCCAGGGAAAATTCAGAATTTAACAAGAGAATCTTCATCCCAGCCCCTGATGATGACAGTCCCATTCTTCCATGGCACTCTGCTGTTTCTCTGACATGCTTGCTCCCACCCACATCCCTTTTTACAGCTCAAGGAGTAGTGCAGACTGGCTGCCTCCCAAAGATCATCACTAACTTTCACCATGCCTCATCCCCTCTGTGCCCATTCTGTCTTTGGGGGTACTGAAGTGAAATCCAATAGTTTTGAAGGAAACTGATTGCCTGTCTCAAGCTTTAGCTCTACCATTGTAGTTTCCCACTGAATTAATAGTCCATTGTTTTTTCAATGCTTAATAAAATAAATAAGATGAACAAGACCTAAATTTGGTGTTATAGTTACAAACAAACAGTATTTATTCTACAGTTCATTGTTACAGTAAAGTGTTGGTTGGAAGCAGAATAATAAATTAGATCTTTTTTGGTTAAATGCTAATAGACTTTTATTTGCTATAGCAAACCACTTTTCTTCTAAAAAAAAAATAGCATGCAAAACAGTAACATATTCCATGATCTTATCTTGGGCAGTGATTTAAACTGTAAAAGCACCTCTCTGCCCCCTCCCCCAGACACAGCATGATTTTAACAGCAGCATTATTATCACCACGATAATAAGGGAGTCGTGCCTCTGCTTGCCCCTCTTTCAAGGAGCAAACTGTGATGTCAGCATGTCACTAACATACTAGATATGTATCTCTAGAGGTTGCCATGGCAAATCTGGAACCAGAGCCTCCCTAATGAGCCTTAGCTACTGCCGCCTGACAGACTAAGCATTCTCAGGCATTTCCTGTTAGACTTTGTGTTGGCGTCAGCTATGAAAGCAGTTGCTTACAATTCTGGCAGTAGATTAGCATTGGGTAAGAGTGGGGATGAAGTCTCATCTAGTCACGAACTGTCACTTAATCTGACAGAGGAATTTCTGGGGCTGGAAATGTATCGAGTGCAATGGGACACTAAGGAAATACGTTAAAACCCAGTTTCTGGCAGTTTTATGATAAATCATTTTACCCCCACTTCAAACAAACAGAACAACTTTCAAATTAACAAAAGATTCACTTTTACATCAATGATTGGGCTGAAAAGAATAAAGATTAACAGGATAATGGCAGAAGAGAAACCAACAATACTAGAGCAAGAAAATAATTCTTTGAAATTGCTTCTTGTGTTGGTTGGTAAGATTAGTTTTCATAGTGGACAACAAATATAAATCTCCTTTGGTAAGGCATCATACATTTTCATAAATCAAACATGCAAGGCTCACCACGGTGATAGTTGCCACTCACTGCAAAGTATTAAGATGGCAAACTCTATGCTTCATTATGATGTTGGAGCTCTATCATATTCTTTGTTAGCCTTTAACTATTTACAAAGTTTAGAATCTGAAGTAATATTTTTTTTAGTTCATACTAGAGCTGACATTAACATCTGATATGGTTTGGCTGTGTCCCCATCCAAATCTCAACTTGAATTATATCTCCCAGAATTCCCACATGTTGTGGGAGAGACCCAGGGTGAGGTAATTGAATCATGAGGGCCACTCTTACCCGTGCTATTCTTGTGACAGTGAATAAGTCTCATGAGATATGATGAGCATATCAGGGATTTCCACTTTTGCTTCTTCCTCATTTTCTCTTGCTGCCACCATGTAAGGAGTGCCTTTCACCTCCCACTATGATTCTGAGGCCTCCCCAGCCATGTGAAACTGTAAGTCCAATTAAACTTCTTTTTCTTCCCAGTCTCAGGTATGTCTTTATCAGCAGCATGAAAATGGACTGATATAACCTCTTAAGGTAGAATGGAATAATTAGTAAAGTGAAGAAAACAATATGCAAGGTAATAACTTTGATTGTTTTCTTTTATGTTATAGTAACACAGTTAAACTCTTTGGGTATTCAACAATATAAGGCAAGTAGGGCAGCGGTTCAGGAGGGAGTATTGGGAAGCCATGGGGGAGATTTGGGAATGTTCATTCATGGGACTCATGATGAAAGAGATAACACTGAATTATCAAGAGAGAAAGCAGGAAAATAAGAAGGTTCTGGCCTTTACTAATTTTAGGGATCAATATCAGTGTTCTTGGACTGTGAGAAACATGGGAATAGAAGACTGCCTAGAGTAGAAGGGACAGATGGTCAGTTCTATCAGTGACACAGCAGGTTTCCTAGGGAGCTCACCACTCTTGCCTGGTTCTGCCACTTGGGGCTGGGAAGTACATCAGCTGGCTTTCCTGGGCATTGCAAAAACATATCATCATTGTCACTCCAAAGCATGTCTTGAATCCACAGTATGGCAAGGGTTGGGGAAATTTTCGTGACAGGCTCTTCTCAATACACATGTAATACCTAACTTTGTTAGCCCTGTTGGATGACATTACTTTTTGTTTCCATGTCCTGAATAAGGCTTTTGTTCATTGAGAGTACAAGAAAAATACAGAGTCCTCGTTCTTACAAGCAAAATGCAAACTGATACCCCTTAGGGGTCTTCATTGGCTTCCTCACAGAGGTGATGAGTTGGGCCTGATGTCCATCCTCACCTGTACCTGGACTGGCTAACTGCATGCAGGCTGTGGGTTAAGAGGTCAGCTTACAATCTTACAAGAGGGCAAAATCAGTTGACTGAGGACAAAATTGAATCCGTGTTCTTGGATTTATAAAAAGGGTAAACTCACCCCCTGAGTGAACCTGGGAGAGCTGAAGAGCCACTCAAGTGTCAATGACATGCTGAGTAGTAGAGTACTTGGGGTCCAGTGAAGTTCAGTCCTGGAATCCCCAGTGCTATGAAACCCTGGGGCTGCTATGGGTTCTGGAGTAGTTCACTGATTTCAGTTACCTGGTGGCATTCCATGTCTATTGGTGAGTATTGAAGCAGTCAGTTTCCATAATAGACAGATACTCCTGTAATATAACCTATTAGAGAAAGACAACTACTAGGCCTTACCATTTTATTGGAGAATATTATGACTCATTCGGAATAGTCTTTCAAGCAGAAGCTTGCTAATGCCAGTGGAAACACTCTGCTTAAATATTACCACGTTTCCCTTCCTCTGATTATCACAAAATTCTCCCCTCCACTTTCCTTGGGTGTCACAATTTATTTATCTAACAGGGTCGGAGATTATGGCTATCTCTAAGGGAAATCTTATAACTTTTTTTAGGTAAAGGAATAGACTGGAAGATTTTAGTACCTCAAGTCTTTCTTTTTTAGATTCTGCAATGTGGTATTCCTTTCCACACCAGCATGAAGGAGCATATAAAATGCACCCCATTTTAGGAATAGAAATTAATTTGAGTCAGAAGAGCAGTAAAAGGTAATCCACATGGCGTGCCTTTGTCAAAGAGACAGACATTTCCAATACAATTCTTAGGGGAGGAAGGTGGTTATAATAGAATATAACAGCTCTCTGGAGGGAAGAATACATTTCCTATATGGTGAGGGTGGTTATGCATTATATCTGCAGCAGTTTTCCCTTGAATCCGGATATCAGATCTCTTAAGGAGATTTGGGAAAAGATCACTGTGTGATGAAGGTAAAGGGGGAAGATTGGTTCAGATTTGCCCAAAAGTACATCTGAAAACAGAATTTTAGCATCCACTAGGTGTTTGTCAGATGGTAGCAATTTCCAGCAACAACATAGTGGGGACATATCAGCAACAGATCTGAATTGGTTACCTAGAGATGAAAAGCTCCCCAGACTCTTGTTTCCTCTTGGATTCAGCTTTTGATTGCGTGCTTTGTCCTTTGTATCTCTTTTCTTCACTAACTCATTGGTTCCTTTCTCTTCTTTTTTAGAATCTCAAACTTATCTTTTAAACTGATTTATCTCAGGCTTTATGGCTCAGGAAGCAGCTGAAACTAACAGGAAAAATACAAAGAGAAAACCTGGGTATTTTTTAATTATTGTCAGAGAACAGATGCTGTGGCAGGTGCTGCTAGTAAGATATTATAATCCAACAGGCAAAAGATATGTAGAATTTTATTTTTCCATCTTAGGACAGGGCTCTCAATATGCTGATTCATTCATGTGGTTAAGGACAAATTAATATTTCAGAAATTTGCCCACAGTCCATGAGATAGTGATATGTCACAAAATTTTTTGTGTATTCCCCTATTGCAGATTCATTTGGGAGAAATGATGTTCACCTCATAAGTAAGTCCTTCTTACATTACATTTCATGCTGTAGTGAAACAGCAGTTGCTCTCTGCTCTCGAAGAGGAGGGGATATTTAACTATTCAAATGAATCTCAGTATCCAAAAAAGTGTCTGTTTTTGATAAATCCCTGTGTTTTGATTATAAATAAAACATTCAACTTTTTTGCTTGTGCATTTGTATTAGGGCTGGTGCAACAATTCTCTCCCTAAATTGCTTATATCTCAAATATTCTTTTTGGCTTAGCCTTTATTTTTATTTTTGGGGCCAAAAAGATACCTGTGAGTTCCTTTTTAATGGCCCTTCTGACTAATTTTCAAACTGTCATCGTATTTTAGCAAACTGTTGAGAGTGGGATTTAATCTTGTTCTTCTTCACAGACAATCAGCTGTGTGCCAGCCCTTAGTTCTTTCTTTGGCTTGCTCAGATATCTGGTCTACACTGTGGGTGAGGCAGATGTCTGGTCCATGTCTGGTCGCTGGGGCTGCCACTGAATCTTCTTGACCTTGGAAAGAAGTATGTCTCAGTTTTTAAAGGAAGACCATTACCTAGAAAAGTTATTAGAAATTTTTCTTGATTTAGAAACATATTTGGCCAGGCACAGTGGCTCACACTTGTAATTCCTGCATTTTGAAGGCTGAGGCTGGAAGACTGCTTGAACTCAGCCCGTGCAACATGGCAAAACCCTGTCTCTGCAAAAAGTACAAAAAAATTTAGCCAGGCATAGTGGCACAAACCTGTGGTTCTAGCTACTCAAGAGGCTGAGGAGGGAGGATTGCTCAGGAGGCTGAGGTGGGAGGATTGCTTGAGCTGGGAGACAGAAGTTGCAGTGAGCCAAGATGGTGCCACTACACTCCAGCCTGGGCAGCAGAGCAAGAACCTGTCTCAAAACAAAACAAAACAACAAAAAAATATAATTTCTAGTATGGCTGAATCAGTTCATTCAGTGAAAGTGCTAAGCATTTTGATGTTAATTTTGAAGGTGTATTCACCTTCATGTTATCCAGGCTTTTATGTTTCAAAGCATTTCTTTCAGACTTACAGTAGTGATATTTTTAAAGATGAATGATTCTTATGAATGAAGTTCATGCTATAGTTCTTGTTCCAAAATGATACCTACAATTTCTGTGGGCCCACAGAATTTGAAGTTGGAGCCTGTTAATAATTTTCTTTCTTCCAACCTGCCTTTAGGTTGATGGAAATGCTCAGGGAGACATCTCCTCATAAGTGGAATTGGAGCACTTCTTGGGGGAACACTGAAGTATCTTTGAAGGTTAGGCAACTCACTCACTTTCATTGGTCCATTTATCTGACTGGAAGAGAACTAAGAGAAAAACTGATTCAAGAAGCAGTTATGTAGAAGAAACACAAGGCTTGTAGCCAAGGCAACCTTGATTCAGACATATTTGCCTTTTTTTTTTTTTTTTTAATTTAAGACCTTTATTAACAGGTGCTTGCAGTTTGTTGACTTTTTTGAAAAAATCAAGTTGTAAACTTTTATTACAAATTAAAAATGAAGTTCTTAAAAATCTCAACTTGACCAGATATGAAACAATTTAAAAACCTTTAAAGGCGTATTGAGAAAAACCAGGCTTTTTTAAAAAAACACGTTTGTTATTACCAAAAAGAGACGTCTTTAGGTAAAAATAATAAAAACCCCATGCTGCATAGATAATGCAGATAGTTCTATTTATCTGGTCAACGGGCAAAAAGCAAGCACTTAAGGTCTTCAGCTCCAATCTTTTGTTCATTTCTTATTGCTAGAATTTCATATTTCTTCTTGTTGGATGACTAAACCGGATGATGGTAGAGATGGTAAGCCAGCATTTACTCAGCCCCGCCCCGCTCAGCCTCGGGAGTGGACGAATTCTCAGCTGGTGGATCGGCTGCTTTTGTCTCTTTGCCATCTTGTGGTTTAGGGTTTTCTGGGCGTCTGCGTCGGTAATTGAAGTTGCTGCGGTACCGATGTTGAGGTGGCTGCTGACCTTGGGTCTCATCTCCTTGATTTTCTTTATCTTCTTCATTGCCGTCCTCTCTAGGCTGTTTTTGGCGAGGAGGGCCTCTGCGGAATCGTGGTCTATATCCCCAATACATATTCTGCCTCACTGGTCTACCTTGTTCTCCTGCACCCTGGTTGTCAGCACACTCCATCACTTCTCCCTGCACAGGAGGGTTGGAATACTGTGGTCGACGCCCACAGGGTCTCCGCATGTAGTAAGGTGGGAACCTTCGCCTGCGGTAGGGCGGGCGTTGTTGGGCCTGGCCTTCGGGAGCACTCTCCGATCCCTCGTTCTTTTCCCCACTCTCACTGTTCTGGTAATTTTGCTGGTAATTGCGTGGAGGACCCCTAGGACGTGGATAGCGTCTATAATGGTTACCGTCGGCTGCATATTTACTGCCTTGAACTGGAACACCACCAGGACCTGTAACATTTGCTGCCTCCGCGCCCTTTTCTCCTTCAACAACATCAAACTCCACAGTCTCTCCACTTCCTACACTGCGAAGGTATTTCCTGGAGTTATTCTTTATGGCAGTCTGGTGTACAAATACATCTTCCTTGGTGTCATTCCTGTTGATGAAACCATATCCGTTCCTTACATTGAACCATTTTACTGTTCCCAAAACCTTCGTTGCAATGACCTTCTTGTCCCCGCCGGCAGGCGCCGCCTATGTGAGGCCGCCTGGGCCACCGCTCCCTGGGCCGCTGCCCGTAGTGCCGGGCTTGGTGTCGGCGGCGCTGAGGGCGGGCGCGGCGGGCGGCTGCTGGGTCTGGGCCTCGCTGCTTATGGTTGCGGTGATGGTGACTGGGGCCGGCTGCGGCAGCTGCGGCTCCTCCCGGGGTGTGATGGTAACTAGGCCTGCTGCGGCGGTGGGGCTGCTCAGGGCTCTCTGGGGTCCGCTCTCCGCTCCCGCTACCAATCGAAATCTTTTTTTTTTTTTTGAGACGGAGTCTCACTCTGTCGCCCAGGCTGGAGTGCAGTGGCGCCATCTTGGCTCACTGCAAGCTCCGCCTCCCGGGTTCATGCCATTCTCCTGCCTCAGCCTCCTGAGCTGCTGGGACTACAGGCGCCCGCCACCACGCCCGGCTAATTTTTTTGTGTTTTTTGTAGAGACGGGGTTTCACCGTGTTAGCCAGGATGGTCTCGATTTCCTGACCTCGTGATCCGCCTGCCTCAGACTTCCAAAGTGCTGGGATTACAGGCGTGAGCTACTGCGGCCAGCCCTATGTTTGCCACTTCTTAGCAATGCAGCTTAGACTTTCTGAGACCAACTTTCCTATACTAAAGAGTAAAGATCTGGCAGAGTTATTTTTAAATAGTAAGTACAATAACCAGCAAAATCTCTGGCAGTCGTAAAGAAGTAGAAACTTCTACCTATTTTCCTCCCATTCTCTGAGTCTCACCTCATTTGTAAAATGGAGAAAGTAATAATCACCAAGGGGTTATGGTAAGAATTAAAGAGAGTATGGCCTTATCCATGGTTAGAGAGTTACCCAAAAAGTAAGTCTTCAAACAAAACAAAACAAAACAAAACAAAAAAAACGTTGTTTAACCCATCCTCCTACTTCCCACTTTACAGACAAGCACATTGTGGTTAGGCAGTGGTAGGCTTGGACATAGACACATTGGCCAGTACTCTTCACTATGTTATTATTATCGACTATTTGAATATTCTAGATATTCTGGGTTGGGGAGTTGAAGACTAAATTTTGAAGCATAAATTGAGCAGAGTGGATATAGTACTAGACTTCCACAATGTCAAGACCCATTTGGAAATGGCTCCCTGGACATTCAGGTTTACCAGAAGAAAAAATCAATGTGCTGAGACTATTAAACTGGATTTTAACTTAAAAAATGGCTTTAAATGTAATTTTAAACAACTGTTTCAGGTTGAACAAAACCATTCTATTCGATTATCTTGGTTTTCTTTGAGTGTTGTCAGTGTTAGTTAATATAAGAATTTTGGCTTAGCGAGTTCCTTACTAGGTGTCTCTTTACCCTGAAAAGCCAAATAATACCCTTATTGCATATGACACCGATACTAAAGTCAGATAAAAGGGGTTCCATTGCAAGGCTAAGAAAGAACTAATTTTCTAACATTGGAACATTATCTGTCATGTGTTACTACTCTGTAATTATGACTATTATTCTCATTGGGAAAAAAGATATTTCAGGAGGGGAAAAGATTTTTATAAGAGGCTTTTAATATAAATGGGCAATTATATTAAAATACCGACTTTCATACTTAGACACTGTGTGTAGATACATTATATTATATTTGATTTAAATTTAGTAAATTATATGCATGTGCAAACTTAAAATATATGAGTATTGCTTCCTTAAATGAAAGGCATGAATAGTCTTGTGAAATAGATTTTTGAGAACTGGATTCACAACTTTTATGCTTGCAAAGCTTTTATTGTTAATAATACATTGTTTTTTATTTTTTGGGAAAGAATGAATCATTTTCATTTGGCAAGGATTCTGAATTTTTTTTGCAAGAATGATTATGCTTTTTGAATCATTTGTGGGGCTGAACAAAAGGCAGTGGTAAAAATAAAAATTATAACCATGATTCATCTTTTTCTAGAAGATGAATACAGTACTAAAAATTATGAAGAATCCTTCAGTTTTGCTTTAAGTGATGTGCTGAAAGAGAATTCACAAGCAGATAGAAAATTTGGACAGGAAAGGAAATAATCACATTTGATCTTCACCGAGTTTAAGAAGTTCACGTTGGATAGCTGTGAGGACAAAATCTTCCAAGCATAATTCACCTCAAATGTCACTCTCAGCAAAAGAAAATCCAAGATTTGTAGGCCAGAAGTTTATTCAATTTTGGAATCCTTTTAAAGAAAAATTATAGAAGATTAAAAATATATAACAAGGACCAAAGATGGTATTTATTTGGAATGAGAAGAGAAATTAAACAAATTATAAATTTTATAAAATTGACAAATACTACAAGTATCATTATATCTGAAAAATGCCATGATATTTTAAATTATAACTGTCTGACACATCTTTAGAATACCCCTTTCTTTATATTTTTGGCTGTTTAGTTTTGTATTGCTTTTTTATGTGAAATTATTTTGTGATATTATTTTCTATTGAAAGAATATGAAGACAATTCAGTGTTTCATCTAATATGGTTGACTGAAATTTGTTTCTTATTTTCAATAGTTGGGGTGCCTAAGCTTGACCACATGCAAATGCACGACCATGCAGCACTGTTGCCCTTTAAAAAGAGGACTCTAGGGCTGGGTGCAGCAGCTCATGCCTGTAGTCTTAGCACTTTGGGAGGCCAAGCAGGGAGTGTCGCTTGGGCCCAGCAGTTGGAAGTTGCAGTGAGGTATGATTGCCCCACTGCACTCCAGCCTAGGGGACAGAGTGGGACCCTGCCTCAAAAATAAAATAATAAAATAAACGCAGGAGTTTTGAAAAATTCACTTTTACATAATTTCCAGAAAAAAACATAGTTTATTTGTAACCATATACACTGCATTAGTGAGTCTTCCTCAATAGGTGAGAACTTCTGTTTTGATAAGAATGATAAATGAATCCTCTACTTAGACTTTTATCCATCTGGTGGTTTGAAGAATTCTCCAGAGTCTAGCTTTCGGTTCTATACAATTAAAAACATGTTTCTTCTCTATTGCCCACATACTTCTAGAGCTCGGTGCTGTATGAGACAAATGTATTGCAATATGACCTCTGTACTGGTCCTTCATAGTATGGTGTAGTTGATAATACAAATATTTCTGGAAGTCATTCCCACAATGGGACAGACAGCGAGGAATAATTTAATTATATAAAGAAACAGCTGTAAGCCACATAAATATATCCTCCGAACCAAATTAAATATACCTTAACTCAACTTCTTAGCAGGATTCCAATGAGGCCTGTAGCCACTCTGATGCTGCCTGACATGACAGACAGAAGTGTGATGGAGAAGTCAGAATGGGAAGATCCAGTAGCTTAAACAATTACAGCTAAAAACAAACAAACAAACAACCTCACTGTTGTGCCAATTTTGCAAAAACACATTGCAGCGCCTCTTCCAGGGCTGTGGCTGGAAGTCTGGGGCATTAAGTGGCTCTAAGGCTTATGCTCCATTTGCTTCACCATAGATTTGCCTGGGCTCCCAGATGGTGTCGTCATATGCCAAGGGATGTTTGTGTGTCTTTGTGGACAGACATGAAACATCCCAGGGAGAGCTCCTATTCTAAATTACCCCCTTGCATCGCCTGAGGCCAGGAGTTTGAGTCTGTAGTGAGGTATGTTGGTGCCATTGCACTCCAGCCTAGGCAACAGAACAAGACTCTCTCTCTAAAAAAATAAAAATAAATGAATCAATGAATTATGTCCTTCATCAAAGTTTGACTGAACCATTAACAATTCATATTTTTCCCTTCAACCTTAGCCTTTCCCTTGGTAGAGTCCTTTTTTTAAAATGCTACATCCCTTAGGAGAGGCAGCATGCACTTACTTCCTTGAGGCTTTGTTTTTCAGGGTGTTTTCTTCCTTTTTTTCTAAGAAAAGATAAGGATTTATGAGAAGTTTGGGCCTTGGACATAAATAAGGGCTCAGCAAGGGAGAACAAGGGCAGAGTGAGCAAGGGGCATGAGGTTTTGTGTTGGCTGTGGCAGCCAACGCTAGGGATTGCTGAACTATTATTGTTATGCAGGTGTTAATGTAATTGAGTTGTATGTGTCTGTGCATTTTTCTATAGAGCCGTTCCATTTTCTCTACAGAATTCATGTTTATTAAGAATAAAAACAATGTCTACTGCCCTTTTACTATTCTCTGAGGGGTTAACATCTACCCATGTGCAGATCTGCTGTTAGACAGAGATGCCACCTGGAGCTGACTATATATTTGGTGATCCTCAATTCACTCATGTCTTAGCTTGTTTATTCTTCTTTGGACACCGCCCCCCCCCAATCCTTCATGGCTTCTACTCCCTTGATGTTCTTTTTAGCATGGTGCTGAGTAGTCAAACAATGCGTATGTTTTTAAGCAGAAATCTTATACAGTAAAGATTAAACAGAAACCCAATTGATAAAATAGATACATGTCAACCTGCCCTGATTGAAGCAGGGGCTGGGGCATAAAGCCCTGGCCATGTGGCCTCCTTCTTTGTGGCAGGTCCCTGAGTGGCTCTCAGTCCTTACAGCTCTTACTGAAGAATGAAAACCCCAGAGTAGAAAAGTTACTCTTGGATAGACAATCAGAAAACCTGGATTTTTATTCTGACTGGCATTTCTACTAGTAATGTGACAATAGGCAAGTCATCAATTGCTCTAAGCCTCAGTTTTTGCATTTGTAAAAAGTGGTCAATAATATGTTGCCTTGCTCAGCCTACATCAAAGTAAGGCTATGAGAATGAAATGGGTTATATATGTGAAAGCCCTTCAAAGTGCTTTACATGTAAGAATTACAGTATCACCCCCTAAGTCTTTCCAACAAAATTACCTTATAGATTATTCAAGTCATGTAATCATAAATGAGAACATCTGAAAGCGTTACTGATGCCACCCTATGTCCTTTATAATATCCCAGGTCAGGTAAGAGGCCACCCACTCCCTGTATATATTGTCAAGGAAGCCAAGAAAATAAGAGTGACATTTCCAATATGTAGTGGGACCAAAAGCCCAAATACAAAGATAGAAAGGGCAATGACTAAGCACCACATGAAAGAAATAAAAAACTTACCAGGTGCTGGCAAATTTCTGCTGTGGCTCATGAAGTAAGGATGATACTGTTGCTATGCAGAAACAAAATATTTGGAAGTGACAAATTAGTCTTATTTTCAGTTTGTGCCCCAGTGTATTTGTTTGCAGAATGTGCACTGTTCATTGACAAGATAGAAGAAGACCTAAAGGGAACTAGAGGAAAATGGAACAGGCAGGGGAAAATGAATGTAAAATACTTGGGCTATTTAGCCTGAAGGAAAAACTGAAGATTACTCAGCTTTAGATCACTGAAGAATGATCTAATAATTGGTTTTTAGGAAACACAGAGATTTATTGTATAGAGTACAGTGTACAGCTGGCACTCAATAAAGAACTCACAAGTCTGTTGGAGTTCACAGACACTGGCCTTCAGGGACAGTCACAGAAAATTGATAGGTGCCCTATCAGGAACAATGGCCCCTCTGCCATCAAGTCCATTTGGTATCTAAACCATTTCAAAGAGATGTTTTCATCTCTCATTTTTAGAGACATAATTGATCCTAGATGGGATTAAGCGTGGAATGACATGGAAGAGCTGGATCTGAAGCATGCTCTTGGAGAAGAGCTGATGATTGACACCAGGAAAATTCAGAGCCAGGAGGCAAGGAGAGGTAACTGCTTAGCAGCTCTTAAGCCTTCAGAAATGACAGAATCTGCTCTGGTTGCCTGAAGAGATTGTCCTCCACATTAGACAGATAAGGATGGAAAAAACATAATAAGTAGCTTTTTGTAATTGACATGTGGGATGAAACTGGCAGGCAGAGAAGCTCAACCTACATCACGATAAGCTTGGCTTGTGGTCAGGCTGAAGGACTTGTCTTGAGTTTTTTCAAGTTAGTAGGAATGACTTCCAGACTGAAAAGCACTGTAAGGGAAAAAAGACGCACAAAACACCAAGTGTCCTCTATGGGTTTGTGGACAGACTTTCCACATTGTTAATGCAAATGATTTGTCATATTTTATAGAGTTAGTACACATGGAATGAATCTGTGTTCATACTTCTCAAGGTCAGAGTCCCACATACTGTTCACCTGAATCTTATAGACTAAGTAGTAGGTTAGAAATACTTTCATCAAGCAGGCCAGATCAATTGCAGATCTCTTAGAACATGGATGGATTTCCTGTGTATTACACTGTCATCTGTCTTTATAAACCACTGGACACAGGCCTGACTACCTTCTAGATTACTAAACTCATTTGAGAATAGAACATGATACAAAGAATTAAAGGGGTAAGAAACAAGATTTAGCAGTTGCCATATTTTGCTGTATTTTCCATTCATTTTTCTTTTGGGAAAGATTTTGTTATGTGGTCTAGTTAAAAAGAAATTTTACAGAACTTGTTAATACATAAAACTGGAGAACATTTTTCTTAACTATTTTAAACTATAAGACAAAGTCTGAGCAGCTATCATACTTTATCTAGTGAATTGTTAGAGGTCTTTTGAAAACCAAGAGTTTGGTCACCTTGACTTTATTTTGTTTTTTCCTTGCTATACCTGATGATAAATCATTGCTTGGAGTGACGTAATGTGCACTTGTGTCTCAATTTCATGTTTGTACTGCATTTATACAGAAAACATGCTCCTTTACAGAGTGAAGTCAATGTACATCTCCTTTACAGAGTGAAGTCAATGTACATCACAGGTTAGGCCTGGAAAATGTTGTTTGCTTTTCTGGAATTTGGTTCTGCTCTACATCAAGATTTCAATGTAAAAAGATTAGATTTCCACAGGTGGCTTTGCATTAGTCAGAACTGAAATCAGAGTCTATTACTTCCAAGAGGTCATGGAAAGCAACTAATTCAAGACACATGAGGGTCTTGCCTAACATGATACATATAGTTAATAGAAAAACTAGCACCAGAATGTGTTGAGTGTTCTTTGCATGTAACATATCACACTAACTTTTGACGTAGCTGTATCTGGATAATCCCAAAATGGAACTAGACTCGAGTAGAATTGGGATGCACTTGAAGCTATCAGACACTAGGTAGCATCTGTCTCTTTTTGCATCTGATGGGTAGATAGTGTTTCAATTGGATTTATACATTGAGGGGAAGTAGACAATAATTTGCAATCTATGATCTTCATTCTTGTATAGATTTATGTGAACTAAGCTAGCACCAATGACTCATAAACTAATTTTAGCATTGCAAATGAGAGGTACCAAGTTCTTGGGAGATACAAATAATCTTTGTGAGTACAGAAGTTCTAAAACATATCACTTGCTTAACCTTCTCAGCTTGGGCATTTAATATCTAGAGGGTTTTAAAACTTCATGACTTTATGAAAATTATACAAGGGATTGACTGAGAATTAAGCCATTTTATGGAATGAAAATTATGTTATTATACTACATAAATGTCGATAAAAATTGGAAGTGTGATATTAATTTCCGATGCCCCATTAGTAGAAGTTGGTAAATATATGTAATCAGGTATAGTTAAGGGAATAATTTCTGTTCTAAACCAGTCTAATTTTCTTAAGTTTTTAGGTTCTATGGATCCTACTCTGAGGTTCTAGGAAAAAAAAATCTTTACTTCAACTCTCATAAGTTCTTTGTTGAAATGGAGCCCTGTAACAATAGACAGATTAATAAGAGAAAAACAAACAGAAATTTATTAACATATGTATTTTATAAATACATGGGAAACACCCAGGAGATGAATAGTCTTAAAGAAGTGGCTTTGAATTCCAGATTATATGCATCATCAACAAAGAACAGTGACATTTTAGAGAAGTGACAAGACAAAAGAGAGGACTTTGAATCTCCAGCAGCAGCAAATGGTGGGAAGGCAGATAAAGGTGAATTAGTAAAGCTTGTTAATGTAGATTCCTCTCATCCCATCTCCAGGCTGACGTGCGTCCAAAGCTGTCTTCAGTGGTTAATTTTTTTCTCTCCCTGGTAGAGAAGGGGGTCAGGATACCTTTTATCTTTGTAAATCTGCTTCCTGCTTTTCAGCAAATAGAGGGAGGGCAGAGAGCTGTTCTGCATCTGCTTGTTCTTAATTCAACTTAACAATCCTTCATATTTTGGGGTGGCATATTCTTGTCTCCCACAATGTATTAATGTTTTTCTCTTCTGTGTTTAAGATGCAGATGTGTTCTGAAGTCAAGAGTCTCTGCTTATGAGTAAGGGCTTCTGTGAAATCTCTGCTGCTGGTTAAGTTGCCCTAGAAGTGACTTCTTTTTCTTTCCTACAGCTTTGTAGCTTTCTGCATCTTTAGTCAGAGTACGCTGTTTACCTGGTTGGCTGCCTCTCTTATTTGGTCCCTTGGTGGCAGGGTAAGAGGGAATTAAACTTTGCTCATTTTGGTAGAACTTTTTAAACTTTCAGATACAAGCTGAAAACTGGTCTCCTATTTTATAGAGACATAGATATTACATTTTGCTTTCAAGGAGAATAAGTCTGTAGACAGATCCTATATAGTTGGGCACAGGAGCTATTACAAAATATGAGAACACTATTGACTATTTCCTCTAATGGTCTCTTAGCCTTGCTTTGTTCCTGAATTTTCATCATGGTCTTAATTACTGGCATGGACCAAGTTATTGTCTCCCCTTACTCTCCATTCATAGGTTGGCATCCTAACTCTCAATGTGATGGTATTTAGAGATGGAGCCCTTTGGGGGTAACTAGGTTTAGACAAGGTCATGTGTTTAGGCCCTAGTGATAGGATCATGTTCTTATAAAGAGACACCAGAAAGCTTGTTCTCTCTCTGTCTCTGCCATGTGAGGACACAATGAGAAAGTGGCTGTCTACAGGTCAGGAAGAGAGCCTTTACCTGGCACTGAATCAGCCAGTACATTGATCTTGGACTTTCTGCCCTCCAGACCTATGAGAAACAAATTCCTTTTGTTTGAGTCATCCGGTCCATGGCATTTTGTTACTATAGCCTGAGCAGACTAATTCAGTAACCATCATGTCATGATATTACTTTAAGGGGGAAAAAGAGTACACTTCTGTGTTGCTTAGTGACAGGGATATCTTCCGAGAAATGTGTTAGGAAATTTCATTGTTGTGTGAACCTCATAGAGTGTACTTACCAACCTAAATGGTATATATATTTTTCATGTGAAAACCAAATATGCCAGCACCATTACTGAATATCAATCATTTCCCCTACTTGACCTGAAATGCCAATATCAAGTACCATATATCAGGTTTCTATGTATGCTCCATTATAATCTTCTGAGACCACTGTTCTATATGCAGTCCATCACTGATGGAACCGTTACATGGTACATGACTGTACTTTTTAAAACTGTGGTCAGCATGAGCATCAGACTCTCTTACTAACAACCCAGCCATCTTTCTGCAATTAGAAGCATCTCAGGTATTCTACTCCTTAATAGTTTGATTTTATACAAGTGCCAGCAGCAAGAATCTCTCTTTGCAAGCCCCAGCTGGGGAACCAAGAGTGATTGTTTAGGCTGTGAGTGTTAGTGATGGTGGGTGTAATGGAAGGATGGGTATCACGCTGATATTGGCAGAGGGTGCAATTTGACTCATTTAACATGTATAATGGTTTGCACCCTGCATTAAGGATGGTGTGTTTTAAAACTGAGACATTGAGGTAAATAAATTAATGAATACAGATAAAATATTGAGGCAGGAAATTTTAACATGTTAATATCAATTTCTATTTGTGGTCATCCTGTACAACTTTAGAGACCAAATCTTATATTAGAATGTCAGTTTCACAGACACTTCTGAGAATAGATGAATAGCATCTATATAAAGAAAATCTGAAAAATCCTTGACAAAATCACCAAATGGCAAACGCATTTACAATGGTCTGTAAGAGAAGGGAAAAGCATGAAGAAAACCTCATATAAAACAAGGAAGGGCAAACAAAGGCTTGCTAACATTCTCATTGCCATTATCAATCTTTTTTTCTAGGGCTAATGGCTCTATATAAGACATGTGCATTCATCTACCAACGACATCTGTGCAGAGCATGGAACAGCGTAGGTTTGTAATTGCTCGCTACCCTGAGCTAGGGAAAATGAACTTCTGACATTTTGGAGGAAACAGACTTTGCTTCTTTGGTAAGGTGAGGGTACCCTTGCTGCTTAATGTTCTAAGTTATTTTGTAGACAAACAAAATAATTGGAGAAACTATATGTCTATTACTATTATGGTACTTATAGAAGCAGATAAATTGTTTTCAAAAACATATATTTGGTGTATAAATATGCTTTCTAGGAAGGGCTCCAATTGCAAGTTTATAAGTACTTAATGTGCCAGCAGATATAAAACTGCTGGAATTCTCAAGGTTTTGTTGTACATTAAGGAGGAGATGAATAGACTTTGATATCAGTCTTTCAATGAGGAAAATTATATTCAATATTATGCAGGGATAATCAAATCCTTAGTGAAGAACTTTGAGGACCTTGAAAACGTATAAAACTGTGAACCCAAGCTCTTACTGGTATTTCTGATACAGCATATCCTTCCTTATCCTTGAAAGCCATATTCCCTCTCCAAGTAATATCTTAAGTTCATTCCTTTTGTATGGCCCTGTATCAGCGATTGCTCTGATCAGGGAGCAAATATTGGTTTCTTTACTTTGTGACCCTGGTGGGAGCTCAGGAGTTATACTAAAAATGAAATATTGGTGGCCCTGGATGAAATGTGTCTCTTGGTCTGCTTTTGAAAATTGCAGTTAATCCATTTGCCTAGTGTTCCATTATTGGAACGCTAAGCTTGTAGAGTTATTTATATCCTGCTGCTAAAGGTCATCACCAAGGTCTGATTTTTCAGACAAAAAATTTGCAACCTCTGGCATAAATGGGTTAATCAGTGTGATGATGTGACATTTGTCCCTATGTTTTCTGGACTTTTCATGACATGTATTTCCTCACAAAGATGAATGCCTCCAATAAAAATAAAAGAAGAACTGGTATAATATACAGTACCACAATGTACTGGTATCAACCAGAGTACATTATTGCTTGCTTGTAGACTCTCCAGTGACAAAAATGCATTCAATAATAATTTAACAGATATTTATTGAACACTTGCTTTATTCCAGGAACTGCATACACAGTGGAGAAGAAGACAGAAAAGGCTGTGGCCTGATGAAGCTTACATTCAGACAGACAAGTAAGTAAACAAATACATAAAGTAAATAGGTTAAAGCACTATTCAATGTTTTGTTTCAGTTATCTATTCTTATATAATAAGCCATCCCCAATTTAGTGCCTTAAAACAACCGTTTTCTCTTGATCTTTGATTTTGTAGGTCAGGAATGTGGAGAGGGTTTGGCTGGGTGATGAGCTCCAATCACAGCATCAGCTGGGATAGTAGATGAGGAGGATCTACCTCCAAGATGTCTACCACACTGACACATCCAGTGTCTTGGCGGTGTTGGCCTCTTTTTCTTGCGGTCTCGACTTCTAGGGCCTCTCCAGGTGGCTTGGATTTCCCAAAAAATTGTTGCTCAGGGTGGTCATACTTTTTACATGATGTCTGGCTTCCAAAAGTCACAAAGCAAAAGTTGTCAAAATAGTTAAGGATGATTCTGACAGGGGTACGGTGTCACTTCTTGTGTAATTAGTCTCAGAGTTCACCTAAATTCAAGAAGGGGTTGAAAAATAGACTGCACCCTTAAATGGGGGGTGACGGGAGGTGGTAAGGTCACATTGCGGAGCAGCAGGTGGGATGGGAAATATTTTAGTGTCTATCTTTGGAAAACACAATCTACTACATACTTGAAGAAGGTGTAACATGAAGAGGAGTGGATTGCAAGGTTGGGCATGGGGGCAATTATTTTAGTTGTGGTACCAGCCATGAAAATGAGTAGAGGAAGTTCTAGTGTGAGCAAGTCTATACAAATGGTCAATTGACATTCACATAATGCCCCATTAATGATACTGATGACAGTGATTGGATGAGAAGTGGCAAGCTGAGAAACAGAAATTCACCTGGTCTTGTTTATCCATCTTCTCTGAGCATGTGCTTTAGTTCATTCTTAATCATTTACACTTTTCTTTTATGCCTAATAGTTTGCTGGAGGTGATACATTGCAACAGTGACTGCTTAGATATGGTTGTGGTGCAAGTTTTTAAATCCAATTCAAGCAAATGCAGGCGTGTTATCAAGATGGATGTTACCTATAAAATCTTATGTTCCAAATAACTAGAGCAGAGTTTGGTGTTGGCAGCACCGTGAGATGGAGCAGAGAGCCCATCAATGCCTTTTGTAATGATGTCCATGACAATCAAGGAGTGTTTTGTCCCTTAATGCTTTTGTAAAGTCAGTATGGATTATTGATCCCAACTTATTAAAGGCTTCCTGGAAAGTTGTGTGTACCATTGGTAGTTCATGAGGTAGTTCAACAATTGTGACATTCTTTTAGTTTTCCATGATTAGAATCCCTTCTAAATCACCAGTCCTTGTTCTACCTAATGCTTTCAAGTAAGTAATCCTATGATATGCTGCACAGCATCTGTTATATCAGTGGCTTTCATTTTTTTCTTCTTTTGGTGCATAAATGTTTCTGGAGGTATTTGAAAAATGTAGACTCCCAGGTCTCACCTTCAAGGATTTAGATTCGGTTAGTCTGGAGTAAGACCTGGGCATCTGTATTCGGAATACATGCTGGATAATGCTGAGGTAGATGCTCAAAGGATTTACCACTTTGAGTTGGTAGGTTTATGATGGTTGGTGTCCACAGTAATTAAAACAATTTTTTGAAGGCTATATAATGATATGAAACCCAGAATATACTCGATATAGTCAAGGACTATCATTGCACTTGACTGTTACATAATTCTGACTGGACTGAGGCTTCATTGATGTCTTTTCATTTAAGCAGACATTCCTTAAGTGCCGACAATGGATAAGGGACTATGGTGGGTGCAAAGACGGTCACAGAAATGAGGAACACATGATTCTTGTTCCCAAGGAATCTACGATTTTTGGCTTTTCATTAGTTTCTTTTCACTAATAACTATATTAGAGAATAACTTAATTACTGCCAGGGAAGTGAGTTTGAATTTAACTCAATTCAGAGTTAGGAAATTAAAATGTCAATTTACCATCAGTTTGCTCTTGTGCCTTGAGCAAAATTGTTTGTATCTCTAGTCTTTATTTCTCTGACTTCTAAGATAAAGGGGTTAGGCCATACAATTATAAAATATTTTTGTACTTCTAAAATTCGATGTTAAAAACTTTATGTTAAAAAAACCAATGAGTCAGGCGCAGTGGCTCACGCCGGTAATCCCAGCACTTTGGGAGGCTGAGGCGGGTGGATTGCCTGAGGTCAGGAGTTCGAGACCAGCCTGGCCAACATAGTGAAACCTTGTCTCGATAAAAATACAAAAAATTAGCTGGTTGTGGTTGCAGGTGCCTGTAATCCCAGCTACAAGGGAGGCTGAGGCAGAAGAATTGCTTGAACCTGGGAGGTGGAGGTTGCAGTGAGCTGAGATCATGCCATTGTACTCCAGCCTGGGCAACAAGAGCAAGACTGCATCTCAAAAAAATAAAAATAAAAAAACAACCAACCAACCAACCAGCCAAACAAAAACCAATGAACAAAAGAAGATACAAGAATTGCTAATAAGCACATGAAAAGATGTTCAAAATCTTTAGCCATTAGGGAAATGCACATTAAATTTCAGTGGGATATCATTTCACATCCACTAGAATGGCTATAATAAAAAAGACAATAATAAGTGTTGGTGAGGATATGGAGAAACTGAATTTTCATGTATTGCTGGTATGAATTTAAAACGGGGGAACTGCTTTGGAAAACAGTTTGTCAGTTTTTCAAAAATTCAAATTTACTATGTGACCCAGCAATTCCATTGCTAGGAATCTACCCAAGAGAGATGAAAGCATGTATCTACACAAAGATTTGTATGCAAATGTTCATGGCAGCATTATTCACCATTGACAAAAGTGGGAAATAATCTAAATACCCACCAACTTGTTAATGGATTAAAAAATGATATATACCTGTAATTGAATACTATTTAGCAACAACAAAAAGAATAGGTAACTGATACATGTTACAACGTGGATAAATTTTAAGTGGAAAAAGCCATATGCAAAAGAGCACATATTGTATGATTCAATGAACATCCAATAGATGAGATGTCCAGAAAGACAAACCTACAGAGGCATAAAGCAGATTAGTGTTTGCCTGCCATTGGGAGTAGAAACAGCGGGATGGTGACTGCAAATGAACATGAGGGAGCTTTTCAGAAGAATCTAATGTTCTCAAACTGGATTTTGGTAATGGTTGCAGAACTCTGTGAATTTATTAAAAGTAATTGAATTGTACACTTAAAATGGATGCATTTTATAGCATGTAGATACTATAAATGTTATATAAATATATCTATTTATTTTAGAGTATATATATACATATATATGTGTATATATACTCTATATACATATATAGATATATACATATATATACACATATATATGTATGTATATACTCTAGTCCCATATGGATCTAGTAAATTTCTACATCAGTCAAAGAGAAAAAAACATCATCTACATATATGCCCTTTACTCCTGTTTTAGTCCATTTCGTGATGCTATAATAGAATACGAGAGGCTGGGTAATTTATAAAGAAAAGGGTTGTTTTTTTTTTTTTTTTTTTTTAAGCTCACAATTCTGATGACTGGAAAGTCCAAGATTATGGCACTGGCATTTGCTCTGCGTCTGGTGAGGGCCATGTGCTGTGTCAAGACATGGTAGAGACATGGAAAGGTGAATGGGTGTATAAATAAAGCAAATACAAGGAGGAACAACCTGCTCTTGTGGTAACCGATCTAGTTCCGTGAGAGTGAAAACTCATTCCCACGAGATGACATTAATCTATTCATGAGAAATCTGCCCCTATGACTCACCTCCCAATAGGCCCCACCTCCCAACGCTGCTACATTTAGGAATCAAATTTCAGCATGAGTTTCGGCAGGGACATACTACATCTGAACCACAGCAACCCTTTATATTTCTTCTCTATCTATACTGGTAGTTTAAGCCCTATCTGAGGGGTAAACTGTAGAACACATGCCTTAAAATGAAGGTAGTTTCATAGCTCTGACAAAATGATAACACCACAAGTGACATAATAATAAAATACTTATGATTTTTATTATTTTACTTTAGTTCCAATCCTTACATTATCTGATTTAAACCAAAGAAGCAACAAGAAATCAAAGCTTAGATTAAGAAAAGGATTGATCTGAAGGGACCAAGAGCTGACTCATTTGCATTCATGGAGCGTTCTTTTAGAGTACTTGCTTTTACAGATAGACTGGTCCATCTGCAGTGAACAAGCAGGCCTGTTTACGTAGCACTTGGCTTTCTTATAGTTCTAGAGAAATATCAGTGGTTGAGATAATTATACAGTGAGACTACAGTTATTGTGGGGAAATTGCTTTGTCAAAGATGGGTGTGCAATAATGCAGTCTCTGCAAAAAGCCATGCCACAGCCTTTTCATCACTTTATTATTAACTCCATAGTTACCAATTTATCATGGTAACTAGCGTAAATTTTAAAAAACATGAAAAGGTAAAAAAAACTCAACAACTATGTAACCTCAATGTTACAAATTTTTATACCTATTAGATGCAAATTATTCTAAATTTTTAGTATGTCTATATCATTTTAGTTCTTTCCCCTTCCTTTTCATTTTTCTTACATAACCATGGTTACCAATCATTTGCTCATACCATGAGATATTGTTGGAGGTGGGTGGGTAAGGTAATCTGAATTATAGAAGCAGGGAAGGTAAATTTCCTTTCTTTTTCTTTCTTGGATCTTATGTATGTGTCACTTGAGTTCATTTTTTCAGCATGTATCTTTTTGAGTACTAGTTATGTACCTGAATGGTGATGATTAAGAAAGACTTGGTTTCTGGACAGGCACAGCATCTCATGCCTGTAATCTCAGTTCTTTGGGAGGCCGGGGTTGGTGGGTCACTTGAGGCCAGGAGTTTGAGACCAGCCTAGCCAACATGGTGAAACCCTGCCTCTACTAAAAATACAAAAATTAGTCCAGCGTGGTGGTTTATGCCTGTAATCCCAGCTACTTGGGAGGCTGAGGCACGAGAGTCACTTGAACCAGGGAGACGGAGTCTGGTGGGGGAAGGGGAGAAACGGAAACATGAATGATCAGCACAAATGGTGTGAAAAATACTGGATAAATGCAAACTTGGGTACTATGGGAACTAAGGGGAGAGGATACCTACAGAATAAATCATGCAACCAACCTTGTCCATGGCTTGTCTGTGAATGACTTCTAGGCCTTGATGTTTCAATTGTCTTGTGAAATTTGTGCAACGAGACAGTCTCATATCTGTGCCAAGAAGTACTATAAACTCCCATTGCTTGAAAAAATATATTCCCATGATTGGCTGACAATTTGCAATTACATAACTAGGCATAAATAAATATAATGTATTCATATGAAGATATAAGTAATTGTGGGAGACATGTTTTTAGCTGTATAAATTCTTTAGCCTTAACTGTACACATGCTTTTTGGAAAGTAGGTTCAGGTGGAAGAGAGGAAAGAAAATCTGAGGCCCTCAAATACCTTGTTCAGTGGATAAGTGGAAGCTTGTACAACAAAATAGGAATAGAGATAACCGAGAAAGGGAAATGTGCAGATCACCCTAAATTATTTCACAATTTTGCTTAAGAATCTCCCTCACACTACATATAAGCTCTGGCAAGCAAAGACTATTGCTGCTTTAAGTTAATGATGACATGGCCACAGAGAGGAACTTATGGCTTCAGTCAAAGCAAACCACATGGGTAATTCACTGGCCTCTTGCACTAAGAACTGTGACATCCCTTCACTGTGATGTGACATTTGTCATCTGACCTCATTCTCCTAAAATGGTTGCTTTCCCATTGGCTTTCTGGCTTCACTCCCTCTCAGTTTGGTATCAATGCACATGGACAGCTTTCTGACTCAATCAGGGCTTTTTTCTAATGTTTTCTTTCAGAAATCCCTTTGGTTGATAACCTAATTCTGGGAATAATAGCAGTGATTCTAGGACCCCAGAGACAAAGCACACTCGAGATTCTAGCTCCTAGGAATCATAATAATCAATCATTAGATTAAGACCCTATTTTCATAATTCCTTTGACAGAGTCCGTGTTTCTTAAAGGGTGATTCCTGGGCCACCTGTATCAGAAATTACCTGGTGGGGCTGATTAAAACTGTAGATTCCTGATTCTTTTCCAGAGCAGAATATCTAAGTGTGGGCCCTGGGGATTGTTAGGCTTGCTCAAGTTTGAGAATCTCTGGGATAGCTAAAACAGCAAAGTTCCATAGGACTATAGTGTGTGAAAAATGATTGACAAACAACAGGACGCCCTAAAGGCTCAAGAGGGTCAAAAAAAAGAGAACTTCAAGGGCCTACTGAAGCACAGAAAGAGGAGTGCTGCCTGATAGGCATCCATTGGGCTAGAGGAGACTTTTCAGAAGACAGGGAGACCAGGGTAGATGCCATATATTGAAGCTGCTGTCCCAGCAATTGACGGTTTATACAGATGCCCTAGGCAGAAGTGGCTGCTGATTCCACATCAGAACTGTTTTTTGTTCCATTCTTTTGGTGTTTATTGCACACGACTGTGTACTTATCAAAGATTGTTTTCGAGGGGCAGAGAAATTTGCCAGGGCTTTGCCCTCAAGGAACTTGTGATCTAGTTGGGGAGCCACTTGGAAAGGAGTCCAAAATGGGCAAATTGATGCTAAGATAACATTCAATTAAGTGGAGTAAACTCAATGAAGTTTCTCAATGAAGTGAGAAACTGCATATGTTAGTGTGTTTACAAATAGTGGTTATGGCTATGATCATCACTATAGGCTCTTAGAGGAAAGGTCCAAATTGCCCGTCATGTCAGGATCACTTGTCAGAATCATTATCTTTTAGGTAGTTCTACTGTGTTTTCTTCTGCAGACCTGTGGGCGTGTATGTTGCCAGGAACACTGGCAATGGTAGGGCAGTCTCATGAAGCTTCCTTTGTCGAACGCTTTCTTTGCATTGTTGAAGGGCAAGACAAGTCTTGTGCAACCTGCCAAAATGAATTACAATTCCTGTTGGACTCCACTCAAATTAAATTCCTATTTAGTTAATTAATTTGTTGCTGTCCTTGTTCTACCTCTTGCCACTGACTTTGTCCATATGGTGCTGGGTTACAGCATCTAAGAATCAGAGATAGGAATGCCAGACACTTAGTGAGAGCTCAGTAAATACTTGTGATTACCTCTATTATTGTTCTCATCTTCCTTTTCCCCGATATGCAAAGTTATGTAAGAATACAAAGACATGTTTCTTCTCATGGAATCTTAGGGTTGGAGAAATTTCAAAAGTCACTTGATTTAATGTAATTGATTCATATTGGAATCCTCTCCACTATATTTCTGGATAATTGGATAAATATCCAATTAGGTATCCAGTGAATCCTTCAGTCCTTTCTACCATATCCCTGTCTTCTGGGTCAACTCAGAACACTATTAGAGAACATGAAGAAACCATGCAACTTTGTGTCCTAGGGCTTGCTTGGTGTGAGTCCAAGTTCCCACAGAATTCTTCATACTGAGGGCCCAGGAGCTTGGTTTATTCTCAAATATGAAGCTACCCATGGCAGTCTTGTTATACCATGGCTCAATTTCCTCCCCACCAAAAGCTGGAGTCTAGCGCTAGAGCTGGACCATGCCATTTTTGTTGCAAATCTCTTTTCCCTGTAAATTTCCCTTCTTCAGCAGTACTTTGAGCAGGTCTTCAGTGCACTCCTCAAACACACTTCTGCTTTGTGCTTTTGGATACCTCATCTAGAGTGTGTGCAGCTGTGGCGATGGGGATTTGTAGAAGTGGAAACTGAAATTCTCAGGCCCAGATGCATTGGCCTGGAATCAGAACATCTAGATTCACATCTCAGCTCAGACTTGCTGGTGGCCTGAGGCTGCTCACTTAAGATGCTTGATTCTCAATCTTCTCATCTGTAAAGTGGGAACAATAGTAATAATTACGCAGTTTCTGGGAGGACTAAAAGAGATGGTGTGTGTTGAGTGCTTAGCACTGCACCTGCCTCTCATAAGGAGCTCTTTTTAGTCCCTCATGAACTAAGACTTCCCCCGGGCTTGGCTGGAGTTGTGAAGTAGGGAGACCACAATAAGAATCATGGGCAGTTGTTTCAGCAAGTGTGCAGGGAATGGATATGAACTAGAAGTTTGCCCCTGAAGTCTCATCATCTCAAGCATTATCTTGTGCAAGGAGGTGAGGAGAAAGGCGAGAAGAAACTCTGGACCTGGACAAGATTGTGGAGAGGATCTTGTTCCTTTTCTTCATCTCACACATGCCTGTTGCCCCTCCACCGCCTAGGACAGCCTCCTCCTCCTCATTCTGGTATTTTTCTTGAGCCTATTTACTGCCTTAAATGTATAGTCTCTTTGGATTCGACAGATAAAAACAATAACAAAACAATGTCACTTTCTGTTCCTTATCATACGGCCCTAGATCCTCTCACAGCATAGAATGGTGGGCTTCGGGGTGGGAAGAGATCCCACAGGCTGCATTCACTGTCTCTGCCCGAGTGCAAAGCTGCCAGTATCCATCTTGTCACACCACGTTTTTTTCTCACTCCCCAGCCCGCAGGGGCCAAGTGAGTATTTGCATTAATGTCAGACATGGCCAGGTTCAATGTGAATTCTTGCGTGTCAAGCTGCTAATGACCTGCATCTTCACCCAAAAGGTTTCCCCAGTTTATTTTCCTTGTTCCTCTGGAAAGATAATTCCAGAGGAATTATAAACCCGATCTCGAACATCCTGCAGACAAAGAATCCTTGTTTTCCTAAATAGGACAAAATTTGAAATATTGACATGAGCCAAGAGAGGAGAGGACGACAGATCAAGACACACTTTTTAATATGTTAGTGCTTTGCATTAGACAGGTGGGAGAAAGCAATTATACTGTTTACATCCATTAGAAAAGATAATAGATGGAAAGTTTTGTGTCTAAGAATGAGGCCTCAGAAAAATTCCCTTTATGAGATAATAAAGAAATGCATCCTTCCATTTATCTGACAGAATGATAGGACAGAATATGTCTGGTGAAACACATACTCACCGTTTCTGTCTGCACTCAAACACAAAACACTTCTTTGAACAATGTGTCGGCTTTTCCTGCACATCAGTTCTCCACTGGACACCAACTGGGTGTGCTATAATTTAGTTCAATTCTGACACTGTCTACCTGGAGATAGTGTCAGATCTCACAGGTTAAAGTCTCAGTCCCACAAGAGTGCCCCACTTCAGATGCCAGTTGCAAGTCTGGGCCCCCAATACTTCTGACTGACTGACTATAAATCAGGGGTTCCCATGAGCACCTCCTCCTAGTTTGGTTAAATTGTTACCCGAAAGGGGTCCTGATCCAGACCCCAAGAGAGATTTCTTGGATCTTGTGCAAGAAAGAATTCGTGGCAAATCCATAAAGTGAAAGCAAGTTTATTAGAGAAGTAAAGAAACCAAAGAATGGCTACTCCATAGGCAGATGGTTGGCTATTTTATGGTTATTTCTTGATTGTATGCTAAACAAGGGGTGGATTATTCATGAGTCTTCTGGGAAAGGGGTGGGCAGTTCCTGGAACTGAGGGTTCCACCCCCTTTTAGACCATATAGGATAACTTCCTGACATTGCCATGGCATCTGTAAACTGTCATGGCAATGGTGGGAGTGTCTTTTAGTAGCTAACACATTATAATGAGGGTATAACGAGCAGTATAATGAGGAGAAGCAGAACTCACTCTCATCACCATCTTGGTTTTGGCAGGATTTGGCTGGCTTCGTTACAGTATGCTGTTTTATCAGCAAGGTCCTTGTGACCTGTATCTTGTGCCGACCTCCTGTCTCATCCTGGGACTAAGAATGCCTTCTCTCCTGGGAATGCAGCCCAGTAGGTCTCAGCCTTATTTTACCTAGGCCCTATTCAAGATGAAGTCTCTCTGGTTAAACACCTCTGACAGAATGGCTCCCCAAACTCAGGGAAACACTTTACTTACATTTACCAGTTTATTGTAAAGGGTACAACTCAGATGGAAAAGATTCCTGGGGCAAGGTATGGACGGGGAAAGGGTAGGAAGCTTCTGTGCCCACTCTGGGCATGCCACCCTCCTTGCTCCTCCGTGTGTTCAGCAACCTGGAAACTCATCAAGTCTCACTGTTCAAGAGTTTTTATAGAGTTTAATCTCCAGACTCCCCCTCCCTCTTCCTGGAGGTTGGTAGGTAGGGCTGAAAGTTTCAACCTTCTAATCCTCTCTGCACTGTGTCTTTCAGCCCCAGGATGAGGCTATCTGGGGGCCCCATCCTAGGTCACCTCATTAGCCCAAACTCAGGTGATGGAAAGTGGCTCATTATCAATAACAACAGATACTTCAATCACTCAGGAAATTCCAAGGGTTTTAGGTGCTCTGGGACAAGAATGGGAACAAAGCCCAAATATGTATCTCATTATCCACAATGTGCTGTGCCTGACACAGCCTCAGCCAAGGGAAATGAATGAACTTGGGAACCAGACAGATGGTTTTAAATCTTGACGCTGATACTTTGTGACCTTGACTAAATTACTTCATATCTCTGACCCTCAGGAATGCCACCTATAAAATGGGGTGTGTATATGCCACCATATAGGGCCTTAATCATATAGACTAAGTAGCCAGGTGCGGTGGCCCACACCTGTAGTCCCAGCTACTCAGGAGGCTGAGGCAGGAGCATCACTGTAGCCCAGTATTTAAGGTGGCAGTGAGCTACAATCCTTCCACTGCACTCTAGCCTGGGCCACAAAGTGAGATCCCATCTCTTTTAAGAGGCCCTTGGCCCTCCGGAATTTCACTGAAAATCACTGACATGAGGCATACACATTCATTTAACATGTACACACGAGAGCCTTCAGAACAAACACCCAACACCTCAGTAAAGTTCAGAACTTATATACCATCTTGAGGTTAGAGACAGAAAGCAGGCCCAGAGCATGGCCAAAAACAGGAGATGGTGGTAAATCAAATTTCAGTAGCAAGACAGGTTACAGGAGGGAGAGAAGAGGATGCCTGGCTAGCAAAGGTGGTCTTGTTGTGTAGATGAAGACTCACTGGTAGCAGCCGTCAGAGACAACAGATGGTAAATGTTTATTTTCAGACCTTTCACTGTGTCCGACTCTCAGTTAATCTCTCCTAGATCCAGAAAAGGCCTAGAAAACGAGGGCTTGGCTTGCATTAATGGAGATTCTCCACAGATGCAAATTATCCCCACCTGAGTCTGCTGGCTCTGTAGCAGCCATTTCAAAATATGTCAAAGACATATATTTGGGGGTAAAATATTTTGATCTCCTTCACTTCCAAAGTCTTCTTGATGTCTAAATCAGTCTTACACACTGGCAGAAAAAGCAGCCACCTTCATCAAGCTATTTGAAAGGAACTAAGAAGTCTGCCTACTCAAAATTATATCTGCCTTTTTTCTTTCTTTCTTTTTTTTAACTTAAAAGTGTATTTTTTTATTGTTAAACATTAAAAAAAATTTTTTTTGAGACAAAGTCTCACTTTGTCACCCAGGTTGGAGCACAGTAGCACAATCCCAGCTCACTGTAGCCTCGACTTCCCAGGCTCGGGTGATCCTCCCACGTCAGCCTCCTGAGTAGCTAGGACTACAGGTGCCCACCATCACACCCAGACAATTTTTGTATTTTTTGTAGAGACTGGGTTTTGCCATGTTGCCCAGGCTGGTCTTGAACTCCTGAGCTCAAGCAACCTGCCTGCCTTGGCCTTCCAAAGTGGTAAGATTACAGTATGAGCCACCATGCCCAGCTGTACTTAAATTTTTTAAAAAAATAGATGTAGGGAATACAAGTGCTGTTTTATTACATGGATATATTTTGCAGTGATGAAATCTGGGCTTTTAGTGTACCCATGACCCAAATATTGTAGATTGTACCCATGAAATAATTTCTCATCCTTTGCCCCTTCCCACCTTCCCACCCTTCTGAGTCTTTAATGTCTATTATTCCACACTCTATGTCCATGTGTATACATTATTTAGCTCCCACTTATAAGTGAGAACATGTGTTTGACTTTCTGTTTTTGAGTTATTTAACTTAAGATAATGGCCTCCAGTTCCATCTATGTTGCTGCAAAAGACAGGATTTTATTCTTTTTTATGGCTGAGTAGTATCCTACAGTGCATATGTACCACATTTTCTTTATCCAATCATCCACTGATGGATATTTAGGTTGATTGCAAATCTTTGCGATTGTGAATAGGGCTGCGATTGTGACGCAAGTGTATCTGGTTTCAAAGCAGGAAAGGAATACAAACCTTTGGCAACTTAGCATGGGTTAATCTGTTTGAAGGGGCAGGAAAGAAATGGGGCACAGGAAAGATGTGCTTAATGGGGGAGAGGAGGTAAGAAAAGAAGCAGAGGATGGAGAGCTACCTGGGAGGAGAGGTCTGGGAGAAGCCACAGGGGAGCCTCACAGACACCATGCAAATAATGAGGAAGGGGAATCAGGTGAGCACGCAGAGGACATGGAGCCCACAGACACTGATGTGGGGCCTGCCATGTACAGAAGTTTGTATTTTATCTTATGTGCTTATATTCCTATGTTTATGTTTTCGCTGCCGAAAATGTAAATAGAGGTAAAGAGGCTGAAGCTTTTGTTTTTTCTTTCTTTCCCTTTTTTTTAAACACCGTAGGTTACCTTTTGGTGAATGATCACTTAGTATGCACTTAATGGCACCACAGTGTCCAATTCAGCCCATTAGAACGAATAGTATTTCCCCAGGAGAACTTCATTCACTCTGGCTTGATGGCATTAGGAAATAATTTCAGCTTCTAGGCAGGATACATTCCCCTCCCCCATCTCCTTTATTGTCATAAATACCAATGTAAGAATTTAAACAACGAATCCAGGGCTATTTTATTTTGCTCATCATTACTATTCATTTACACAAATACACACCTCACACCAAATTATACCAAAAATAAAAGATGACAGTGAACAGCTACATATTAACGTATCTGCACAGAGTGTTGGCATACTCTAAAAACTTGGGTTTTAGGTTGTTAATAAAGCATGATTGGTCTAAGAAATATTAGTAATGTTCTAGACAGCTTCTTGTTAATGTCTGAAAGTATTTCTGCATCTTATTTTCATTAGGAAAAGAGAGATGTAACAATTTGGGATTTAATGGTCAAATGATGCTGTTACTACCCAGATACTGTCATTTCTGCACCATGACTATGCTGATGGATCTTTCCAATTTTGTCAGTTCCTTCTGTATCATTATTCCTTCAGCTGGTTAGTTTCTGGCTTTCACATCAACCCCAAAGAAAAACAGTTAAGAGTGCTCACATTTCTGTTGCTAATCTTTGGCTTATTAGATCTTTTCTTATAATTGCATTTCAGGGACTCTACTGAGTTGCTGGAATAGTTGGTGTGTGTCAGATATGAATAGTTGGTGTGTGTCAGATATTATCGTAAGACTTGGGGAAGGTAATCCTGGGCTTTACAAGGTAAGACAAATGTGGTATCAGAGAAAAATAGATTGTTGATGGTGAGGCTTACTAAGAAACATTTGTTTTCCTTCCAGCTTTGGTTGTTGAATTAAATTATGACTTTGAGGAACAGGAGCCCTAAATTCTTTCTTCCTGACTTACAAGCATATTCAGCTAGGATTTTATGCTGGGTCCTTTCCCTCACTCTGTCAGTGGCTGGCACCCCAATGAAGACTGCTGTCAGCTTAAGATAAATCATATTTCAAACTTTTTTTTTTCAGATTGGGCAGCCAAAATTAGTGCAAGGAATGTCAGTCTGTTGCCAGATCTGTCAATATAAAGTTTAGATCACAGTTAACTGGTGCCAGTTTAGTTAACTACCTGACACAAAAGGCTCATAATATGCCATGAAGAATGATTTCATTCTTAAAATGATAGATGCTCAAAGCCAGCAGGGATGCTGAAACTGACACTGGCCCTTTCAAAAAGGACTTGATAACATTGTGGAATAATGGAAAGAAGTGAAGCTTGACCTGGAAATAGATGAAGGTTGAAAAATCCTACCCTTATTTTATACAACTAATTGGCTAGTATATATTAAAAAAACACACACACACTCGACTTGGAGCCATACACAGATTGTCATGTGATAAAATAGTCTCTTGGTTAATTCAATCTGCTTCTAAGAATTTTGTTGATATTCCAAATTCCAGAAGGACAGAGTTCAGACTCCAGATGGTTTAGAAATAGATATGTTTAGTTGTATTTGTTAGAGTAGGCTCATCTGTGTTAACAAATAGAAGCAAAAAAATGTAATGGCTTATACCCAGTTTCTTTCCAAGTCTTTCATGAATCCCAGGCAGATGTTTCTGGTCAGCTGGTGGCTTTCCTCCATGTGGCAATTCAGGGACTCATGCTCTTTTCATCTGGCAGCTCTAGCATCCTACCACCAGTCTAGACCAGTGCTTCTCAAATTTCAATGCATATATGAAATCGCCTGGGGGAGCTTGTTAAAAGGCAGATTCTGTTTCAGGAGGTCTGGAATGGGACCCAAGATTTTGCGTCTTTAATAAGCACTGAGTGATGCCAATGGGGCTGGTTCATAGACTAGACTTTGAGAAGCAAGAATCCACAGGACCTCATCATCAACTGCCTCTAGCTGGTGGAAGAGAGAAGAGCATGAAGCACCTGGGGGCTTTCTGTTGGGCTGGCTTGGAAGTGGCAATTTGCTATCCTTCTCTGTGAATGATGATGCCTGGCATCTATAAATAATTCTTCTTTTGAGAAGTCTGAAACTGATTTTGAGCACAGTCTCATTAATCTTGTGAGTTAGAAACGAGTTTGGGTCACCATTTCCACCCCTAAAACACTTAGGTATTCAGAACAGATGTGGTCTCTGAGTGGCAGATAGAGTACCTGCAATGCAGCATTGTGTTGCCAACACCAGCGTTTTCCTGGAGCCCTCTGTGGTTTCATCTCACTGCAGCTCTCACAACTCGTCTCCTGGCTCCTCTGTTCTTATTGTGGGATTCGCCTTATCCCTTAGTGGAATAGAGTTTTCTTACAGCCCTATGCTGTGTTTGTATTCATATGGTGCATTTGTCCTCAGAGGATTCAAGATCCATTTAGTCCATGTAATTCATTTTAAATAGCTTAGTAAAAATTTAGTTGAACTCAAGCTCCAAGCGCAATTTCAAGCAAATGCCTATGTTATTGGAGGGGATCTTTAAACAAGTACTGAGGGGCATATCTGGGGTCAGTGGGTGAGAGACACTTGTTCAAGTGCAGCTTGTGGTCATCACAATGTAATTTATAATTATCTTATGATATCTAAGCTGTGGGTGGGGAAAATGGAGAGTTATCTTATTCCTACTATTTTATGCCAGACTGGGGGTGGGGGAGAAACCTCAAAGCTTTCATTAGGTTTTTATAGGTTTTGCAATCATATTTTCCCAACTTAGAAGTGGTCAGCAAGCTAAATGAAATTACAGAAATTGGCAGCTTTTCAAGCCTAATGTATGTGTTTGGCTTTTAAAGCCTGCCCTGGTAAAATATTGTTGTTGTTGTTATGACTGTTTTTTTCACTTATACACCTGGATGAAATCATTTAGTCAGCCCCCAAGACATTGAAAAAACAAAGAAAGTTAGTGTCCCATTAATAAACTGGTCATTCCTTCTCTCTGCTCCCGAGGGTCTTGTCCTGTTTTGTGGTGCTTTCGTACAAATTCGATCTTAGGATGTATGTTATAAAGTTGGGGCAAAATTTTCATTGAGAGCTTATGGGAAGTACAAAGGCTTTTACCTCAAGGTACCCAATCTAAATTTGCCCAATGTTTAAAGCTCCTACAACCCCATATGTCAGTTTCTGTCTTTAGTTGTGGCTTTCCTGGCATGTAAATGTGTGTAAATGTGAACAAATGAGAGTTAGTCTCATCTTAGCTCTTGAATCATCTGCTGTACTTGCTTCTTCTAGGCTAGTTCTACTTTGTTGGTCTCAGTTCCACAGCTGTCCACCATTTACTTTGCTTCTGGTCATTGCCTTGGATTCTTGGACCAGAGGCCTCTCAAAAGGGAAGTTGATCATAATTCCCAAAGATACA